>NC_071472.1:3745000-4422500 GCF_028500815.1 Rissa tridactyla | reverse complement strand
GGGATTTGAGTTGTCATGGGGTCCCCAGGCAGTTGAATAGAGTGACTGTCTGTCCTGCTTTTTCCTGTTAGGATCCTGACACGTGGAGCATTGATGAACTCAGCATAACGTTGAATAGGAGCTTTTTGGCAGCTGAGACACAAGGGCTAAGCTGCAGGTCAGAGATAACACCAGTGCCGATCTCCTCATGCACACAGTTAGTAGCATGCTTTCTTCCCTCCTGAGTGCAGGAAATAGCTCATGTTAAATACGTTCACTTTTCAGTTTTCCTTTCTTCTAAAACGCAGCTTGACAGATTGGGCTTTTCAGCTCCCCCCCCCCCACCCCCCCTATTTTTTTTTCTCTTTTTTTTATTTTTTTTTCACCACCTTTGCTTTCTACCTCAGAAATACTCTTCAGGAAGCAGGAGTTAATCTTGGGGAGGAAATGATAAGGTGATACTTGATTTTTTTTTTTTTTTTTCTTCAGGGGAAAGCAGAAGGATATGACCGCCCCAGCAACTGTGGAGAAATTTGCAGGGGGACGCCTTTTTTTTTTTTTTTTTTTTTTTTTTTTAAAGGGCTTCCCTTTGCTTTTTCCTTTCTCCTCCTCAGGTCTGGCTGGAGGTGGGCGCTGGGGGTTTAAATAGCATCGGGGGCAGGAAGGAAGCGCTGGGGAAGGTACGTCGATAAAAGCCACTTCCCCGCGCTTCTCTATCAGCTCCCCGGATCAGGTGAATCGGGTCGTGCCTTTCCCAACTTTGATGCATCCTGGCTGGCACAGAAACGTGTCTTTGAAGTCGTTTTATATTCGGCCAAGTTTTTTTACGTGGCTCCAAAAGAAAGAGGGCGAGCATTGTCTCCGCTAAATGATGTCAAGCCGGCATCCTGTGTACCGAGACAATGTCGAAGCCTCTCTCTCTGCTCTTGGCATCGCTATTGAGGCTGCCGTGGCTGTTTGAAGTGTTTATGTGGGGGCGATTTGGGGAGAGGGGGATGGCTCTTTAACAACCTGCGTGTGCTCGTCGGCCGGTAGCGAGCCCGAGGTGGCCCAACTCGTGTCTCTTGATGCCGCGCGGAGCCAGGAGTCCTCCCCAAGGTGGGTGGGAAGGTGTGGGGTTGGGCTGGGCTTCGAGGACCCCGATCAGTGGGAAGAGCCTCGCTGGTGACGGGGTTCTTCTCCCGGCAAGGTGGCGCTCAGCAGGAGCAGAGCAGAGCCAGGATGAGACCCTATTGTGCCGGCCTGCCCGCATTAGCGGATTCCTGTGCCTGTGTTTAGACTTCCAACGACTTAATTGGGCCTCGGCAGCAAGAACCGTTTGCAGCCAAGGGGCCAAGGCTATTGTTTATTCCTGTGGCTATCACCGAGAGCCACGCAGACAGGGAGGAGGACAGACATAAATACCGCCTTTGTTGCTCTTTGGATGTTCCTTTTGCTATCCCCAACAATTTCGTACTCACTCTTGAGTGACTTCGGCAGCTTTGACCATAGTTGCAGGTTTTCGCTTGCTTGAAGAGAAGGAAAGTGGCTAGGAAAAGGATGGCAGAACCCATTTGCATGGCCTGATGCTTGAAGGGTGTTGCTATTCCCTGTTTTCTTCTGAGCGGAGGAGCTGTGGCAGCATCCAGGGCTGGTCAGAGCTCGGGGAACACTTCCCAGCCGCCACCACGCCATGAGTTTTTCCTTGGAAAGCAGCGCTGGGAGCTCTGTGTATTCTCTTTGCTAAGTCGTGAATTCATTATGAAATTTATACGATGAGCTCTATGACTCTGCTGATAATTCCACAGCGCAGTTTGGCCTTTTCATTCCAGAGAGGGTTGGACAGGAGCTAAGAAGATCTGGCTTTTGTTTTCAACTCTTCTACAACTTCCTGTATGACCTTGGGCAAGTTGCTTAATCAAGCTGTCTCGAGCTTGCTTTCGTAGTAACATTACTTGCAAATGTTAGAAGAGCTGTGAATACGCGTGATTGATTTTGTAGGCGATGTTCAGGTACTAATTTGAGACCTTACGGAAGAAAGAAGCCCTGTAAAATAAGAAAGCTGAAGTCTCAGTGTGTCACCTTGGCTTCAAGTGTAGGATTCAAAGAAACGCTGACAGCGGCCAGACCCGGGCCGATCTGAAATAGGGTTTAGGTGCACGTGGTGCCAACTTGAGGCAAGAATTTTGCTATCATCTAAAGTGAAATAAATTGTGGAAAGTTATCTAAATAGTAGTCAGAGAGCATGTGCAGCAAGAGCCTATTAGAAATGTGAAGATGAGGCCGGAGAGGCACCAGAGACGTAGGCGCGACGTGGTAGGATTGTGCTGAATGTTGAATTTGCCTGTAGGAATGCACTCTCGCTGACCCTGCAGGTAGGGGAGAGGGAAGCCTGGGCTCTACATCCCCCAGGAAAGGGGAGCTCATCCTAAGAGAGCAGCTCATACGCCTCCATAGCAGCCTCTAACGCAGCGACGAGAGCAGATGCCCCTCGCTTTGGGGAGGGCGAGAAATTTGCTTAGAAGTGCTGGAATGCGCACGCACACAAAATAAAATGTGTGCGCTACAGAGTTCACACTGCTGTCATTAAGACAATGGACACCTAAGTACGTGAAGAGCTACGATAGGGCGTATTTTTTAAAGTGGCAAAAGTGCGTTAATAAATACTAGCGTATCTAAGAACTTGATTGCAGCCGGGTTTATAGGGAGCTGGTAATATCTTTATTAAGCCAACTGATATAGTTGGAGGGGGAAAAACAGACGAGCCCTCTACAGGGCTCTTTGCTGTAATTAAAATAGTCTGCCTATATCTAGTTAAATAATATGTAAACTCTTAAGGCCAAATGCTGCAGCTAGTTACTATTAGTGAGAAACCGTAAACTACAAAATCCCAAACCAGGAAGTCCCATGGAGATAAAAAAATATCTAAAGAACAGTCAGAAATGTGCCCTATATTATTGATGCTGCAAGCGGTATTAAGTTGTGAAGGGCTGGAATGTAAACAGAGTTACAGATGTCTGATGCCGTAGGTTGAATTAGGGAAGCAGGAAACGCACTCCTTCGCTTGGGATGTTTGGAAAAAACACCTTCTGCCTGTCTTTATCTGAAACAGTTAAAGTTTTGTTTAACCTACAAAGTCATTCGAAGGAGAATACGCCACGCAATCGAAGTTGTTTCGTCTATTTATAGTGGCAAAAACAGGAGCTTTGCAAACCAACAGAAGAACGTGGTCCCAGTTCACAGAGAGCTGAATTTTAGAAATGACCTACGCGAGAGGATAACGGTAAGGGTGGGTCATGTCACGAGGGTAAAAACTACCGCCGTACACACAAATTACTTGGTTTAGGCACGTCTGCATCTTAGAGAGATAATTATTTTATGTGTCTTTAAAACGTAAAGCTAACAATTATTTTCCTCCCTGGGGGTGAAGTGCAAACAATCAGTTTGGGTTTTGTTTCTCCTAGAAGAAGGTGGGAGAAGAGTCTCGTTTGGCTAGAAACACTCTGGTAATCCCGATACTTCGCTTTCCCAACCTTTAAAGCCTACAGCCTTATCCTACCTCCCTATGGTTGTTGTTACCCCTGCCAGACTCTGCTGATGGGTTGTTGACATCATTGCGTTTTCTCCTGATTTGCATAGGTTAAGCATAGAGCAGAAATTCCCTGTTATAATTTCGGG
The DNA here is from genome assembly GCF_028500815.1 of Rissa tridactyla. NCBI lineage: Eukaryota > Metazoa > Chordata > Aves > Charadriiformes > Laridae > Rissa > Rissa tridactyla. Next base: position 4,418,864 of record NC_071472.1, on the reverse strand, counting down.
TGCAGGCTCCGCTCCTCTTCAAAACCTACCCCCAGAGCAACGTGTTGCTTTGGAGGAGTGATTTTTTTTTTTTTTTTTTTAATTGCGGTGGCATAAATGAGCTCAGAACCCACCTTTGTGGGTCCAACGGTAGGAGAAGTGAATTGTAGTGTGGCATGAAATAGTGACTAATTCATTCCTCGAAGGCAGAGCCACCCTCAGGAATGATGGTACTTTGGGACAAGATAGTCTCCTACTGCATGTATAATGCCAACGGGCAGCAGCCCTTGCTGAAGATTTCTGAGAACTTTCTGAACTTTCTCAGATCCTACAAGGTCTCCACGCCCTGCTGCATGGGACAGTGTGTTATAATGGACAGCCCTCACAAACCTGAAATAGTCTTTGTCCTTTTCATCGCGATTGTTGTTGGTAAACTCGTATAAATGGGAAGTGCCATTTCCTTCACATTGTTTGAAGTGTATTTGTTCAAGAAATAACTGAATAACAGTTTTCCGTGTTTAAAAAAGGAGAGCTCTTCCCTAACGCCCTAAGTCTAAATTAGTATTCTTGATGTCCCGATGAGCCCAAAATAGTAGGGCAACCAGGTTAGGATCCCAGGGATTAAGGTGTCCTGGGAGTTCATCTCCTAATAAATACATCTTGTTTTGTTTTGTTTTGTTTTTTACAAGTTTTGATTCTCATTTATTTCTTACTGCCAGCTGAAATGCTGTATTAGGAGAAAAAAGGGATGGCAGGTACCTCTTTCGGGAATATTTTGTTTGGATGACACCTAGGTAACATCAGAGACACCTTTCCTGGGTAGGAGCTCTGAGGCAGATCAGCATTGCTGTGGCAACGTGGGTTTCCTGAGTTTCCTTTTTGCATGTGCGTTTAAATTGGTGACTTTCAAAGAAAAGTCTGTATGTGCAGATGATTTCCCCCCCACCCCCCGCCTTCGTTCCTCATTTTTTTCTATTTCATAAGCCTGAAACAATACCAGTGGAAACAGAAATATCCCTCGACTGATGGTAAGGAAATAGGCGAGAGTGTGGAAGACCCTTATAATTAAATCAACCGATATTAAAAAAAAAAAAAAAAAGGGGGAAAAAAAAAATCATCCATTGAATTTGTTTTTGTGAGCAGTGCTAGTTGCCTTGCCAGTCTGAAGCTGGCACTGTGGGTTTGCTGTAATCACTGAGCTGAGAAAAAGAGACACGGGTTTTGTTTGTTTGTTTGTCATCGTGGAGTTGAGCAGGACTTAAGCAGTTGAATGCACAACACTTTTCTCTGCTTTCATCCTCTTCTCTCTGATTCGGGTTTCCCCATAAATTCCCCTCGGTTCTTCCAATCTGTTTTTTGGCCCTCCTTAGGAATTGGGGTTGGTATATATCACATGTGAATATCAGCTTGGAAAGTGTGCCTTTTTGGTTTTAAAAATGAATCGTGATAAAAATCGATTACACGCGTAACTCCGAGTGCTTCGCTTGAGCGCCATCTCCCACGGGAGACCGTGTGTGTGTGTGTGTGTGTTGCTTTGCTCTGGGGACATCCAAGCCTTGTTCTGGCCAGTTGTCAAGTCTGTAGCCACGATGGCATCTTGGGTTTGTTGTGGTACAACGGGACACGTGGGCAAACGCCCAGGATCTGAATCCTGGACACGGTGCAATATTCCGCAGCGTAAGGTGCAGACCTTTGGGTTGCGACACGAAGTTGTTCAAAGATTAGGAGGAGGAAAATGCACATTTGAGTGGAAGAAATATTATAATCAAACAAGATGGCACAGAGCAATGCCAAGGAAAAAAAAAATAAATTCCTTTAGTCAACCAATCCTGACTAGTGCACTTCATCACCGAAGCCAATAATCCTCTATCGCTTGGAGAGCAGCTTCAAAAGGCCTGTGCTGTCCAATATTTTGAATGCAGCTGGTTGAAGATCAAATACTGAGACTGCGGCGCCTTTCTTTGGCTTTGGGAGTGGGGTCTCTGCCTTGCTGGCTTTCTCTGGTGCCGCGTGGAAGGTCTGCACCCCCTGCTCAGCATCCTCCCAGCATCACACACTAACTGCCCGCCACAGCCCTGGTTGTAAAGCCTGTGCCAGAGGCAAAGAGAGGGATGGAAAGACATGTGGTGGGAATATGTTGCACTCTAGCTTTCCTTGACTTGCAGATGGCAAATTCAAGACTAGTACAAGCTAGCCAGAGCAGCCCAAAGACTGCTCTAATATACTTTCAAAGCTAACCTTTAGGCACAGCAATTAATGTTTGCCGTGAGCTTGCTAATTTGCTTGAACGTTTCTGAGGTAGGTATAGCATGGAGTAGGAGTTACAGATCTCTGCCGCTTGCTCCCCGTGACTGCACATCACATCCTCAGTGCGGCGCTTTTCGTAATTTTCTCACACGTTCAGCTCTCTAGCTGGCGAAATTTAAAACGGAGTGTGCCACTCAAGTTGCTTTTGAGTCAGTGAGTAGCCAAAGGACTCATCTAGTAAGCCACGTTGCCATTTCTGAACCAAGGCTTCACAGTTTTGACATGAACATGAAAGGCTATTGCTTTCTGGACCCCATGCTGCTGCCCATGTCACAGTTACAGTGGAGGGCTTTGCTCTGTGTTGCTTTCCCAATTTGATATCGGTAAGAAATTTTTCACTCTGAGGGTGGTGAGCCCCTGGCCCAGGTCGCCCAGAGAAGCTGTGGCTGCCCCATCCCTGGAGGTCTCTCCAGGGATGCTGGTGTCTCCAGGTGTCTGCCAGATGCTTCCTGTTCAAGGCCAGGCTGGACGGGGCTTGGAGCAACCTGGGCTGGTGGGAGGTGTCCCTGCCCAGGGCAGGGGGGTTGGAACTAGATGATCGTTAAGGTCCCTTCCAACCTAAACCATTCTATGATTCCAGCTGACACTTCTGGGAGGAAGGAGAAAGCCTTGAGCTGTGTCGCATCCCCCAGCAGCAGGGATGAGCATCAGACGTGGCAGTGTTGGGTTGGCATGGTTTATGCAGGGGCGGCACAGCCAGACGCAATGATGAGGGCAGGCTGGTGTGTTATCAGGGGGAACCCCAGTCACTTTCCAAACTCTTGATGCTCTGGAGTTCTGGCTGCATGGGAAATTTGCCTGATCTGGTAGGTATGCAGTCGATATGTTCCAGTAAAGCTTACACACTTGAAACAAAAATGCCTTGTGCTGGTAACAATCCAGCTCTAGCAGTAGGGTATCTCCAGCACCCTCAAACCACCTCTTTCTTGTTTGTAACCCTGGTGTTTTCTCCTCCTCGATAACTTACCCTTCTCACCTACTGTGCAGTGTACACAGATCTTCACCAGGTTTTTCTTCCTCAACACTGGCCGAGATGCTGGCTAGACCAAACTGTTCCTTGGGAGGATACAGCCAGTCTGATCTCTAGAGAAACTCTCCAGAATTACCCACCTAGCTTGACTTTATGCCCTGACACATCTGTGAGTCAGCACGGTGGTGATACATTCTGCCAGATGCTTCCAAAAAAGAGGTGTCCTGACCCAGAGGTTTTGGTAGTCATCTCTCTGACATAGACTTTAGCCAGCTCTCCCTAGGGCAGTCCTGGGGAGATTGCGTATGAGCCAGTATGAAGCACTCTTTTAAACTGGTTCTTTCACTGCTAATGCTTGTTCTGTCTGGGATGTCTTAGGCCACGGTGATTTCATGTTGGTGTTTCCGTAGTTAGACAGGGTTTGCGCCCCACCAACTGTTTGCGAGGATGTGAGCGTCTGGCGTTCCCTATATCAGCCCCTTGCACCTTAGGTTCGCAGCCAAGCCAGTCATCCTTATTAATAGAGGGCTGGATTTCTGTGGTGAGACGTTGAGGTTAGGTGTCACAGGGTGCAGCTCGGCGATAAGGGTGTCACGTCTGCCGTGTCGGAGGACTGGTAGTGGAAGCTCAAGCCAAGTCCAGCCTGGACACATGTAAATGTCACGGTAGGACTCACCCTTCCAGGCCCCTCCAAGGTCGAGGGGTACATCTGGCTCAGGAACGTAGGACGTCTGGTGTGGTAGGCTCTCAGCGCTGCCGCTCTCGGGGGTTGGCCGAGCGCGAGGGAAGGCAGTCACACGTTTTAAGGTGCAGAAGTCTCCTTTTAACAACCACAAGCGTGGCCTGGCCAGCCCCACTGTTTCCAACCAGCTCTGGAGATAAGCCCACAGCAGGTCAGACTGAGGGATCACCGTGCCCTTCCTCTGGCCACAGTAAACAGCAGGCGCCTGGGGAGAAGCAGAAGAGCGGGGGAAGCAGATAGTGACTCTTCCCAATCCTCCCCATTTTCAGCAACTGTTTCCTTAATCTGCTGGATCAGCCGAGCCCAGCAGAGTGACCCGAAGCTCGTGTGGTCGGTGGTGGCAGACCTACAACCTCACAGCGTTGTCTCTAGAGTTGCAGCTGTTCGACGGAGGTGTCTCCAAGGGCTCTACATGGCTGAGGTCTGAGCAGAATGGGTCTTTGTGCTGTGCGTGTGTTTTGATGTCGAGATGGACTGAAGTATTTTAGTTTAATGGACTGAAGTATTTTAGCTTAATGTTGAATGACACTGGTGGGGAGAGAAAGGAATAAAACCCAACCCATCAGAGCAGTTCCTGTGTCAGGACTGTCTCTAATCGTACAACCGTAGAATTGCCTAAGTTGGAAGGGACCTTTCAGATCGTTGAGTCCAACCATCAGACAAAACCCATCACTTAACCCTATCTCTAACCACTATGTCTACCCATCTCTGCTGGGCCTTTTATTAGCCTATTTTCAGAAGCCTTTCTATAAATCACCTATGAATATTAATAACCATCTCAATAGTCAAAATTATTAACTATGTTTCCCTTTTTTGTTTGTTTTTGGTTTTCTTCTTTTTTTTTCCTCCCTCCCGGTGGCGAAGCAGCCAGCCCTGCCGGAAACCCCTGTTTTAAAAGAAGGACTCACTGGGGCGAAAGGAGTAGGTTTCCTAAAGCGCCGGATCAAAGGGAAACCTCCCAGCCCAGCCGGCACACAGGTTTCCTCCCGCTCCCAGGTTCACGCCGCGTCTCCGGGCTGGACGTCCAGCTCAGCCGCCCCCCAGGATGCCGCGTGTGCTCTCAGCTACCTTGAGATCTCCTCTTTATTTTTTTTTAATTTTAATTTTTTTTGTTTTTTGTTTTTTTTTTTTCAAATTTAAAAATAATTTGGTGGCTTTCTAGCTGAGTTATCTGCTGTCGCTGCAATATACGCTGCGTGTCGGACTCCCACAGCCGAAAGCCTCTGTTTCCTTTCTGCCAGTACCTTGGTATCTGCCTTGCCCAGGAGCCTGCTGATGAAGATTTCCTGTTTGTTTTGAGTCACTGCTGGAGTGATAAATATACTTCGGCTCTCTCCTCCGAGAGGAAAGAAACCAGCTGCCCCGAACTAAAGGGAAAAATATGTCGAAATTCCACCAAAGGGCCCCGTTATCACGAGGCGGCCATGGAAGGATGAAACCGGGTAACACGAGCCACGATGAAGGCGCGATTTCCATATTAAAAACGTCCCTCCACGCGCGGGGTTTGCCTTTAATTGTCTGCTTTCCCTCCGGAACTTTAATTTTTAAAATGGGTTAGAAAATAAATAAATAAATACAAAACCCCCATAAACTTACACGGTGGAGTAATGCTTGGCTGGATAAACAAACAATTATACTTGTGGTTTCTTGATCTGACCACAAGCTTTAAATGCCATATTTTTGCATGAACCTATAATGCTTCTGGATAAACAATTGTGTTTATATTGTCAGGAGTATCCAGTGTGGTGTTGTGTAATTTCTATGTGCGATTACTAGGATATAGGATAAATTCCAAAAGAAAAGAAAGGAAAGGAAGATTAGATTATTAAGTCATTTTTAATAAAAACAGCATAGTTTGGAATCGCTTATAGCTTAATTTGTAATTTTAAAAGAATGCGGCGCTGGCTTTTAAGTTTCTACAATTATCTTTTCATCTCTTTTTTATCCTTTTTTTACTAGAGATGGGGCCCAACCCAAAACCTTGGATCTAAACCCAAGATCCAGGTTCAGATCTGAGTTCACAGCTCCAACGTAATTCCTGAAGAAGCGGAGTTAGGCCAGCGAGCTCCAGCACGTGTTGCGTTTGAATTTCCAAGCCCAGGTCCTGGGGTGTTTGACTCTCAGAAGTCACTTTTGCCGGCTGGAGCAAGGCAAGTGGTGGTGGCCTTGGGGCTTTGGGGTGTCTCCAGCCCCGCAGAGGAGCTGGGTGGGGTGGCAGATGTCAAAAAAGAAGATCCAGGAGGGCTGTAGGCCAACGATATAAAAAAATACTCGTTGAAGGTATCCTGGACCCAGCTTTGGTCTGGTCCAAACCAACAGAAGGCAAACGCTGGGCTGTGCTGGACCGATCGGTGGTTTTTGGGAGGTGGCAGCCCCTTGCCATGGCTTGGAGGGACGTGGGCTTCCAAAGAGGATTAGGGTTCTTTTTTTTTTTTCTCGCGTGAAATGTGCTTATTGCTTCTAAAGGTTCTGTTCTGGACCTCACAGAAAAGGCACAGGGCAAAATTTTCCTTTCCGTAGATGTTTGAACTGCTGCTCATGGGGAAAACAAAAAAGTGGTTTTCCTACAGTTTTTGATATATTTCTTCTTTTTGATGTAAACTCCATAAGCCTCGCAAACAATGTGTGTTTTTCTGTACTCACCGGCACATTCTCATTCCAATAAACTAACTGGGCTCTCTCCTTTATATCACTGAGTGAAATCGCATGGAACAAAAATAATCATATTTAAGCAGTTTGAAGTATACTTTTTCCGGGGTTTACCTTTACCATCTCCTAGTAAAATATAATTTCTTCTCTAACAGCAGATGAAAAAAAACCCCATTATAGCTTTAAAGCATGAGATTATAAAAGACTGCAGCTAGTTTAGATCTCACAGTTAGAAGTTAATTCTAAGTCACTGGAATTGAAAACATCAGTTTACAACATTTACTGGCTTGCTATAAAAATGTATTCCCCTGTGTTATGTTAAACATGAGAAACTACACCTCGGTGTGTCCATTATTTATATATTTATTCATATCTTGCTGCTTCTGATTCAGCTGTGTAACTGTATGCAAAACAGATAATTACCGGGGAACAGAATAATTTGTATTTTGAGGGGAATAAATACCCTGAAGGATTTGCTTTTGGGGAAAGAACACACTGCAAAGAAATCACATAGATTTTGTAAGCAGATATGAAAACAACAACAACAACAACTACAACAAGAAAATAGGTGAGGAATATTTTGGGCCCGGCAACTTTGACACTACCGTGTTTGTGGTGCGGGAAGTAATCTTTCTTTCTAAATATCCAAATCCACATTGCAAAATTGAATATGAGGCCCTTTGTTTGGCACGGTTATGCAGAAAATGGGGTTTCATGGCAACCCTACCCAAATACCGGCATGATACTGAGGGGCTGGCTGCTTTTTGTGGGGTGGTGAGATTGGGACCAACATGTTTTTGTCCACCAGCTACGTGGAAACGTGCTGCTTCAGAAATACCTGCACTAAACCCGCCTCACGTGGTAATTTTTTTAAGGAAAATGACGTTTTCCTGTTGCCCTTCCAGCACGTGGGGACCCTTGTGCTCGCCCCTCTGCGGTGCCGGCCAGCCGTGGGTCGCCATCCCCGATGGGTAATGGGAGCTTGGCTTCCCCCAGGGGTGAGCACCACAGACCAGCTCTCCTCCAGCTTTGTTTATAAATCTCCGATTTAGCACCAGAGCGTGGAAGAGCGTCGCTGAAGACACTCATTTCAGCATTTCCACCAACAGAATTACTACTGGAAACGTGGCTGAATAACGGCATCACCGTTCATCTCCCTTTGATTTGTTTAGCGCGAGCGTTTGCCTGTTCCGTTTCTGCTTGCGGGCTTTCTGGCGGGAAATGGGAGGCTCCCAAACTTTCCTACAGCGAGGGTTTTACAGGCAAGTCCATGCCAAAAGTGTTTGTCTGGTTACCTTAAACCCGTCCAAATCGCCCCAATTTCTGTGTGGCGCAGAGGGGTGTTGAACGTGTCCCGTGGAGCACCCAAAGGGTCCATCATTCAGCATCCTGAAGCGACTCCCGGGATCCGAGCGTGCTGCTTCAGCGGTGGGTGTTTGCCTATGGAAGTGAAATCTGGCATGTGTGTGGTAAGTAAACACCACGCTTGGCTATCTGTTTATTTTGGGTATTTGGAAGGCCCTTTTTGCCGTGGTCTCTGGCATCGCACAACACCAGGGAGAGGTGGGAAGGTGGCTGGGAGTTGGGGCACAGGGGGCTAAAGTGACGCGACTGGGAGTGCCCAAGATATCTGCGGCAGGACATGGGGTGAACCCCAGTTTCCCAATTCCTCGGCTAGGACAGCGAGATGGTCTCTGTGACAGCCTGCCGCCATCAAGAAAAAAAAAATCTCGAATTTGAAGACGCTCTGCAGACAGATATAGTTGGGGGTAGCGGCGCACCAAGAGCACTTAAACACGGTGTTAAAAAAAAAATCAAAACTAAAAATCTCCGTCTTAAAATCGTAGCCTTCACACTTTCACCAGGGCTGATCTTAAGTTTTTCTTTTCTTTTTCCTCTTTCCTTTTGGTGGAGAGGTTTTCTAAGGTATTTTTCAAACTTTCCAGTTTAGCAATGTGCTGGCTCAAATTGAAAAGAGAACTAGGCGCTGGGTCACAGGCAGAATTAGGTTTGCGCTAGTGGTGGGGGCAGGTTGCTGACACAGCTACAATCAGACAAAACATTTAAAACTTCTGGCTTTGTACTTCTCAAATGCCTCTTTTAGAAAATCGCTTAAGTTGTTATTAACATCCACCACCCACCTTCCCTTTCTGGTCCTGACATTGTGTAATAATAGATAATGTTGACATATGTTCCCTGCTGGTCAGAAATACTATACTTCTGTGAAAGGTAACATTTTCAAGCAATGACAAAATGTATTTTACTTGGACAGAGCATTAGTTATTGGACTAATCTCACAATGTGGGATGTGGGGTAAAAGTTTTAACATTTTAGTTGTGGGAGAAAGTTTGTTGGGACAGTAAAAGCATCAGTATGGGGTGTGTTTAGTTTTCTCCCTTTCTAGAGGTACTGGCTTGGTATCAAACTCTTGCGTCCGTAGGAATTTAAAAGAAACATTTGCAGTATGTATGAGGAACAGCTGTCTGTGTACTCCCAGCAACTTCTCAAAATGACTATTTGGACATTTTTTTTCTAGGAAGGATTAGAGAACTAAGGAGTATGTGAGTGTGTCCCACACGCTCCAAAAAAAAGTTTTTTTAAGTAGATCAATTTTTAAATGTTGAGTAACTGTAAAAAGATCTGCATTTATTTATCTGTTTCCCACTAAGGGAAGCTGTCTGAAAACAGAAAAAGAGGAAGACACAGCGAAATCTTCCAAACAAATATGTTGTGAAAAAAACCTACTTTTGAAAGTAATCTAGGGTGAGATTCTATAAAAATGTGTCCGCTTCGCACGCCATCGAACTCAGCACAAGACTGCGCAAGCCTGGAGAAATCGAGTTTTATTTTAAGTCTTGCACGGATCTCTCTGCTGGGGAAGCTGGAAATCATTTTTTTATGGAATCTGGTCCTTTTACGTGCTACAGCAGGATCCAGAAACAATTGCGGGGGTCCTGTCATTTGGCGGATAAACATCTCCTCTCGCGGGGGGCTCCCTAGGATTTTGTTTTTTTTTTTTTCTTTCCCCCTGCACTAAGAAGTGGGCTGATCAGCCCCAAATGTGCCCTTTTCGGGCAAAATGGGTGAAGCTGTAGGGAACAACCCTCTGTCCCGCGCCCGCCGGCTGCCTCCCAGGCTCTGACACACTGGTCTATGGGGACCGGGAGCTTTAACCTGCGCAGCCCTTGCCCCAGGCCATGAGTTGTGGCTCTGGGGAGATCCTGGGGCTTCCCGAGGCGCTGCCTGGGATGGGATGGGGGTCTCCCATGGAGCTGGGGGGCCGGGAGCTCCCCATCCATCTTCCTTCACCCATCGGGTCCGTCCTGTTTGTTTTCAAACTCTCCCTGCGTGTCTGCCGGGCTGCCTTGGGTTGGCTCTGTTCTCAGTTACACCCATTGATGTCAGTGGGGTTGCGTTGGTGGAATCAGGAGAAAAATTTGGCTCCTCATCTTTTTATTCCCCCCTCCTCTTTCCTTTTTTTTTTTTTTTTTTTTAATTTTTTTTACACGGCTCAGCCTAAGCCCAGCCCGCTGCCTGGCTTGTCCCGGGCTCCTGCTGCCGCTGGGGTGAGAGCTTCTCCTCTGCAGCTCCTGCTGCTTGGCACGGCTTCGCCGCTTCGTATCCAATCTCGGCTCAAAACATATCTGTTCTGCTTTCTGCTTCCTCCCTCCCTCCCTCTTTGCTCGCTGTAAAGCATTTTATTATCCAGACTTTATGGAAGGCTCTGTACAAAATGAAGTTGTGAGGTTATTTGTTTTGGTGCAGCCAATCCAATAGTGTAAGCTACTTCCCTCCTTTAATCTTCTCCTCTTTAGATAATACATAGGCTTTTATGTCCATTAATTGTCAGAAATAAATGCTTCTTTAGCTATTACTTCCTGAAACAGAGCAGCGATCTCCCTTACATACAGCTGTTTATATTATGCATAGCACAGCCCTGTCACAAGAATACGTTATATGTTTTCGTAAGACCTTGCACTCGCATTTAGCATAATTTCCAGTTAAACTTTCCTTTTTCCAAAAAGGAGAGAAAGTATCCAGCGGGCTACCGAACAGCAGTGCCTGCTTCCCCTCGGTCGACGCGGCTCGGGAATAATCTCTGCAGGCATTAAAAGAAATAGAAGAGTGATAGGAGCAGTGGGTAAGGTTAGTGGAGTTTCACGTTGCTGCTTTAGGACCTAACCATTATTAATTATTCGCTTAATAGTAGAGACTTCATGTCCCAGCTGAGATTAAGACCGAATGGTGCCAGATGTAGTGCAAACACCTATTAAGTCATGGTCCCTTTATCAAACAATTTACGGTCTAAATAGACAAGACAGAGAAAAGATGGGAGATGAACAAAGAGGTGTCAGCACCGGAGACAGGAAATTGGAGGAACAGGGGCATTAGGGATAGGGAGAGAAATGAAGGCCACAGTGTAATTTCTGGAGATAATCAGGGGAAGACACACAACTGGGGTAAAAGCTCCTTTGGAAACCTACTGCGCCAGCTGAAAATGGTCCTGCCTGTCACCCGCGGGGCTCTGGAGGGGAAGAGGTGGTGTAGATGTTCGTTCTACACTTCCACCAAAGCAACCTGAGCTCCGTTACCCTGCTGACGGAGAGTGTTTGAACTAACCCGACCGGGTATTTCTGAGCTGGGCTAGGGGATGTTCACGTACACCTTCTTCCTCTGGCCTTGCAGGATGACCAAGGGTTGCGGAGGATGGGTGCTACCACTGCAGTTAGAGCAGCTACATCTGGAAGAAGACATGACCGTAGCCCAGCCTGGTTGGTACCTCTCCCAGGCCCCTTGGCACGTAAGCACCACCAGCCCAGGCTCTCGCACTCACTCACATCTACTTACACCTACTGACACAATTTAATTTGCACCACCTTACAAATCACCTCCGGATTTGGCCCCCGGTTCAGTTCCCCGCTGGAATAAACAGATCTACGTGATGGGCTACAAATGGTCCGACTGCTTCGGTTTGTGATGAGGAATAGGCTGCTTTGATTCGTGTCCGGTTTTAAGTTTAAGCTCTGTGCAGCAGAAAAGAGCTGACAACTTTCTAAAGTTCCTTAAATTCTCTAAATGTTCCTTAAATTCTCTATACAAATGTTAGCTATCTGGTAACAAAGTATTTAAGATGCTTTGCTTCATGAACAACTTTCTGAAAGGGTTGTGACATACTTGTACCATTATTTTGTATGGCAATTGAAGAAAAAAATAATCTTGGAATGATGTTTGTTTTTATTTTTCTTCTTCTGACCACTCTGTTTGGAAAAACTGCCAAGTTTGACTCTAAACTTGCAAGTACAGTAACTTTTTCTTCCTTTGAAACTTCGGGTCTATAATGTCTGGAGCTGCTTTTGCTTGAAAGCAATTGTTACGTCCCTGACTCTTGTGATCAATCGAAATCAATTTCATACAGAAGGTTAACAGAGAAGGTCCAAACAAATGAATCCATGTGCATTTATCTGACAGCATTTCATATACAAATAACGAAAGCAGTACATTATCAATTCTCCGTAGTAAGAAGTATTCTTCGTGTTTTTATAAAAAGTACTTAAGAGCTGACTTTGAAGAAAGACTTTGAAAACTTGCCAAACCTTCTTTGTATTTTGAAAGTCCACATCAAGAAAGTAGTAAATAGTCATTGAGCGTAGGAAAAAGGAAACTATTAGCATTGTTTTCTTTGAAAGATAAAAAGAAAAATGCGGTGCAAAACTTCATAATCTCTGAAATGTGTATTTGTTATTTGAATCAATTTAAAACAATTGTCACTATTAAGTTCATGTTAGCCTGCCTACTGAACTGTATAAAACGGCTCTGTATCTGCTCGTTTCATATATATGGGTTCCCCCCTTTCCTCGTCTCCTTCTAGTTTTACAGGCTTAAGCATTTCCATTTAACTGCAGAATTAGAATGTATATGAAGGCTCTGCTTAAAAAAAAACCACCCTCCTTCAGCTCCCCAGCCCTTCTCAGGAATTTTTAACCAATATTCATTCCTCTAATGTAAGGATATCTGTCCTTGACTTCTATAAAGCAATAGTTCCTCAGATTTCCCTTTCTGGGGCCCCATTGCCATCGTGCAGCAGTTCTCTGTAATGTGTTCAGATAAGATATCCTCTTATTTATTTATTTATTTATTTTAAATTTTTGATTTTTGTTGTTTTTATTTTCAGATAGCTCCTGGGCCAGGCTTTCGGTTGTTGTTAGTGTGATTTAGTGCAGCATCATTTCAAAATCCGCTGCTCGTCACCAGGAGAGATGAGACCAGGTGCTTTCTGTAGGTTGGAAAAAAAAAAAAAGCGAATCATGTCAGAGCATGTGTTTGGATGCAACTATATAAAGGCTTATACCATACACCACCTCTGAACAGGTATATCACATGCTTGCACCAAAGACAAGAACCTTGGCATTGTTTAATTATGTGTAATCAAGTAGCCAACTTGCCTTTTACCACCACTAATGCAGGTTGTACTTATGCATATATTAATTGCAAAGCCATTAAGCTGTCCTGTGTGTGAGGTAGAACTATGAGGAAATGCCTGTTCACTTCATCTTTAATAAGTTCAGTAGACGTTCAGCTAAAAGGGGATCTAAGCTGTGTGTAACCTGTGAGAAACAGAAGTGGAAGTTGGTACGTGAAGAAACACGTGTCTGCCGTGTAGAAATGGCATATTTTCCCATTTGCCACAGAAGTGTCTGTAGGTTATAAAACAGATAACGGCAGAGGGCTTGAATGGTCGGGTAGGCAAATTGGTGTGTTTGGTAGCCAACTATAAATGCTGACCTTTTAAGAAGGATCGTGTCTTTATATAGAAAATGTATATTTGTGGACGAGATAAAGGTAGGATTACAGTAAGGATTTTTTTGGCAGGAGTTTCCGTGATTGTATTTCTTAAGAAGATAGTTGATGGATTAAACGATCATCTGAGATTTTCAGAGTTTGTAAAGACTTTCAGATTTACCAATTCATCATCTCTTGTCTCCATCTAATTATTACAAATCTGTTGCCTCTAAATATTCGTTGCTGCTGGATATTGACTCATCTCCTGCCCTAGCTTTGTTCAAAGCATCTATCCCATTTTATGATAAACAATCAAGAAAACATAAAATAGATTAAATTGTGATAAATGCCAAATGCATGAAAATATCCTGCTGAAAAGTATGACCATTTTTCATGCTTCTCTGCCTCCGTTTTTTTTCATTGATAAAACGGATCTAATCCCATTCGCATCTCCTAGGGCTTTTTTTGTAACAAACAGGCCAAGCCTGGACCTGCCTGTTCATGACCTTTCTCCTTGTAGGGCGACGATGAATGAAATTTGGTGGGACAAGAGTTTTTTTGTTCAACCAGCTCTTGAATGAGGAGGGTTTGTTCCCTGTGGATGGGACAGGGCTAAGGGTTTGGCCCCATAGCTCATTGCCCATTGACCCTGGCAAAATACTTTTGGGGAGGGCAGAAGTGATGTGGCGGATATGGGAGGGTGCAGAAGGAGTTACTTCAGGCTTCCAGTGGAAGATGTACTTTTCTCATCACCACCCTTGCTAAGTTCCGTCTCCACATCCTCTAACGTAGCTCCTTGTTGTTCTCTGAGGTACAGCTTTCAGGGCAGCTGAGGGATTCAAACTGATGGCACTCTCCATATATTAAGACCCCCAAAATATAAACTCAATAGCATCTTCTTTGTCATCCAGGTCATGTTTATTTACCCTCTGTGAAATGGCACAGTGTCCTCCCATGCAAACTGGTGACATTCCAGCTTGACTACTCTCCTGATGAAGACATCCTGTTAATATTAATCTTGCAGTGAAAGCGCACTTTTCCCCCCCAGAATTCTCTTCTCAATTTGTTAACAAATCTTCCTTGAAGGTAGGAGTGAGATTTTTAGGAGGGCTTTTTTCTAATAACCGGCATCGAACAGGCACCCCCACAGCAGATGAAGAGGAATGTCACATTTGTCCTCGTGTCTAAGACAGTAATGCAAATGACTATTCAGCATTTCAATTATCATTTTTCTCCTTGTGTAAGGATGCTCAAAGGGTCTGTTTCAAGAGCTTTTTGCATACTGTCATTTCGACGGTGACGTTAAGATCTATCTGATAGCTGAGTAAATGGTTTATTTTACCATTGGTGTGGGCTCTGTGATGTTGAGCAAGCAGAACATTGCTTGAAAGACACAAATTTTGAATTTGCTGAGAATTTGACTGATTTCAAGGAGGCCAGGTCTTCATCACAAGTCTGTTAGCATTGCCACAGCTTCATGGAGCTGGATAGGAACAGTTTGGACATTCGTTCAAAACAACAAAGAAATTTATTTTTTTTTAGCAATGGCACTTGTCTGTTTCTGCATTCCTGGTAAAAATCATCTTCATGTGGTTCTTTTAAGGCTGACTTTTGATCTAGTTGCCTTATTAGTGATAACGTCAAATGCTCTTTGCTCTTCTAAAATGCAAAATTAATATTGCATTATTCTAACCAGTATTATTCCTGCGATGGAGCAGAATTTCATCAAGTTAAACTTTTCTGCTGGAAAGATTAAAGGAGAAGGCAGAGGGCCAAATTCTCCTCTGCTATGTGAGTGTTGAGCT
This sequence comes from Rissa tridactyla, assembly GCF_028500815.1. Taxonomy (NCBI): domain Eukaryota; kingdom Metazoa; phylum Chordata; class Aves; order Charadriiformes; family Laridae; genus Rissa; species Rissa tridactyla. Next base: position 4,403,632 of record NC_071472.1, on the reverse strand, counting down.
AGACGATCCATTGACATAAAAGAAATTGGGATTTACGCTAGTGTAATCAAACCCAGAATTTCTCACATGGATTTTCTATACATTTTTGTTAACTCTCAAAATATAGGACCATAATAATCCTCCTGTTGCTAATGATGCACAAACGACAATCCCAGTGGCAGTCATATTACAGGGGACTGCGGAGGTGCAGTTTGGATTGCCGACGTCAAAGTCCTAAGATAACCGCAGTCAGAATGACTTACAGACGAGCTCATTAATACATAAACTACTGCAACTACAGTTGTGCTTCCTCGAAGCTTGCTGCCCACATTTTTAAGGAGAAACTCAAGTTATTCAGCAAAGATATACTCGTCGGTGCTTTGCTTTGGTTTGCCATTGCAAAAATGCGCTTTTTCAAAATTCAGTGTATAAGTGCGGAAGAAACATGTTGGGGCTCCGTGTCTTTGGGAAAGACGGTTGTATCTAAACTGTTGGTGGGGTGTCACGGCCACCGTCCTGGGCATCCTCCGAGTGAGATGGGGTGAGAACATCTCACTGCCGGCCCCCACCCCACCCCGCAGCCTCTGGGACATTCCTACAGCCGCTTTCCAGTGAAATCCCACGCCGGCAGGGTGACTCACATCAGAAGACATTCCAGAAAGAAGAATAATTATGCCGTTGCTGGAATTGATGTAATGGTGTTTTTCAGGATGCTTTAATAGACATGAGTGATGTTTTGGCAGGCAACCGAAATAACCCTAGATATCTGATTGCATTACTTACTGCTACCAAGGGCATCTCTGGGGAAAGGGACATTACCTAAGGTACTTGCTCCATATTTTTGACTTCCTGGAGCTAACTTTTAGCTCAGCATAGGGTTCTTTTTCAGAAGACAGACATATTGGAGAGCTTAACCAAGACATATAACAAACCGAACTCTAAACATATACAGATTCCAAGAGACAGGCCTGTGTAAACAACATCATAATTCCCTGGGTTATGTGCTGTTTAAAATAACATTCAGCTATGCATTCACCTCAAAAGATTGCCACTTAACAGCGTTGTTTCTTTTTGTAATCTTTATTGTTTAGGTTTATTATGGCTCTCATTTTTTTCCCCCCTTAGAAAACATAAACAATCCCCTTCTTCGCCCGGCAAGCGGGACGCCCATGTCCTGGCGGAGCTTCCTCCGCGCCGTGGCCAGCCGAAAAGATAACGAATGAGGGCTATGTGGAGCCTTCTCCTCCCAGAAAGATGGGATTCTTATTCTCCCTGTCCGTATGTGTTTTAATGCCGTGCTCCTTAAGATGGTGTTCCTTGTTATTAATGATTACTACCGGCATTTAAACACATCGGTTGGAATTGCGCTCTTGTTTAACACCCACGCAGTCCCGCCAAGGGCCCGTTGCCTTCATTTAGGCTATATATTAAAAAAAAAAAAAATCATAATAAAAAAAGCCCTGCACACTGATGTCCCTGGGTTGTTTTGCCGAGCTCCGTCGTTTAGCTGCTCTCCGCAGGTAAATAGGTCTTTTTCTTGGTCTGGCACGTTGATAAGCCTTCACACTTGGCTGGGCTCGAGGTGCGTTTGTGCAAAGGCAGATTGTTTTAGTTAACATAATCAGTGAACTCACTGTTCTACCTGGATGTCTGGGAGAATTGCCAAGAGATTTCCCAACATTTCAATCAGAGGCAGGGGCTATAAAGCTGTCAGTTTTCTTGTAGGCCAATTTGCCTTTGCCACGGCTCTAACGTTGTGCTCATTTATAAAGAAATCAGCCCAGGTCTTTTGGGGTAATATTTTATGCTGGTTTCAATTTGAAGAAGAATGATTTCTTTTTCTTTCTTTCTCCTTTTTTATTTTAGAGATGCATTTTTAAAAAGCATTTCCTGACACAGAAAAATGCCCCACTTTAGGATTCTGATACAATAGTATTTTTTTTTTTTTTAAGTTAATTAATATTCCATTTTTGTTCCCAACAGTGGAGCCGAGCTCCTTTCACATATTGCACCAGCCTCAAGTAAATCTGTTCTTAAACAAAGAAATGGAGTTACTCAGGTCAAACGTTCAGGGTGATCTTGGTCTGCATAGTAATTACAATCAGAGATATGTTAAACTACCTGAAAATAATTCACTTCCCCAGGAAAAAAGTATACCTACAAGTTTATGGTTTGCAGGTCACTGTCATCTACCCTACTTCCACCTGCCGTAATAAATTCTGGTGAAATATCTACTACTGAGTACTGAACTTAAAGATTTTTTTTCCCCAAGCCTTCAATATTTACCACCTTGTGCCAGATTACATCACGTAACCTTCAACAATGTTGTGACATTTTTTAAGTTGATGGGATGCAGAGGAGCAGGGGACCACATCCGCTTGAAATTTCTTTGATGTTCCCCACAGGAAGTTTTTCAATATCTGGTCACTTGGATGTTTTTCAAGTATTTCATTGTGGTCAGGACCTAGGACAACCGTCTGCTATTTTTGCAAGTTGGCGATGCGAGAGGTGGACCTGTTCATTCTGCTCTGCAAAGCTTCCAGCTGCAGGGACGACGCTGAGGGCATGGTCCTGCGTGAGCCTGTGCTGAGGTACACAGTGTCATCCAACACATGTTGCAAGAGCGCTCTAAGTTGGTTCATGGTCTTGAAGTTTTGGGTTCCTGAGGGTCAGCATCCCAAAAGCATGTTGGTGCAATGAAGGATATAAAGAAGCATGGCTAGAAGGTCAAGGGAAGTGATTCTCCCCATCTAGTCCAATCTCACGAGACTCCACCTGCAGTACTGTGTCCAGCTTTGGAATCCTCAACACGAGAAGGACATGGCTTTGTTGGAGCAGGTGCAGAGGAGGGCCACGAAGATGATCAGAGGGCTGGAGCACCTCTGCTATGAGGACAGGCTGAGACAGTTGGGGGTGTTCAGCCTGGAGAAGAAAAGGTTCTGGGGAGACCTTATACCAGCCTTCCAGTATCTGAAGGGGGCCTACAAGAAAGCTGGAGAGAGGCTTTTTAAAAGGGCATGTAGTGATAAAATGAGGGATAATTTGGAATTCGAATTGGAAGAGGGTAGATTTAGATTAGATTTCAGGAAGAATTTTTTCACTCTGAGGGTGGTGAGGCACTGGCCCAGGTTGCCCAGAGAAGCTGTGGCTGCCCCATCCCTGGAGGGGTTCAAGGCCAGGCTGGACAGGGCTTGGAGCAACCTGGGCTGGTGGGAGGTGTCCCTGCCCAGGGCAGGGGGTTGGAACTATGTGATCTTTAAGGTCCCTTCCAACCCGAACCATTCTGTGATTCTATGATTCTATGATGGTGACCCTGGGAGATATAGGAGAGACAGGCTGGGAAAGCTCGTAGTAAAACCACGTTGAGCATCACCTGTCACAGGAGGATTTCACTCCTATCAGGAGTATATCAAGGCTTGACAAATTCACCTGTCAGAAGTTTCACACAGCTGATTTATTTGCCAGGACAGGTGGAGAGCTGCCTAGGCTCGTGCCTCAGCAAAGTGGCATGAGAAGAGGCACATTAAAGAAGTTCTGCCTCTGATTGCAACAGCGAGAGCTCGACTGTTACAGCGCCGCAAATTAGCAGGCAGTTTTAAACCAGCTCCCAAGCACTGAAATTAAAAGCACTTAATACAGGAATCATATTCTCTAGCTAAGGCACAACGGGACTCTGGTGAATTTAGTTTATAATGTTTCCTTGTTGTAACAGAAATTTGTCTTTTTGAGGCAATCAGGGGAGCCGCATTACAGCAGGACTTGCAAAGATTCGTGTTGGTGTCTAGTGGCTGCAAGTGCATTAACTCTTTCATGTGAACTTCTCTGCCGGTGCCATGGTTTCTTCTACGCTGAATTCAGCGGATCTCCAGAAATTAATGTTCAATTCAAGGTGAGTAGGACATAGGTAACAAAATCTGCCTCGTACTCATTTCTTGAAGAGGAAAAAGGTTCCCGTCATGGAACTGTATGAGTAGAGATATATTCGACCATCTCCTCTTGGGGTAATTTGTTGCGACTTTAACAATTAAGCAACAGTCAACATCTGGTGACGTGGCTCAGATAACAACCAGATCTGCGAACGTTTAAATCAAGAATGCAATTTTGGAAAGTTTATTATTCTCAAGAAGAAATAAAATATAGTCTTACGTTAATTATTGTTTTTTCGATATTGGGTAGACACTTTTCTCCCTTTCTCTCAAACGTTGGCAAACACGCCACAATACCACGTATTGTAATGAGATAGCAGAGAAGACGACTGCCACGCTCATTACTGTTTCATTACTTGGTGATCGTGAGAGCTTTTTTCCATCAGTGCCTGATTTCTATATTATCAGGAAAAGGGCAAGGTCTTTGATGTTTTGTAACGTTCTTCAGCGCTACTAGAAAACTACTTGTTTTCGTCCTCTTCAAGGATACCTCAGTGGCTTATAATTGATCCATAGCAGATCTTTCAGATTTAACCTTAGGTCATATATAAAATATTAAATATGGCCATTATAGGGACTATGCCTTTTTAGAAAACTGTATGGGTGTTAGCCTTTATGTCCTAGACAAATTCCAATTTGGGTAATTAAATTTTGCCTGCATTCATTTTCCATGCAATTTTAATTGGATACAATATTTTTCACTTCCAGTGCAAAGTAATAGTGCGTGATCCTGTGCTGTGAAAGAGTTAATACACGCTGAGCTAGAGGTTGCTGCACGTCGGTACTAAGTGAATCTGCTACGTATGTTTGAAGAAACCAGCACAGAAAAATGCCAAATCCTCTTGAAATAAGGTACAAAATTTGTCAGATGTTTTGGCACGCCAGGTAGCAGATGCTGTAAAAGTTTAAAAATCACATTAGTGGCATCCAAGTTATCACATACGTATCCTAAAAAGCAGACTTTCCTAGTGTTCCAATATTCGGTATGCGGCTCATCAGATCGCATTAGCCACCGCTACAAAAGGGAAAGGAATCAATACCTATGTAAATGTGACTTTGGTTTAAAAAGCTATTCTTGGTTTTACTGTTACCGTGCTAAAAAGACATTGCAAACTGCAGCAGACCCATTTCCTACAGGTTGGCTTCCCTCTGCCATCGGAGCAAGCGGAGCACGCGGCTCGCCAGAAGATGAGCGCGATGAAGCGAGGGCTGGTGATGACCACTTACAGGAGGTCTTGTTCCATCTTGAGGAGGTGCCTAGAGATGAAACTCGTCTGAGAGGTTTTCCCGGACGTTGGAAATCGCATAGATTGTTTAAACATTTATTATGAATTACATATCATGGGCGAAATGTACTTTGGGGTTTGGATTAGGCAATAAGTATTGTCATTAACAATAGGCTTTGTCAAATTTAAGAAATCTGAGTCAGTTATCTGAGGCTGTGAGGTTCATTAGCACATTTTTCTCCATCTATGGAAAATATTACAGGTCACCTAGCATTACACTTTTTAGTTTTCTACTCTTGAAGGTAAAAACAGATTTGAAGAGTTCACAAAATCTGAAATGATAAGTATAAAAAAGACCAGATAAATAACATTTTCACTAAGCAGAGGTCCTTGAAGTTGTTTACATTCATATATATCAATAAAATCAAAAGCCGGGTGTTTTTCTTCATTCTCTCCTTTGAACAATGTATTTGTTTCCTTTGAAAAGAGTTGGCACTGGAGAGAATAATGATCGAAATCCAAAAGCTGATGGAATTTGACCCTGACAAGGGCTGAGAAGTTTGGCTGAACGCAGCAAAGGAGCGAGACCCGCAAAGTGCTTAGGGGACAACCATCACCCCGAGGGTGAAGTGCAGAAGGGTGTTGCAAGGATGGGGGTCTGCTCTTGGGCAACCCCAAGAGATGTCAATTGCTCTGAGATGACAGCGTCTCCTCCGTTAAAATTTGCTCGCCCTGATGTAGGGTATGGAAACCTGGCAAAAGGCGAAGAACGCGAGGGGAATTTTGGATTGCTTTGCTAACAGATGCCCGGGGGGGATCAGGAAGGCCATGTGGACAGACGTAAGGATTTAAACCGTTTAGGAGATAAACAGGCGGTAAGAGAAGGCAGAGGTGAGAGAGAATAGAGACCTGCTTGGCCATCGATGTGGAGAACAAGGGCTGCCTGCGTTCGGTAGAGAGAAATAGTCCTAAATCATGAAGGAGCCTCAGCGTCTGGTGGAGAGATTCACTCCCAGTCCTCCAACTTGCTGTTTGAAACACGAATTCACACTAAAATGCAAAGTATTTCGTAGAATCAAAATCTCAGTGAAGAAATTCTTGTGCCTGAAACACAGAGAGGTGATCGATAGGGAGACTTATTCATGAGAATATGATCAGAGAGTATTCTGCCTTTTAAATGCGTTATTGAACAGCCATGGTGGACTTTCGGTTTGTTTATGCTGAGAATCCCAAGAGAGATCCTCCAGAATATTTGAGGATAATCTGTGGGGATTTTTGCTCCCATCTGTGGCTTTCCTCTTGGAATTTAGTTTTCATGCTGTAATCTGAGCATCACTTTAGGTCATTCAAAAACATTTATTATCTTATTAAACGGAACTACCTTCACTGCTCCTGCATCAGGTTTTATGGGAATAAGCCCAGAAAGCATCACGAGCAATACTGTGCTCTCTAGGTTAAGGAAATGCAAATGCAACATTTAACCTTGGGTTTAAGAGTGTAACAAGCATCCTATTTTTACTTTTTTTTTTTTTTGTGTGTGTGTTCTTGTGCTCAGTGCTGTTTTATGGCACATGCCACCACACCAGTGAAACACTACTATGTGGCACACGCTGCCCAGCTCCCCGAGAGCATTCATGGGATGGCTTGGCGTGGAGAGCAGCCGTACAAAGTTGGCCCTTCACTATCAATCTTCCCGTTTACCACCGTATTGAAATAAATAAGGAGATTTGCAGTCCTCTTCACAGTGCCATTTCAGCCAATTGACTCTGGAAAGCCAGCAACAAATTGGTCTGCGTTGTCTCCAGGTTAACGTCGGTATGGAAAAGGATTAGGATCAGGAACGCTCAGTATACAGTAAAGAGAAAGGGAAGCTCTGTGGTCTTAGGATACATCCATCTTGAGCGTGTTTAGATTTCGGTTGGGATTTTGCTAGCGAGCCTGTGCTGCACATAGTCACTGTAAGCATCTCTCCCATCACAGAGGACCCATCTTCAAGCTGTTTCTGGCACCATTAACTCACTGGATGGCTGAGGTATCTGCTGTCGGTAAAGGAAGAGCGCTCTGAACAGTGGTTTCTCGCTACCTCGTTCTTGGCTCCCCAAATTCAGAGATCTTTAATAAAGTACCTTCAGAGGAACTGGAGGGAAAGAAAAATTATGCTGTGGACCCCCTAGTCCTATGCAATCACTGCTTGGTCACTTGGATACGTAACAGTGATTTACAAGTATTAATGAATTGGAGCCTCAATTACATTCTCAAGGGTAAGGAAATGTTATCGGTCTATCTCCCTTCCCTCCCCGCACAATTTGCAGATGGGGTAAAGGGAGCGCAGCAAGGAGGGGGCTGATGATTTCTCGTCTGATGCTTTTACCACTGGGATATATTTCCTCTTCTCTCTCTTTTCCCTTCTCCTATCCCAAATGCCTGAAAATGACAGTTCTTTTCTTTGTATCTTTTGATACACTGGTATAGAGTGTCTCGAAAAACAAAGTTTTTGATTTGAAGTAATATCTGCTGAGAATTCATTGAATGTAACACTCATTTTTCTTTTCAACCCTCTTTTTCTGCATCAGATCTCCAAATTTGTAATCTTTCAGCTATTATATGACTCCACTATGACTCTCCCCAATGATTAACGTGGGGTTAATAACTTTGTCTGGTGAATGTTGGTGTAAAGGAGTGACTGCTGCTGACTGCCCCCCTATTAATGCTGCGTTTCCATTGGTTTGGAGAGCAAATCATTGTTTGCTTCACCTACTCAGAAACAGCTTTTCCATGAAAAGACAGAGTAAGACTGTATTTTTAGGAACAATCTGTTTTCTGTCTGTAATTAATATGTTCCGGATTGTTTGGCCACTTTGGTCGGTGTATCACAAACTAGACTATTATGCTCGAAGCTACTTTGGGGACATCCAGTAATAGCTCCTTTTGAAAGCATTGAGCGCAACCCCTGTAAATCACTGCGGGTTTGAGTAACTCTCTAGCTTTGCCTAAACCATGCCAGGTTTCTGTAACAAGCCGATGAGCTATCACTGGGTAAAAAAAAAAAAAATAGTATCCTTGATTCACACCTCTCTGGTGTAAATCCTGTTCCAATTTTAAAAGCACCTTGTTATAACAGTGTTGGACAGAGGAATTCTTGAGGCTAAGTGACATTTACAGCCTATGATACTAGTGTAGCTGCACTGTGTATCCATCAACATTTGGCATTTCAGAAAATCTGCTCATCCTCGCTTCGCCTGTTAAACGCTCACTCTATTAGCAACAACAACAAAAAACCCAAAAACAACAAAAAAAAGAAGAAAATACTCTTCTTTGCTTTTGAGTTTTTAATGGGCAAAAAAAGAGGTCAGTTTGACCGCAACGGCGTGAAATCAGCCCCAAATGACCTCAGGCAACTGTACACCTGGAAGCAAAAGGTGGGTTAAAATGACATTTTTCTGTGTCCACAAGTTAATGCTGGAATAACTTGCGCTCCTTAGCGTGCACAGCTGTATTATCCCGGGGCAGGTTTTGGCTCGGTGTGAATTTACACATCTGTCAAATCGCTTGGAGATCCGTAGGCAAAATGGAGCACTCGGGAACATTGTGTGGATTTGGGATGTTTCCTGCAGGACCTGGGAAGCGCAGAAGAATGAACGGCTCGTCTTCTCGCTGCAGCCAGCGCTGCCCGTCACCCTCCATGCTCCCAGGAACGGGACAAAACCACTTCTGTCCGCAGGTGATTTTAGGCTCTGTTTCAAAAATTAATTCTTGAGTCAAAACTACATTTTTTCTTTCAAAACTGCGTTCTTAATTTTAAACCCCCAGTGCGCTTCCTCTGGTTTATTCCAAATAGCGGTCCCCAAGGGGTGTTCGAATCCACGTTAAGGACTATGGGTTTGTTTGACTTGGTTTTTAGGGAACGTAAGCTGAGCATCAGACTGATTACTGGACGCTAATCCAGGGCTTCGGCCACGGAGCAGGTTCCTTTTATTTTTTTCTCCTACTTCCCATATTGCTTCAGCCATTTCTATGGCAGGGGGCTTGGAACAAGACGATCTTTAAGGTCCCTTCCAACCCAACCCATTCTATGATTCTATGTTGCCTTTTCTATCATACTGTCGTTATTCAGCTCCCCATTTTTCTGTGTCTTTGAAACCAAGGGCATTTCCCATGTCTTCTCAAGGTGCTCTGTTTTGAATTTGATTCTGATTTCCCCTCCGGGGTTCTCCGTGCCCGCTCGATGCTGGGCCGTGGCCTGAGCTGGAGCCCCGAAACCACTCCATCCCTGCACCCGCCTCTGCTGCCGGCCTCCCAGGTGGCCTTTGGAATATGTCCATTTATTTACTATACAGTCGTTTTACACCACTCTTATCTCTAGCTTGCATCTGAGATCGCTGACGTGTATTTTAATGCATAATGCATTTTGGGATGCAGCTAGCGCTACTACGGAAAATATGGTTGCACTGTTTATGTGGCAAATCATTTTTTAATTCATACCCCTGCGACAAGCGAAATCAACACAATTTTTCTTGAATTTTTATAGAGCAAGAGTGAACACGGTAGAGCAGAAAAGGTTTTTCGTGTTTGCGGGGCTGGGTTGCAGCGGTCGGGGCTGTGTCGTGCGTGTTGGTGGAGCGAGATGCGAGGCAGACGCGCTCGGTTTGATTGGTTTTGGGGGAGGTCGTGCGGTGGCGTAGCTCGCAGTGGAGCTGGCACAGCTTCCAGGCCTGGGGTTAAGTTGCTCAGTTTGGTTCAATTGGTAATTAATAAAAGCAATGGCCAATTTGACTTTCTACCATGTGTCTGTCTGTGTGGAACCTGGCACACGCAAACCCTCTTTCTACTGAGCAAGATGGTCAGTGTATTTTTCGACGTGCACATTATTCTGGGGACTTGGAAGCGCGTGAAGTTTCGGTGAAGGGGAAGAAGACTCCTGGCCCTTGACATAGGTTTAAAACGGTAGTTAAGCACCACTTTCAAAATGTTTCTTAAGTGCTGGTGTAGGCCCAACCTCCTACGGCTTCCAGACTTTTAGTAGACATGTCCATCAGGGTTTCAGGGCAGCGTCTCCGCAGTTGGGTTGTCTCCTAAACCTAGAATGGGCCACCAGCATTTTGGTGCAAGACTTTCCTCCCCCCTCCACACCCCTCCGAAGAAGAACATCTGCTCCTTAGCATGCTGCTCATTTCTATGGCAGGACTCCAGTTGCTCTTCCACCGCAGAGCTCGGCAATAGTAGCGCTGGTGTCTGAGCTCTGGAACAAACCGAGTGGCTTGCGTGTGCTTTTGTGCGCCCTGAGTTATTTCTACTGTGTGCTTATTTATAATAATGGGCATTCATTATTATGAGAGAGCCTTTTTTGCTCAGGAATCATCACAGTACGCGCTGTAAATGCATCCTGACAATACTTTGCGTTTGTATATTATGGGCTCATAATACGTATTTATTTGTGTGTATAAAACTGTAATACCAAATGCATAGTAAAAAAGAAAAAAAAAAAAAAGTCCTTAGGAAATTGCATGAACAGTAGTTCCATTTAAAATATCATATCTTGGCCAATTTTGTTATGTCCAAATATCCTAGTCACATTGTAGACTAACAGCCTGCCAAATTTCACTTAAAAGCACAGCCAATTTCTAAGTTACAGAAGCACAAAGAGCAGTGGAATGTTCTTTTTTAGGACTCCTCTAACTTAAACAAAAATTATAAGGTTTTTATTGTTTTGCTTAAATCCAAGGCGGGGGGTGGGGGGGGGCGGGAAATAAATATTTGCTGCAGCTCAGCCTGGATCACACTGCAAAATTCAGCATTTGGCTGTCTACACGACCAGAGTACGCTGCTTAAAACAAGTTGGTTTGCTTGTTAGGAGTTCAAAGCCCATGTAAAAGTATATTTATTAGTAAATGTGAGTCAGTTGGAGGAATTTTTATTAAGGGAATCTAGTTTCATTATTTATTTATTTATTTATTTATTTATTCCCCCCTCCCACCTCTAAAAGCAGAGTAGTTCCCCCATTGAGCTGTTAGATATTTTTCCCACTGACTGAGTTCTGAATCGGGATCTTTGCAGATGCTTTATTTTGCTCTTTTCAGATTGTAGCAGGATACACCGTCTCACTCACAGTGCAATAAAGAGAAAGTTTAAAATAATCTAAAGTAAGAAATACTGCCTGATTTTTGCTCCTATCAGTGACGGTCAGGAGCTACTATTAAAATGTCTTAAAGGAAAGAAAATAATATTCAAATTGTGGACATAACCCCAAATGTTTGCATGAAAGAATTGTGTTTTTTTTTTTTTTTTTAATTTTAACTAAGGTTTCGTTGTCAGAGAAAAAAAAAGGGATCCGCTTTTAAGATTTCTCATCTACATACTTAAAATCATTTTCCACTGGCATCAAAGGAACAAACGCATGGATTCATTAGAATAATTACAGGGGGGAAAAAAAAAAAAGAGAAGAGAAAAATGGAGTCAGCGCGTTAAAAATCTCCATTTTAGCTCTGTATAGCGTCTGCCGTGCGGGGGGAAAACAGTTAATTAGGGCAGCGAAAGACAGCGCTGAGAAAATGTGCTGCGCGACAAAGGTGGCAGAAACTCGTCCAAGATTCAGATTGAATAAGTAAGTTATAACCACCCCTATAAGATGGCTTAAAAAAATACACATACGTATAAAAGAATTAGAGAGAGAGATATATAAAAAAGCCCCGCTAGCAATCCCCCATGGCTTGGTGAGAATATTTCCGGAGGTTATGGCTGCGAAATAGTATTTATTTGTGCTGCGCGGCCGGCTGGCTTCTGCCTCTCCCCTCTCCGCGCCGCCTCCAGCCCCGCGCCGAGATGCCTGTTCTTTATTCCCAGCCCAGCTTTTTAGCCCGCGTGGCCAATCGGGGCGGCAGCGCCGGCCCAGGACCGCGCTTGGTGCTGAGCTCCAAATGTGATTCCAGCCCTGACAGGGGGATTATAGGAAACAGATGACTTACGCTTCTAATTTGTGGCCTTAAATTGCAAACAGAATTTCAGGAGTCGAGCGGAGTAATAAATGGCAATAGAGAAAGCCACACACAGCCAAATCAGTATGTGGTGGTTGTAGGTTAAACTAAATAGGAAGAGACAGGTTATGATGGTTTAGTGTATTACAGAGAAGAAAGTCTTAAATTACTAGTGCTGAGAGGTATTGCACTATGGCAGACAGTATTGCATTGTGTAGTCTACAGATATCACAAGCAGAACAATAAAAAAAGCAGGTTTAGCATAAAACCTGTTGCTGGACAAATCTTTTTTTTTTGTTTTTTTTTTTTTTTTTGCTTTTTTTCCCCGCCTTAGAAATGGAAGCTGTGTTTTATGTTTGTTTTGACCTTAACTATATGCTTGCCCCTTAACATCTGTTTTCTACTGTTGCAGTTTTTCACACCAAATTAACTGTCAGGGCTTCAGATAAAATAAGTTAAAAATACTTCCAAATTATTTTTTGTTGACTTTCAGGACTGGGAGAGTGTCCTGTTACTCTTCCTGTCCTGCATTGCAGCGCTTATCTCTCGCAGGCGTAAAACATACACCGTTAAACATTTTCAGACAATTAAAAATTAGAATGGCAGATTTAAAACTTTTTTACTTCCCCCCCCCTCCCCTTTTTTTTTCTTTTTTTTTTTTTTTTTGCTTATGGCAGCTCCGCGAGCCGCTGCTTTTTGTGTGGTGGCATCAGAGTACGTTTTGGAGGAAGGTTTTTTTGCGCTTTCACGCTGGATCTGCTGACTTCTTTTGTTGTCATGTGTAGCTCCTGGTTCTGAAAAGCTTCGGCGTGTTTATTTAATGATGATTTGTATCAAAAGCTTGCTCCACGGCGTTAATTGGTGCATGCTCCTTGTGAGCCTTAAATTATAAAGATATATTCTTGGAACCCAGAGCGGTCTCAGATCTGATACGCCGACGACAAATGTGGGATTTGCTTTTTTTTCATCTCAGTGCATGAAGGAAGGAGAGACGAGGAATACGCTTAAAGGTCTGGAGGAATAGCTGGTACCACAAAGGCATATGCCAATTGTTAGTATTTCCTAAGCCTCTTAATTTGAAGATGTATTTTAAAAAACAAATAAAAAAAAGAAAATGGAACGAGTCGTTCCTTTAACAATATGTGATCTCTGGAGTCTCTGGAAGCCGTTAGAAAAACATTCCCATTACACACCAAGTAACGCGGCGGTATTATCCTACCACCCGGATAATACCGCCCTAAAATGACAACTGGCCAGACCTACAAATAGCATTAACCCAAAGATTTAAAACAAGAGAGGAAAAATAAACCTTTGGCTCCCCGGTACTTTGCATTGCCGTGCTTTATAGGGCATTAATCTGTGCAACCTGTAGGCTCCATCCTGGTGATTTCCCAGTCGGAGAATCCCTTTAGTCTTTCGGGGCATCGTAGCAGGGTCCAACGTCGACGTTTCATTCCAGGCAGCGGAGCCTGCCCACATTTGGATGAACATAACTGTTATTATTGCGAAATGATTATTGTTTTAAGCAGGTCTTTTGATTATCATTGAGAATGACTGGCTAAATACATTTTGATTAATCACTTGCAAAAATTATGCTTGTTAGAGCTGTTTTATATTCTCTGTCGCTGTGTTCTCACTGTAGGTTATAGCCATTTCTTTACAGCTGAAGATTTTTTTCCCTTTAAGTCACCTGGTGAGAAAGGAAAACAAATCTTAGTTGAAAGCTTTTGTCTGCGAGACAGACTCCTCTTTTCATCCCTATGTCCTTTAAAAAAATGCTCAATTATTGTCTGTGCCATAGAGGAAAGAATGGGGCCTACATAGGACCTGAACCTTTTCAGACAGGAGATGGCTTTTGTTTTTGCACCCCATCAACACCGCTCACCTAATTAAATCTGATATCTCTGGCTGAAGCAAAATGATTTGTTAATAGTTCTTTGGGAATTTCCTTAATGAGTTTAGATGTCTTTTGTATGGTACATGTGGGGGCATTTTGCAAATGGAGCTGAAAAAGAAAAAGAAAAAAAAAAATGGGGCAAAGAGAGAGAGGACCAAAGCAAGGAGCAAGGTGTGGGCTGACGGCGGGTCCTGGTGGGCTGCGGCCAGTCATTAGCCGGGGACAGGCGGCAGAGATGCTCGGGGAGAGCCCTCCCCATCCCACACAGCCAGGGACATCTGTCAGGGGCTCAGATATTACACCTTGATCAGGCCGAGACAGTGACACCATTTTCTTTAACAAACACCAGCAGCTTTTCTTTCTCTTTTATTTTAACATTTCTCAGGGGTTGGATTCCCTTTCTTCTCCTGCTCTGCTGAGAGTAAAAGGAGCTTGTTAACTTGCTTAGATATTTTGACTGCTGATGCACTTTGGCCACTTGCCTGTGGTAACAGTGTCAAAGCATTACTTGGGATAATTGCTATATTTGCAGTCTGAAGAGTGCTCTGACTTAGTGTTCAAGCTGCTGAATAAAAAAGAAATTGTCATTTTGGAAGAAATCTGTGAATTACCCTCCCAGTTAAAAAAGCGCACAATTTTCAAAATGCCTTTCCCCCTTGTATTCAAGCATAATGTTATTCACATAATTAACATTTTAATAAATCGCTTAAAATATGAGATAGCGGCTTAAAAGGCGCTGCTTTCAGTAGGGTTTTGTTTTGTTTTTATTTTTAGCTTTGGGGATTAACCACTATGGGGCTCTATTTCTTCATTCTGTGCATACCCAAAAGTACCCACCGGTCCATAAAACCACCGCGCGCCTCTAGCTCGGGCTTTGGAAAGGATGCAGGGTCAAGACCGTAGGTTTGGCCAAGTTTACTAGTCATCCTAGTTTCACGCTTTGAACTAGTACTGTAAAATATCAGCATCTTTCTAATTATGAAATTACTAGGATATTAAAAATATTAGTTACGTTGTCAATTGCGTCTCAAGTCATACTGCGTATGGATAGCCTGTGACAATTTTTTGATAGCCCTTCATTTAGTAAAGATGTGAATAATTTATACACGCTCTTATGACATCCATTTCCTGAGTGGAAATTGAGACTATAATAGAATTTAATTGTATGAATACGCTACAAGAAATGGCATCTTTAAACTCTATTTGTTACGCGTTACACCTTCCTGATAAGTTTGTGCGTCCCATTTGTTGCACGATCTTTTTCTACCAAAGATCAGGGCAGGTACCGTAAGCAAGCTTTAGTCTAGGAAGAAGTCCAGATCGTAGAATCACAGAGTCATAGAATGGTTTGGGTTGGAAGGGACCTTAAAGATCACCTAGTTCCAAACCCACTGCCTTGGGCGGGGACACCTTCCCCTAGACCAGGTTGCTCAAGGCCCCATCCAGCCTGGCCTTGAACAATTCCAGTTTCTTGCAAGCTCACCGAATGCCTTCAAGCTTCCTCTGATCCACCTTGAGCAGGGACACCCGGGCAGGATCAGGCCTGGTACCAGCAAGGGGTTGGCGTCCAAGGACCATGGTCCGTAGAGTGAGGTGAAGACTGCCATCAAAAGCTCAGGGCGAGCGGAGGAAGAGATGCTCCAAGTGAACATTGCTTCTTGTGGCCCCTTTTTTCAAGTTTGCCCAAAGGCTCTAAAATATAAAATAACAAAAAAAGAAAAGCTATTTTCTGACAGTCTGTCTCAAGTTTCAAATCCTCCTGCTCTGGATTCATGCTTTCAAAGTTGCACGGGGTCTACTGTATCACAGCACCTAGGCAACACACAGGTGGCTAAATCTGCCCGGAAATCCATCATTTAATACGATCTAGAGGAGATCCAATAGGAGAAACTGAACGATGAGAGACTTGAATGAACCCCTCCAAAGCCCATCCCCAAACCCAAGTTAATCAACCTGGCAGTTCCCAGCATTAGCAGCCCTGATGCTCTTCCTCCCTCACCTGTCTTAGGGTTCAATCCCGTTGCATCTGGCTCCTGTCATTTTGCGGCACACTGAGAAACAGCTGTTAATTTAATCAAAATTACGTAAGTTGGAAGCCAGGACAGTGCTTGGCCCCGGGAAATCTTGCGAGGAAGCACCTAGTAAAATTACTCATCCTGCATTTTTCTGTTGCTCGTAGGCTTCAACGCTCGCCCGCCGTAATGCAAAGTGAAGCGTACTTTGTTCTGCTGCCTCCAGATACCTTGTGGGGCTGCCTGACGCGCTCTGATGTGCATTTTACCTGGCATTTGGGAGTATTTATTTAACGTGGGCATGATTACTTCTCTTAACGGTGTTAATTCCGAAAAATGCTGAGCTCTTCCAAAAAGTGCCGGCTGCTCTACCGGCGGACAAGGTGGTGCAGGAGGAAGGTCTCCGGCACGGTGCAGGGTCCCAGCTGACGTGACCTGAGGCTGTTGTTGGGTAGGGTTTAATGCGCATGACAAATTTGCTGCTAACAAAATTGTTCGGGGGCCAGATTTTACTCTAGGTTATGTGGATTTAAATTTGTAACAGTTCCAGAGGCTTCATTCGCTACTGGAAATTTCAAAGGTGGGTTAGGTCAGAATCTGGCTGCCTGAATTCCGCTCAGTGAGGGAAACCCTGTCCGTTTTATCTCATCCTGCATTTAATTCTGCCTTTCTAATTACCTTTATGGTTTTTTTTTGGAAGAGCTCTCTTTTCCGATTGGCTGCGCTGTGCATTTTCAAACTACTTTCGAATTAAAAAAAAAAAAAAAAAAAAAAGTAAAAATAAAGCAAACCAACCCCAACCTCCCAAAACCCACTATGAAAAAAAAAGAACCACCACCCCCCTGCAAAAAAAACCCCAAACAAACAAAAAAAACCCAAACAAGGGAATTCCAAAAGTTAAACGGTATGATGACAGAAAAGCTCGTTTCTGCTAGGGTAGGATCACCCGGGCTGGGATAAGCCCCTTGCAATATTATACATATTTGAAACACGAGAGCTATTGTTTTGAAGCTTTACTATGTTATTGTCCTGCTTGTCTGAGTAAGAAGCGTGTATCTCTGGTGGATGGAGGTTAGCTAAGTAAGTCATGCATAGATGGAATTTATTAAGTTTGCATGGTAGTGACAGCTGTGAGTGGGAACAGTAACTCTGAACGTGCCAAGGGCTGAGAAAGGGAAGGAATTTTCATATGTGTCTTAAAGGAAAACGGCGGGGGTAATTGTGAAAGCTCTCCTAATCACTCCATCTCATTACCAAGGGGGAAAGTCACTGAAATGATTTTTAAAGTGTAATAGTCTGGCGGGGGGCTGTCTTTGGACAATCTCGCCAGGCAGACGAGGACAGGGATGAGTCGGGTTCTGTTGAGAACCGCTGAAAATCAGACAATTTAATACAAATCTATTCAAACAGAGTTATAAATATACATCAGTGCAACGTAGCAACTGGTTAAGTTATCTGTTAAATTGGCTAAAAACATTTTTTAAATATAGAATTCACCCCCAAATCACTTCCTAGCCATCTGATCTTCAGGAGCTTCTTGTGGAAACACTTTTTTCCCCCTTCTTTTTATTTTTTATATACTTTTTTTTTTTTGTATTCCCTCTCTGCCTCCCGAGCTGAAATTCACCTTCGCTGCTGGATCATTAAAATGGCAGCTGTCACTTAGAGGGAGACAAATCCCAGTTGCTGGCGCTGATCCTGGCAACGCCGTGCGTGCGAGTGACACGCGGCTGGCCAGGACCGCCAGGAGAAAGGTCAGCTTGGCCCGCGAGAGGCAGGGGTGGGCTCCCCAGGGTGCCAACCCAGGCAGGGATGGAGGTGGAAACACCAGAAAAGGGGGAACTAATTATCAATAGCCCACCTGATATCACATCACCTCAGCCTTCTGGTTTATTTCTCCGGTTGGGGTGGATCAACCCACGGATGCTCCAACCCAAAAATAGCATCAGGAGATGTCTCCCGCCTCCCAGTGCTGCAGTGAGTGGTTATGGACCAGAATAGATGGCTTTTTAACGTCCCTTGGAAACCCAAGACCCTTCTCTGGCAATTGTGGGGCTACCCAAGTGAGAGGTGACCCCTCCGCATCTCCTCTGGCCCTGCCTGTGGTGCCCTCCCTCCTCTCGCCCCAACCTCGCCGCTCCCTGGATCCCATCCCTGTCTGTTGCGTACATCAAACATGCCACAGGATGGGCCCTGTCAGTACATTTTCATTTGATAGAGGTATAACGCTGACCTGCCGAATATGATACCTGCTCTGTTTTTTTTAATAGGGCTGTTTTTTCCTTTTGTTTGATATCGTATATATATTTAAAATAGCCCCCATCTTCATAGCTCTCAGCACCATCCAGATTTTTTTTTTTTTCAGGCAGACTAAAATTAATTCTAATTTTAGAGAGCTCTTTAGGTGGCATCTTTTAATTTTCACCTTTTCCGGGGCTAAAAATGAGCTTACAGTAGGTTAAATCCATGTTCTTAATGAAGCACTTCTTGCTCTCTGTTTTTTTTTGTTGTTAGACCACATAGGATATGTTCTGTTGATGTGTGGGGACTCATGATTAGATGAGAATTTACCTCTGAGGAAGCTCACATTATCACACATAAAGCATCAGAAATAGAAAAATGATGTGCACAACCATGAAAAAAACAATGGATCTTATCTTTAGGTTTTTTTTCCTAATCACCCTCCAGCATCACTACAGCAGTTAAGTTGCCTCAGGGCTCGCTAGGATTTATAGTTTATTATAACATTGATAAGAGCAGCTGAGCGAACAGTGAACTGCATGTTTGGTAAATATTAGTTTGAATTCATGGCAGAATTTTGATTCGATGTGTTCACAATTCTCCCGTATTTACACAGTTCACTGCAAAATTGCGCTGCATCGACTAGTTTGAGAAATGGTCTGTGTGTGTGTGTGTGTGTGTGTATTTGTGTGTTTTTTTCCTGAATAGATGCCTGAACTAACCCGGGTAGATCAAACAGCTCTCGTTGTGGCTGAAAACACAGTTTGAAGTTGATGTTCTGTCTGTCACATGAATTACATATTTCAGTTAATCAGTTATGCAAATGGCGAATTCTATGTTCGGCTTTTGTAGTGTTGACTTTGCGTTTTGAATAACATCCAGGCTAATAGTTTGATGGTGAAATTAGTGAATAATTGGGAATAGCAAGTCATTGCTTGTGTGATCTGGCGGGGAATCGTTTAGATAAAACTGTTCCCTGTGAATTGTTTTCTTGTCTTATATTTTGACACTTGATGCCACATCATTAAGGGATTACCCCAAGGAGCTTTCCCTTGATTTGCAGGGGAGTTGAAATCAACCCCCCAACGAGAAGCCCAGCGCTGATGGGAATACCAGTACTACCTTAATGCTACCTAATGGATGTCACCTCCGTGGATTTATGAATCCCATTGCAACTAAATAATGGAGGAGAAGTGATGCAATACCCTTCACCCCTTGTTCTCTGTGGCTCACCCGTGCTGGGGCCTGAAAGTAGCTTCTCGTAATCCAAATTCTCTATTCGATGGGAATTTTGGTATTCATACTTTTTCTAGGCATGGTCAAAGTCAAGAAATCCTGGGTTAGAATGTTTTAGAAAAGGAGATGAAATAACAAAAATTAAAGCAAAGTTTTAATTCCACATGGTTTTTTTTAAGCAACAAATGGAAACCCATTATAAATCCCATTATGAAACGTGCTGCCGCAGTAGGTTGTAAAAATACCGAGTTACCTGTGATGAGCCCACTGGTTTGCAGTGTCTGCCTGTTAGTGGGAAGGCAGAAGATCATACCAGGCCTGATGTATGACGTGAGCCTACGCATGGACATGACACAGGTGCCCAACCTGCCAGAACCATCTCCGCTGCCCGAGGGCCGGGCCATGCCAGGTCGGTGCCACAGCTGGGCCTCACATCTGCACGGCAAAGAAACCTCCATCGCCTTCCCGAGAGCTGTTTGTAAGCTCATTAGAATAAATAAATAAATACATGTAGGGGAAAAAAAAAAAAAAGAAGTCTCAAATCCCAGCTGATCAGATCTTGCTGCATAACTTAGAAAAAAATTGCTCTTATTCTACCCATTTTAGCAGAGGGGAAGATTTTCTTCCAGGATTTTCCAGACTACGAATGTCTATTGGTGCCGTAAACCAAAGAAGGAAGAAGCAGACACCCCCACCCCCGGTTCGCGCTTCTCTAAGTTAAATCACTTATCCGTGTTTTACCAGCCTTTATCAGAGTTTGTACACTTGCTCCAATTAAATTATTTTTTCTTCAGGGGAGCTCGCGAGGCACTTACATAAATTCTCATAATTTCTGAGTAATGCAGTCCTGACAATCACTTAAGACAGTACAGTTGATACCGCTGTCAGGGAAGACTCTTTTTCAAAAGAATGTTTTTATAGAATATCACTGTGACACTTCGCTTAGATGGATGTCTTTAGCAGAATTTGATTAATGTAATGTAATAAAAGAGATGCACACTAAAGTGTCTGTACATGTCTTGTTAAGTATGTTTGATTCATTATATGTAGTTCTCCTCACTTCTTTTCTCTTTCCTCAGTTCATTTTTTATCATTTCAATAATATATCTATAAATATGAAAAAGTTGGCACTTTCTTTGACATATACGGCTATTAATTCATAACTCTAAAAAATTGTATCTTTCAACTTGTCACTTTAAAGCTTGTACAGTTTATTACAGTAAGTAACCTGTGTTGGAAATTAGATTTTGAACTTTAGCAAGGAGATAAATAAGCTTGTGGACATAGAAGTTATGGAGAAGATACCTAGATATAGTGCTGGAATAAAATTGCATGAAAAGATCACTTACTTGAAGATGATAATTTCAGAGCTCCCTCAGGATCACGTTAAGATTGCAGATTGGAAATGGGTTTCAGCTTGAATTCCCATAACTTTAATTCCTAGAAATGGCATTATTTCAGTTAATCCTTTTCCTTGGGTGGGTGTGTTTGTCTCATCCTATAGGCCAATAATATATATCAGCAGCACACAATTTCACTAAATATATGAAATTTATTTTAGAAAGACTCCTGAAAATTCATCTAGACCAAGCTTTGTCTTTCCTTTTGAAGCACCAATCAATCTGGGGTAGAGAAAAACCTGGAAAATGTTAATATCTTTGTTACGTAGTGTATGAAAACACTTAAATTGAACCAAACTAGTTATTTCCTAATTGACCAACTATGTCATGGGAAAGCAAGAACGGCCCTTAAATTTTTGTTTTGCTTTGCTTTGCTTTGCTAGGAAAACAGCCACTCTGCTTGTTTTCTAGTTAATTTTTAGTCTTTTTGACTTTTTTTCAGAGCACGTCTGACAGGTCCAGTCCAATCTTTGACCGTGTCAGGTTTGGGACTGCAGAGATTGTTTGGATTGAGGACACGGACCTGTTGGAGTGAGTCCAGAGGAGGCCATGAAAATGCTGGGAGGGATGGAGCCCCTCTGATGCGAGGACAGGCTGAGAGAGTTGGGGGGGTTCAGCCTGGAGAAGAGAAGGAGACCTTCTAAGGCAGACCTTAGAGTCCCTTCCAGTCCCTAAAGGGGCTCCAGGAAACCTGGGGAGGGACTCTGGATCAGGAAGGGGAGCCATGGGATGAGGAGTAATGGTTTTAAACTGAAAGAGGGGAGATTGAGATGAGATATTAGGAAGAAATTCCTTACTGTGAAGGTGGTAAGACCTTGGCCCAGGTTGCCCAGAGAAGCTGTGGCTGCCCCATCCCTGGAGGGGTTCAAGGCCAGGTTGGCCAGGGCTTGGAGAAACCTGGGCTGGTGGGAGGTGTCCCTGCCCAGGGAAGGAGGGTGGAACTAGGTGATCTGTAAGGTCCCTCTTCCAACCCACACCATTCTGTGATTCTATTCTATGATTCTGCAGCTGGGAAGTCTTTGTTGTGTGAACACTTCTTGGGACTCATCTGGATTTGGGAAACTTTCTCAAGTGAGGTAAGCAGAGCAGGAGCCTCGGTGCTGGGTTACCCCGGTGATACAGCCCAGCAGGACATCATCAGCCCTCCTGGTGTGACCACACGGAGGGTCTACAGGGGCAAAGCTTGGATGAGCTGGCTGTGCGGAGGAGAATGAAAGAAGCATGCGACCGCTCTGCAAAATTATCATCTCCATCCTCCTGCCAGCAGGATTATTTCATTTGGTTATGGCAGGGTGTGAGTTGCTGATGACTGGAACCTGGCAGACAGAGGAGCTCGCACCGCCGACATCCATAGCGGAGACCACATGAAACGGGGGGTGGGTGGAGGCGTGTGCCCTGGGGCCCGGCGACGGATGGAAGGTGGGTTTGTCGGCAGCAGAAAATACAGAAGTCGGGGCAGCCCGGGAGCGGTGGGAAACCGCACAGTGTAACTGCTGCGCAGGTTTACAAATCACAAAGCGCCTGAGGATTTCACTGTGAGCAGGGTAGACACGGTGGGTAAAGATGTGTGAAATCAAAGCTCCCAAGTGAGGACAGATGGACCAGCCGCAGGAAAGAGAAGCGAGGAAGGTGGAGATGCGACAGAAGATGTTTGGTATGCGGCGTAGGTGCGTTTTGCAGATTTTCTGCAAAGCAGGGACTTTACTACTAACGTTTTGCCCTGGTTTCTGTTAGACCAGGGCATGTGGTGTTGGTAATGCGTAGCCTCAGAGTGTGGTTGTATTAAACAAGCGTATGCAGTAAACAGGATCAAAAAGGAGGCAGGGGGATTCACTTTTGAGAAGCGTTCGAGCTTCAGTGTTTTCCGAAGCTTTGAGGAAGCACTCGTCGTTCCCTGGAAGCCGCAGCTGATTGCCAGGGGTTGGTAGGAACCCCTGCAAAGGGAACTGAGTGTTCACAAAAAAAAGGTAGGGTCCTGGGATGGACACCGGGGCAGCTGCGCACTCAGCAGCAGAGATAACGTACGTGACGTGGGGAAAACACGGCAGCGTTTGGTACCATCTCGCTGGAAAATGCTGCCCAGTAAATTGGGAGTTGTGCCGTGCCCAAGAGCTGGGACAGCTGCTCCAAAGCTGGTCCTCCACGATGCAGTCACATCTCAGATGCTGAAGTTCCTGTCTCCTCTGTAGGGAAGATGGTCCTGCCAGACATACAGAGGGAGGAGGTGAACTCCGTTTGCTCATAACTGGTCACAAACCAGCCAGGTAAAGAAATCCCAGCAGGTTTTTCACCTTGAACAAGCCGTATCTCAGGGGACTCAAACCAGCTGTATTGACTCCTCTCGGCATACTTGTCTTTGGGGAATCATTTGTTTTATAAAACCAGATTGCCAGATCTCTATAGCAGAAGGAAAAGGGAGAAAAAACAGGTTTTGAATGAACACGAACAAAACCTCTAGGAGTGGAGAGCCCCTATCAGTGATAATCTGCAACATCTGAGCATGAGCAGCTGGGATAGGCACCTGAAATAATGAGTAAGCGGCAGGAGGGAGGACCACTGCTGTAAGAAAAACCCTTCACGGACTTGCCCACATCGGTGTGAACACAGCTCACCTTCAAGCTAACGTTTCAAGGGATGATAAGCGTCTCTGAGGTGTTTTCACCAGGGAAATTCATCTCACCCTTTGGGTGCCGTGAGCCCCCCATGCTCCTCCCTTCGCCTGGGTTTCAGTTCCTGACACTGATGCTCCTGTCCTGCACAGATGTGCTAACGCCCGATGCCAGCAGGCAATTTACTGCCTCTTTTGTGCCTAAAGCTGCTGTGATTCACCACAGCGCTGCTCCGCACCTATCCTGCCCGAGGGGCTCAGGTCTGCTGGGGTCACTTTGAGGGTGCTGGGTTGCACGCAGGGGTGAGGAGGCACCATGGGCAGAGGGTTTGCCACAGGAGAAGGTCAGCATTGAGTATTGCCTTCTCCTGACTTGTGGTTAGGATTTGGATCCAAATACCTGACACTCAGAAAAATGACATTGCCCCTGAATGTACAAAAGATTTTTCCAATCCTATTGAATATTGCACTTTAATATGCGCATGTGTGTAAGTAAGTGCAGTAGCACGTTTGAGACCCTAGGGTGGCTCAGGAGGTGCTTCACCCAACAGCTGCTCTTATTCTCTTCTTAAATCCACTGCTATAAAGCGGTTGAGACCCAGAGGAGCATCCTCAGCTGTGGAAACTGAGGGAACCTCTCATCACACCGATTTGGGATCATAGAATCATAGAATTGTTTAGGTTGGAAAAGACATTTAAGATCATCAAGTCCAACCGTTAACCTAACACTGCCACGTCCACCACTAAACCATGTCTCTCAGCACCACATCTACACGTCTTTTAAATGCCTCCAGGGATGGTGACTCCATCACTTCCCTGGGCAGCCTGTTCCAATGCTTGACAACCCTTTTGGTGAAGAAATGTTTCCTAATATCCAATCTAAACCTCCCCTGCTGTAACTTGGGGGCATTTCCTCTTGTCCTAATGCCTGTTCTTTGGGAGAAGGGACCTTTCAGGCAGTTGTAGAGAGCGAGAAGGTCTCCCCTCAGCCTCCTCTTCTCCAGGCTGAACACACCCAGCTCTTCATGAGACTTGAGCTCCAGACCCCTCACCAGCTCCCTTGACCTTCTCTGGACACCCTCCAGCACCTCAATGTCTTTCTCATAGTGAGGGGCCCAAAACTGACCACACACGCTGGGCAGGGAATAACCAGTTTCTACTGTGAGTCAGGTGAAGGACTAGAAGACAGCTCTCCTGCACCTGAGTAAGTATTTTTACCTGTAGGCAATGCTATATGTGACTCCCATGAAGAACAGAGATAGGTGATTAGGGTGCCTGCTCACCCTAGGAGGAGGATTGTTACTGGACTCAGTAGACGTACATGTGTAAGCCCCACGTGTCTCACTTGCTAATTTAGATGGCTTGGCTTGCGGACTTTCATCAACCTCCCAGGTGTGCAGGGTAGAGGAAAGCCTTGACACTCATCTCAGCATCGCTGAGGTTTCCTGGCCAAGGTGTGCTGCTGGCACAGGTGGGGCTGCTCCTGCCCCACCACTGCGCCCCACAGGTGCTCAGGTGACTTCACTTGGGTCTGATTGCAGGGAGGTGATAAGCAGAAGAGCCAGTCTCTCCTGTTTCTTCGGTCAAGGAAGAAAGGAGAGCAGGAAAGAAGAAAGAGTGCGCTCATTTTAAGGTAAGAACAGCTACCGGAGGTGGGAAAATGAAGTTGAGGTGATGTGCTGTGGTAGCTTGTGATCTCTGTGTTGAAAAACTAAACGGTGAAACCTGAATTTCCTTTTTGTGCTGGAAAAGGCTTGGAGTAGTTGGTCTTGTGGATGTTTAGTGTTTGAGCCCTGGTCTTGCTGTTTGCTTTGGATTCTTCAAACAAATCTCTTGAATATGTTCTTAAATAAAACAAGCAAATAAGGTTGTCTTAAAGGAGTTAGTGTGATTATGTTAAGCGTGAGCTTAATAGTTCTTTTTGTACTAGCCAAGGTACGTAGATAGCTGCTCTGAGCAGTTCCCGCGAGCTGGTATCTCTTCTTTCTGTGCGTTTGTGAGTGAGGACGCCTCTCTTTGCGTGTTAGCTGGTGCGGCTTGTAAGACGGAAAGAAATAATTGATGCAAAATTGCTGTAGGTGTAGAGCCTTTGCACGTGGTTAAAGTTGTCGGCCTTACAGCTGGTTTTCAATGTTATTCTCTAGCAATGGAAGTGCCTTTCCTTCTGAAAGATGCCTGTTGCCTAAGCAGAGTAACAAGAAGTGTGTGGAAAATGCCTGTGTCTCATTCACTCAAGCCCCGTAAATGCAATGAGTCAGGTATTTTGCCTTTATACGCTGAGCTGCGAGCTAATGGAAACATGCTAAAAACAGTTAAGCTGGAAAAATAAAACCCTCTCTGATCATTGATCCTGCAAGCACGGGGAGCTGACCTGACATGGGGCTGGAGGAGGATGCCCAGCTGCGTGCCTCCGGGAAAGGGGAGGAAGAGCTGCTTTGCTGCCTGTGGCCAAGGCGCAGGTTACCGAGCACCAGGGCCGTCAACGGTTTGAAAATGAGGAAGGGGTGTTGCAGGGTGTAAAATTTCTTCTGGAAAGAAGGGTGTGCATTGTGGTGAGAGCACAAGGAGGTCAGGCAAGAAAACCGTAAACACCTCTCCGACCAGGCCGTTTCCTTCCCTGTTCCCCCTGCAGTGCTGGCCTCCCCTGTCATCCCCAGCAAGAAGAGAAGTGAGAATTAAGACATCGTGTCTTTGGGGGTGTCGGTGTCCTTGCTCAAGCACTGAGCTGCAGGTGTTTGTGGCCACACTTGTGCTGGTGGGAGGGAGGGACGGAGGGCTGCAGTCCCATGAGCTGTGCATGGGGTGGCTGCACCACGTCTGGGGGTGCTGGAGAAACCTGGGGTGCTGCAGGGATGCTCTTCAGGTCACACCAAGGGAGACAGCTGAACGCAAAGTCGTCTTATCTGTTTGCTTGCTGGAACCCCCAGTCTATTGCTCTGCAATCCCCTTCCTTCCCCTCCCCCCCGCCCCAGCCCAAAATGAAAATCCACGGTTTATCAAACCTCATTTTCTCAACTGCCTTTCTAAGTTTAGTCTTCTCTCTTAATTGCATGCCAAGTTGGGGAAAGGGGCGGGGGGGGAGGGGGGAGAAATTGGTTAATTGATTAGTAATTTAGTCTCTGGTGATATGCTTATTTAAGAAATCTGCCGGAGTTATATATGTCAAATGATTCACATAAAAACAACATCAAGTGAATCACATATAAAAAAATGACATAATTGCTATTAAACTTAGAAGCCATATGTGTGGCTGAGGAAATTATTTATTGGCTTTAGCAACTCTTTTATATTTCTTCCCAAAGCCAGTTATCCTCTTGTGAGCAGAGAAGGCATGTTTATGTGTAGGAAAATAGCCCCTGTGTGTGTTATTTGGAGATCTGTTAATTCAAGGAAGTAGGTGCATATTCCAACAGTGCAGGAAAAATACAAAATTCTGAGTGTTGGGAAGCTGAGAAAAGGGGTTTGTCGCTTTTTCTTTTTTTCTCATCAGCAAGATTAAATGGCAGCTCTTGCAATATGCACCATCTGAGATTTTTATTGCTCGCTGTTATTTTTAGTAGGAGGAGGGAGATTAAACGAAATCCGGGATTATTTCAGACAGTGTTAAACTTTTTATTGCTCATTTCTGCCATCAGGCTTGGGCTGACCCAGTTGGATGGGTCATTAGAGAAGGTGGGCTCTCCTCTGCGAGCGCCCGGATAATGAATTCCTCTACCTACGTTGTCTTGTAGGAAAGTTGAATATAGCTACAGCAAAAGTAAATATAGCTATTAACACAGCTAGTCTTTTATTTGACATTACTTGGTTCTCAGAAGTCTGTTGTGTGCTGAACTTCACTATGCAAACAGTATTTTGCGTGTGGCTCAGCATCCGTAGAGCCTCTGCGGGATCACAGGCTTGTGTGGCTTTCCTGGGTGTTTTGGAAGCTTATTTTTATTTATCTCTTGAAAGACTACTTGAAATAAACCTAAACTGATTTAATATTTTTGCGTTTCTTTATCAGCTGAAGATTAAAAAGAAGGCCTCTTCTTTTTTTTTGAGTCTGTATGTACTCCAAATCTTTACATTAAAAAAAATTAGCTTGATACAGCTGACTTGATGCGTGTTACTGATGGCTTCTTCATTTTTATTCCTTTTTTAGGGTGGTGCCTTTTACATTAGTCACAGCCCTAGACATGTTGATATATGCAGTAAGGGAGGCTTTAGGTGGTGGTGTTGATGAATGGCTGTTGCAGCCCTCTTCTGCAGTTAATCTTGGGATGAAGGAAAAATTCTGGTCTTGCTTCTGCAGGTTTCAGAGGTCCTGCTTGTCTTCAGGGTGGGTTTTGTCGGTTCATGAGCGTGCCTGCCAGCTGGTGCCAGTGCAGTTTTAGCTCAGGACATCATTAGCAAGTCCCCCTTGATGAAGAGGAGGGGTCAGCTGGCAGCTACTCAGCTTTGACAGGGTGTGTGTGTCATCAGCACTGAGGGATGGAGCATCTATTGTAGCTTACGTGATGTGAAGAAAGGCCCCTAGCATTTTCTGTAGTTAGCTCCTGATAAATCGACTTTAGAAACGCCATGTGAAGGACTATTCCAGCGGCATGTCATTGCAAGTTGCGTTTGGTTATGTTTGGAATAACGTTCCCCCTGTTTTGGATACTCTGACTGTCCCGTGGTCTGTCCTCGCACGCGTGGCTGAGCCCGAGCACACACCGCTCCCTCTGCGAACCCCTGGGCTGTCCTGGCATGAGCGAGTGAGTCAAGAAAGCCGTGATTATGCTGTCCTGCACTGGCTTTTCCCCTGCTGCGTGTCTGTCTGATCTTGCTCTGATGTAGGAGGAGTGAGCTTGGACTAAAGTGACCAACGCAAAACTCCTGCCATGGGAATAACAATTTAGTCTGGAAACACGCGGCAGTAACGGAGCCCTGAGGCTCTGACTCAGCCGTCCTCTCGTTTTCAGCCCCAGCATGGGAAACCCAAACCCTTCCCCTCGCCTGTGCCTGCTGGCCCCTTCTTTCCCCTCGGACCTCCAGCCTCTCACCGAACGCAGGCTGGGAGCTCGTTTCTGAGGCTGTTATCTAGGAGATGCGGGTTGTTTGGGTAGGACTGTCGCTGGACCTGTCAGTAAACATAAAGGGCTTTTGTTTCAAAAAGTAAATGCAGCTGGTTTGCTTAATTATTCAAAAGAAAGAAAAGAAAGGGGACATCAGGTTAGGTAGGGAGCTGCAAAGAGGGCAATATTTCTAAAGAATATTCTGACTTGTAAACTTTCTAAAGAGAAACACGTCTGAATGGAGAATTGGTATCAGCGGTCATGAATCTTTTCTTTTTTTTTTGATTTTGGGAGCTCTTACTCATTTTCGTCTGTATTCAAGTTCAGAGCTGAGTCATTCCTTCTGCTCTTCTTCCCCCGGTGACTTTTCCATGCTGTTTCATTTTTCCCAGATAGACGTTACTGGAGCAAGACTATGCAAACCGCACCGCAAGCGGTGAAAACAGCGTGTGATTTCCTTGGGAAGAGGAGAACATGCTCCCTGTGCGTTTCTGCGATCGTACAAATGGTCTGCGCTTTAGGGAAGCAGCTCAGGATAAGGTGTGGGAGAGGCAGAGGCCATTAGCATCACTGGATTTACCGCCAGCTCTGGCTAAAGAGGAAATAACGAGCAAATGTGGCGTAATGTTCGCCCCTGTGCTCAGTTTAGCAACGCAGAAGGTTGAACGAACCAGTGTCGGGAGCCGTTCTTGCCTGCTTTATATTTTCACCTTGTTTGGTATTGACACAGTACGGGATAGCATGAGAGAGACAGAGAAACGCGTTTCAGAAGAGGAAAGGGGCCCCCATATAATGAAGAGTTCAACTAAAACAAGGCGGGGGGGGGGGGCAGAATTTTTTTTTTTCTTTGCATGCCAGATTTCTTGCCACTTTCAAGCTAATCCTTTCAGTTCACTTCAATACAGTCACTGAAGTAGCTTAGAAAAAGAGAGAAAAAGATCTTTGATATGCTAGATCAACCAAAGTTTAAAAAATCTTTCTTTGTATATGCCATTTATAATGCAAATCTCAAGTTGGCATTTTGGGCTCACTTGCTGCTGTTACTGAAGTACCTTGGAATACAAAGGCTGGAGATGGAGGGAGATCCCAAATGACAGAGCGCCTTTGATAGTTCAATAATAAATTAAAAAAAAAAAATTATTACTTTTTCTCATTTCTGTAAATACCTTCTACCTCTGCAGCGTGTGTGAGGCAGGGAAAAAGGGAATATTACTGTACAGAGGCTGAAGTTGTTGGTCTGAGTCTTCTGGGAATTTCAATTCAGCTTTGCCAAGCGTGTCCCCAGACAGGATTCGACCCTGGCTGGGGTATCCTGTGACTTTCCCCCTACCAGGGAGAAAGCCGATGTGCTAACCACGTTTGCGTAGTCAGTGAGCAACTGGTTAAGTATTCTTTTGGAAAGAAGCCTAATTTCTAAGAGTTGCCTTCCCAAACATATAACCTGATTTCTTTCCCTTGTGTTCCCAACATTTAAGCACTGATTAAATGTCACCAAAGATAATAGGAGAAATGCTCATGACGGCCAGCCTATTTTAAAATAGCATGGGCATGCTTAAAGCAATAAGTAATTTTGCCTCTGTTACACAGTGTGTTTAATGCATATTTAAATTAATCTGTAGACAACTTTGAGCAAGCTAAATCTGGAAATGAGTTATCTTTCTAATTGGGGATATTTTGGGCTTTGCCCTGGTGAGTTTCACACAACTGCCCCATGAAAGGTGACTGTCAAATGGGTTGATCGTGGTCTCTTGTCCCACATGTGCTCTGCTGTGGGAATAGGGATGTCGAGATGATCCTGTCTACCTTTTGAATCCTGGTATTTTGGTATTGTAAAGGCAGTGGGGTAAGTCTCTGGTGTCTGCAGTTCATCACCCAACCTCCTGCTTTGTTTCCGAACCTTGGTTTCTCTTGGTGCTATGTAATGAGGGCAGAGGCCGGTTTCTTTATGACAATTTACAACTTGGTTCGCTGGGAACTGTCTTCTCACCACAGACCTGCAGTGGAAGGCATAGATTTAAGGAACTGTCCAAGCATCTACAATTTCCCTAAATAGTATGGTATTTAGAATTGCTTTGTACTATTGCTGCTCTCTGGAGCATCTGCCTGTTGACACCTGTCATGTGGAAGTCAGCAGGACCCTTGGTAGGGTCGTGATGTGCTCGGTAACTCAGCTGGAGTGGATTTGTACTACTCTGTTAACTATTTCTAGGTATCATTATATTATAGGTGTTATGGCGAATAAAGAAACGCAGTTGAGAAGTAAAATGGACCTTGATGCAAGAATTAGCCTTCCTTTCCACCCTGTGCTTGGTGCCGAATGTCCTCTGTGCCCATTGAGAAACTGCTATGACACAGGAGTTGAAATGTGGTTCCAGGGGAGCAGCAAAGAAAACACGTCCTCTAGGAGTCAAAGCATCAAGCTCGTGTTTTTGTTGTATGTATTTTTTTTTTTTTTTTTTGCTACTGTGTCTCTCTTTTAAAGGCAAATATCACTTAAATCATGACTCTAGCGTCTGGCAGGCTGTATTTGCTGAAAGTGCTAGTCTTTTTATTCTGAGGGGTTTGGAAATGTTCTGTTGAAGCTGGGGAATGACAAGTGGGCAAAAAAAATTAAATAATTAAAAAAAGTGTGTCCTCTAACTAAGCTGTTACTGATTATCTTAGTGCAATGTACAGATTAAGGGCCTGATCTAAAGACCACTGGGGTCAGTTGGCTGAAGTGAACTTTGAGTCGAGTCTTATGAGCGTTTGGCGTACGCTGTAGTGGAGGGTGATGGAGACGAGTGCAGCACGCTTTCCTCCCCAAGAAGCCTGAAATACTCCCAACTGAAATTCTGAAGCAGAGTTGGTTTTTCTGGCTTGCATTGAAAAACCCCAAAATGATTGCATAAGGGCTATTTTTAATACGTACTGTGAGAAATATTCATCTGGGAGCACAGATTATTAGTAGCATCTCAAGAATGTGACTCTTCAGGTGTAGGAACTGGCATTTCAGAGTTTCTTTTTGGACAAAAGGGTGTTTCATCAAACATTCTACTTATGAAAATTCTGTGATCTAAGTCTACTAGATTACATGTTTTCACACACGATGGTGATTCTATTGCCTATTTCAGGCTGCTACGCAAAAACTTGAGGGAGAAATGTAAATAAAATATGCCCAAGCACGCAAGTCAATGATCTGTGTGTTAAGCTTATTGGCACACACAGGGCGATTTTATTGCATGACCTACTGGTTAAAAACATCAAAAATATAAGTCAAGTCATTTGAAGAACTGCTGTTTAGTGAGTTAGAATGAATGAAGTCTTTATTGAGTACGTGCTTCCAGATTCATCACTGGTTCTGTTCTAGTCATGCCCTATCCTAGTCTTAACGGCCCCAGGCAGTCTTTTTGAGGCCACTTGACCTGCCAGTCATATTTCAGGAACTACTGATATGGTACTTGCTGATTTAGTTTAGATTCTAAACAGACTAGCTGCTGGATTACGGACTAATGACCCATCAGATGCTAAAGGCAAAGGCTTAAAGTGCACTGGTGAATTAAGCCTCAACATTGTCTGAAGGGAAGAATTTATTATGTCATTAAACTTGATTCAATAAGTTTCGTTTCTTTAGATGCATTGCGCTAAGCAAGAAGTAAGGAATTAACGTGACCGAGAGATACCATTTTGATTCTATTCAGGTAGAGCTCTGATATTCGAGTATAGCATCAAGAGATGCCATTTTGTAGAATTTTGGCTATGTTGATAGAAACTATAGGTTGAGAAAACTCTGCATAGCTGATTAACCAAGCATGGACTCCTCAAACTGGGTTCACTTGAATGTATGCTTCAGTTGGTAAATACATAGGAAAGTGAGGCTTGCCTGATTTGATGAGACCCTTGGTGAGGTTTCGGGGGCTTTCCATCAAATATCAAAGCCTCAGTGGTGTAAAGATATTAGTAGTAAGTTATAGATGGCGCTGGGATTTAATGCAAAACTTAATACAAGCACATAATGTGATGAGTCAAATGGGGATTGCAGCTTGCCTCTCAGAAGACTATTATAGTGATCGGAAGGAAAAATCCTGCATAATGCAAAGATCACTTTAAAACATTAAAAAAAAAATTAAACATTTGGTGTTTTATCTGTCTGCATATGTCTCCTAGTTGTGTTACAGCAACAGGAAAAAGTGTTTATAAATAATAACAAAGATACTTCAGGAAAATGTTGGGATTTCTGTAGCTTTTGTCACTCATCTCTCAGTATCTGATGAAGTTCTTTTGAGTTCTTCAAGAGGCTTTTATGTTGTAGAGGTGGTCACATTATCAGGAAAAATGTAAAAAGCTCGAAGCAATCAGTGGTTTTACTGAAAGTCTTTTATATCAGACAGTAGGGTGGTAAAAGTGAGTATTTCTGAGTTTCAAAATCAATTTAAATGTGGTTAGATTATATTTTTAATAAATTATGTCCCTTTTTTTACAAATGTTAAGTTGCACTGAGACATTGTGAACCGTATATATTTATATGACAGCAGGTCCGGGATTAGGATTTTTTTTTTATTAGAAGATTTTAATCACTTTAATACAATTCATAATCAAAGGGAGTATTTAATATTCTGGTCTCAAAATTAAAATTGACCTAATGGGCTGATTGTCTCTTCCTTTAATGGAGACTGTTCTTTCCCTAAAATGCAATAGCTTTTCCTTGTGAGTTAAAGAAGTGGTTAAAGGTCACTCTAATTTATGTTCGTACACAGCTCTACTTTTTTTTTTTTTTGCCTCTAACACACTGGAAAGGCAAAATTCACTGCTGTGCTAAAACTACTTTCCACTGTGATCTGATTGATTAAATCCTATAGGTATGTGTATATACACACACACACACTTATGAATTCGTATTTATCATTAGGCTTCTAATGAAAACTATATATAATTCAACTGACCACTGCAAGGTCTTAATCTACTGGATGGGCTTCTGAAGAACTAAAGCCTGGAAATTCATATGGCTCCAGGAGACCCAGCAGAACACCCACAATGCTTTTCACCTTCCCCTCCCCTTAGTAGAAGGCTCTTAATTAATTTGATAGTATTAAGTAGGTGGCCCATAAGTTGTTTCATACCGGTCTGAAACTCGGCTTTACCTGATTTATGGTGGTGTTCTTTGTTTTCAGGCTTTTTTTTTTTTCGCGTGTGCGATTTGAATGAAATGCTCTGCTGGGAATTGAGCAAAAAGACATACTTTAGGACATACCAGGCCAGTGTATATCAACACAATGGCTTTTGTTTTTTGAGCCTGTGTGTTTGGGACTGGAATGGGCATTTCAACAGCCTAACATTGAAAAGCAAAAACTTTTCAAGGACAATTTTGGAGTCTCGTGGGTTGCTGTGTAGCGGAGTTGTGTTGGAGTCAGCTTTTCTACTGTCCTTTGTGGTGGCATTCTTGTCAAAGGCCCAAACTGAGGTCACCTACAGCGCTCTCTGTGGATGTCCTCAGCCTTGGTCGTCTTGCTCTTCTCCACTGAAAACGTCAGGGAGGTCTGAACAGGCAGTGGGAAAACTAAACAGATTTTAGTATTGCACTAAAAAAGCAAAATACACAGTTTAAATATGAAAGGGTGTATATTTATCTCCAGGCATCACCTGTGGCATCCTATACTGGTTGCATGTATACTTTAGATCCAGCTTGTGCAGTGGGACCTCTTTCTCAGCATGCTTGTTGCGTTCTGCTGAGTATGGGCCATTCTGGCCCAGTATGGGAGGAAACAGCTTGCTGGAGTTTGAATCGCAGAGATATTTCAAATTTATGGGACTTCACAGATCCCCGACGTGTGCCTCTTTGTGAGCGGCTCCTCCCAGGAAGGAGGGGTAAGGCTGGTTGAGGAGGAGAAGGGTGAAGAATGAAAAAGGGGAATGCGAGCCACAGGTGGCCCCAGCATGCTTCTCCTTCTCCTTTTGTGAGTCCAAACTGTTGAGCGCTCCTATAGCTGGTGTAGGGAAGGCCATAAAAGCATTAGAAACTGTCCCTCCCTCTTCCAGAAAAAAATCTCTGTATTTCAAAACATCCAGCATTTCCCTTTTTGGCATTGAATATGGATATAAAAACCGGGGACCTGAAGCCAATGAGATCAAGCTCCACTTCTGACAAGTTGACTCCATGTAGTCTCGACACAATCTCCGTTGGTTTTCCCGAACTGTGTATCAGGGATAATATTTAACCAGCCCGTGGTGGTGTTAAGTAATTATCGCTTCTATAGTAGCATGTTTTATTATCGATCCCGCGTCTGTTCCTTGCTGACTTGGGCACTGTGTACTCGCCTGCTGTATTGTATAGCTAAGTAAGTGCTGTCAAGAGGCTTCCTCTGCATGGCAGAGATGTGACAAACCAGACTGGGAAGTTGGGATAGTCCCTTATTAGGAAATGAGATATGGAGAAAGAGAGATTTTTCACTGGCTTTTGACTGCACGTGCACCTTTACTAAAGTTTTCCTGGGAAATAGTTGCAATCCGAGGCTGCTGGAAAAGTGAGAATCCAAAATGCTGGCTTTCCCATGGGCGGGCTAAGAGCAGAGCAACACTGCTTGAAGACCACATTCAACTCTCTTTTGTCTCTTCAAAACCTGTCCCATTTCAAACTACGTTTGGAAATTCTAAGCCACACTTAGGATTTGTTCACAGCATTACAAATACTCATTCGTTTCTCTTCTTCGACTACTGAACACTTACGGTGTAAAAGAAATGAGCTGCAAGGGAAGGAGAGAATGTCTTTCTAGCTTACTGCCATCATCGCTTTGTAGATCAGACTCCGTTGTGTTATACAAACACAGGGTAAAAAGATGCCTGCTAGCGAATATGAATTTGACTTCTGTGTGCCAGTTATGTTGTTCTTTATGTTATTTCTTCATCCTTCTCGGAAGATACTATTCCAAAAATACTGTCAGGTTTGGAGTGCTTTGTAAATGTTAGCTCGCGGGAGAGGACACGGCATTTCAGCAGGTCTCCCATTTTACAGAAGAGGAAACTGAGGCCTCAAGAACCGCAGCTGGTCAAAATTCTTTTTTTGTTTTGTCTGATAACAAAAAAGATGTCTCTTTCTGGAAAATAAATTTGCATCCTATTTGTACGGCAGAGGACATGGACTGCCTTGGTCTCCTGTTTTAAATAGGTTTTCCCCTTCTTTGTGTGCAACTAATCCAAATTTGTTGCTAAAGGTATATTTATATATATATGATTTATGTGTGTGTCTACTTGGCATTTGTTTGTTTATTAGGTGTGTGTGTATATTTATATAGTATTTGCCGTCGTTCACTGTAGTCCTCAGTTCTTGTTTCTGGTTTGGTTTGTGTTTTAAATGTTTTGAGATAATTCATTAAAACTTATCTAGCTTTACAAAGCTGGATAGCCAGTTTAAAGGAAAAGAGGACAAAAACCCCCTCCGTTGCTCTAATGTGTCAGGTGGGTTTTCTTTCCAGGCTGTAGAACATAGGTTTATCATCAGATCTTAGCAATGGGGGGAAAGCTAACCACAAAGACAACAAGATAAAGTGAGAGAATGTGGTGTTCTTTGGTGTGTGTGTGGGTTTTTTTTTTTCAGTGGATGACTAATTTCAAAAAGGGAGTTTCAGTTACCTATTTCATAATGCTTCGCTTGGTCCCAGGTATTTCAGGTAGATTAATAGCCTGATGTAGCATGCTCGGTGTGAAATCAGTGATGCGGTAGTGTTACCTTGGATGCAATAGGTACAAGGTACAAACTTCATATTCTTGTTTTTCTCTTACTTGCATTCTGCCTTCCACCTTTTGGTAAATTTTAAACACGCTTGGCAGCTCTAGCAAAACTATTATTGGGTTTGCTTGAAAAAAAATTATTGCAAACCAGTTGCTGAAAAGGGGAACAGATCATTATTTTGGAGACTAGATTGAAACATCAAGGAGTTCTTGACTGTTCCAAGCATTTTGCTTCTGATTTGTTATAGTAGAACACCCATTAATCAGATACAAAGGTGGAATATGTGTTTTGTGTTTATCTGCCCAGTGACTGTAGACATTTTTGCCACTCCCGTTGCCTTTGTTTGCTTCTTGGCCTGTGCTCCCCCACAAAGGGCAATGCAGAAAGATATCTGTGGCTGATAATATAAAAAAGGGCATTATGTGCTCAGAAAACAAATGGCTAGAAGTTTCTAGATATGGCCTCCCAACCACAGGTCGGCTCGGTCTCCACAATGTACTTGTAAGCCTATATGAATTTTGAATATGAGAGTGTGTTTGGACCCGAGTCTAACATCTACTGAGCAGGTATCGTGTGGTGCCTGGGGGTCTTGGTCTTAGAGCAGCCTGTGGGATGGTAAGAGTGGCTTCCCCTTACAGGGAAAATAAGGGGTGGAGAGACTGTCACATTTCTAGATGGATTTGGATAGATAAATGATTTCATAATTTAGTTTTGTAACCTAAACACTTGCAGAAAATCTGGCCCTCAAAAGGATTTGAGGGACTTTTGTTGGCACATCGGATTATAAACAGCACAGTCAAATTTTCTGACCCTGGGCCGGCCAGCTAACTTTCTCCGTCTGTCTCCCTTCTCTCCCTCTCGCTCCTTTGAGCAGCAACGCAACGCTGGAAATTGTTTTAGAAAGTAATGCTCATAGAAGGATATTTCCATCTAGGTTCATGAGATCAAATGCTGGTTTTGATTACAAAAGGGTAAACCTATTGCCCTCCGCCGGGTTGTGTTGATGTAATACAGCCATAAAAGAGCACAATTTGTTTAGCCTAGCAACAATGAACACTAAGAGGGGTCACGATTGCTCTGCATTAAAAAAAAAAAAAAAGGGGGATGTAAACACCAAGAAGGGTTGAGTGGTCCCAGTTAAATGACAGTATTGGCATGAGAACAAACGAATATTCAAGAGCCATTAATAAAATCAGACCCTAGATTAGGAGACCTCGAATTATCAGAGGAGTGAGGTTCTGGAAAAAGCTTCCAATGGAAATTACGGGGTTAACAAACTTAACTGGTTTTAAGACGAAGCTAAATAGTTTATGAGGAGCATTATATGATCTGCTTTCTTGGGACAGCAAAGGACGGGGCTCTGTAACCCAGAACTGGAAAAGATTTCCTGTGTTTCTATAAGCAAAATTTGGCCTATCCGGTCTGTAGTGCTTCCACTTAAGAAGATATATTTGTATGAACCCTTTTTGCTGAGTATGACCGAGGATGTCCAAGCTGAATTTCCAAAATAGGATGATGGATTTGCTTTCTTCAAAGTCTGCCATCCTCCTTTAGTATAGGTATGCAGTAGGGTATCCGATGAACTGAAATTAGCTGAGCCCTGCTTGTTTCCCGTGGGAGGCAGAGGGGTTATCCTGGCTATCTCCCTTTGGCAGGGAGCACAGGGTTGCCAGCTCCTGGGTGAGGGCAGGAAGCCATCTCTCCCTGTCCTGCAGTGGTGGTGACCCCCTGGTTCCCACACGTGGGGCTGGGGTGCCGTGTCCACGTACATGCCCTGCTGGGGACCTGGGGATAAATTACAGACAGCTTCAACTTTAAATTTTCTTGCTCTCTTGGGGGTGAAATATAATCCTTGCCCTTGCTCTAACACATCCTTTGTGGTTTAATTTAAATGGTGATTTTTACGGTGACATGTGATGTTCATCTGCTAACCTTTTATCCAATATGTTCAATTTAAAGAAGCATCAAATCTCTGAATGTGCCTCTATCTATAGATATAGAAGCATGCTAGAAGGTAGTTTACCTACTTAGGTTGGTACCTAAGAGCTTGTAAACAAATTCATAAATTTGTCATGCTGATTATAGTGTTGGCAAACACAATGGTTGATCATGTTATAAATGTTTATCAACACCCGCACTCACCCACCTGCTAAGAGGTGCTACGCTTTAATGAAATTGTTTGAATATCAAGGCTGGTTGCTAAGATACAATGTTCTTGTTACCAGGGATGTGATGCTTACAGATTTCTGTTATCAAATAATGATTAGAGATGTGCTAACCTCAAGGTGCTCAGTGCAGTGAAAGGTTTACTGAGCCACAAATTAGTAAACTGTCTGCCTGAGCAGACACTTACAGAAGGAGCACATGTGCATCAAACTCACCGAGCTGACATTTTTAAAGAAGACAAGATCTGGCAGTGTAAATGTTCCTATATATGATGAAAGACTGTCATAGGAAATGTTTACATGATCTGTTGCCTAGCACAATGTCTTCGTGCCATTCCACATCCCCCCCCCAACTTAGAACGGTGGTGAAATCTCCAAGTCAAATAATTGCTTTCTTCTTGCTTACTAAAATGTCTCCCAGCGCTCACCTCTTGAAATTACGCCGTGGTTGGCAAACGCTGATTTCTGTTTTCTATAGGCCACACAAAGAAGGAAACAAAGATGCGCAACAAAATGGGCCAGCATGTGGGTCTGGTGGGCAAAAGATTGCGTTTCTGGGTACTGCGACGGATTCGGGGTTGAAAGCTTTGTTGGTGTTAAAAATGCAACTGGATGTTGAAGAAGACAAACATCAAATATTGATAATGTTTTCTTTTTAATGTAGGTGCTCCGAGCTCTCTGATTTGCTAATGCACTTTGTAATAAGGTATAAATATTGTACTTCATTTTATTCTTTTTAACAAGCGCATTTCGGCGTTATTAACCATCAAAGAAAATAATGAATAGCACAATATAGGTGATCAAAAGGATTTTGCTCACACTGCTGAAGTGCTAAGTAATCTTTAAGTGTAATTGTTGATCTCATTATTGAATTAAGGTTCAAGCTGTATTTACAGTACCTACATTAGCATGAATTTGAGTTTAAAAGCCAGTTCAGCTGAAATAATCTAAATTGTAAGCAGGGTTCGTGCTTGCCTGTGGGACTCTGTATTTTTACATCACCAGTAATTGTTTGTTTCAGTGTGAAGGGATGTTATTTTCCTGGTCCTGTAAGCGTCCTTTTGTCGTTACTTCACAAGACGCTCCTATTACTATAACCACAAATCTGTTGGTGATTAAATTCAGCTCGGTGCAGTTCTAGTAGATAGGTAGAAAACTTTAAAATAGCAGAATTGAAAAAAAAATAAATCAGTAATAATTTACTACGGTTATAATTCATGATATTAAGCTTACCCCTTGGATGTGGAATTCATACTTTATAAAATGATACAAGACTGCATCCTACAACAGGCTCTTAACATAACCCATGTTCTACCTACGCTGTGTGGGATGTTCAGACAAATAATCGCCTTCAGCAGATGCCTTTGTCATAATGAGTGTGATAGTTTAATATTTATGGAAGAACTGCTGATTTTCAATGCCTGCTTTAAAACCCTGAGAATAATGTTGCTGGCTCTAAGGACTGCATGTAGATGAAATGCTGTGTGGAGTGAATGGTCTACACAGACCTTTCTATGCCACTTCCAAGTGGTGGAAGTGGGTCTACTGCAGGAGAACCTGCACTATAGGTGTCTCTCCTCCTGCCTGCCCTATTTTATATAGGGAGCAGCAGGAGAGGGCTGGTAAAAGAGGCTGATCATCCTCAGTTAGGTAGAGTTGAAGTGATGCAGAACTGCTAATTATCACAGAATCACAGAGTGGTTAGAGTTGAAGTGACCTTAAAGGTCACCTCGTTCCAAGCCCCTGCCCTGGGCAGGGACACCTCCCCCCAGCCCAGGTTGCTCCAAGCCCCGTCCAACCTGGCCTTGAACCCCTCCAGGGATGGGGCAGCCACAGCTTCTCTGGGCAACCTGGGCCAGGGGCTCACCACCCTCACAGCGAAGAATTTCTGCCTCACATCTCATCTCAATCTCCCCTCTTGCAGTGTAAAACCATTACCCCTTGTTGTATCACTACACTCCCTGTCAGAGTGTCCCTCTCCGCCTTTATCAGAACTTTATCATTTCTGTTGCTTAAGCTGAGGTGAGAGAACCTGAAACCTGGCCTCTATGGGAATGGATTTGCACCATGGCTTGTGTTCACCTCCTGGGACAGCTGATCCCCTTCGCCTGCTCTCCCACCTGTTCCTCTGCCTCACCAAGCTGGTTTGCACTGGGCTTTGGACCTGCATTGAATTTTATGACTGTGCTATAATATTTCTGACATTTTTCCTTTTGCTGTAGCTTATATTGGCTAAAAAAAATAGGAAATATTCACTAAAACTAAGTCATAAAACTTTCCTTCCTTCTTCCACCGGTGATCGAGCTAGGGCTGTAGTTGTGGTCACTGTGGAAATAGAGGTGTACTGAAATGCCTTGAAATAACGCCAAAACACAGATGCTCACCTGGCCGTTTATGACAATATAGACACTTTATCTGCTGCAGCTGTCTGTGAGGTGGGAGGAAAGCAGGGGGTTTTCTTCCTTTTTTTTTTTTCTTTCTCCTTAGGTTTGTTGTAATGAGTGATTTACATCACATTAGATTATGGTGGGATATACCGTGTCAGGTGGCACGACCTGATATAACCCAACTTAATGCAACACATATGTTTAGATTGTATTACACGTGAAGAAAAATTCCCCGAGAAGCTGTCAGGAGCAGGTGATTTCTGCAAATGGAAAATATTTGCACAGTGATATTTTATACGAGTCAAAATTGAAAGGTGCATAAAACTTTAGCGTGGATTTAGAGGCCTTAGCCCCATTGACTTTGCAGGGACTAAAACTTTTAAATGCCACGATTCCCTTCAGAAATATGATTTAGCATCTGATGTTGAGCTGGAATTTTTTGCAAAAATCTCGCTTTCCTTCTAGCCGGCTCTGAGCTGCTGGAGTTGCAGGGATGGAAGAGGACCGCAAATGAGATCCAAATCAATTGACTGGCAGCTAGCAATAAAGCAGGATGCAAGGAATTCACACGAACAAGTCTGGATTATTATTTTCCTTTTTAAAATCTCGCGTGCTTGATCGGTTCCCCTTTTGGAAATCAACTTGATAGGAATGTGGGACGAAGTGCAAGGTTTACATTTCACTCCGACATGACTATGTTGAGGTACCCAGCTCTAAATTTGGAGGCTCATATGGATTTTTTTTTTCTTTTTTTCCTTTTTTTTTTTTTATTTGGTGTCAGAAATAGGAGCCTAAATTTAGGCTGCGAAGTTCATTTGGGGAGTCTAAATATAAATGTTCTGCTTTTGAAAAGTGCTGAGCACCCTACAGCTCCCACAGGCTCCATTGAGACTTCGCCTCGGTGTAGGATGCTGCTCCCAAACGCACCCCGTCCCGGGGAGGGGCGGGGGGGGAGCTTGTGTGTGTGCGTATCGTATGTTTGTACGTTGCTTTGAGCATACAAATGCTTGCAGTGCCCGGGATTCAAAAGTCTGAAAATGCCTATTTGACCCTAATTGTATACATATGTGGTGGCCTTCTCATGTGTATACGTTATGAATCGGTTTGATCGTGTACTTTGCCATACTAGATGGGGGTAAATGTTTAGAAGTGTGATGCGAGGGAGGCAGGGGTTACAGCAAGACAGATGTTTCTCCAAAGAGGAGGGAGATTCAAAAAAGCCTGTGGTTTGAGGAGCCAAATATCAACGCTGCAAACTTTTTTTTCATGTGGGCTCTTCTGTGGAGAAGCTGTTTTCTTTGCGAGTTTAAAACCAAACCCAAAGCGCATCGTGCTTGCCTCATGGGATGTCTTTTTTTTTTTTTTACCTGTAGCCTGGTTGCTGTTGGGTATGTGCTGGGGAGGTCCCTGGCTCTGAGGGCTGGGGCACCTCTACCCAGAGGCTTCTCCATCCTTTCTGGCACCCGGCATTTCACCTGATCTTGATTAGGTTTTCTTCTCCCCTCTCTATCCTCTTGTAGTAGGTTCTTAGTTTCCCTCTACCCGGATTTCCCCCCAAACTCTTCTGTTTGATTTCTGGCAGAGGAGCATCGACAGTTTGAATTTTGGGTTAGCTCTGGGTGCCCAGCCCTGCCTTAGAGCCAGGAGCAGCATCTGCAGGGGATAAATTCTTTTACTCCCGTAGCCCTATGCTGAGCACAAAAGTCTCCCATGCTGTGTAGATGCCTTTTGAAAGCCCTGAGGAAGAGTAAGCTTGGCCTGCGAGAAAACACGTTCCAGCTTTTAGAAGATTTAAAAAAAAATTAAAAAAATCTCTCAAACTTGAGGCGTCCGTAAGGAGAACATGGCCAAAGTCAAATGGGTGATACCAGACAAGAGCTACCCCTGCTTCTGCTGAATCTCAAGTTCCTGCTCTGAATGGTGGTAGATCTTTGGCAAGAATAAATCTTGCTGTTATTCTGGGCAAGGCAATGCATTTCCTCTC
The DNA here is from genome assembly GCF_028500815.1 of Rissa tridactyla. Classification (NCBI taxonomy): domain Eukaryota; kingdom Metazoa; phylum Chordata; class Aves; order Charadriiformes; family Laridae; genus Rissa; species Rissa tridactyla. The sequence goes on along the minus strand of NC_071472.1, from coordinate 4,360,859 downwards.
CGCAGCCCAGCCCTCATCAAAGAAATGCCTCAACTTTTTTGAGCTAAAGTGTCTCCAAAGCATCTGTCTTCCAACACAGATACCTGGCATAGAAACGCCAGCTCAAACAGTTAAAATTGGCTAGACAAAAAGTGACTGAAATCAGTGTCTATTAATAAAAGGAGGTTTTGGGCAAAGGATTATACGCTTTGCTGCCAGCGCCAATAACGCCGATATTTATTTTTGTGTTCTTCTGCTGCACGAGTAATACGTATAAAGAGCCGCCTTTAAACGGGATCATCCTTGTTACAACACACCATCAAGGGCTACTCCGTTCTGAGCATATGGCAGGGCTGGATCTCGGAGAAGCGGGCAGTAGCTGGTAAACGCGGACGGTTGAGAGCAGACCCCTGTCACCGCCCCAGGCGTGTTTGCAGTCGGGCTGCAGAGGCAGCAGTTACCTGTTTTGAAGGCTCCAACTTCTCCTTCAGAAAGAGACGGGAGCAGATGTCAGGAGCCTCGACTTTGGATCCGATAAGGACTTGGATCAAAATATCAAACAAAAATATTTTAGGGAAAGTTTCTGGGAGGAAGTGAGCTATATGGGGAGCGTGGCTTGCCAGGCTTTTTAAAAATAAAATGTTCTCACTCTGTGTTTAGCTCTCCCGCAGCTTGAAACACTTGCAGTGCTCGAGCCTAGCAGCCCTTGTCAGTCTACAGTACATCATCCCCCTCCGGTTGGCTGGGAACATCTCTCCTGTAAGGGCAAAATAAAGCTGCTCATTTTGCACACATGCTTTTGAAACTATAGGCAAGGAATACCTAAATATAAAACAAGGGCACCTTGGACTGAACGCTTGCTGGCTCGGGCGGTTATCGCCCGTTCCCCTTGCAGTCACACATGTGCTTCTCCTGCCTTTTCTTATGCACACCTGTGGCTTGCTGACAACGCGCTCGATGGCACGTGTGAGCCGCTCAGGTTCATAACGCTCTTGAACCCCGCTTGCTCCCGTGCTCAGGAATGTTTTCCTCCAATTAAATACCCCAAACCAGCCTATCTACAAAGGCAGCAGGAATCTGCGTAGCACCGGGTGGAGGCGAGAGGGACCTTCTGGTGTCTTTACAGACCAGTGCGTTAGCCTTAGTCTTTTGTTTGCAGGGGGGCATACGAGTTTTGGGGCTCAGTGAGCACTTTCAGTATCTTCTGTGTATTTTTACTTGGGGAACCACATAAGCAAATAGCCTTGTGGTGTCCTGTGGTAATGTGGCCAGCAGGAAGGTTTGTATGTCATTAAAAGTACTATTCGTATGGCTCCTAAAGTATGTATAACGTGGACTAGTGTTCTGCGCCGTTCTTTTTGTTGGCACTTTCAGTGAAATAAAAATAATTGACTAAAAATGAACTTGATAGTAACTGCCTCTAAACTGAGAAAGGGGCAGGGTTTTCCAGTATTTTTTTGACTTGAGATTGCCCTGCCTGGAAATACGGGATGCTGTTCAATGCATAGATTAAGAAAGAGAAGGAGATTAGCAGACTCTGAGGGGACACGAGATAAATTAACCCATGAGGCTCTTTATGGTAATTAGAAACTAAGGAAAAATGATGCAACTTAATTGTGAAAGGTGCTGTAGAAGTTTTTGCCAATTAAAAACCAGAAACAGTAATATCGAAGTTGTAATGATAAACCATAATGTGTCAGTTTGCATGAGGATGGGAAAGTAAGTTTTCTGTTTCACGGTAGGTTTTTTAGTTACTTTTCTTTTGTTACTTGGTAATGGATTGTAGTGTAGCTGGTTCCAACTTACCGTAAAGAGGTAACCGTCATCATAAGGGCTGGGTGGCCTTCTCAGGGGCGGAGAGAAGACTGGTTTGGCTATAAATGTCGTGTAGAATGCATTATAGAAAGGTTCATTCATCAAAATAAAACGCAAAATCTACTTAGCTGATGTCCGTTCCACCCCTTTGTATACCAAGGTTTGAACACTGCATCCTAAATTAAGATGTAACGTGTTTTATTGGGGTAGGTGACTTCACTCCTCTTTATCATACTATAACACCCAAACACGGAATAATCTCAGCCAACAGTCCCTGTGAAATATTTCTTTCGGGGTATGGCTTATAGGAAACAACTGAGTTGGAATGAGCATATTGCAGAGCGTTGCTTTGTATACTAATTATCTACATCAATGGATGTGCAGAGCGGCTCGGAGCGCTGTACCTGCTGTGCCGAACAACTTGCTCGTAGTCACGGAGTATATGCTTCCTGTGGGCACCTGCCTATTCTGTGCATCGCATCACATTGAGTTATGTCACGTTATGTCACATCACAGCTGAGATGTGACCCAGTGTAACCTGACACAGTGCAGTGCCAGCACTGCAGTGGATCAAAACTCGAGGAAAAACCTAGCAGTCGTGATTGTCAAGGGCAGTAAAATACAGGCAGGCTACCCGTGAACCTGCAGGTACTCTAATTTTCCCGTTGGCCTGTCTATTTGTAGATAGTTTGGCATATCTCTCTGGGATATAAATACAAGAATTTCTCTGCTTGTGTTTATTTATGATACTTGTCGTTTGGGAAACAATAATCTTCCTATTTCTTAATCTAAATTGAACCACGGTGAGTACACCAATAAAACACGTCCCAACAAACAAAGGAAATTCTCCCTGTATTAATAATAAACTCCAAGATTTATCAGTCTCTCTTTTTTTTTTCTGCTTCGTGCGATGCAGTCTAAAGCAACCGCTACATTTATGGATGTCTGATAAAATTTTAATAGAAGAACCCATTACCTTTGAATCTGGAGTAAAGAGACTATATCAAAAACAGGAGTGTTGAGCCTGAGCTAAATATAACTTGTTAACTGAGCGCAGCAGCGTGCGAGCTTCGTAATGCTGATGGATTTATTTTGCTGCGAGCGGGGGGACAGTGGATGTTGTAGCAGGTGAGCAAAGGAAGAGCAAGAGATGCTCCAGCTACTGATGGAGATGGACAGAGATGTCCAGCAAGAGCTGGTGGAGGCTGTAGAAGACCCACCACAGAGGTTACCTCCATGAAACTATGAACTCTAGGAGTTTGCTCCCTTGATTTCAGGGGACACTAAAGTCTAAACACCACCTGTGGTCTTGCCCGAGCGGGGGTTTGAGATTCATTAAGATGCACTTTGAGTTGGGCCCTCCCTACAAGGTTTAACGGCCAAATCCAGAATGACTTGGGGAAAGAAGCGCTGTCACCTTGTACTCCACGGGGACTTCTCGGGAGCTGTTGAACGTCCAGCATCTGGCTCTGGCTTCGGGAGGTTCTGCTCGCCTGGCATTTAGTGCCTGCATAACCATCTTGCTAGGGAGGACTTCACCTTTTGTGGAAATGTTGAGATTTGTTTTCACTTTTAAAATTTTGGTTGATTTTATATCCTTCGTGATATTTCTGGTACTCTTTTTTTTTTCCTAACACTTAAATCTTTAGCAGAATTTTTTAACACTTCTGACACATTACTAAATTAAAATTGATGACTTATTTTAAGTATGCATACACACATATATATACACACACGCGCCATAAAATAGGACATTTTCAGTGTCATTTAGAGAAGAATTGCTTTTTCCATGGGAGGAGGAGCCGCAGTCCAAAACAGTTCTTAGCTGTGTATGTTATTGCCAATTACGTTAGGCAAGTAGAAAAGAGTGTCTGTGGCACTAGGAACTTATGCTGTCCCATTGCTCTTATAGTTCATAAGCTAAAAATTAAAACTGTGCTCTTTGCTAAGTTTTTTTGGTCCCCCCCCCCCCCCCCCCCCCCCCCCCCCCCCCCCCCCACCCCCCCCCCCCCCTTGACTAGAAATGTGCTATTTGCTGAGAGCGGTGTATCGGCAAAAATCCAGATATTCCTCTGACAGGGCGGAGTTCTAAAGTCTCAGTGAAAATATAGAAGTCAAATGAGGGTCTCACCTGAACCTGCATTTATACCAGAAAAGAAGGGTTTATGATTGAGCCTAATACTTGATGCTGTAACTGCAATTGAAAGATGTAGCAGGGTTCAGGCAGAAGCTGATGACCTCTATTATGACACATCCAGTTTAGAACCAGATGGAATGTAGTAAAATGTATTTAAAAATATTTCAGAAACATATGTAGCTACCGGAATCTGAAGTCCTAAATGCATATAGCTTCTATTTCTCCACCAGAAGATGAAGTCTGTAAATACAGTAGCCTCCTCTCTTTCCTTGAGCTGAGCTGAATTTAAACCGTGAGCTTCATTTCCACAATTCAGTGTCCAATATGCAATCTGATCACACCTCCACTTTTGTGAGTTGTAGCCGTGGCCTTAAATTAAATTACAAATCCTACATTGGACTGACATAAATCTGATTTTGGCCTGAACTTGAAGTGTTTGAAATAGCAAATCACTACTCCCTGATCCCTAATGAGAAGTAATCGAAGAATTTAACCAGCAGTACAAACACTTACACATCGCTACAGATGTAGCCAAATTGACTCAAAGTACTCTTTTTCTCTATGAAAATATTGTGTGCAAATATACCTTACTGACACCAGCTATTCCGGTAGAATCACTAAAGAGGAAGGAAAAAAACTCTTCTGGTTTAATTCTCAAAAAAGGAATCCGAATAACTTTTTTCCCCTTCCCTTCTAGAAATCTCTGTTTTTCACTACTATGCTATACGCCGTGCAGTTTACTCATAAAAAAGCAGTTAAATAAATTACCCAACCTGCCTGGACTTAACTTGGACAGTGACTAACCTGGTATGTCTGCCATGTTCCACACACACATACGTTGGTCAAAGCTCCTTTCTCCCGTCCGTTGCCGAAAAGCTGACTTGGCAGCTCACTATCCCAAGTGATCGTGATTTATTTGACTGCCCAACTTCCTTGTTGTCTCCTTAAATTTTCCACTGCAGTTCAAAATTTCAACGCATTGGGGCAATTACGATATTATATAGTAATGCGTACGACGGTGCTGTCACACACTAGAAAAGATAACTAAAAATCAATAGTGTTTGTATCTTTCTGTGGAGAAGCAGCAATAAAACTTGCCCTGGTGGGAATGTGAAAAGGTATGTCCTGAATAGTAGCCTTAAGGTGACGTAAAGCGAAGGAAGCTGTCTTCTCTAATGAATTGAAGCTCTTGCCTTCTGACCCTATGGACAAGATATTTTGGTTTTTTTTTTTTTGCTAATTTTTTTCTTTCCCCCACTTCATTCTTTCTATTTTTTTTTTTTTTTGGTCTATGGTAGGAAATATCTGCTTTTTTTGTGGTAGATGTGGATAAGAAAACAGTGGTTATTAATGCCACTCTAGGTAATTTTTTTGTTTAAATTCCTGAGTAAATGGCATATAAAGCCAGCTGCTTTGGTAACTGTATAGTGGGATTTAGGATACTTAAATAAGGTGACCAGACTTTAAGTCATTCTCTGACTGCTGGAGCACAGAGTAAGATGTAATTTTACACCTGATATTTAAGATAATCTGTCTACCTCATGCATGCCATCTTTCTCCAAAATATGTTTTACTGCCTAGGAAGGCTTTGTCTCCTTCCTAGGCTGGAAGCTCACGTTCCTGGGTCAGTAAAGTGCTGGGAATTATTCTTTGTCTAATACACCTATTTAAAACGTGCAGCTATCGTACGAGGAAAGAATGATTGTGGATGATATGAGTAACACCGCAGGTGCTGGCTGATATATACTTTTAAGGTCTCATATTGTAAAATGTGCTGAAAGACACTAATGGCAATCTATGCGTATGAGATGCGTCTAAGTAGGGGAGCTTACAACAACTTTTGAAGTTAAGTAAGATTATTATTTATTATTATTATTTTATACTTGGCTGCAGATGCTGGCCTCTGCAAGGACCCGGACTGTCATCTATTAAAACATCCATTGACTATTACGCATGAAAGCTACTAAACGCAGGACAGGTGTCTGGCTGCGGCGTCTTCCACACATGAGCAATGCTTTGACCATTATTTTAGAAAGGAGACTTATTTTTGCCTCTGTTGTTAAGTAACAAGCTATATTGGTCAGTGTTGATTGAATTTCAGAATTTACGTGATGCATCAGGAGTTTTTTGTCCCTCCTTGTAGAACAGACGAGGCTGACACACCTTGGTGGTTGTTCCTCCGGTCGTTTTCTGTATGGATCTTCTCCTTGGCCGTTTGACTACAAGCTGGTAGAAGAATGACTCCGCAGCTATAGATCCTGTGATTCAGGAGTTAAACAAACAGACCACAGGGCAGTGAATCACAGGTTCTCTGCTTGTGCTCGCACAGGGTGCACGTATCTTTCCTGAAGCACTTGCAAAATCCGAAGTCATGAGGCTCCAAACAAAAAGTTCAGAAACTAAAGTTTCTGTTCCTTCTTTCTAAATGTCCTGAACTTTGCCATCCAACTTCCCTTGAAATAAAACTCATGGTCTTGTATTTTGGTGCGGCTTCTTCATAATGACTTTGTTTTTGCAAAGGGACAGCCCAAGTGACTTGCAAAATAACCATTGGGGTTTGTAAGAGAAGGTGTGCAGGGCTCTCTATGTTGTATTGGGGGAGCTGTAGGAAACATGCTAATTACTAAGGTGTCTGACATGGGGACAGGGCGTTCGGATCCCTTCAGCATCAGCTTTCTGAGGACTTTCAGCAAGGAACAAGCTTAGGTCTTTGAAGATAATTAGATGTCTAAAAATACAGGTACATGCCAGGTGGGATTTTTGAGATTTCGTAGGTCTTGGTTCTAGAAAAGGACTTGAATTTAATGTCCATCTGAACTTTGGCCCTAGAAATCCAAAACTTGGACCCCTAGGTTCTGCACCCTCCTGCCACCTAACCTTTGAATAGACCTAAATTCCTTAGAGGCGAAGTGTGTGTTGATAAACTGTAAACTGTGCTTCTGAGAACTCCAAAATTGCTCAAGCACAACAGGCAACAGAGAGCAGGGCTTCCCCTGCCTCCCTCCTGCATCGTCTACCCGCCGTGTCAGCCGGGCAGGACTTCTCGGAAACCATGAGTGGGGTGAAGGGAAGCAGATGGGGGAGCGGTGGTTCAAGCCCTTCCCTCTGGCTGGGTACTCCTTGGGGAAGGATGTGCCCGTAAACACGTACGTGTGGAAAACCTTATGAAAGCGCAGCTTCTGTGAAGAAGAAAAACCTAGTTTCTGCTCCAAGTCGTACTCTATTTAAATATTTGTAGGAACTGACACAGGTTCTCTGCACATTGAGCCGAGACAACTTCACTTGAGGCACCAACTCCCACCTTTCCATGTGGTCGCCCAGAAGCAGCCGTGATTACCTTTTACAATATAAAGTCTCTGAAGTATTTGCAGACAGAATTTGTGAAGGTGTAAAAGTGAGTTCTGTCCGATGTCAGCTTTTACAATTGCTGTTCTTGGTGTCTTCAGACCTCCTGAAGACCCTGCTTTTTTCCTCTTATTTCCAGTAATATTTCCAGTAACATGCCTGCTGCTTAGGTGGAGATGGAGACCTGGGAGAAGGAAATAGAGGTTATATTGACAAAAAAAAGCAGTAAAAAATTGTGGTCTCTAACTGAAAACTTTATTTGTTGCCTTTTCACAACTCTTCCTTTGTTAAGATGAAGTGAGAAGACCTCAAGTGACATGAAAATTAGGGAATGGGGATTTTTTTAAATTTTTTTTTTTTTAATTTTTGTTTCTCATTCAAACTGCTGCATTGCCAGAACTGTGGGGCAGGCGAGTTCGTGTCAGATCCTTTCTTCTGATTCCGGTAGAAGCATGAGATCACCTACATGTGAAATTAGTTTGGGAGCTCTGGACTAGAGTCTCTTGCAAAAGCAATCCCACAACATCACTGCGCTAGTTGTTAGTGAGAAGTGAAGGAATGAAGAAGCACTTTGACAGAGACCAACAAGGATAAAGTTACATAGGGAACTTTCTGCTGTGATAGTCTGCTCTGGGGATAAATATGGGAGATTTTTCTCTTTAATGTTCACGGTAGTTTCTCGATTAGCAAGGAAACTCACTCAATTTAGGAGAGCTGGGGGGGAGGAGGAGAAGAAATGAAAATGAGGAAGTTCTTAGTACAGTACCAGAAAAAAAAAGTGTATTAACGATAATTGAAATTCACCTCCGTGAGGGCAATGAATCATCAGAAACAGCCTGTGGAAAACAAGGTTGTGCAACCTTGACCAGCGTGTGTCACTGACTGGTGGAATTTTTAGAAAAGCAGCAGTTTGGGCTCATCGCTGTGGTTCGTGATTGCACACACCTGTTCGGCTCAGAGGTTTTGCAACCAAATTAAAAAAAAAAAAAAAAAGGGAAGCTGAACTCGCTGCTTCTCCTGAGCAGTGCAAAAAAGCAGAAAACCACAGCTGTTCTAGCTGTTAACAGCTATCAGCAGCATACCCCCTGTTACATAATTGAGGATAACGTTTTTGAAGCATATGGGCTTGGAGGTATTATAAACTCATTAAAACTTTAGGTGGGAAACATTCTAGCGCATTTCTAGGTTTGAGATCCTTAACAAACGCTTACAATCAGGGCTCCTCTGCGCAGTTTATTAAATAATAAATGAAGGAAAAGCCCGGTGAAGAAGTCGAAAGTCAGGAATTTATGCTCGGTGACGTGCGAGTTGCAAGTTGAATCGTGAAAGACTGCTTCCTATTGACTTGATAACTAGTCACTTTGGGCACTTAAGATGCCGGATGCAGTTGTATTAGCTTGTATATAATCTGAGAGAAAAATACGGTTTTCAGAAAGCTTGGAGATGTGTTTTCTGGAATTTCTACCCGTTGTTTGCCAACTTCCAGCATCTGACTATGAAAAGCTGTGGAAAATTAGACGGTTACAAAACGGGTCTTGAGAAGCTCTATAGTTGTGCTGATCTGATTAAGACGGAGGAGGACAGAGGTTTTTCTCGCTGTAATTGCACTTGCACTAATAGTGCAGGCATGAATTTGGCCTATTTCTGAAAGCCTCGTTGTCGAGAAAAATTAAATATTATTACAGCACTTAAAGGCGTAACATTCAGGCTTTAGTGGGCAGAGGTGGGTAAGGACTGAAATCAGCTAATGGTTTCAGGGTTGTAGCCACTGGTAATGTGGTTTCTGATGTTGTACAGCCGTCTTATTGATTTGGGAGACTCGACTGATAATGGACTGTGGACCTCTGGATGCAGGTCAGCAGTTCAAAACCCAGTCAGGTCAGTGAAGGCATCCGGGCAGCGTGCAGAAGCCTAAAGATTAGGAAATACTCGGTCCATGAGTTTTCTACTGAACTTACCAGTGAAACTACCAGCTAAAGCCAAAGAAGAACACAATCTTGGTTTTGCAGAAGCGATGAAGCTTGTCAGGTGGTAGCAACTTCTGGTACCATTTTTTGCTGTCTTAATGCACAATCGTGAGTGATTCAGTCTTTACAGGGAAGTGGATAATGCGTCCCGTAGTGCTCGGGAATATTCCCTTTCCAGGCAAGGCTGAAGGCAATGTGTTTCATGCTGCTCGCAGATGTCTTCCTAGGGTGGTCCTACAGGGCCTTGGTACCAGGTGGACCAGAGAAGAAATGAGCATAAGTTAAGAAGTAGAACCGTCCTTCAAAGGGTCTGTATTTTCCCCTGTGCGCCTACGTCCTGCTCTCCTCCCTGCAACGCCGTTCAGCAGACATAGCGCAGTGATTTGAATTCACTCTAATTGTTTGCTTTCAATGGCATCGGAAATTTAGTTTGTTTAATCTGTATTTCATTTGGTTGGCATCAAAGTGACTAGCAGGCTATTGGCTGGCAAAATACACATTATATGAAAAACATGTTCTTGATGATTTATTATTGAGGACCAAGTTTTTCTTTTATGACTAAAACTTGGCTTAAGACTTGGCTTGTTGCTGGCTGGCGCGTTCCCACAGTGTGAGATGTGGGCTATCCTGAAAAGCGGTTAGCTGGGCCTCTTAAATAAAACACCCGCTTGTTAATGAGCATCATGATGATTTTGTAACATAGCTATGGCTCCAAAAATTGTAATTTAAGCAGAGGCCTAAAAAAAAAAAAAAAAAAAAAAAAAAAAAAAATAATCCAAGATCTGACATCCTCTCGTAATGATGCAAATTGTGGCGAGGCCAGAATTTCATCCTTGTAGTCCTGCGGAAACTCAGAGCAGAATCTGACCTTCAGGCACTGCCTACCTGCTGCCACAGGTGACCCAAACAGAGCGGGATGTTGTCTGTTGCGTATGGACGGTGTAAAAACTTAGCTGTATTTATTCAGTAGCACAAGGAAACTGGAGACCTACTTCCCATCTGGCTGTTTTGTTGCCAAATCCTTAACATGATTAAAAATATTTTTTTTTTTCAATGCAATCAGATGCTCTTTAGAAACAGGAGTGTGTTTGAAGGCTCTCCATACTGGATAACTTCTGTGAAGCTATTTCTCTTTTTTTTTTTTTTTCTTTTCTTCATACTTTGCTTACAGTTAAGTTTTAAGAATTGCATACTGCATATAGTTACTATTCAAGCTATTTCGAAGGTATTGAATTCTGGAGAGAGAAATGGGAAGTCATTGGCTTGGTTAGGTACTTAGGAATTATTCAGCTTGCTTACTTTAAGAAAACACCCGGTTCACTCTAAATGCAAGAAATGTTTGAAATGGGTTCAACCTATTCATCGGAGAGCTTTTTTCCCTCTGCGTGAATTTCAGATCTATAACTTCAGTGCAATTAGAGGCTAACCTGATCCTTTTGTTTTAATACCAATCCAAAACAACATACTGCAACTCTTTGTAAAGCCAGTAAAAAAACCCAATGCTAATAATATTCTGATTTCTTTGGTAAATCTCCGGTTTTCATAACAATTGAGTATATCAAGTTCATATGTGGCGTTAATTATACTCCAGCATTATGGATCAAGAACAGCTGAAAAGGAAGGATTTACTGGGCTAATAGAAAAATCTATGGAATATTTGTGAAAATTTGGTCACATGTGCATGGATTTTTGCACATCATCTGAGCCCTGGTCTGATTAAAGCGGCGTGTGGTTGTGCGAACAAATTGCAAGGAGAAACTCTTTATAAAGTTGGTCTCATCACTGGTCGTGTCCTTGGGACCTGTGTTCCCAAACTTGTTTTGTTGCCAAGATCCAAGCTGCTGTAGGGGTGGTTTCTGTTTTATTTCATGGAATTTTTCAGAGTTGGAAGGGACCTGTAGAGATCATCTAGTCCAACTCCCCTGCTAGAGCAGGATTGCCCAGAGCGCATCACTCAGCACTGCATCCAGGCGGGTCTTGAAAGTCTCCAGAGAAGGGGACTCCACAACCTCCCTGGGCAGCCTGTTCCAGGGCTCTGCCACCCTCGCTGTAAAGAAGTTTTTCCTCATATTTGATCGGAACTTCCTGTGTTCCAACTTGTGCCCGTTACCCCTCGTCCTGTTACTGGGAACCACTGAAAAGAGCCTGGCTCCATCCTCCTTAAACCCACCCTTTAGATACCTGTAAACCTTAATAAGGTCTCCCCTCAGCCTTCTCTTCTCCAGGCTGAAGAGTCACAGCTCTCTCAGCCTTTCCTCATAAGGGAGATGCTCCAGTCCCTCAATCACCTTTGTTGCCCTCCGCTGGACTCTCTCCAGTAGTCACTTGTCTCTCTTGAACTGGGGAGCCCAGAACTGGGCACAGTATTCCAGCTGTGGCCTCACCAGAGCAGAGTAGAGGGGGAGAATGACCTTCCTTGACCTGCTGGCCACACTCTCCCTTATGCAGCCCAGAATTCCATTTGTCTTCTTGGCAACAAGGGTGCATTGCTGGCTCATGGATAATTTACTGTCTACCAAGACCCCCAGATCCTTTTCTTCAGAGCTGCTTCCCAGCATGTCCGCCCCTAACCTATACTGGTGCCTGACATTCTTCCTCCCCAGGTGCAGGACCCTGCACTTGTCCTTGTTGAACCTCATTTGGTTCTTCTCTGCCCAGCTCCCCAGCCTGTCTAGGTCATGCTGGATGGCAGCACGGCCCTCCAAAGTGTCAGCCACCCCACCCAGTTTGGTATCATCAGTGATGACTCCCCTCGTCCAGGTCGTTGATGAATACGTTAAACAATACTGGTCCAAGTATTGACCCCGGGGGGACACTACTGGTTACAGGCCTCCAACTCGACCCTGCTCCACTAATCACAACCCTGAATTTCAGCTGGCTTCATTTATCCATGGGGTATGGGGGGGAGAGTGGTGAGCTGCCTTTTTTTTGTTTGTTTTGTTACAACTTGATGAGCAGTGTTTTAATCAAGGTGTCTCCTTATATGCTATATCCACGTCCCGATGTGTAACGCTATGATGCAAATTTATTCTGGAAGATAGTAATAAAAACGAACGTTGGCAGTGTTTGTAGACAGTGAGCACTGGATCTCCAGCTAATCAGGTTATTTCAGACCAGTTAAGCACATTTCTGAATCCAATTTTTGTTTGCATTGGCTTGCGTGTTTATTGTAAGATACTCTGTGATGCTTTCATGACGTTGGAGAGTTTTGGAAGGAGTGGATAATTGACCTGTTGTGCGAACAACACATCCGTTCACTAAATCAAATTAGAAAAGGCTGTTTAATCTATAACTTTTACTACATGAAGACATCAAGGAAGGGAACGTTTCTGACTTGTAAAGAAAAAGTTGAACTATTGAAATGTTTTAAGCTTTGTGTAAATATGTAGAATAACTTCGTATGACATATTTTGCTAGCGAAATAGTCCTCCCTTCATTAAAAGGGCTTTGCTAGAAAAGAGAAAGGCAGAGGGCAAAATTTGCTAGGCATTTTAATTATCCCAAGTTTTCCATGAAGTTTCTCATCTTGTGGTGTGAGTGTTTTCTTTAATAACCTCCCAAATACCTGTAAGGTTTGAAAGCGGTGAAACTCCCTGTAGGGTTACAGAAATCCATTCCAGTCTCACCTTTGGAAGTGAAAGGTCAGTGCGAAAACATTGACTTTTCATGCATGCCGTAACTGAGACTTTTGCCTCGTTGTTACTGTTTCTTGCTTTTAAACGCACGCGCGCACCCACTTACACCTCCCAGTTTTCCATGGTGGTTGAACGCTCCTGCTTAAGGTGGAAAGCCCTCGTAGATGTTTGTTGTGACAAGGGAAGTCGTCTTGGGGGAAGAGATTGGTGCTTTCAAAGGTGTCTGCAGCTCTGAGCACCTGAGGGTGGTGTATTCACAACAGCTTCAGACTTTGCAGTTCTGGACCTGTTGAGTTTCCAGCAGAAGCCAAGGACGGAGGGGACTTCATTTTTGAAAACTGGATTGCAAATACCTAGGGTTGGATGTGTACAGTAAAGAAAAACCTAGCCCTTAACTTTCATGTACATATTTCCCAGGCTATAAAAAGGAGCAACTGTGTTAATTTTTTTTTTTAAAAGAGTATTTCTTACTCTTCGAAATACTTGGTTGAAAGGTACTGCTTAATTGTGAAATACTGGGCGATTCCTGAAAATTCAGGGCTGTGGGAGTGTCGCTGCCCGTTATCTGGCTAATCTGGGCATATTGTCACACTGTTCTTTTAATAGGTGTATTTGTGAAGCCGGAATAAGGCTTGCGTGATCGCTTGTGATGATACACGATACCCGGTTTCACAGCAAACCGTGACACTAAAGGATTGAAAAAAATTTTTTTTTTCGGAGTTATACTAAGATTCTCACGAATCGTCCTTTTGTCTGCCCCCAAAATGTGGGTGCCATTGCCTCGGTGCCGAACACTGCTGCGACTGTGTAGTCTCTGTTTCTCTAGGAGAAGACAGAAACCATCTGGTCTGAAACACAGCCCCCTTTGAAAATACATATCCTATTATGTTCGCTCTGAAGCAGTGTGAGCAGCTATGCCTCTGAAGAGGAGATGGTATCGTAATATGTAGAAAACTTTTTAAATCTCTTTTTTTTTTTTTTTTTTTTTTTCTGGGGGGATGGGGAGAAATGTCGAGAATTGTTTTATTATTATTTTTTGGTCCCGAATCTGCCTTGTAAAAGAAATTGCTCTCAAAGAGACTGTGCAGAGTGTTGTGCTTGCGGGGCAACTTATTCCCTCGCCTTGCCAGGGGGGTGCGGTGGGTCCCCAACGATGCCCTGGGGACCATCCCCAGGGTGGGGAGGGACCCCATCCCTTCCCGGCCTCCAGTTTGGCCCCTTTCTCTTTTCATCTGTGCCAAGCGGCTTGGGTGCGGGAGGGCAGCAGGCTGTGTGGCTTCTGGCCACCTGTACGCTCTTCCTCTTTCCCTCCCTCCTCCTCCTCCTCCTCCCCACCATAACTCACGAGGTCCTCGTTGCTCGTGTCCGTTTTGCCTCTCTTATCACAAAAGCCCCTGTGCTGCAAGAGACCTGGCCCAGGGCGTCTTCCGCAGCCCCGCGCTTTGAGGAAAGGTCAAACAGGCAACTAATCTGATTTGGTTTCTATTCAGTCCTCGCAACTCCTTCGGCGAGAAAAGGAAGCTGGGGGGGGGTTGGGGGTGGGGGGTGAGGCGAGGGGAAGGTCCACGGACCCCGTGTGATGCTGCAGTAAGCCCTGGCGCTTCTCTGGCGGGGAAATGTTCACTTCTGACTTACAACGTTGAGTAAAGAATTACATTCGCTTTAACTTCCCCTCCCCGCCACCTTCTCCTGACGGGCATTCCTGACTAGCTGGTTTAAAATAAATAAAAACAATTGGTGTGCTCTTAACTCCCCTCTTAACAAGACAGCGAGCCAAATGGCTGTGCAAAGGTTGCTAAATGCAAATTTAGCGATATAATTAGGCCTTCGCTATTGTTTTTCACTTTTAAAAAAGCCTAGGCTATTTTTCTCTTTGTTTTCCACTTTTAAAAAAGCCTAGGTTACTTTTTTTTTTTACGCTTATTTGCCTTTTTGAAAGGTGCAGGGTTTTTTCTTGGGTTCTGTAACAGGTCTTCTGACGATAGCGGATTTCTGAGTTTGGTTTGGTAGATCGGTGGCCGTGCTGCTCGGGAAGCTGATGTTCTCAGCTGTGCAGAGCTTAAAAAACAAAACAAAAAAAAAAACACCACACAAACCCAACCCCGACAAGCACAACAAGTCACAACCCCTCATTTTGAGTCCTTCATTTGGTTATGACAGGCAGCTCAAGAGCCGCACTCGTGTTTCTTCCCTCTGAGGATGTGAAGTGCACGCAGCCGGCAACGTACGCGAGGTAACCATTATGTTTAAGTCAACACAAGAACACGCTAGGAATGTTGCTGATGCTTTAAGAATGCGTCCAATTAATTTAAAAGTAGTTCTGTGGGTGTTATTTGCTAAGCTAATCCTGAAAGCAATTGCAGTTTCCTTTTTAAAAGGAGATAAAAACAAAGCAGAGATGCTCTGTTTAGGTGGGAGAGCTGCCTGATTTCCAGGGCAGGTAAGGTAGATTAATAACAGACCACTCATAAGAAGGTTTCAGATCTTACTGTCAGAGGGTAATAATTAATGATCAAATGTTAATGGAGATGCTGGGCTGTTGATGCCATTAATTCAGCTCAGTGGAGCCAGTCCTGCCCAGGACCTGCCACAGCTGTCACTGCATTCGCTTAATTATTCCAGCGCCTTCAGGCTCTTTTTCCCTTTTTCCTGCGAACTGCAGGACAGTATGTTTTCACTGAAGCAGAATTATGAAGGACGCCCTGATTCCCGGACGCTGCCCGGCCGGCTCCACGCGCAGACCTACAGGCAACAAAAGGCGACCACAAAGTTAAACAAATAACCTCTGTCCCTCCCCTCCACGAAGTCCGGTTTTATTCCGAAAGAAGCGGGACAGTTAAAAATAGCTGGGAAGGAGCTCAGGATGGGAGGGCTGGGGGGGGTGAGCATCGTTGCCTGGGTGCATCATCGACATCAAGGATCCCCATCGGGCTTGGGGGTATGAAGTGCCGGTCCATACTGGTCATTAATTTATATATTTCTACATGCTGGTAAGTCGTCCCTACCAGTTTAGACGTTCCTACCTGCTGGTAGGAAATTTCGAGGACTGTCACAATGAAGCATCAACCAGTTCTTGGTTGGAGATGGGCGTTAAATAGGGCAAGACTAACAAAAAAGCCAGTGAAGTCTAAAAATATAAAGATTACTAATCCTCAAAGCAACAGAGGATCGCAGGCTAAGGACGAAAACTTGATTGGTTAAAAGGACGTTATCATCCGACTTTAGGATAGAGAAACTGGAGTTTTCCATGTTTAACTCTGCGCAGTCCTGCTGAAACCTGGGGAAAATCCTAACCCAATCTTCTAAGCAAGTCTTTTTTTGACTTCTTGGCTCTTTTTCGCATGTGAAAACCGGTATTTCTCCCAATTCTTCTAAAAGGGCACGCTAGTTATTTCAATCGCCCTGCCTTTACCACCCCCATGCCTCTCCCCCCTCCCCCCAAAAAAAACCAAAAAGAAAGGTTTTTTTTTTTTTCCTTTAATTTCCAGTTCTGAGGAGTGCTCCGTTTTAAAATCAGTCCAGTGTGTCTTGAACTGCGAGGCTGGAATGCTCCTTGACTCCCTTCCAAACTGAAGTGCTTAAAAAAATGCGAAGCACTACAACAATTTTAAATCACTCTATACACTGCACATGGTGATTTAAAATAATTGAAGCTCTTCAAATTTTTATATGCCCTTGAATTTGGAAGTGATCAAGGTTCTGAGCATGTGCAGTACACAATGATTTAAAATTATTAGAGCTCTTCAAATTTATCATAAGTGTTTCAGCTTGAAAGTGATAGGGAATCTGGACTTCAGCAGTGTAAAGTGATTTAAAATTATCAGAGCACTACAGACGTTTTATAGGTGCTTTAATTTGGAACTGATCTCGGTTCTGGACTATAGCAACGTATAGCGTATTACTTTTAAAATCATTGAAGCGGTTTCATATTTTTCCAAACCGGTTTTCTTAAAGTCAAACATCTTTAATAATTTTAAAGTGCATTATGTTGCAAGCGGACCCCTTTTAATAGAATATTTTACGCTTCGTAATGATAGCAGAAATGATTGCAGTCGGGTTGCAATTTGCTTCTCTGACTTTTTTTTTTATTTTTTTTTTTTATTTTTAAAGGATCAGGCATTCCCATAGGGATGCTCTTGGCTTCACCTTTTCCAACACATCTGCTGTCAACGACGTGCAAACCTCAGGCTGGAGATTCGCACACAACCTCTGCGCCCACAGCCCAGGAGGAGCACGGGTTCTGCCCACGTGTGCGCAGATTAGGTAATAGCGGGTGCAAGTAGGTATTTAGCCACGTAGTTGCCCCACTTCGGGGTGCAAATGCCCATCTGCTGGTCCTAATTTCACCGGGACAATTCTGGTGTGCATCTCGGTGATTCCTTCTCAAATATTTTAGGTCACTTTAAGGAAATAAGGATAAAATATTCTTGTGTGACAGATAAAAGCTGAAATGCCAAAGCAGGATGTTTTCTTAGGAATTATTACTGAATTCAATGAGATAGTGGAGTGGGGACTATGCTATTACCTAAAAGCAACCTATTCTTATAAGCAAGCTTATTCTTTCAAAGTAAAAATAGCCCCTAAAATATATTTAAAATTGTGTTTGGGGCTGTAAGTATAAGGTTTAAATGCCTGGTAGAGTATACTTAAACATCCCCATATGTTTGGTCCTGAAGTTTTTGTGTGATACTTTTAAATGATTTATAGCTGTATTTATGCTGGAGCTGAGTCTTTGGTGCTGGAATGAGGATAGGCTTTATGGTTACATCCATTTTTCACCTCTGAATCCTGCAGGACATGGGCTGTGTGTTATGAGGATGAAGCCTCCTACGATATTCTCATAGACTTGCCTGAACTTTTTCTTATGTGCAAATTAGGAAGCCAAAAGCCCAGGTATGGGCAACTGGATTTCAGGTGAAGTTCACGCTTATGCAAGTGACTTAATTTTTTTTTTTTTTTTTCTTTGGGATAGCTGTTGGCAGCATTTCTGAAGATACTTGTTGTGAGGGTCATGAATACGGTTCAGACTCTGAAGGACAAATCCTCTGTTTTTAACGTAGGTGACTTGCTAGGTGCCTGCTGACCTCCAGCGTCGCGAGGCTGCCAGGGGTTGACAGTCTGGAGGGATTCGGTACTGTCTAGATCTTCTCATAGTTCTTGTCTCTGATCTTAAGAAGATGTATCGCACAGCGGGTTACTATCCGGAAGCCTTGTTTGTGAGGATGCAATAGATATTTCTAGAAACTAGAGCATGCTGCGTCTGAGCCAGGGACTAACACGGTTAATGAGCGCTGTGACTTGAGCGTGATGAGCGCTCACCAAATGGTCCTTGTCCTCCTTTTCCTGTCTGATAAATATTGCCTGATTTTTATTTAAGGCTACGGTCAAAGAGCTAAAATCGCAGTGTTTTCTCACTGACTTTCCATTCCTGGCAAATATTTTAGTTTTGATTAAAGGGGAAGGGGGCGGGAGGGGAAGTAGATTAAATGAAAATTAACTTACAGAAAAGAACAACCTCCATTTGAATTAGAAATTTCTAACACATAAGAGTCATTTGACCTGTGCTCTACTTCTCCGACTCTCGAAGTCACTGTGAGAGTAGAAATTTAACAGGATTAGGAATAAAAGATTCTAATAATAGTAAGTATTTTACGTTTAGGATTATGATGGAAGATACCATCATTAACCTTAGCCCTAGGACTTGTTCTAACACCATTAACGTCCTGACCTAGAGCTTAACACCATCCTATTTTCCTTGGTTGGTGAAATACTTGGCTTTGTCTTAAATTTTCTTTTTCATATTAAAACAGCTAGTCTAACAGTTTGTGTTTGTTTAATGTTTTAAGGTCTTTCTCTTTTGATGTTTCTCCTTTGGGATAAGAAGCTTATGATGAGAAAGGGGGAACGGGTAGTCATCGTTTTCAGGTTTAGGCAAGGGATATTTAAATGCAGGAGGTTTAGCTAGGTGGCCTATTTCTGCTGCAGATCAATGGTGTTGAGCGCTTGACTGCCCTTTGTACTTTGAAAATCTCTTGCTAGATGCGTGAAGCCAGGAACACAAAACCCGTACATGGGCTGCAAAGTAAATTGCTTTGTAGTAAAAAGTCCAGCGCACTTGAAGTTTCCAAGACGTCGCGTTTGGGTTTGACTAACTATGGGTTTTGGAGCCAATCCAGCGTTTTGGGTGGGGTGTACTTCCATTCCAGTTTTGGCTTAATCTTGGGGCTAAAAGCCGAACGCAGTCGTGTAGACTCAAACTCTACCCGATCTGGTGCTACAGCCTCTTAATCTACTTTTAAGGGGTAAGAAAGTTGGGGGGTGTGTGCGCGAAAGGGAGCAGGGGAAGCCATAGTACTGTAACGCAGTGTATTCATCTGCTGCATTCTACAGCAGCTCTCAGGTATCGTTTCTGATTAAAAAATGAATTTTAACATCAGTAGTGTCATAGGGTGTCAGTAGGTAAAGGAAATGGTTTGAGAAGGCTGTGTAATTTATATTCTCTCACTATTTGAGCATTTCGAAACAACACATTTAAGAAAAGTTATTTACGATGTTCACTGTTATCAAGAAAATTTAACAGTCATATTGTAAAACAATTTTTGTACTTTTTTTGCCCAGTTACTGGATTTGACATAGCAGGACTATTAAGTCTCTCTCTGGCAGAAGGTGTTAGGATGACTTTAATGGCACCAAGCACCAAGATTTTATTTCCTACCTGAAATGCGGTGATACAGAGCAGCATAGTGTCCTCTCTTCCTCACTTGTGGCAAGCGGTAGCTCAGAGATAAAAGGCACTCTTACAAGTTAAACCCGTCGTACGTGATACGCTCAGTTTGGTCCCACGTTGTTATCTGTCACGGGCCACCTTCACAACAGCTTGACTCAGGCCAACTCAACTCATTTTTGAAGCAATATGAACTCCTGCACGTTAAGAACCTATCTCTGCACAGTGTCCTTTTCCTGATCTCTAGGAATTGCTACGAAGATTATTTTGTTAACCTCAAAATTATTAGCTGCATACTTTGGGCCTTTTCGTTGTTGGAGGGGGGAGGTTGACCCTCTTCTCCCCACTCTGTGAGTACAGCGATGACAGTCGCTGGAGCAGGATATTAACTCTTCAGGCATATAGTGCTGTGAATAATGTGTACTTTAAACTGGATCCTGTGTAGAACGGATGCAAAAGGATTTTTTTAATGCACAAATCATCTTTAATGGAAATTGTCAAAAAATAGTGAAAATTCATCCCCTCCCCTCCTGCAGTCCTATTCCATTACGAGAAATTACAGTTTTTAAGAAACACAGAAAAGTGAGAAACTGTTGCAGCATAAAATGAACTATGATATATTGACACTGCAAATCCTTAATTAGGTGTTGTTTTTTTTAAAGTTGATGGAACTTAGATTTTTCTAATTCTTTTTTTTTTTCTCTGTTCAAATAACTTGATCTTTTCCTTTTCCAGTTGAAAGGGTGCCTTAGTTGGCCATTACTTTTTTTTTTAACAAAAATAGAGTCCTAAAATAATACGAGGTACATTATTTTTTTTATTTGCCGTGGTAACAGATTTGCACTTTTAATTTGACTGTGTTAAATGTTATGGAAGAAGCGGGTCATATTAGGGTGAACTGTCTTTATTGTTATCCTAATACGTTTAAAGGGAGACATTCAAGTCATACTAATTTGTGTGATAATAACACCCTCATCTGGGCGGTCCCAAGCCAAGGAAATCACTTCATCTCATTCATCCTTTTGCTGAGTTATATTACATGTATTACCATGCATTAGTACCCTGTGTAAATTTGCCATCCTTTGAATGACAGTTTATTATAGTGGCACTGGCTAGTGCCTCATAGGTAGGGTTGTGTAGGCATCTTAAAGCAGGTTTTCTTCTTCAAAATATGCATATTTTTTGAATTTGAAGAACAGAAAGTAATTATCTGAAAATGGCAATTTCTCCACTGGGGGAAAATCTGTCAGGTGCTATTAAGAGGACTCCAAAGATTGGTGACAATTAGCTTTGTTTTCCGAGTTGAGCTCTGTTTCGAGTTGATCTCAGTTAGCCGCCAGTCATGTATGGTGGTTCGGGTTCCCCGAGCAAAGAGATTTGGGCGAGTGAAGAAATTCAGTCACTGGAGCCATTTTGGCTTCACCTTTTTGCACGGTGAATGAGCGTTTTCCTACGTGGATGGTGAGCAGCAGCTCCATCCTTGCACGTGTATGCTCAGGGTATGTATGGAGGCAAGTCGCTGAAGTTTCCCTTGAAATTCCATCCGAGTGAGGGTTTGGCCAGATGCGGCTTCCTAATGTACAGTAAAAATGGTGGAATGGTAACGGGCAGCACGGTGGGGATTCTGCTTGGGTGGCTGGAGGGAACTTCTGGCTGGAAATACCCACAGTTCAGGTAATCGTGGTGCTCCTGGAAGACTGCTACAGCTGTTGTGTTTCTGGCAGAGCGTTTCCACCTGGCTCAGCTCATAGACGGAATTATTGTGAGAAGAAGAGAGCATATTTTACTCATTTTGGTTTGCGGTAGGTTTTATTTTTTTTTTCCCCCCAATTTGATCTTTCGTCACTCAAAATTTCCAAGGACGCTTGCCATTCTGTTTCCATGGGAAACTCCAAATCAGTTCTGTAGGTTAATCTAGTAAAAACAAACAAAATCATGTAAAAAACAAACAAACAAAAACCCTAACCCCCTTCACACCCTGGAGGCTTAACTTTTAACAAGTGATCCTCCAAAGAATATATATCAAATTATGCTTTGGTGGAATTTTACTTAAGTTGGTGACTGTTTTATAAAGGCTGTTGCCGTACAGTGCTATTTTAAGACTCTTCCAGAGGCTGTGCATCATGTCCTAGGCTAAGAACATTTTAAATACATGCTTAAAAGATAGAAAGCCACTGAATTCACTGATTAAAGTACTTATGAAGTTTAACATGAATAGAATTTCAAATGTAGCTTAGAAAATAGCAAGTATTTTTTTTATTCAAATAAACCGAACATATTGGTTCAGGGAAGTCCCAGTCTCTTAAAAGTCCTAAATCTATATGAGAATGAGAAATCCAAGTTAAAAAGCACTGATTACTGGACTAACTACATGTTGGGCCTTATGATCTGGGTTATAGGGAGCATATCCGTGGCTGGTTGGAGACACAAAGTTGTGCATTTGGAGGCCCTGAGGTGCAAGAAGAACCAGTGTAGCGATACTGATGCAGTGAGGTTTCTCGGGGACAGAAGCTTCTGCCCACACTACACCAAAAGCCACGTTTCTAGAGTTCCCCTATGAACGTGCTGAGCTTTTTCCCGTTTGTTTCTTTTTTTTTTTTTCCTTTTTAAAAAAAATAATTAAAAGTTCTTGTCTTACAAGAGCCTGGCCCGAGTGGGTAAGTGCAGAGGGGAGTGGAGGGTAAGCCAGTCGTGCCCGACGTCGTTCTGCTGTGCCTCGTGGGCTTCACGTCTCTGCCTGGCTCCTCTGTGTATGCGTGCCGCACCGCAAAAAGTCTACGAACAAGCTACGGATGGAGCATTTGCCTCTCAAATTTTTGTGCTTTTGTTGATTTGTCGCATAAATGTTATATAAATGTAGCTTTTTATGTGTTAATATTACATACTGTGGAGGTGCTCACAGTCCCCTCAGTATTCAGAAGCTCTATTTAAAAATTAACTACAGAGCAGGTTCCACCATTTTATGGCATTACCTGGTTTAACGTGAGCACATGAATTATTAATTGTCTGTCTTGTTAAGTACCAGATCAGGGGCTGTTGCTGTAGATGAGGGAGGAAAAAAGCATGCAGTGTAAAAAGTACTCTGCCAAGCAGTTGGAAAATAAAAAATAAAACAAACTCAAAACTCGACGTGAAGTGTGAGCCACGGGTGGTGGCTTCTTGTGAGACGGTGGGAACTTTCCTCAACCTGCTTGGGCAGTCCTTGCCAAGGTGCTCATCAAATAAAAATCACAGAACACTGCATTTTCACAAACTTACCTGGACGATGAGAAATCTGAGCTGAATAATTCATTGAAGGTCTGTGGGCTATTTTTCTGACCTATCTGTAGAAATGACTTCATTCCAGCACGGTCCATTGACGGTGGTTAGAACTGCCTTTGCGAACAGCTACGGTGCTTAGTGCTCATCACGGTCTCTCCCCTGAATGGGGGCTCGGGGCTCGGTTTTCCTGTCACATGGTAGCAGTGCCTGGAAAACAGACGGATACCCATCTCTTTTTTCAAAGAAAGCATTCTACAACATGAAGCAATCTCTTTTACTTTTTGTGCCTCGAGATTTGTTGTTTTGGAAGAACAGAAATCAGCCCAAAATTCAAGAAATAAAAGGACGCTGAAATAATTTTATAATCAGATTCTTTCTTGGGCAGATTCAAATTGTGGCCGTAAGATGAATGAATGAGTCTATTACAAAACTACTGCACTTCGGTACTAGAGGTGGAGAAATCCAGTGGTTTATGAGTAGCAGAATCCTTGATACATACTGGAAAACGCTGGGCATTTCTACTTTTTCTCATGATGCTTTAAGAGGTGCCGACTATGACTTTCTGCTTTCTGAAAATGAAAGGCCAGCGTCGCTCCGGGAAGTTAAATACATTTTAAGATTTTGCAAAACCTGAAGTTAAAAAGCCCCGTTTTGCACAATCGTATTGGTACGTTTGACTTGGGCAAATATTTGCCTAAAGACCTGTTGGGAGTAGTGGAGTTCAGAGATAAGTGAAAAGTGTTTCCTGAAGGGTCATTCCCCGTCACTCCTCAGTTCAGCCACTGTCCTGTCCCCGTATCTTCTGTTCACCAAACGCTTTTACTAATTAGTGCCTGTGCGCTCAAATGCCTGGAGAATTGTTTCTCTCCATGACGGCAACGTTACTTGCTTGGGTTTGTCTGCTGTCATACCAGCTTTCTCTCTTCCACATCCCCCCTCCTTGGTTTTCTTTTTTCAATGTTTTTGTGGTTTGGGTTGCAGCCCACAGTCTGCTGTATTTGCTCATCAGCTACCTGGGAGACGGGGTGTAGCTGTTTTGTCTTTTGTGAAAGGCAGGAAAATAGCGAGGTCAAGGAATTAACTCTTTTTCTCAATAATCTAATACACATAGTAGTTGTTGTGTTGGGTTTTGGTGTTTTTTGTGTGGTGCTTTATTTTTTTTTTTCCCCTCAAGCTTTCTTCCCTGTTTGACCCATAATTTTCTCATGGAGAAGGTTCATTTTTCCTTCTCCCTAATTATCCTTGACCTACAGCTCATGAAGGGGGCTCCTGATTGTCCAGCTGATTTCAAACCTCAGTGAGTGTGGAGTAATACGTCATTCCCAGTGAGCTGGAACAAACAAGGCCATTCTCTATCCCCACATAAAATTCTGTGTTTAAATCACACCATATGAAACCTATATCTCAGCGAGGTCTTCAGGCTGTGGCAGTACACAACTGCAAACTCCCATAGAGGACCGAAGCGTCCCACAAAATGTGGCAAATTTCCCACAAAGTCCTGCAAATTGCAGCAAAATTCATGGGAAAAGAGACAGGAAATGATTTTTCCTGCCTGGGGAGAGCTGTTGTAGAGGTCTGAGCTGCAGGTTCCCACAAATGTTGGAGGAAAAATACATTTTTTTAATATTGCACTATGGAATATATCTCTTTTCCTATTTCACACTTAGGGGAAAACACTAAAAAAATTTAGTAAGTGTTATAATGTTACTTTCCGCTGGTGTGATATGGCAAACACCACAGGTATATGTATTAGCACAGTATAATACAGGGATGCTGGATAACGTGACTGCTGCCGAACGTACACTCCTGTTTCACCTACAACTTGTCGACTCCCTAAAGTGGCAGCACTTGAACCGCTGCCATTTCAAATATTAGTAGAAAGCCGCATATTCTTTCATGCTTCGGTTATAAAGGGAGTATATAAATTATTTAATTGGGAGAAAGTATTGCATTAATATATTTACACTTCTAATGCATTTACAGAAACATGCTCCTCCCTAGCGAGAACAGTAAAAGATTGGTGTAAAGTTGCAGCGGAGACACGACTGCGGATTGCAAGGAGTTATATGCAGAGAAGGAGCTCCTTTTCATCCTCTCGTAGAAGGTGGTTGCCTCATTTTTCCGAGCGAGATACAGCTGCCTGCTCTACCCTTGCTGGAGCTCTGCCAGAGCTGAGTTTTCCCTCAAGAAACATGTGGTTGTTATACATCCGTCTATTTTGCCTCGCTGCTCCCTTCATCTCAAGGGCAACTGCTCTCTACAGATCACTTGTCCTGTCCCAAACTGAGTTTGGGATAATTGCCCCACCGGTGCGATGTGTCTTCATCTGACTGCCAATGTCAACTCAAAGGAATGCATTTTCCTAAAAGTCTTCTAATTTAAGCATACTGAAGCTTTTGCGCTAGTCTAGTTAACTTGTGATCTGCTTAGGCTTATGTTTCACAGGTACAGCTAGAAGTCTGAAATATTTAAAACCATATGCCTGTTTGCCTCAAAGAAGAGGCCCTGTTTTTTAAATTTCATTTAATCCTTTCTGGATTTACACTTTAAGGCAATGGATTCTCAGCCGCTGTAAAAGCGCTGAAATTAGAGTCCAGATTAACCACAGAATTTAAGAGTAGCGTCAACACTGAGAGTGGTTTTGAATGAGATGTGGGTGTTTATTAGGAATGCTCTGGTGCACAAAACCCACTCCCGAGCCGGATAGAGACTGAGTTAAAGGAGTGAGCCAAAAGGATCAGGGAATACTGTAGGCTTGTGTCCATCCAGTGCCTGCAGTCGCAGTTTAGGTGCTGGAACAGAAATGTGAATAGAATAGGCCACTCTGGGTAGACAAGATGTTGGTGTTGTCCGTAATCTTCTATGGAGCCCGTGGAGTTACCTAGCGATGTGAGCGTGGCCAGCAGGAAGAGTGACCTCTTTCGGGTGGGCTTTCCCACCCTCCTATGATTGCAGCTCATGGATTTCCAGAGCTAAACCTATACCTTTAATGAAATGTTTCGAGCTGCTCCTGGCACAAGGGTTTGGTAAAAAGGAACCGGTACATCTGTTTAATCAGGAAATGTTTCTTAGATCTAGGTTAGCAATTTGGATCAAAGCTGGGAAAGAGGAGATTAAGGGAGAGAGGGTTGGTGAAGACCAGCCTGGTTTATATGGCACTTGGCTCTGTCTCGGTCAGGACAGGTTTCATGTCCTGAGCCAGCGGAGTAGGAGTGGAGCCCACCACTCAGCTACTGTGCATTAGCAAAACTGCTCTGTCAGGATTTGGAGAAGGCTGCTGGTCTCCTCTTATACTTTCTCCTGCATTCCTTGTTCAGTTCTTTACTTTTTTTTTTTTTTTTTTTTTTTGTAGCTGGACGTGGGGAGGTAAATGAGAAACTTTTTTCATACACGCTGCTGGCTGTAGAGAAACAACTCCATCTTTAAATGACCTCCAGACAGAATAAGCTCACCTTCACCAAAATGGAACTCTGCTTTTGTTGCTGAAGTTAGTGCTTGTTGTGAGAAACACAGGCTCAACCACCCTTTGAGTGTGGACTTGCTGCGTGCCGTCGGACAGTGTAGACTTCACTTGCTGCCTTGACCTAGAGTTGCGTGTTTGACAAAGTGCATTTCTGTTAATACTTAAACTATGAGGGGACCTGCCAACAGCTCTCTGCAATTTTATTGCTTTCATTATTTTAATCACCCCCATATAGTACCAAAAAAAGTATACATGTATTTAGTAAAAATATTCATGAAAAATCCTCCTTGTGGGGAGAAAAAAAAAAAAAAGAAACAAACCAAGAAAACCCTGTCTCCCAAGCCTGAAGTTAAGTGGAAATGCTTTTGATGCCGCCTTTTTAATAGAATAAAGATGTGCAGTAAAAGCGCAACAGGCATTATAACAGAATGACCCTCTGTCCATTTACTGTTACTAAGAGAGCAGCAGCCCTCGGCTCGCTCTTCTTAGCTTCCTGAAAGGTGTTACAGCTTTGCCTCAGAGGTCTCGTATCCAGGATAACAATGATTTACCTTATTTACTCGAGGCTGACCTACCCTTTAGTATACTGCTCCTTCACTTAGTCAGCTCGATGGGTGCCAGATATTGTTCTCCTGCAGGAAGTTCTTCCTGGAATTCTGCAGCAAACCAAAGGCTCAGGCAGTGGGAAAATGAAAATAAGGTCAACTTTCCCTTAGGACTAGAGAATACAAGAAATGCACTGACACCATTTGAGACCTCCTTCCCAGAAAAATAGAAGCCACAAATACAGCCAGATTCCACAAACTGATTCAAGTATGTAACCATTTCTTACCATCCCTCTTTCTTTTTTTCAGGATGAATTTCAACTAACCTGTGTTTAAAGTAAAGATAAAACCGATTAATTTCTAGGAGAGATTTGTTCAGAGACTGCTGGCTCATTTTTTAATATGGAGAAGTGTTAAGATGTACCGGGTATTACCCAGCCCAAACAAGCCTTTGCAAAAACAGGGGCACAGCAGATAACTTGGGGAAGGCGGAGTGGCAGTATTTATTTGTGCCATTAATCGCACTGTTAATCTAACTTCAAATAAGCAAACATTCCTGGTAGGTCTCAGCTAACGTCCTCCTGGTTGGCCGGCGAAAATGCGAAGCATCTCTGAGAAGGTCTGTAGTGTTGAGCAATGCTTAACATACATCGGTGACAGGACTGAGGCATGTGTATTTTTAGGTTATTAATAGTTCCTTTCACCCCACTTGGCCCCAGTTTCCAGAAATTATGAATCATAGTTTTTGATAAAACGGAAAAGAGCAACGGCGAAGAAAAAGATGTCCGTATTTCCTAGGAATTGTTGCTGAGCGTCAGTTTGTCAAACATGCCTCCTCTTCACATTTGTCTTCCCTTTCTGAAAAAGGGTCTGGAGAAAGGCTTGGGTCTGCTTTTTAAGATACAGAGATTACTGACAAATTACAGACCGGAGATAAAAAAAGAGCTGATGATGAGGACAGGAATACTGTTGAGCTCAGGCAATAAAAAGTGACAGAGCTGAAAAGTTACCAAGGAATGTTTCAGAGAAACAAAGGATGTGGTCTTAGGGTCTCTAGAGAGCGCAGTTATTTTATTATATTCTGTTCCTATTATCACTTTCATTTTGTTCCAGGGAGATTTTCAGCAACTTGAGAAACAGATTTTTGGGGCCAGCTATCCCTCAGATATGGGCACACAACTCCCCTTGGCTTTAGTTGGAGCTCTGTGTAGGCATCTGAGGGCACCGCGTTGCCTTTGGTGGGTGGCCTTCTGCAGCCGTCACAGCCTCCAGATAGACACCCGCACAAACGCAAGCATCCAAAAGCGGCTGCTTTAACCTCTCGTTAACGTGAAAGGCTCTTAAGGCAACGGGGATATGTTAGTTAGGAAGTATTGAGGAAAAAAAGATTATATATTCTGAGGCTGCTTTTATCCCCTTTGCATCATAATCATAACTTATTTTTTTTTTTATTCATTGAACCAGCAAGCACACGCAGTCGCTGTAAAACAACCACTAGATCCCATGTGAGGTACCGTTTCAATTTTACGGTAAATTTCCTGTTTTATGGATTCCTTTCTGAAAAACTCCTCACGGTATTCTCCAAAGAATAAGAACTTTTCTTTAAAACGTAAGAAATTGCTGCCCTGTTAATAGTATTTTGCCTTTTTTTTTTATTTTTTACTTTGTCTTTATCTTTGGTTTCACTGATTGCTGTTATTACTTCTTAAATGTTTTATTTCTATTTTACATGCTTCTCATTAGGGTTGCTATTTTAGGGTCTTCTTGAAATATGTATTTTATTGCATTCAGCTAATTACATAGAACTTCTTCAGATGTGAGAATGCATCTTATTTACAAAACCCCCCTCTGATCAGGCAGTAGTTAAAATACATGTACAGGATATTACAATTTGAAGTGTGCAAGGCATTTGTGTTTTAATTAAATCTTAGAGGAGAAACTTGTTCACATGAATTACTGGCTGGATTTTTAGCAGGTTGTATAAATGGTGACAAATTACATCTTTGTATTCAGGAAGAGTGTGGAGTTACTTGGTGAAAACCACTACATATGTTAAATCTTTTTAGTGTCTGCTATAAATATTAAAGATATGTGGGTATGAAATTGTATGAGTGCAAACGACCCAAGAGTAATTAAAATACTTGATCTGCTTCTGTTTGGTACCAAAAAAAAAAAAGTCTGATTTTCAGACTATCTTTAAAACAAAAAAAAAGGGAGGAGAAGAGAAGAAATATCTATATTAGTTGTAGCTTCTTCTTACAGCATCAATATTTATGGTGCGATGGGGCAGGGCGGATAAGGTTCAAAGCAGTTAAGGAAAATCCTAAAGGGCAGCGCTTGGTTCATAACCTGGTTTACGTGGTGCGATACCTGAGACGCCTTCCCCGTGAATGTAGATTTATTCTACCGTGTGTTTTGGTGTCTGTTTATTCTATATATCTCTCCACGTTCAAGATACTTCGTATCTACTCCATTCTATGCAAGAATCTGTCTTGCTGGAAACATTTAAAATGCTCCACCTCCAGTAAGAGACGCTCCTGAAGGTGGGTCTTGCAGGTGATATGTCAATGTTTTGGGGCTGTGAAGGTCAGCAATATCCTATTTACTTGAACCAGAGCTTTGAAAAACTATGTATTTCCCACCAAAAAATGATTGCGTGTCCATGCACTTGGTGTAGCTAGAGAAATTAAAACTGCTGGCAGGAAACTGGCTTTGCGAAAATGAAGAGGTTTTACATTCAGTGAAATCTGCAGAGGAGACTGCGTAATTACTGGTGAACCTCTCATGCTTGCAAAAATACCCTAATATGTCTGTCTAGAGTACAAGTGCTCATCTTCAAAAATGACACCTCTATTAAATTAACTTGTTTCTGCCAGCCTCTTGTTTACTTAAGGCTGCTTTCACTGTTTCATAAAATGCCAATAATGGAGATGACTTACGTCATCTCCTTTGACATGTGCTCTTTGATGTGTTTTTATCCCGTATGCACACGAAAGGATTTAGGTCTTGTGATTAGCTCGAAAGACTTGAGTTTTCTGCCTTTTGCTTGCAAGTTTCGACCTCCAGTTTCAACGGTGCTGGATATTTTCAGTGGTAAGTTGAAAAGAAATGCAGCAGCAGGTACCTACTTTCTGGGAACTCGGTCTATGTGTGTACGTGTACATGCACCTATAGATGGATAAAGATCTGTATTTACAAAATATACATATAAAAATCTGCTTTTAGTTTGTCTAACCAAGGTGGTGGTGATATTACCCTTAGCAGATGTCCCTAAAGATTAATTTAATCCCTACCAAGCCGTTAGAGGTCTTCAGACAAAAGGTGATATGAATGTTCTTAACAAATGAAACGGAGATTAAAGGTTTCATTTTTAGGCATGAATTCAACAAGAATTTCCACTGGAAAACTTTTATGGGAGTTGTTCCCAGGGTTTTTTGGACATCTTTGGGCAGCAAAACCCTCTTGCTTTAACTAGCAAAACCTCTTACTTTTTCTGAAGTACTGCAAGCCCCGTGTGCAGAGTTAGCTGCGTGAACATGGAAATTTGCTTTGCTTACAATACGTTATTTTTCTAATCTCAGTCTGCTGTCTCAGTTTCTTCAAACTTCCTCTATTCTGATGGCAGGCTTTTAGTGATGACTAAAATTTTAAGCTAACGCTTTTTTCTGGGTCTCATGAAATCTTAGGTGGTGTGGCGGAGATTGTCGTTGTTGTTTTGATGATGAATACCCCAAAATCTTTAAAGATGAAATAAAAAGTCAGTGTCTTTTCTAGTTAATGTAAATGTCCTCACCTTGAGGGGAAAGGTGTTTGCCAAAATACGTATAGTGCTTCAATAGGGTATCTCCTTCCATGGGCAGCGGAGGGAGGGCTGCAGCTACCACGTGCACGCCGGACATGACCGTAAGGATTAGAGGACAGAAGAACTTTTTGACTGTAGAAGGCACTGAACTAGTCCCAACAGCAGAGGTTTCCTCCCTGGTTTGCTTTTCCTTTTTAACGTATTGATTAATTTGTTCTTGTACACCCACCTAGTGACTCTTGTACTTTTTGCATCTGATAACGTAATCAGCACTCTTCTCCTGTGTGTTTTCAGCAAGATTTCTTCTCTTCCCCTGTTTAGCAGTGTTTCCCCTTGTTCGGAAGGCGCATTAAGGAGAAAAGTGCGTTTTCCACTTAAGCATTATCTCGGGAGCCTACTGTGACTCTGAAATTCAAACTCCAGCACTCAGCAATAACTTTAGGAGAAAAAACAGGGGGTGTTTAAAGTTGGGAAGAGCTACTAACCCTGCAGCTTCTGATGTGCTGGTTCTCCAGGTGTGGTGGCATGAGGTGGTTTTAAAACACAGACAAATTACTTCTAAGCATTCCCATAGTGATTTCCATGGCTCAAATGAGTCGCTTGACTTTGTGCTTCTCTGCTTTCTGGTTTTGAGCGTTTGCAGCCAATTTTGGCAGAGCCCCTCTCCTACGCTGGCTCCTCTGCGAGCATCTCACTCCAGGCATCATGCAGAGGAAGGGGAAAAAAAAAAAAAAAATCAGTGCCTGGTTTTGTTTGTTGTGGTTTGGGCCCCGCTGCTGCTCGCACTTAGCCCAGGCGTGAGGTTCATCGCTTTTTGTGCGCCGGGAGAAAGGAAGCTGCCGCCGTGGGGAAATCCGGGAGCTTCCTCTTCCTGCTGGTCAACTTCTTTCTTCCCGGGGTTGGCCTCTTTCCCAATGGGCTGCTCAAAGCCCAAAGCTCACTGGCTGAAATCCTGGCCTAATTAAAACCCATGCCAAACCTCCCATCGACTTCAAGGCTCTCGCCCAGCCCGTTGTCGCGTCCAACGGTCGTCTCGCTCCATTGTTTATGGGATTGTTCCGATGGGTTTTCAAGGGTGATGCTCAAGCAGCTCCCAGCTCTCCTCCCCTGCGGACAGGCAGACGGCTCCAAACTGAGTTCATCATCAGGCAGCATTTTATCAGTTTTAGCACAATATCTTTGTAAATGAGGCCAAAACAAGACCCAGATCCTCCACGGTTCCTTTGTAGCTGCAGCCTGGAAGTGTGAATTCTTCTGGTTTGGTTTTGTTTTGTTTTGCTGATGCAGAGTGACTGGTAGATCCCTGTGCGATGCCTCCCGCAATGTAATTATGCACGTGCGGAATTTGGTGATGGGGATACATTAGAGAGCCAGCGGAAATGGCAAGAGGACATCCAGGGAAAGGGTTTAGTCCATAAACTACAAGTTGTCCCTTTGATAGACCAAAAAAACCCCAACCCAGCTCTCCAGCGATAATGTACGGGGGCAATGTTCATGCTGTTGTAAGAATATATTTTTCAGTCTCTGGAGATGTTGATGTGAAAAGTAGTTAAAAAGCAGCTTTAAGAAATTAATTATTAATAACTGAAGAAGTCTTTATTTGGGGTTGATAGAGCACCTTTTTTTTTTTTTGTATTTCCCCCAGGTTTCCCAATATATTAAGGTTGGGGTTTTTTGTTTTGCTTTCTTAAGGAAAAGGGGCTTTTCGTTGGGTTAAGCCATTTACTTGAACTTGTTTGGTGCCGTTTGCTATAAAACAGAAGGCAAATATAAACATAAACCAAATGATTATGCAAGCTAAAAGAATCCCAAAATAAAATATTCAGACTCGATTTGCAAGTGGCTCGCTCTGTGGTCCCTCTGACCTCAAACACAACAGAAAAACACATTATTGAAAACCGCTAAAAAGTAAATAGCGCTCTTGGCTAGTAATGGCGAAGGACTCGATCCTGCCCATGCCCTGAGCATCTCCGCTGGCCTCCGCCGGTCCCTCGCCAGGTTGTCTCCCCAACGCATCCCACATGCTTGGCCGTGCTGCTCCTGCCCCGCCGCCGCTCCAGGAAAAGGATTCGTAAACCATTTTGGAAATATTTACTTTTAGTTCAAGCCCTTAGTGTTTGTTTTTACGGTTCTTCTAGCAGAGAATTCAAGAGCACGTAGATGGGGATGAGGTTATTGGATGCGAAGGGTTTGAACCGCGTCATGAGAGCCGTTGGGTGCCGAGCCAGGTACACGGGATGTTGCCGAAGGAGCCGTGGCCAGATCCTGCCTTCCTCCAGGGTGCGGATCTCCTATGGACTTTGACATGTGGTGGCGCAGACTACCAGCACATTGAAGAACTGGTGTGCCCTTTGGTTTCTGTGTTAGAAAAGCATGAAATCTCCTTAATTTGTCATTTACTCTTGGTGCTACAGGATGGATCTGCTAATGCCAGAGCTTTTGTTTTGCAGAGTGATTTTTTTAAACCTCGTAATGCAGCAAAGGAGACTGTGCAGCATACAGGAATCCTCCTGGAAACATTCTTATCTCCTCTAAAAAAAAAAAAAAAAAAAAAAAAAGAAAAAAAAAGGCAAGTGAGAGAAATTATTTCATAGATTTAATAAACAGTTCAAAGTCTCCTGCAGGACTTCTCCTACTATGCATGTTTTTCATTGCTCTTTAATGAGTAAATGACCCGTTAATGTGCATAAGAACATATCAGAAGCACATGGCAGTGAAGAAGCTTGGGTGGTAGTAGATTTGATCAAAGATTTTCAAATCTGACCCCAAGTATTTGATGAAGAAGATTAACATGGAGACAATTTACCAAACAAATACAGCATTAAGAGCCAAGAGACAGGCTAAGGGAATTGAAGGCTCCAGATTGCCCACATAAAGAATATCGTTAAACATAAAGAAAACAAAGCCAGGACAAATGTCTGGGATGTGGAGTCCCATGGAACAGGACTTCTGCTGCCGATTGATTCTTTTTTTTTTTTAATGCTATTTTTAATATAGCATGTAAGATTTTTTTTTTTTCCCCCTAAATAATAATAATAATAATGAAAAAAGTTGTGCCTGTGACCTGGGTTCTAACAGTGTTACTCTAAGCGTTTAAAAAAGCTTTCTGGAGCAGAATTGGTTAATTAG
This sequence comes from Rissa tridactyla, assembly GCF_028500815.1. Classification (NCBI taxonomy): domain Eukaryota; kingdom Metazoa; phylum Chordata; class Aves; order Charadriiformes; family Laridae; genus Rissa; species Rissa tridactyla. The sequence goes on along the minus strand of NC_071472.1, from coordinate 4,327,057 downwards.
TGCTTTGTGTTACACTGTGTTACATATGACCCAACCAGAGATAAAAAGGTTTAAAGGTCTCTTGTAACCCTGCAATGCCATTTGTAACACAAAAATAACCCCCTTTCATTACTGGCATGCCACTGTAGCAGGCAGGTTATTTTTTCCCTTCGCTGCAATGAGGGCAGCTTTCGCATCAGAAGAATTCTTGGCAAATTAATGCGCTACCTCTTGGGCTAATTAAATTAGAAAGGATCAAAAATACAGAGCAGCTTTTGTGGTGGACACAATGTTGTGCTTCATGCATCTTGCTCAGAGAGGAATTTCTGCCATTTAGCCCCTTTTTGCCTCTAGCAGCGTTCTGGACTCTCTAACACAGTCAAGTTCCTAATTTGCCTCAATGAGAGAGAATTATTAACTGATAATAAGAAAAGGAGCATTCACAGCTCCAGGCTGGGCTGTGTGGAAAAGGGTGAGCTACACAGCACCTGAAGCGCATGCAATTTTTATTAATTCCTGCCTAAAACAACGCATTCAGGAGTAAAATTGCTGTGCAAATGACAAAAACAATTATAATTTTGATTCTTCGGTTCTGAAAATATGAACTGCTTTATCTCAAATATGGCTAGATTAAACTAGTAATAAGTTCACCTCTCCTTGAGTCTCCACTGAGCAGTGTTGGTAGTGGCAAGCGCGTTTCATTGGGAAGTTGGTTCCACTTAAATCGATTGTTCTTGTCTCAAGAAATATTTTTGAAGGCACGAGATGCGTTTGGGTTTTTTTTGGTTTGTTTTTTTTTTCTTTTTCATTTAAGGTAGCGACGTAAATGGTAAAACTGCTTTTACCCATTGCAAACAGCAAATGTGCTGTTTAGAGAGAATGTTCTATACAATAAGAGGTATTAAACTGTACCTCGGATAATGTAAACTGATGAAGCAAGGATGTGCAGAGATGGATGTTGGCTTATATAGGCGCTTTTTTTTTTTTTTCTCTCGACTGAAAGACATTTCTTGTTAGCACAGAGATATGTTTTCTAACAGACATCATTGCCGGAGTCGGACAGGACTGTGCTCCTCTTCGAAATGCAATTAATGGACACGACCGACCAGGCACAGGGGGCCTTACTCTGCCTGCACTTAGGCAGGGGAAACGTTGATTAAAGCTAATGGGAGTTGGCTGGACAGGGAAAAGAGGACGAAGGCCCTGCATGTAAACCTTAAAAATAATTCTTTGCCCAAGAACCCCTAAACTTTTTCTGCTTTCAAGATATTCAAACCTCTGCAGTTTTTTCCTATGCGGATACTGACCATAGTATTTTTGGCCTACTGGTTCCGCTCAGTGCCGTACTGGAGTCTACTGGACTTTCAAGTACCATCTGTGCCTGCTTTATTTTTTATTTCAACCATGCAGGCTTTTACATGTGTCTGAAAGAAAAGGAAAAAGAAAATAATAATAATTTAAAAAAAAAAAGAAATTCAAAGATCTTGAAATAGTAAGGAGAGCGTGTATGTAAGTTACAGCAGCCCCAGGGTAACAGCATCTTGTTTGCTAATGATTCACGTGGAGTTTGTGACTAGACAGACTTGTATTTTCTTTTCTTTCTCAGAGAAGTAAAACTACACTGTTGAAATAGCTTGTGTTTCATTGGCACACTCAGCATCTTCTCAATTTTTTATTTTTTCTTTTTTTGGTATATGTTTAATTTGGAGGGGAAAAAAAAAAAGCGTCTTAGTAACAGCTGAAAATCTGGAGGTTTTGGTAATTTTGTGCAAACAGTAGAAACGTGTACCAGCGTGCGGCACGCGTGTTTTGTGTGACTCGCGGTGGCAGGTTCTGTCTGCGTTTACATCAAATAACGCCCGGAGGAGGCCCTGGCAAGCCCCTGCACAGGGTAACCGCCCGCCTGTGGAGGCGGTCCCTGCCCTGAACAATTGGAATCTAAATAGATGGGAAAGGGGAAAAAAGTTAGAGGGAAAGGAAGAAGAGCCAGGCTCGCCGCCAGGCAGGCAGCAGGATGGGAGCAGGATTGTGCCCCTGCACTCCTGGTACCCAGCCCCGCTGCCTCTGCGCATCTAAAAGCCCTAAAACTCATGGGGCAGATGGGATGGGGGGGGGGGGGAGGGGACAAAAAAAAAAAAAAAAAAAAAAAACAAACAAACAAACAAAAAAACCAAAAACAAAACAAAAACCCACAAACGAACAACCCAAACGCCTAGAAAGTGAGAATTGAAGGATTTAAAAATTTGTCTCTCATATTCCTACTGCTTCAGAAGCAGCCGCTTGAAGGGGAAAAAAAACCCAACCCACCAGTCGAAAAAACAGTGCAGAGCACGTAAATATTTTGATTAATTACTTCTAAAATAAAATATTCTTGACAGGTGCAAAGGTGGGAGATGATGACACATAGTTTACATTTTTTTTTTCTTTTTTAATATTATGGTACTGATGAAACAGCCCTATGTAGAGCCTTTAAGACTGCCAAGAATCTGGAGGTCCATGTCGCTGTGCTGACCGCGTTGGGCTGCGTTTGTTTATTTTTGTGAAAAGGAGGGGGAACGGAAAATGAGAGTGTGTGTGGCACTTGGGCTCGGAATGTGCTTCGGTGGGAAATGGCCCACCGGTACCTGGACGTGGTGGGAGGATGCTGGTCTGGGGACTTGTGGTTGTGTCAGGCCGCTGTTATGGGTTGCTGCGTTCATGCAAAAACTCTGGCAAAATACCAAATTGTAAAATAATTCTGTTGTCATTTTTAAAGATTTTAGGTGAGCTGGGTCACCCGCTGGTTGGACGAGTCACAAAAGGAAAATGTTCTTTCTGTGTGTCTGAGAATGGGCAGAAAGAGAGTTTTATGGCATGACTTCTGAGATGGGAGGGCCCTGAAGGCCAATTCCAGGACAACTGGAAGAGTTTCCAGGGATGAGTTGGACACCTTTTTGCTGGATTAACAAGCTGTAAGTAACACAGGAGCCACTTCTCACCACACCAAAATCAGTCGTTGATGTGGCTTACCCATCTGCTGGCAGAAGAGATGGCTTCAAATGTTTCTGGCTGCTTAGGGGAGGGATCAGCGAGGCACTTACAGTGCGCTATGGCGGAGTATAGGCATGAATAAAACTATAAAAAAAAAATTCTTAACTAGAACGGAAAAAATATTTTTATAAAATTATTCAAGAGTGGGAACGATCTCTCACAAGTCTGTCGAAGTCTTTTGAAATATTATTTCCTGTATACTCATTAGAGCAATCTGGGAAAGAGAAAAGATGATTATGCACATAATTTAGGAGGAGAGAGAGAAAAACTTGGATATTTCAAGCAAAACCAAAAGGTTTGTATTAGTCAATCATTATGAAAAGAGAAAGTCCTGAACTTGAATTTATACATTTACATGAAATCATTTTGTGGAAGTATCGCTTTCAGTTTCTAGACTTTTACCAGGAATATTGTGGAACTTGGACAAAATGGTAACCTGATTGCAGTTAATTCTTAAAGCTTGCTAAAGTTCACTTGCCAGGACTTTCTACAGCCCACGGATGATAAAGAGACTTTCTATCCAGGTGACTTCCAGTAGTACAAGATTGGACATGAAAATCATCTCACAAAATATCCCACGTACATGCAGAAAAAATGAAAACCCGGGTAGGTTCTGATTGCTTTTTACAGTTTGAGATGGGAAATGAGGTTTTTGGCAAGGAAAACCAGCCATCAATTTTAAAGGCATAGAGAACCTACTCTACCGGTTCTGCATTTCCAGGTCTTCTGTTTGCAGTGTTGTCCCCTCTTGTGCTTGGTTTGCACAGTAGCAATGGCTTCTGTCCCCCGTGGTGGCTGTGATATTTGATTACCAGGAATTTAATGATTTAAATAAAATATCACACGCATCCCGTTATCATAAGCACAGAAAATATTGCTGGTTGCCCTTCCCTTGCTTCTGCCTGGGGTCGCTAGAAGAGTGAGACTCAGGGGTTTAAGCCCTTTGGTGCTTAGGCATGTGCCGAGGGTCTCAGAAATGCTGCTTGTTCTGCTGCTGCTCTGTTATTTAAGGGGAGCCGGAGGGGATTACGCAGCTTCAATCTCGGGGATCACGGGTGCAAGCATCAGGGCTTGCCTGGAGAGAGGTGCAACAAACCTGTGGAAGCTGCAAACATCTTTCTGCTGCAAACATTGAATCATAGAATCATTTAGGTTGGAAAAGACCCTTGGGATCATTGAGTCCAACCGTCATCTCTACTCTACAAAGTTCTCCCTTACACCATATCCCTTAACACCACATCTAAATGAGTCTTAAACACATCCAGCGATGGTGACTCCACCACCTCCCTGGGCAGCCTATTCCAGTGTCTGACCACTCTTTCTGGGAAGAATTTTTTCCTAATGTCCAGCCTAAACCTACCCTTGCTGCAGCTTGAACCCATTCCCTCTTGTTCTATCACTAATTACCTGTGAGAAGAGACCAGCACCAACCTCTCTACAGTGTCCTTTCAAGTAGTTGTAGAGAGCGATGAGGTCTCCCCTCAGACTCCTCTCCCTCAAACTAAACAGTCCCAGCTCCTTCAATCGCTCCTCATCAGATTTATTCTCCAGGCCCTTCACCAGCTTCGTTGCCCTCCTCTGCTCTCGCTCCAGCACCTCGATATCTCTCTCGTATTGAGGTGCCCAGAACTGGACACAATACTCAAGGTGTGGCCTCACCAGTGCTGAGTACGGGGGGACAATCACCTCCCTCCTTCTGCTGGTCACACTATTTCTAATACAAGTCAGGATGCCACTGGCCCTCTTGGCCACCTGGGCACACTGCTGGCTCATGTTCAGCCGCTTGTCAATTAGAACCCCCAGGTCCTTTTCTGCCAGGCAGCTCTCCAGCCACACTGCCCCAAGCCTGTAGCGATGCATGGGGTTGGTGTGGCCCAAGTGCAGGACCCGGCACTTGGCCTTGTTGAAGCTCAAACCGTTAGCATTGGCCCATTGGTCCAATCTATCCAAGTCTCTCTGTAGAGCCTCCCTATCCTCATGTAGATCAACATATTAGTGATACGTAAGAATTTGTCTTGTAAGAAGAAATGTAAGAAAATATAAGAAATTGTCTTATATTGGCGATATGTAAGAAATTGGGAAATAGTAACGGTTTAACCCAGGTAAATTGAAGTTCAGCTGCTGCCCCAACTGCATCTTCCAGTCGGTGAATCGCAGTGGGATGTGCAAGGTGGTAAATCCTTTTTTGCCCAGGTCAGCCCTGCGCGAGGAGCTGGACCCTCAGCCGGGACCAGAGCGGAGCCCCACTGGCAGCTCTGCAAGAAGCCTGGCTTCTCCTCCTCCCCCAGGTCGCATCCCTGCCCCAAACATATGGGCGCTCTTCTTCGGCAAATTCTGTTGATGTCTGTTTGCTAAACGAACGTCGTCCTGGATACACAAACTGTTGCACGCTTTTCAGGCAAAACCAGTTTGGTGCTGATGATTCACTCCATGCAGCTCTGCCCAGGCAGAGTGATTCTCCTTTTATATTATATTTTATATTTTATTTTATTTTATATTTTATTTTATTTTATATTTTATTTTATTTTTATTTCCCCATGAAATTTCATTTCCTTACAGTTGAAACATTTCTGGGCTGTATTGTTTTCAGTGGGGACTCCCTCTTTTTCTGACGCGCTAAAGTATGATATTTAGTCATTGGCTTGGTATGTTGGAGATGCAGAATTAAATTTACATTTTCCTTAACTTGGAGGTTGGTAATGAAAAAACACATTCTGCATCCAAAAAGATGGCTCTTGATCTCTGGGTATGTGTTATCTTATACTATCTGCATGGAGGAACTGATGACTTTGAATCTTGGAAAAGTAAAAAAAAAAAGAAAAAAAAAAATTCAAAATGTGAGAGCTTTCTCAGCTTTTTTTTTTAATGATGGGAAGTTTTGTTTTGTTTCCAGACAAAAGGCATTTTTGGGATGATGTAAACTGCTGTAAAGGGAAATTCGTTCCACAGATTTGCTCTTGGATCCTACTGCAGGTTCGGGATTGTGCGAGGACTTTGAATCTTTAGCTGAACTAGAAGCGTTGGTGTTCCAGCAAGGCCTCGATGGGGAATGCTGCCGCTTTTTGGAATAGAAATTTTTTCCACAAGAACATTATCACTGCCTGCTTTTGCTCAGCTTTGGTACCCGTTTGGGAAGTCATACAGTTTACAAATAATTCAATTTCTAAAGGAAAATAGGCTACAGAGAAAACTTTGGTGTCCTGATTCCACATTTTGGATTATTTTTGACTTTTATTTTTCCTCTCTCTCTCTGAAATCGCTAATAACAGATGCTTGAATTCTAGTCAAGTGAAAAATTCCAATTGATTTCAAAAGAAGTTGGATTGGATCCTAGCATCAGTTTGGCACCTACGAAAATACAAACATATGCAAGGGCTTCACTTTCAACTGCAATCAAGAATAATATTAAAAAAAAATAAATCTAACAGTAAAATTTTGAAATTACCTATTCAGAAGAAAAATCCTCAAAATTTGCAGATATTTCTGATAGGAAATTTAAGATATCGCTTAACAGCTTTGAATGAGAACTTGAGTAAAGGCCATGTTGTCTATTTGTCAAAGGAATTGCCTTTGATCTCATCATCCAACGTTTTGTGGGTTTTATTCTCAGCAATACTTGGTTCTGAAGACACCGTCCTTTGGCTCGTGATTCCCGTGTATATGTTTGATTTGGGTTTACTCTTGGGGTGCTCTGTTCTAGTTGGGCTCGAGCATATGGTTTGATTTGAAGTTAACTGACACCATTTCTTACACACGCACATTACTCATTCCCCATGCAAGTTCAATAAAATTATGGCATCTTTTATTTTTTTATTTAAAGCTGACAAAGAAGTCATACTTAAAACCAATCGAGGAAATTACTTCATTGTCAAAATTATTTCCTCTGATCATTTCCATGCTTTAATTTTATATTATTCTTTCTGTAGCTGTGGTGGAGGACTTTTACCACTGGAATGAATGGGAAAATGACATCATAGTAAAATGTCATGCTTTTTCGGCTCTTAAATGGCTGAACTACAATTAATCAAAATTGGTGTGATTTTTATGAAGTGGTATGACCAATAATTTAGGATTTTAATTGGTACCTGAAATGTCTTTTTTTTTTTTAAAGGCATAAACACTTAGAAATAGCTTTTTTTTTTTTTTTTAAAGAACAGCACAAAAATAATATTACCATGCGTTGCTAACATTGAATGGAGCCTGTATGGTCTGAATTGGTAAATATAAGATGGTTAAAAGATACTTATTTTTCTTTGCGCTATGGGGGGGGATGTTGCGCGCAACTCTTTTGCAAAAGATGGCTTGTTTAATTTTAAGTTGCACTGAGCAGCGTAGGGGATGGCAGCCTGCCAATTAGTGATCCATTTTCTCAGAAACCTAGTTTGAGGCCCTGCCAACCAGTCACATACATCTTATCTTCAGCATCGTAGTGCAGTCTCGTAATTCGTGCAAAATTATGTTTGACGTTAAATTATAAACCCTTAGTGTAATAATAAAAAAAATAAATAACCCTAAAAGCAAATTAAAAATTATGTTTTCACTGGAGCAGGTTATAAGCCCACTAGAAATGTGATCTGTAGTCATCAGTCTATGGGCAAAATTCCATTTCTCAAGGGTTGTTGTTTTTCCCCCCCCGCCCCGCCTCTACTGAGCAAAAAAAAAAAAAGCTGCAATTCAGAAAATTAAGTTTAGTTAGTACAGAGATAACTTTTCTTTTTTTTCCTTTGAGGTGACAGATAATACCTTTTTCTTTAAAAAGAAAAAAAAATTAAGAAATCAGATGTGATGCAGGAGGATGCATCTCTGCCACATCCCTGCCTTTTATGAAGGGTTTAGCTTTTTTTTTATTTGAAAACGGGACTTCATTCAGAAACAAATAGCGAAGAGGTAAAGCAAATGCCGTCTGGGTGCTGTCCCACACCCAAAATCTCGTAGTGTGATGCGCTGCAGTGGTTCAGCATCCGCCGGCTGTGGGTTTTGGGAGGCAAAGCCTCCTCGTGCCCCGGAGATGTGATGTAGCACCTTGCTGCTTCATGCCTCCTGAAGGCTCACGGACAACCATAGTCTGAGAAAGAGAAGATAGAAAGTCTGGTTGAAAGTAGAGCTAACTGGAGGGATGAAAATTGTTTTCTCTTTCCTTTTTTTTTATATTTTTATTTATTTTTTTTTTATGTGAACTTTGGTAAATTACTGCTGGATACTTAGTGACATCTTTACACGCACATTATTTTTGCAACTAGCCCCAAAAATTTGATTTCAGAATTGTGGAGGATTATTTATTTTCAGAAATGTTTTAAAACAATGAAGGCTTCTACCAAACAACTTCAGCTCTCCCCACAGAGCTGAAATACCAGGCTAAGTTTGACCACTTACTGGTTTGCTGGTATAATTTGAGTGCATGAGGCTGACGGTATTAAAATCTTGGTGATGTTTCTGTACATAATTTTACAAATGTTGGCTGTAAAGTAGAAAAGATAATTAGCGGGACTATTTCTGAACAGTCTAAGATTGTTTGCATGTAAAATTCTTCTCATTAACTGGAATTCAAGCTTCAGTGAAAATGGTTTTAGGAATACTTCAGTGCCCAAACATGAAAATTATCCAAAATCACTTAAAATCTGACTTTAACTTGCTTTACAGTGTAGACTTCACTTTAAACTCACAGCCTAGATAATTACTCGACACCTCTAAGTTCATACTTATCACCACCTATTCACAAAGCCAGAGAGATGTTCATTTAATGGTATAATGGACTGAAAAGAGCTTATTCACTTTTAATATGGATATTATCTCTTTTTTCGTGGCCTAGAACACCAAGATTGGGAGTTTATCCATCTAAACACCTCACCTTGGCCAATTGCTCTCTTCTTGCCTGGTTGTTTCCGTTGTTCCCAAAGGAAGACCGTGGGCTGGGAGAAGCTCCATTCTCCAGTGACGGTTGTGGGACAATGCAGGTTTTCATGGCAATGGTGTTTCTGAGCCCGTGTCTCTGCCTCCGCGAGGCAGCACACACTCCTGCGCTGCATCCAAGGCAAGCCTTCAAAGGGATTGCCAGGTAACTCCAAATGCTTTCGTATCTTCTAGTGCCAAATTAATTCGAGTATTGGAAATTTAATTTCCTAGCGTGTTTTGGGAAGGAAGAGGTGAATTAATTACTGCGGGCACCATGATGCCATCCAAAGTCTACAGTTAAGTCGTTGGCTTAGATTAGCATGGAACCAGTTGTAATTGGGTTCTGTTTCTTTATCATTCAAGACCTCTTTTACATGACAACGGGATATACGCATCTCCAAGGGATACCTTTGGCACTTCCACCACTCTAATTTCTTTGCACACCCTTGTTCATTATTGAATCTTGGAACCAAAGCAGGATATGGGGAGGTCTGTCCGTCTGCTTTATTTCACCTAAGCAAACTCTACGGTCCCTTGTTAGCTCAGGAAGCGTTTACAAAAGTTGTTTAAAGAGCAATTGCTCTTCTTCGTTGGGGATGCTAGTCTTTGCCCTGAATTTAAATCAGGGTTGTGATGCAGAAGGGAAACCTAAGGCTTCTGAGCTGTGTTTAAGAGCCAAGCGCTGTTGATGGGCTTTGCGGTGCCTCAGCAAAAGGAGATCTTATCGGACTGGCTGTGTGTTTAGGCAACTATGTAGCACCCTATTGCTTTTCATCATTGAAGTTGTGTACAGAAGACAGAATTAGGATGTTTTAAAAATACATAATGTAGATAATTTCTGAATGCTGTCAAGTAAACGTAACTGTATTGCTGAAATGGAAGATCCTAGAGCCATGTTGGTGAAGAAAGCAAGTCCTGTGTCTATGGGAAAGAATTTAACGAACAAAGATTGTAGGTCAACAAGTGGTGTCTACGCTGCCTATGCTTGTTTTTGTTGTTGCCGTTAAGTTTCCTGTGTGTTTTCCTATGAAGTCTCCTTCTTTTTATCTGTCTTGGCAGATGGAATCAGTAAATGTTACATTATCAAGTTTTATCTAAAAATGTCTTCCATTGATAGCGCATTTATATCATGTCATAATAGCTCTTTGTATGAAAGCACTGAGAGCTGGGAAAATCCTAGCGAGTGAGTAAGCTTGCATTTTTAAAGTAGTAAAAACGTTCTTTGTTCTACAGCATCCTATTTTTAGAGTGAACTTAATTAAAGTGAGTAAGGAATTTCAAAATCTGGAATAGGAAAAAATGGGTCATTATTAATTATTATGTATATAATAAATCCAGGGGCTGTGGTCTTTCTTCACAATGCATGTATGTCTTTTCCTTCCTCACAGGCATTTTTCATCACCAAATGACTCTACTTCCCTTCTCGAAGGCCCTGGCTTAGCAACTTACTGAACCGAGTATCTGTCTGTAAGCAGAGGAGGAGAAGGAGGAATTTTTTTTGTGCGTTCTTTCTAGATATAGTCAAGAGCATTTGCATGCTGAATTAAGCACAATGTCCTTTTGAAATCCAGTTTCACTAGTGCACCTCTGGAGCCACTTTTCCTCCCCCCCTTCAACACCTTCTCCCTTTCACCTGCTCCCTGTCAGCACGCAGTCGAAGAAGATGCGTTTCTACAAACGGGAAGGTAAGCTTCTCGGGACCCCAGAGCATACTGTCCCCAGCTCATGTTATTTGCAAGTGTTCGTATCCCCTAATCAATATAATTCAGCTTGGTGTTCTCTCCCTGCCCCCTTTTTCTTCCTCTGACTCTTTTTCAGAGTCAGCATTCCTCTTGTCAACCAGGTTTTTCTCTCCTGTTTTCTTTCTCCCCATCACCCCCACCTCCTGAACTTCCCTGTGACCTCCCCGACTTGGTTCCATCCCTGTAGATACCTGGTCCTATTGTGACTTTCCTTCTGCCACACCACCGCCACCGCTGCTGCCACATGTGCAAAACAACATGCCGCGGGTTCAGGCAGGACAAAAGCGTGTCATCTGGGCACCCGCCTTGTTTCTGAGTCCCCAGGGAAGAAAGTGCCCAGGTAAAGAAATGAGGAATTGCCTCGACGCAAACAGCTCATCTGTAATTCCTGCGCTTGGAGTAGCACATATGATCTCTTCCAACTTGTACCATGCTTTCTTCTCCTGTGTGAGACAAAAACACTGAAGAAAGTTGGATTTTTTTAATTTTTTTTTTTAAATAGTTCCTAACTACAAAATGAAAATGCATTTCTACATTTCTATCTAGTTTTAAAAACTCCAGGTTTGATTCCTGCCTCTTTCGAGAAATGGGGAAACACTGGGACACGAGTGGTTCTTCTCTCCCCTTCTCTCAAACTTTTCTGCGTGCTTTGGTTGGAGTTTAGTAACGTTTGAGCTTTCCAGAAAGATTTCCTAAATCATTTGGTTTAGCTATGCTGTGTTGGTTAGGAGATTACCATTATGATTCTTCTGGTTATTCAGGTATTGCTAAACTGCCAGGACTGGACCGGTTTGTGCTATTCAATATCCTGTTTTTACACTCATAATTCCAGGATTATTCCCTGTGACATCCTGTCAAATGACTTCAGTTTGGACTCTAGTAAATTATGCCCCTTGGGTTTCTCCAAGTGCCTACAAATAGACAGGAAACGTTCAGCAGTAATTAAAGCACATCAATATATTCTGTCAAGTAGCTGCCGTATTTAAAACTACAGGTGGATAGATCTTAACAATGGAAAATTTGGCCAACTAAACTAATTACGATGTTTATTTTTAGGCTAGATAAGAGGACTATAAACACAATACCTGCAACAGACTTACGCAACACAATGCAGTTATAGGAATGCAAAAGAAAATAAAGAACAAATATCTGCTAGTAGAGTTTGCATTTTCCCTCATAAAACTCCAGTTTATTTTAGTTGTATGTATTAACTACTATATGACTACTAAAGTGTAAAATTAAATACGGAAACGAAGACAAGAAAATTAAGTTTTTACTGCGGTCCAATATTAGCCTTTTTTCACTTGGCAGTTGTTTTGTGCGTATGTGACTTATGCAGTTGAAATAGTATAACAAGTAAAGCAATTATTATTACCAGCTTTTCAACAAAAAGTGAAGTGTAATTCCTTCATGGGCCCAAATTTTTGGTGGTGGCAAATATTAGTCTCAAACCATTGTTTTGAGTCTCCAAGTTTGTAACTGATGGCTTCACAGAAAGGACTTTTAATCTGCTCTTACATGGCGTTAGAAGGAATTCTTCTAAAGTTACCGACGAAGTGCAACTGTTGAGTGGGAAGGAAAAAAACAAAAAAGGAAAAAAAAATAATCTTGGAACTTGCTTTTTTTCCCTCCAAAAACGTGCACAAATCTCTTGATAGATCCAGTGCTGAAGATGACGCTTTGGCAATGCAATAATGCATCTTGTCAACCCATCAGCAGGTGCTCTAAAGTGCAGCGGTTCAAGAATTTTTGTGCTGTGGTGCAGATTCTTGTTTGCTTGGTTTCTCATGGGTGAACTGTAACTGTAAATCTATAGCGGCAGTGCGGGAGGATCAAGAAGATGACTTTCAGAGTTAAAAAGACTACCTCTGGGGCCGTGTCTGTTGTTCACTTGCCTCTGCTTTTTGGATCAAGGGGGAGAAACTTATTTGGGAGGAGGGGGCGGGGGGGACACACGACCGAAAAAACAAACCCAAACCAACAAAAAACCAATCCTTTACTTTGAATGGTCTGTCCAGGAATGAGTTAGCCATAGCTCTGCCTCTTGTTCTATTATTTCTCACTTTGGAGTTTTTGAGCACGAAAGAAAAGGTAGTTGAGAAGTAAAACCTTGTATTTAACTTGGGCAATAGGACGAGCAGAAATGGCCTCAAGTTGTGCCAGGGGAGGTTTAGACCGGATATTAGGAAAAAAATTTGCACTGAAAGGGTTATCGAGCATTGGAACAGGCTGCCCAGGGAAGTGGTGGAGGCACTATCCCTGGAGGTATTTAAAGGACGGGTAGACATAGTGCTTAGACATGTGGTTTAGTGATGTTTTTGTCAGAGTTGGGTTCATGGTTGGACTAGATGATCTGAAAGGTCCCTTCCAACCTAGGCGATTCTATGATTCTTTGATTCTGTGATTTCAGTTTTCTAGAGCCTGCTGCTGCAACCCCTTCCAGCAATGTGTGTCACCTCTCTGCGGTGGTGATGTCGGGTTAGACATGAAGCCAGCACTGGATCTGGGGCTGTTTACAGTTATGAGTTCCAAAGGCCCAAATTTTCAAACTACTCCTAGAGGGGGTTCTTTTTTTTTTTTTTTGGGAGGGGAGAGGGGAGTAGAAAGACAAAAAGAAAGTGATTGCAGCCAAGTTTTAAATCCGGAGCCAAATTTCAAAAGCCCTTAACTTCAAGGGATGTGACTTCAGGTGCTGGTTCATTTTAGAGATAGTGGTTGGTGACAGGTAAGTTTAGATCTGTAGTCACTCAGACTCCTAAACTTTGGAGTCAGGGCTCGGATTTGGTCTGGTAATTTAGATCTCTTCCCCGCCCCCCCCCCCCCCCATTTGTTATACATGCATAAAACTTCTAAATGTTTTACTAAGGCACATACACATGCCATAAATACCTGCCGCAGACATTCCCTGCTGCCTGTAGACGCCAATATTAAGCTTGCCGACCTATTACCCTGATCTAGGCTTCACGATGACTGCTTAGATACGTTTAATTAAAATGATAGACTAGAGTTCAACCAAGAAGTGTTGAGGTAACTTCACTCCGTAAGAGCAGAAACAAGATTAAAATCCAGAAGTGACTCCCCTCCCTTTCCCATTTTTCCAGAATTACCATCAGCCGCAAGATTATCTTAAGGGTTTCATGTAGATGCGTAAGCCGAAAGTGTGCCATGAACACCTACCCTTGAATGGAATGAATCTATCACTCATTCAAACAAACAAAACCCCTTCTGAGCCTAATATCCTTAGTGTCATCGTTAATTATAATATGCAATCATAATCATTTTGGAGGTAGACCTGGGGTTAATTTGGCCAAACAACTGCTGATCGCTAACAGTGGCCTATTCAAGTGTATGAAAATGATCCCCTGTAGTTCTTACATGTATGACGGAAGTAATATATTGTGTTCTTTTTTCCTACAGGCTGCGTGCCAAGGTATTAGTTTTCCCTGCGACTCTGATTCACAATAACTGGATACTTTTAGCTCTATCTTTTTTTTTTTTTTTTTTTAATGAACAGGTGGATAGGAAATCGTTTTGGCATAAAATAAGTAGGGAGAGGTGCTGCAATGGATTGTCTCTGTGTTAAGGGCTTGCTGCCAGTCTTTTTCTTCTTCTTTTTTTCTTTTTTTTTTTTTCTACCAGTTTTCTTTTTATAGCAGGCTTTGAAACAATATGTGGGTTTCTTTTGTCAGAAGGAGAATGAAGAAGGGGTCTTTACTGGCATTCAGTTGTGTCACTCTCCTCCTACCTGCGCTGACACCGCGCTGCCCCAGGAGCTTTGCTTCACTTGACAGTAGCCCGGTAAAACTGATCTTAGTGAAACCCCAGAAGTAGGAGAAGACATGGAAAAATCGTAAATCAGCTTTGCTTTTGTGTTTGAGTGTCCCTACAGCAGCAATATTACAATATTTACGTATATGGTAATGTACTCAAAAAATGGAGGGGGATGTTGACTGAAAAACAACAACAAAAGCAACGTCTTTTTCTCTTTCACGGCTGCACAGAGTACGCAGTTGTGAAGGCAACGGTTTCAAATGGTGAAACTTTAAAATATTTCTGTAGCATTTAAGCAGACAGGCCTGCAAGATGCACGCCAATTAAATTAACTGCATGTCCATTGATTTGATCCCCTTTACTGGTACCCCAGAATAAGTTGTTTGGATATGAAGTTATAAATGGAAATTAGTGGATCCATTAGGTTCCTTTCCTCTGATAAATTAATAAGTGGTGGCCAAAACGACTTTAATAAACCAGCTGATCCTTCGTATAGTGGGGGGCTGAATAAAATTAGATGTGTATAGAAAACATTTTTTCCCCTATGTCTAAAGAAGGATTTCCCTAAATCCAGGCAACCAGTCACACGTGTTGTTTTTAACTAAAGTGAATTGAACTGGTTCAAAGTAACAGAAGGAAAAAATAAAATGGGATCTCATTTACCATATTCTTTCTTTCTCTTCTCTGTTTATGGATTATTGTCTGGGAGAAGGGAAAGAGAATCTGAAAGAAAGCTCAGGATGGAACAAGGTGATAAGATGATGAAAGGCAAAAAAAGAAGACATAGTTGGAGGATATTTCAATTTTAAAACATTTTTTGCCCACGTAGTAGCTTTGAGAAAATGTGCACGGGCATAAATGTCTAATTTTAACGAAAGAAAAGAGTTGATTCACTCATAGGCAGTAGCAATGTAACTTATTTTATAATAGCAAGAGCCAAGCATATGGTATTCATCATTAGCAGTAGCAACAGAAGCAGTTTCTGCCGGGCCGTGGCTGGATAACGCTGCTCCAGCCGCGAGCCCCCGCCTGGCCGGGGTCCCCACCTCCCCGCTGGCGGCCATGCCCTGGCACCGCTCCGACGAGCACCCGCAGCTCCCGGCCTCCACGTCCTCCCTGGGACTCCTACCCCATCAGCTGCTCCTGTATCTTCTTCTGCCATTTGGTCCTTGTGGTCTCCTCAAGGAAACGAGTTCCCTAATTAATAGTGTTTTACCTTTGTTTGCCCCTTTCTCATACGACTCTCTAAGAACTCTATTAATGTGCAGGACTACTAGGTCTATCTGAAGAAACACCATATCACCAAAAGAGCTTTTTATTTCTTTTTCCCACCTCCTCTCTTAGCGATTGGCTGGGCAGCTTGGAGACCTTGAATCAAAACCTGAAGTTGTCAGCTCGCTGAAGTAGTGAGCAGCTTTTAAAATGTCTTTAACGTTCACCATTATCATTATGCTCACATCGTACAACAGCAGCTAAGCGTTGGTTTGATAGTCACGGCGATCATCTGTATTTCTCTATAGCTTTCAAAATGTTCCTCTAAAATACAATGCTTGGCAATGCATCAGGATCGAGACAAATGTTTAATATCCATCTCGCTAGTGGTAAAACTGAGATACGGCTTGTCCTCCGTGGCTGAACCCAGGCACGTCATGCTGTGAGAGCTCTCCCCAAGCTGGGTAGCAGCCCCTCTAGGTCCCTGTCATGCTGTCCCATGCTGCCAGAGCAGCCGAACTTTTAGCCCTGACGACAGTTCAGTTCACTTATTGATAACCTTGGGTTGCGCTCTCGGCAGTCATTGTGATGCTACCTTAAATGACACTTGAGATGAGACGAAGTTTATACGGCTATTGGTATTCAGGTATCAAGTTAGGAGGCAAACCTTTTGCTGACTTGTGATGGATTTTTGGAGGGGAAAAACTTGAGCTCTGTGCTTTATTATATGTGTAGATATTTAGAAATCGGGAGTGAGACATGTAGATGATGCAAAAAAGAGGAGCACCTCTAACATCGAGTAGAAACTACAGAATAAGAAGGTGCACAGTATCTAGTTGGTGTGGTGTAAACCCTTCAAAACTTATCTATTAACGCTCTTCTTTGCAAACTTTATTCTTATTGAAAGCCAGTTATTCCTCAACATCAGGCTTCCCTCTCTTCATTTCTGTATTCATTGAAGCTTCTGAGTGTGATGAATCTAGTGATGAACTGGTCTGTGAGCACTCTATTGTTGTTGTCCTCAAAATTCCAATTTGGTTTGTACTTTCTTTTTACCAAATCCCTTGATATTGCGTAAAATATTGTTATGTTACGCTGTTACTAGATCGTGTCAAATCAGGAAAATAATTGGAACCTACCATTCATCTCAGAATATTTTAATTAGCGGATTTCTTTATCTGTCTTAAATTACTAACAATTTCCTCCTTGAAACTAGAAAAGAACGTAGGACCTCATTAAGTCTGTCTCTATATTGTACTTTAGCACTTCTAGAAATATTAGTTCCTTACTGAGTTTTACTTCCAGTACCCTACATTTACATTCCAGCCTCCCCTCCTGCCACCCCCCAATTTTCCATATGAAATACAATGCTTCAATCGTTTTCATTTTCTTTAAGGCTGGTCTATAATGATGATACAACTATGTGAATACTAATATCTGTATTTTGTATTCTCGACAGTGAAGGCAACATCATTTTTGTTCTGTAAATGTGTACAACAGTTTATTACTTTTATGAAATATTGGAAGAATGCAAAGATGAGAAGTTTAGTAGTTTGGTAAGAAAGCCAAAATCCAAACAATGCTTCAAAGGTTTTTAAAATAAATCTTTATGTCGGTGTTGACAAAACTATGGATAATTAAGTTGAAGTAGTACCATTTAAAATGGATTTTTCCATTGAGAGGCGATTTCAAAAAACACAATTACATTCATATTTGGCCAAACTGTCATCCTATCTGAGGCCACCTAGATGCAGAGCAAGCTGAATCCTCTTGGGCTAAATTAAAGCACCAGCCTCTACCCAGAGCCAAGGGACATCTGGGATCCCTTGTGCTTCTGAGGAAGCTTCCCACTCACACATAAGCTTACAGAGAAGTTGATGTCAGAGTAGGACTTTATTATTTGTTCCGTAGAACAATTCATCCTAATTCCTTCGAGGTGGAAGATTTTCTTTACTTCTGCTTTTGACCCCTTTGCTCCCCTAAATTTGGGTACCTGGTTGGCCGAGCCAAAGCATTAGCCATTGCCTGACCAAGGAGTGGAAGTCGTTAGCATAAGAAATGAATAGTCTAGGGCAACTTTTAGCCTTTTTTTTTTTTTTTTAATGATGGGTCATTTCTCTTGGATTCTTTTGTGTTCTCAATCCTTGTAAATATTCATGAGAAAAAGCTGAACAGACTTGAGTTTTAGCTTGAAAAAGGAGGATGTGCTGGGTCTAGCCTCTGTGTTCAGGTGATGCTGAAAGCTCATCTGGGACAGCTCTTGTCCTGTGCTCCACCAAGCAGGATCGTAGCTTCTGTCTGTTAGGCCCCCAACCTTCAACAAAGCAGGAGCAAGCTACTTAAGATAATGAACAAAATTGGAAATGGGAAAAAGGATGTGGAAAGTGGGAAGGAGAAGGAGGAGTTCACTTGCAATACAAAGGATATGACTTCCCATCCCTTCCCGCACCCTTTGGATGAAGGTACCACATTTGCACAGAGTTTGCTCCTTCTGGGCCTGCAATTGCTGCTGGTGTCCTGAGGGGAGGAAGAGGAAGGTGATGAGGCTGACAGGAGCTGGGGGGCTTCACTCTGTCCTGCTCTTCCCCCTGGGAGGACGAGATGCAGCGCCCTTGGCTTTTGAATTGGTGGTTGCATGGGATGGGAAGAGCCCATTGGAGATTTGGTAGGAGCAGGCAGATTTTACCAATTTATGTTGCCAAGCTACATACCACAAATGTGTCTGTACGCCCTGAGAAATAAATATGACTGCAGCTTTGTTTATAAGTGGCATAAAAAACAACACAGACAGTCAACCAGCTTTTATAAATTATAATTTTTAACTGAAAACATAATAAGAGGTCAAGACTGCTGCTCTTATTTCCAGGAATTTTTTTTTTTTAATTCACTGATTTTTACCTCTTCCTCTCTCATTCACTTTTCCCCTTGTTCAAATGTACAGAGCAGAAAGTAATGAGTAGTAAGGAGTATGATCCTAAAGAGCGGAAGAAGGGTTCAAATTAAGTTGTGATATTTTAGCTCTTTTGTCAACTTTACGCTTTCCCAGCATAAAAGGTGTGCAGCCCTCCAGCTTCTGTTGCTGTATTTTGGGACTTCAGCTGGAGGAGTGTTTGTGAGCAGCCAAAATGGCCTTTGCAGCACATGGGGGAACGCAGATTTTTAAATTAGGCGTTTAAATTAAACAAAACCTTAATCACAATTTTTACTGCTGGAAAATTGTCTGAAAGTCAAAGGTGTGGTGCTTGCATTACTGCCATTGGTAGTAGATGGAGGAATTTGTACGAACTTTTACCAATTAATCTCAACTGTTTATTTAAATTGAACAATATTTGCTTTTGTTGTTTAGCATGCAGATGTCCTCCCTTAGTTTTTTTTTTTTTTAAGCTTTTAAGGCTTTTATTGCTGCCTAATCCCTTTAAATGTACTGTATATCACATTTATGAAATGTATTGGTACCAGAAAGAAGCAGACGACTTTGTTTTTAAACAAAGACCCCAGGATAAGGGGCAATGTTTTTCCCCTCACAGGTGATGGAGTACGTACAAAGAATGCAGCGGATAATGGCAGTCCTGTCCTCTGAACAGATGGTGATGGTCCTGTTGCTAGGATAAGGCCTGAAGAATTTAGTTTTTAATTCCACATTATTTGCCTCAGTGCCATGAATATCCCTAGGTTTCCTCAGGCAAAAATACAACAAATACACAGAAAGAGAAAGAGAAGTGACATGCGGATAGAAAAGGAGACAGAGCACGGGAAAGGACTGGAGCCAGGTCAATAGAAGCTTTTGGGAAAATGTCTGCTCAGCTGTCTGCAATCACCTGGGTTTGAAAGGCAGGCAGGAAGGAAGATTGGTTTGGCATGAGAACGAGGCCTTTGATGCTTTAGATACCACAGAGAAAAATACGCATTTCTTCCCATTAGAAGTCTGTTGACTTTCCTAATTAAGATAAACATGTTTCTGAAGAAGTTAGCTCTCACAGTACTACATTTGTAAAAACAACTCTGCTTTTAAAATATATACACAGACAAGGACGTGTGCCAAGAACTAGTGCTGGTGTGGTCTTACAAATCACTTTACAGGAATATTTTTAAATCATTGCCTTATTTAAAAGTGAGCGAATTTCATTCCCTCCAGTCAATTAAATATCTAATTTCAACTCAAGTAGATAATAACCAAAGTATTTTTATATAAATGAATGAACAGTTAGAAAACTGTTAAACACACAGCCCTCAAGCATGAAAAATATATTCGTTTAACTGTTTTATTCTTTTATCGCTAATTTACTACAGAGATTTTGCACTTACATCATTTTAGTTTGTGGCGCTGAGGGAAAGAAATCTTATTTCAAAAAGATTAATTCAGATTGAAATTCTCAAGGATCCCTGTGCCACCTGAATTATTCCTGCAACCACATTCTGTATGTGGTGGACAGTGCTCATTGATGGTCGTGATTTTCCCACAATGGCTATTTTGCAAAGGAAAACTTCCAGTGACGCAGTCCCCATCACAAAGCATATGCAAAATGTCAAAAAAAGGTGTCGAATTCTTGAAAGGGCTCAGTGCCTGTACAAAAGTGCAAAGCCTGAAGTTTGGGGGATTAATTGTATTATTCTATCCTTTCTAGGTGTCTGCACAAAGCCAGACCCTACCAAGTGGTGTAAAGGAGCCCCGTGTATCATTTACTCCCGTTGTCGGATGCTCTGTGATTGGTGAGTGCTCCTGCTCAAATTGTTGATTCCACCTCCGTAGTGGTTCCGCTATCTGGGATGCGATCCACGCCATCCACGTTGTGATCTGTCACATAACAACGTAGTGAAGAAGAAATCACGTGATGCAAACATCTCGTGTTTGGTGCCTGCAAATAAGTTGAGAAAAATCTGGGGGAGAGTATATGGGACAGCAAACATACTGTGTGCCAAAATACACCACAGACTTTACTTATGTGTGTGTGTCTGTGCATACATAGGTATAATTTATGCCTTTATCCTTAAAAACCAACAAAATTTATCAACAACAAAAAAAGTTATCCTTCACTAAGAGAGTTTCAGAATTTTCCCAGTTGGAACCAACGCTTTTGCAGGTCTCCATACAGTTGCTGTTTTCATTATGTGTCCAAAAACATTCACAGAAATGTAAAACGGACCAGAATTTATTCATCTTTGACTGTCTGCGTACCACATCGTCTTGGAACCAACCTCATACTCTTCAAACGGGCAAGTCAACACATTTTCCCCTCTCACTGATCTTATCTTTCCCTAGCAATCCTTCACTTTTTACCTCAAATCTCTCTGATGAGATTGGTGATCAGTTCTTAGACTTTCTTCTCCCACCATCTTTGGTGTCTTGGAAAAAAATCCAACCATCTGTTTTGTTTTCTTTCTCAGTGCCTGTAGATTCTGCCTGGATGTTCTCAACTCTCGTTCTTCTGGGGTACGGTTGCTTGTCCTACCACCACCAGAGAGTTAATAGACTTTCGCTTAACGTTAGATGTCCATAAGAGGGATGTCCCAGACACAGACAGCATCTAACGAACTCTAAAAGTTGGTCTTAGTGAGGCTGCTGAGTAGATGTGTTCCTCAATCTATTGTACGAAACGGTGAGGTGAATTTGATTCTTAGTCCTTCGCCTGTAAATAAATAAATAATAATACCTCTGAAACTTGATCAGAGATGAAAGAAACCATTTCCTTCAGAGAGCCAGAGAAGTGGTTTCCCATGCTGTGTGCTTTACGATACACACAGAAGCCTTTGTGGCTCATGTTGTTTACCCTTCATATTATAAGAAGGAGTCAGACGCATGCCTTAAAATGAGATAATGTGTCACTTCTGACATTTCTCTTTTTTCCTATAGTTTGTGTTCTTTTTAAATACTGGCTGTTCTTTTAGAAGCCTGTTACGGAGAAAGATACGCGTGCTATTCCTCTCAATTCCTGGTTCGTAAAGCATCATACACTATTATCTTTTTAGATTATCAGAATGGAATCTAAATTGGAAAATACTTTTATTTCTTATTTTCAACAAGGTTGGATATGAATTTCCTTAAAAATAAGTTGAGTTTTCCTTGCTTTCTAATCTTACACCATTTTTTTTCATACAAATGGAAAAGGTGCCAATGGCACAGCTACCTCGTGTAATGAAACACATAGATTTCTCTTCTACTTACTTTATTTCTCACATTCATCATTCATATTTAATGCCACAGGCATTTGACTTCTTAATTCACTATATTGAATTTAAGAGTCATGCACAGCATGCGCTCCACTTTAATGACTTGTAATTCTTCTTCGTTGATGACATACTTTTTCACCTGAAAAACTTGTGGTGCAAAACTTCCTCTCGCATCTGCGATGCAGTCAGTATCCTTAACAAGGTGGTGACGGCTGAGGAGCTGCACGCCTGGAAAAGCGTAAGGTGCTAACCTTAAATGCTTCTTGCTTTGAGAGGAGGATAATCGGCCTAAGGGGTTTTCTTGGTGATATATATATATATTTTTTTTTTTCTCTAGTTGAACCTCAGCCATTGACTTCTCTCCTGTGGGCTGGAGAACTTGTCTCTTTGCTTTGTCATCCTCCTTTTGTGAGCCAAATTTCAAGTAATATAAAACTCTCTTACCCTGAGCTAATTAGATTTAATCTACTGAATAGGTTTGCCAATAATGTTTTTCAACAGAAAGGTTTCATAGACTTCAGCAGGACTAGCAGATCATATGAATGTCAACTTACAGTGTCTGACGTCAGTATTTTGATCTAAAATATGATGGACTAAGCATTACCCTGAACATAACTGTTTATTTACAAATATCTCATAGAAGTGCCACAGTTAGGGTTTGTTGCTCGTAAGAGCTTAAGGTTTTGGAATAAAATATTCTGTAGAACTGCGAAGCATTAAGGCCATTATAAAAACGTTGCACCTTTGCAGGTTTTCAAAGCTCTTTAGAAACATTCACCAACCTTCATAGCCCTGAAGCGTGGGTAGTCTTATCTTTTATTGATTTCCCAAATGGGTAGACTGAGACATTGAAGAGTTATGGTTTGCTAACTGTGAACACTCTGATAGCCAAATGCAATGTCTGCAGGAAAACAAAAATTGACGCTGAATTTCCCCCTAACTACTACAGAGAAACCTTCTGGAGAGTTTCCTTCTGACACGTTCAGGAAAGCAGAGGGAAAGAGCAGAGAGAGATGATGTTGCCTGGTTATTCAGGGAGAGCGCACCTGAATGAAAACAGGAGAACGTGGAGGTGTTTTACAATTAAACTCAACTCTAGAGTAGAGGAAGAACATCTTTTCATTCCAAACTTGCTGAAGGCAAGTGGAGGTAGGTGGAGTGTGGACGCAGGGGGGAGAAGATTTTCAGAAGAGGAGGGCTAGGGAGGAGAACAGGTACAGTTTGGTTTCCCATGTAGGCTTCAGGCTAGAAGATTGAATAGAAGAGTGGATGTACAGCTTTTTGAACAGCGTTAAATCTTTGCTGTCTTGGTAATGTATTTACCGGGGTCACCTTTCTCTCCTGGTATGAGATACTGTGGAACCATTTACTGCCTGGCACTGACCTCTCTGTATAGGGCTTCTTTGCGCCCAGCACAGTAAAATCACAGCTGTCCTGCTGTGAAAAGACTTCATCCCTTGTCAGGAGCGTAGCGAGGAGGAGAGGTGGCAGTTATCCAGGTACTGGTCCTTTTCAATGTAACATCAATTTTTCCGGGAGCTCCACGAAGTGAGAAAAAGCTATGCTTGAGTGAGTGCAGCGATCATGAGACAATGAGAGTTATTCTGTTGATGAATGGTGATTTAACTTTAGCCTTTGTAATGACCTCGAAGTTTTCCTTTGGAATATATCCTAAAGTATTAAAAAATAAAATAATAATGGTACACGTTGCAGAAGATCTTCAAACGTTTCAGCATAGAAGTACAAATCTTATATCTGGGAGGAGTTTCAGAGGTCATCTAGTTCTGACTCCTGTCCCAAGGCAGGAGCAGCTTCACATAAAATGGACTTCGGTTGTCAGGTGTTTTTTTTCCCCTTGGAAATTTTCCGTTATAACTTTCCAATAGTTTTTTTTTTCTTTTTTGTTCTCTGAAGATCTTAATGTATTTAGTGTTCTGATTTCTCTTTAGTAGTTAGAAATGTCTCAGAAAGTGGTTATTAATAAATCATTAAAGGTTTGCATCTCATTTCATTTCCTTGCTGCTCTACTACTCTGTATTTTCAACCATAGTACAAAGTCGTTCTGAAAATGTAAAGAGGAATTTTTTTTTTTTACACGAGAGTCTAATCTAAATGATGAGAGCAAACCTACAGATTTTTTTCTTTACCTGCAATACTCTTTATCATTCAAACTATTTGCTTAGATAAGATTTCTTAGCCTGATCTTGTTTTATCTGGTGTCTATGAAGAAGAAATAGCCGTGCATGCAGGGCTTTACAAATTGCATATCTGGAAGAGAACATGGAGTCACTCCACCAGTAGGGCTTTCCTGGGAATAGGGAATAGCAAGGTTGAATATAACGCTTGATAACTACAGATATTTTCAGTAGCACCAAAGGAGGTATGGGAAGTGATGAAAAAACTTATGAAAGGTAAACGGACCATAATTCATACTAAATATCTCCCCTTGTGCAGAAGCTCTTTTTAAATTACTCAGATAAATGAGCTCATTTATGGAATATTTTGTACTGCATGAACTTATATGGGCACCTGTCATGTATATATATTTTTAATACTGAACTCATATAGATGGCTTAAAGTCCCCCTTGCCCTTTAGTAAATTTAAATCTCCCACAAAGCTGCTGTACAGTAGTCATAAAGAAACATTTATGGTCCAACATAATTTCCCTTCATTTCTTTTTCTCTTTCTTTAAAAAAAAAAAGGCAGTTTAAAAGTAATAAAGCACTTCCTTCTGTAAATCTTTGATCTTTTTTCTTCCTAAGGGAAGATTAATTTGTAAATATGCTAATGGATTTGTATAATATGAAACCTTCATAAGAAAAACTACATTAGTTCATATGAATGAACACATCTATCTTATTCAATTTATAAACTAATGGCTGAGAGCATCAACACTGCGTTCTGCTTGGTCTCATGTCCAAAACAACCGCTTGCATTTCTAAGACAACACAGAATTTTACGAAAAAAATGTGTTAAATGGGACCAATTTTGTCACCTCTGACTCTTTTTTTTTTTCTTTTTTTTTTTTCTTTCTTTTTTTCCCCTTTGGTTTCAATATTGAGGTTTTCTGTTGCTTCAGCCAGACGAATGCCCTGCTCTGAAGAGATCCAATGTGATGGCAGTTTCTCTATGTGGACATAAGGCACACAGCCGCATACTCTCCTAATGAATCCTGTTGGTTTCCACCAAGATGCTGAGTGTGCCAGCTCAGTGATTGCTCAGGCGGACGCCCCCAGAAGCTGCAGGACCGAGGCTGTTGTGATAGCTAACTCTGTTCATCCAGGTTGCTTCCATGAGCTGAGAAGCTGACCCTAGCGAGCACCTCCCTGGGTTAGTGATGTTACTGCTTTTCCTTTCACCTAGAAGTCTTGGAGGACTTTGGCCCTACCAGCCTCTCCCTCCTTCCCCAGCCATTGTGGCTGCAGTGGGGGCAAAACTGACCTCCCTGGTCCATGGCAGGAGGGGAAGGGATGTGGGCAAGGTCTTCAAGTTGGAGTTGTTCAGCCTGGAGAAGAGAAGGCTGTAGGGAGACTTTACTATGGCTTTCCAGCAACTAAAGGGAGCCTACAGGAAAGTCGGGGAACAAACTTCTTACTAAGGCCTGTAATGCTAGGACAAGGGGTTATGGATTTAAACTAAAAGAGGGAAGATTTAGACCAGATATAAGGAAGAAATTTTTTACAATGAAGGTAATGAGGCACACTTTGCCCAGAGAGGTGGTAGATGCCACATCCCTGGAAACATTCAAAGTCAAGTTGGATGATGCTCTGAGCAACCTGATCTAGTTGAAGGTGTCCCTGCCCTTGATAGGGATGTTGGACTAGATGGCCTTTAACAGTCCCTTCCAACCCGAACTGTTCTATGATTCATGGCGGGGATTCACCCCCAATGGAGGCGCAGTGAAAAGCGGTTCACTGGAACCCCCTCTTACTCTTATTTACATCCTGGGTGCCTTCAGGCATTGCAGAACTCCCTCCTCTTTCCCTTTTCCTCCCTGAGCCCACAGTTCATGTCCTTCCTTGGTTTTTCCTTGCTTTGTTTTATTCCCGTGTTTGGCTGAGAAGCCGGGGAGGACTGAGGCTTGCTTCCAGCCCTGCCTGCCAGTGAGGCCGTGGCACCTCTGCCACACTTCCTCCAGAGAGAGAAGAGGGGTGGGAGTGGAGATGAGGAGGACATGGAGAGGATGGGTAGAGCCTACTGTGCCCACCCTTTACTTTCTGCCAGTATCTCTTTGCTATTTAATTTTCTCCATGCTCCTTCTCTCCTGGTTTCCCGTTTCTTCTTTCCTTTCCTGAACCCAACAATACTAATAGAAACTCTGCTTAAATCAAGCAGACATAAAAATCAAAGCCTGCGTGTTGATCCATCAGGGCTGTGCTGTATGACGGCATGGTCACCCTGTGGCACCTGAGCCTGCAGGGAAACGCTCTTCTTAGC
The DNA here is from genome assembly GCF_028500815.1 of Rissa tridactyla. Classification (NCBI taxonomy): domain Eukaryota; kingdom Metazoa; phylum Chordata; class Aves; order Charadriiformes; family Laridae; genus Rissa; species Rissa tridactyla. Next base: position 4,300,825 of record NC_071472.1, on the reverse strand, counting down.
CATGGGCTCATCTCTCTGCTGCTCCACGAGGACGAAATCCATGTGTTTTGGTTTTAATCTCTTAACTAAATGGCACGTATTTTAACAAAAAGAGCGTGGGGAGGATTTAAATTGATTTTGAAGTTAGCCCTAATTTTGATCAAGTTTTGTCTGCGGAATGAAGCTTAGTGCCGGAGGAGTCTGAGCGGTGACCCTGAACCCCAAAGCTTTATAGGGGGATTTTTCAGCATCGTAGGCCTGGCTTATTAAGGTAAGGGTAGATATCTTGAACTTCAAGCCAGCATAGTCAATGAAGGACTTGTTTGATGTGCTTGTGGTAGGCAGCGCCGAGGAGGCGCGTCGTTAGCGGCTTCAGCAGTGTTGTTTTCCCAAGGGCTGACAGATTTGTGTCCGGCTCCGCCGCTTGGCTTTCATCCTGCTAGCCATAAACAAAAGGTGTGCGTTTCTTCAGGCGTGGAGCTTACCAAGACGCCTGCCCGCCGTCGTCCGACTGCTTCCCTCGTTTGATGCTATCGCGCGCTGGATAAGAATAGAATGGTAATGTGTACCTTAAGGCTGGAGAAGAAGGAGCACAAGGAGGCAATCCACAGCTGATTCCTAATGGGGGTGGGTGGGAAGGAAGTGTCAAACACTGCTCGGAATAGATGAATATTATAAAGGGGCCTGGAAAGATCAGAAATAAGAGAGATTCAGATCTCTCTTGCTCTCTTTTCTTTTTTTTTCTCCAGGAAATTCTTTCCAGTGCTTCTCAATAATAGCGGGGATAGAGGGCGAGCGGAGCAAAACTGGTGGGAGAGACTTAGCGGTTGTAATGAACAGAGCTTCAGACGTGAGCTTGCAGTGCGACATAGTCTGCTCTCTTTTTGAAAGCAGAGGTGGGGGTTGGAGGGGAGGTTGAGGCCTTTCTCTAGCAAAGTTTTCTTCCCAACAGTCAAAAATAATAGAACGTCGGCATAGAAGAGATCTGTTAATTGATCTTGTCCATTTCTTGCCCAACACAGGCTTATTCCCTGCAGCATCTTTACTAGTGCTGAGTTCAGCTTTGTTTTTAAAACCTCCACAGTGACAATCTCCCGAGGGAAGTGGTGAAAGCCTGACTCTACAGCCTACTACATCTCCTTGTCGATCTGCTTTGCAGAGGGAAACTCTCACAACCAGGAAATATTTTCTGACGTTCAGTGTGCCTCCCCCCTGCTCTTTTAAAAAAAACAAAAAAATACATTCTGTCTTATTAATTCTATTTATACTCTTCTGTATCATCCAAAATAACGCCCTTCCAGGAGCACCATGAGTTAGCTTATAACACCAAAAGGCTGCGTTCTCGAGAAGGAAGAGCTTGGCCTCCCGCTGACACTGATCTCCCAAAGTAAATGCATGATTTTAGCTACCTGGCCCATGAGTCGTTGATAAATAGCCACCTTAATTGCAGGCAGAAGTTTTGAGATGGCAACCTGCATTTTCCCTGCCTCTAAAATGGAGATATTCTGCACGAAACAGATCTGAGAAATCAATAGTATGAATCCTTAGCATTTTTTTAAATTTATTTTCTCATCTGGACTTTTTTTCTTGCTTCACATTATCACTAGATGCCTGTCTGCAAAGCATGTCCTTTTTCATTGCCTTTTCCCCCCCTCGTCCTAATCTTAGCACTAGATTGTGATTTGGTCAGGGTCCTATTTAAATAGTTTTGGGGTTGCCAACATGGTGTGTTCTGATATTCAGATCTCATAATCCAATTTCGAAATTAAAGAGCTCGGGGCAAAAACACTCGCGCAACTGAAATGCATGTTTTTGAGCACTGAGCCAGTGTTTTCTTAAGAAAAATATACCAAATCTCCTCTTTCTCTTTCCAATTAATATAACAAATGTCATGCACAAAATCTTCCTTTTTAACTTGTGCCCCATATGAGGACACCAGACAGCGGAAATTTAAGCTGGACTACGATTTCAGGCAAGGTATCTGAATTCCAGCTGAATCCAGAAAATATGCAGAACAGCAACTGATTTATAGTCCCTCGTTTGCTGCCTTAACAGAATGATGTTCTCTGTATTCCCAACAATAAAAGCAACAGCAAGGAAAAAAAAAAAAAGTCGTCCTTTTAAAATTTTTTTTTTTTTCCTTTTCCCCACCCCACCAAGGTTTTTCTCCCCTCTGCCCGAGTCATTATTTTAAGTTTCTCAGTATTAAATCTAAAGGTTCATCAACTCACATCTTTACAGCTCTGTCTTTCTGTATACAGGACCCTGTCTGCCTGTTTCCTCTATTGCACTATTTTGTTTGTACTACTGTAATCATTTTGCTGGCCCAGATCTGTGTGGGTGTGCTGGCAGCTTTACAACAAAGTTACATGGGAACTGAGTTAAGGTTGAATATTTATTAGAAGAAGCCATCTGGCGTCAGGCTGTCTGTACAGGGGGGCTTATTTCTTTAGTAGTCTCTCCTTTTTCTTTCTAGCTCTTCCTCCCTCTCTCTCCGTTTCTCATTTACGCGCCGCATACATGTGAAAAGTGGAACACACATCTTGACATATTGATTTGATTCCTGATATTTATAGCAATTAACTCTGCGCGTGTGATTATCCTCGTCCCCTCGCCCCATACCTCTCTTTCTCTCTCTTTCTCTCCCCCTCTTTCCCTCGTGGTGGGGGGATGCTCGGGGCTGGCTCCCACGGTGGCAGCCCCACGGATGCTGCAGGGCTTCCGCCGCAGACCCTTCCCGCTCGCGCCGCTTCCCATCGGCTCCGGGCAGCTCTAGCTTTGCTTAAACATCCCTCTCCTGCTCCTTCCACACTTTCCCTCCTCCAGCTCGTGAGCTCATAAAAAAGAGCGCTGGGCTCCGAAAACTCCCGACTCACCATATTAAACAAACTAGCCAGCAGAAGGGTGTCCGTGCTATTTCACCATTTGTATGACATAGCCAGGCTTCAAAGTGCAGCGCTAAATTGCCAAAAGATGTTTACTTTACTTGCTTAAGAGCTCCTCGTAATTCAATTGTTCTCTCTCCCGCAGTAGACGCACACATGCATCCTGAGAGCCGTGCTCTTGTGAGCTCCCACTAGTTATTTACCCACGGGGTTTCCTCCGTTGTTTTTTTGCAGAGTGGTTGACTTTTTCGTTATTTTGTTTTGTTTTTCCAGGGGTTTATGGCTCAAGGTCATTTGTTTCTTCTGGGGTGCTCAACTGCAAGGACCTTGAAAGATACAGCTGTCTGGCTGCCTTTTGATTTTTTTTCCCCCCAATGATAGACATTTAGTGTTTTTTCCAAAATATTTTTTTTCCTTTCTTTTTTTTTTTAATAAGCATGCATGAAGTTGGACATCCAAAATTGACGGTCACCTTGGAAAACCTTGACCTATTTTTCCTAGCAGGCCAGGGAAGCTGATGCAGCCTAGCTGGCAGCCCTTTCCCACCGTTCCTGACTTTTGTAAGTTAATATTCCGACCTCGCAGCCTTGCGTAACCTCCTCTTTCGTCGGTGCGGTGGTTTTGGTGGTGATGCCAGGTGGGAGAAGGGGAGCACTGGGCAGCGGAGATTCTTTCCGCTGACAGAAACAGTGAGTCACTACTGTCCTGTGATTATTCCCTGGCCTTTTTGCAGAAGGCTGCCTGCAGGGATGAAAGGAAAGTCCTTTCTCCATGACCTACACCGGGGGTTAGCAGCCTACCAAGCTCCAGCAAAGCATAACACATGGGCTGATTTTGAGCAGCGTAAAGCAGGGAACAAGGGCTGTGAGCCATGGTATCTTGAAGGACGCAAGCTGGGAGAGATGGTGGTTCCCAGCTTCAGCCTCCCACTACTTTTCCAGCAACTGCTGCCTCATGACACTACTGGTCGGATGATTGGCAGCATGTTATCTCCTCCCCCGGGTAGGATCTCTGGGCTTGTCGCGTCTTTATGTTTAATCTGGGAAAGAAAAAATAATGATTTTTTCCATCCAGTGTGCTAGGATGGCTGATTAACTCTGCTGCTCGTAGGAAAGGGATGGGGAGTGGACCATGGAGGTGGCCCAATGTGGGAGCAACGTGAGGAGGATGTTGCTGTGAGGGATGGGCAATAAAGGAGAATGGAAAGAGGTAGCTGCTGAGCTGACCTTCCTCTTCAAGTTTAAATGAAAGAGTTGCGCATCTTCACTAACCCACAGTTACTCTCCCATCTACAGTATGGAGAGGGGCTAGATGGGTCCTGTGGTGAGCACCAGTCATCTTAGCTCCTGACTCTCCAGCAAAATGAGGGAGGAAGAAGGTGAACCGTGTAGGCTTTGTTTTACATGGCCTATGTGCATCGAAGCGAGCCAGTCCTGGATCTGAAGCCTACCGAGACTTCGATTGCCCAGCGGACTGGAAGAGCTGTGTTTAAGTCACTGGGCAAGAGACGTTGACTTGATTACTGCCCTTATTCTGTTTGTCCTCTGGCAAGACACTTAAGTCACCTTGTCTCACTTGTAAAAGCATAATGATAATTACCTTCTCCTAGAAGGTAATTAAAGATCGTCATTAGTAGTAAAATTCCCTAAGATGTTTAGAAGAAATAGTATGCTAAGGTGTGTAGCTTCGTGTCCCATGTCAGACCTACGTGTCTGGCAGCTACGCTTTTTCACGGATACAAAATCTGTTTTGTGCACGAAAGAACAGGCTGAACTGTTAGTTGCTGCTTTGAACGAAATAACAGAAAGGGGTTTGAATTCGGTTTTGCTTTAAAGCTTGTTGCACTTATCAACTTCCCATGCTCTCCGGACAGGCGGCACAAGTATTAATCTCCAGTGAAGTATGCCAGCGCTCGCCCTGCGTTGGTGTTACACAGACCAGACCAGATAATGCCGGAGCAAGGACAGTACCGAGGCAGCAGCTCCTGACGAGGGCGAGAAAGCAGCCGCGAGACAGGATGAGCCTTCAGGATGGAGCAGGACATGGGAGAACATCGGTGCCAGATTGAGTACGTTAAGCAGTGAGAACTGTCACCAATTAAAAAAAAACCATAAAAAGCCAGACATTCCTCGCTGAAATAACTGGTAACAGACCCCGAGCGCTGCGCTACCTTTCAGCAGAGCTCTGCAAGGGAGCCGTGGCCTCTGCAACGTGTAGAAACGATCTGGGAAAGGGATGGAGAAAAGCTTGTTCCCTTCTCCCCTCCTAGACCGCACCGTCTCGTTACTGTTACTCCTCCTGATGGCCCTTCTGAGGCTCTTTCGCCACCTCTAAACACTGCACATCTTGTCAGCCATCCCTCTTCTGGTGTCCCCCTCCCTCTCTGTTGCCAGAGATGCTCCCAGAATACAACTCTTTGAGCTGATTTGGGTGTAATTCACGGAGCTGGTGGCTGGAAGCTTCACCTTCCAGCTCTCCTGTCCTGTTAAAAATACCAGATTTGGCCCAATCTTGTTCCAGGTATGAACTGGGACCTCCTCCAGAGCAGGGCTAGAAATGCAAACCAAGAAAGCAGGACAACCCGAGGTCCTTCTTGCTTGTCTTCTTGGAGAATCCCCCTTAATCCTTTGCTTAAAAAAAGTTACACTCAGAAAAACCCAGAGCAGTTAACCTAATGTGTAAGCAAAAGGTAAGGGCGTGTGTGTGTTAATGTGTGCCTTCAAGTTGACAAGTAACCTGTTTTTCAGTATCAGAAGTGAGTAAACACTCTTATCTTTCCAGGCAGTCATTAAAAAGTTTAAGGTTTGATGTTCAGCTGAACATTAAGAAGTTTCAGTTTTTTCTGTTTGAGAACGGTGATCGCATTTACCTGCAGCCAAATGTATTACCTTAGTTTTCAAACACCCAAGTGTAGAAGCGCTGGTGCGTACCTGAATGAGAAACGCGAGCTGAATAATAATAATGAAGTGAAATATAGACTTCAAAATACGAATCCAAGCACTGTGATTTATCTTGGAAGAGGAGATGAGTATCTGAAGTGTAGTAGGAACACGTGGCCCCTGTGGTGGAGCAAACTTGTCTTACCAGCCCAATGGTTATTCAGAGAAAGAGCCAAGTGACACAACTTAGATAACAACTATGTTAAAATCCTCATTGGTTTAGGGTTGAGTTTTTTTGTTTTTTTTTTTTTTTTTTTTTTGTAAAATGAGGATGGAGGCTATGACAAAAATGTATGGAGATTGAATTTTCAAGTGTGAAATATATCGATTCCCAAATCCAGTATATGCAGTATCCCTATTCTGTTCTAGTGAGTATATATTACTTTACAGCAGGGAAACCGTCCTTAGGACCCTAAAATTTAACTTTTTGATGTCAGTGAGGACCTGACCATTTGCTCGTTCTGCAGGCTCGGTCCATGCAACTTTTTTTTTTTTTTTTTGTGGGAAGGTTATATATATATGTGCTTTGGGTTTTTTTTTTTGTTTTTTTTTGTTTGTTTTTTTTTAGTCTATATTAGCTGCTTTAAAATTCAGTCACTATTGACAATAGCTGCCTCTCTAAGCCTTGCCCCACGGCTCCGGCGTGCACGTAGGGGACAGAGAGCTGTGCATCGGGCGTGTTCTTGTGCCGCTATCGCGGCTGCTCACACGTGTGTGCACGCAAGGGCACGCACAGGGTGCCTCTGCCTTCCCGTCCTTTGTGGCTATGAACGGGGGACACTCTCGTTTTGGGGGGGGGGGCGGTGTTATTAGACATTTTCCAGTATTGCCAAAACAGGCGGGCTGCAGATAAGGTACGTGCGTTAGAGGGATTTACGCTGCTTCCCCCGTTACTGGGAGAAACCCATCCCCTTGAATCGGGCGGCATCAGCCCCAGACACTCCGCTTAAGGGACAGCATCTGGTTTAAACCCAAACTCTTCTCTCTGCTGCTCGTTTAGTCGAACAAAAATATTTTTTATTGCCGTTTCTTGACTTTTTCTTTTCAGACACAATTCCTCCAGGCTATTGTTATTTCAACAAAAGAGGGGGAGGATAGGCTCAGCTCTTTACTCTGCGGCTTTCTGGTGAGGAATTAAGAAATACTCTAACAGTTTAATAACGATAATCTCCAAATAGTTCATAACGGCATTAAGGGTAATTAATGACATTTGAACAGTAAGAGTACTTAATCCCTAGGGAAATGTGATATCCACAATTTTATTTACATCTGAAGTTGTTTCAAAGGTATAGGGAAAATAAATAATCTGTTTTTTTTTTAAAAACGGTTTCATACTCGCGCTCTTTCAGATTTTTATCTTAATTTATGATAAGCAAATAAAAATAATAGAATTTTCGTTAATAATAAAAGCTGCATTCCATGTTAGGTTAAAAATAAAGAGGAACTCTTATGTGTTTCCTGTGGGATTAGGATTTTCTGAAAATTATAAATCACCAGTGATACTGTGGTTTACAAAGAAGGATAACTTCTTCTAAAAGACCCACATATTTACATTTTAAAAATATTTTTCATGGCCTTTAAAGCCATTAAAAGAACTTAAATAATTTTGATGATAAATGCTACATGCTGCAGCTTTTCTGTTTTGGTAGCGCTTTTTATTTTTCCTTCGCATAGCTGACCTCGCTAAACCTTTGAAAAAACGCCGTTACATCCTTTTTACGTTTTCACAATTTTACAATGAGGGGAAAAAAGCGCTCCTGCGATAGTTTTCGAGATAATACTGGAACTAGCCCGATTTCAGATGTTTAGCTTTTGGAAGCCAGCAGAAGGAAAAGGGGTTGAGTTGACCTTGGGTTTGGAGAATAAATAGGATAACACCTGATGCGAGGCAGGAAGCTTTAGTTGGGGTAAATATACAGAGCGTGTGTCAATCCAGTTCAGCGTTTGAATGCCGCCTCTGCTCTTTTGGTTCCGCTCTTGAGCCTGTTTCTACTTTTGGCTTTTACATTCCACAGAACTTCTGTAAAATCAGCAGGGACAGTGCTAATAAATTTATAATGTTGTTTTGTATTTCTGAACATAGTACCTCAGTAATTAAGTGAAATATTTATGATGAATATAAAACAATGCAAATTCATTTGTTTGCCTGAAAGCTAGCTTGTTATTTATTTAGATTTATCTTTGAATGATTCTTTAAATTGAATCACAGTATGAATGAGAGTGATATTTAAAGCAGAGGAAATTTGTTATAGTGTATTGATGCGTTACATTGCATTATCTAGTGTCAAAGCTGTGCAGAGGATGATTAAAAAAACCCAGAAAACAAAAAAAAAACCTTTGACCTAACAAGCATTCCCTAGTTTGTTTGTTTGTTTTTTTTCTTGTAGAAATTCAACAAGCTGAGTCAGTTCCTAACAGCTGAAATCTTTAATAAATCTTATGCTTTGTTACAGTTAGCTGTACATGTGCAAACTGGATCCAGAATTATAGGAAAGGTAGGAGTAGATTCAGCGTAACGTGGTCTAATTTTTGCCTGAGCTGGCTGTATTTTGCTTCATGGGTTACTACTTCCAGTAATATTTGTCATTTACTATTTTCAGTCTGAAACCCTCTAACCAATTCCAATCCAGTGAATGTAGTGACCTATGAAAGGAAATGTCTATGCAAAGTGTCCCTGTGTTGATGATTACAAACTAAACTGTTTACTTCAGTTGGACCTTTTTCTCCTTCCCTAAGTAAAAATCGTCTTCCAAAAATAACTTCCTTTACACATGTATTGCTGTTGCTCTCCTCATCTTTCTGTTTGACGGCCGTCACGTTTATGTCATGACTAAGGAATGGTTATTTTGATGTAAAAAAAAAAAAAGCCCCAAAAATATGTTTGTTTAGTGTGAAAAGGATATTTTATTTCAAAGCTATTGCATGAGAAAGTGTTGCACATCCACTAATAAGAGTAGCTATGTGCAGTAATTTTTCTAACTCTGGATGGACTGCTCGTGTGCTGAAAAATTGTTGAGACTCGTAGGTGGGAAGCCTCCCCTAAGATTTTGGAAAACTTTAGCACTGCATGGTACGCACACAGCCTCTGTTTCTTGTTTGATCTTGGTCTGTCAAAACAACCCCGAGCGATCGAAGGTGACCAACTCTTACACGAGTTGAGAAGGTGCAGCTCCCGTGAGCTACCTCACTGCCGAGTCTACAGCCGATACGCGGGTGCTCGGTGAAAACCTGACTGTTTCTTGGAAGCTTTATTTGGCAAAGCATGCTATTCCTCAGCCTTGTCATCATTTTATGTTTGTTTTGTAAGTGTACAAATGGATTTTAAAAATAGCTTTGCTTCATTTTACACGAAGGCATCTAGGGTGCTAGGTTCAGACTGAGAGCAGGGTTCCTGGACGTTAGCAAAGCAAAGCCTGAAGGTTCTACCTAATGGTGTCTTCTGTTGCCACCAAATGTGCTGCTACTGGAGCATGCGTGCTGTGATACGTGAGCAGCTGGGGACACAAGAATGAGATGTGCGTGGCAAAGTGAGTCTGCAATGCCTTCAGCCCAAGGTAGGCACCTGCGGGGATTTGCAGGTTGGCTTTTCTGTTTGTTTGCTGGCTCTCCAACAGCTCAAGAGGGAGAACGTTAGCAAGGTGTTACGAGATACCGACTCAAAGACGTGCTGCGCCGGCCAGGAGCAGAACAAGGAGTTTTGAATGACACTATTGACGTCTTCAAGAAAGCTTTGGATGCTTTTTTTTTTTTTTTTTTAAAGAAAAGAAGCAGCTTAGAATTAGAAGGACTTCTATTACCGCTTTTATTTTGTCAGTGAATACTTTTAATTCTTACACCTCTTGTGCCTTAATATTGGTAATTTTGTCTGTTAATATATGCATCACACATGGACTATCAACGACATAAAATATAACCACTAACTCTTAGATTTAAAAGGGTAAATTTTCAATAAATCAACCACGCCTGCTGCTTACTTTCTGGGCTCTTACAAAACTATTTGAAGCATGCTGTAAACACAGAGGAGGGCCCCCTAAGTTTAGTTGGCTTGAAACGTGCTACTGTGTGTTACTATAAGAATGCTGTTTGCAGTCTTATGCAGCTGAATACGTATTTTTTTTTTTTGGGGGGGAAAACAGTTTCAATTTTGGAAATGCAAACTGGGAACTATAATTTGCTGCCATAGTAGGGCTGCAAAGTCAAAGAGGAGCCCTCCAATGACACAGTAATATTAAGCACAGAGAAAAAGAAATGGGGGCTGTGCTATACCATTTATTAGTGCAGAAAACCAACGTGTGATTATGCCTTAAAAAGTTAAATTTCAGACACGACAGGCAGTCTACCTCCCTTCCCCTGTCCCTAGGTTGAAAGGTCCTGCTGGACTTTCCCTCTTTTTGGGAATTCTCAGGAAGAAGACAAAGTTGTCAACTTCATTAAGTACAGCGATGCTCCTCTTTTCCTTTAAACCTCAGTGGCACGAAATTTTCAGCTCTCCTCGTTTTTAAAATATAAAAATTTATTTCTCCTGGTGGATTCCCCATGTGGAGAGATTTGAAGAAATATATGAAGCACATTCATAACGAAGAGCAAGCAAACATTCCCACTCTTTCAATTACTTTTGATTAAAAAAAAAAAAAAAAGTAGTATTTTTTTGAGCAAATCTCATATTTTGAGGGCTGCCTCAAGGCTTCGGAGCCCTGAGCTGGCAGATGTGATGGGTTGTGCTGTGGAAGGGTATGGCAGGGGGAGTCCTGTCATCATCTCAATCCAGCTTCAGAAAGGAGGCTAAAAAAACCCTCTTTGAAGAGATATTTTGGTTAATGTTATATTTCCTGATATTCCCGGATTATGCGTATAGTAGAGTCAAAAGAGTATTCAAAAATCTCAAAATAGAACTCAAAATACTCAAAATAGGACTCCAGTAGCACAAATAGCATTCAAATCTGAAATAGCCCACGCTCGGCTCCTTGTTGTTCCCGCGCTGAGTCCAGCGGTGGTGGGGCTGTGATGGGGCACCAAGGACCAAGCCCACGTTGGCCCCCCTCAGAGCCGTGCTGCTCCTTTGGGCTCCTCAACTCCTTCCAGCTCACCACGGCACCCGTGGCTATGGTTAAACTTCCTAGCCATTTTGTCAATATACATAGTAGTACTTTTAGGTTGAGTCTAAGCAGATGTATCAAGTTTTTGACCTTGGCTTGCTGATGTCATTTTAGAAAAGTACTTGGAAAAGGCCCACGAGAAGTTTAAAGTGCATGTATTCTGAGGAAAAAAAAATAAATATTAAAAATAAAGCTGTTTACACTAATGATCTGGAACACGTTATAATCTCAGAAGAGCTTTTGCTATTGAGGCCTGAAGTATGTTTTTAGGAAGGGGATTACTAGTTGCCCCCCACCCCCCCCCCCCCCAAAAAAAAAACCAAACCCAAAAACAAAACAAAAAAACCAAAAAACCCCAAACAAACAAACAAACCAACCCCAAACCCACATTACTGTTGTTAGTAGTATAATTGCCTCAGTCCTAAGACGTGTTTCTCTGCTGTGGTTGACAGGGCCGAGGAAATAGCCGGCTAAGTGATTCTTGGATTTTAAACCACAGAAGACTGATCATGAGTCCAATATTCACTTTTCAGACTTGGGATGTACATGGTTTTGACTTCAGAAAAGGCACAATACCTGCACTCACTAACATCCTTATACAGAATTTTTTCCTTTAGGGGAGGCTCCGTAGGAATACCATGGTGTGCCTGTAATATTTACTCCTTTTATCTCTCTTTCTTGGCTTTTCAGCAGTTGTAGGTCTTGGCCTGAAACTGGTAACCTTCCAGAACCGGCTCTGGGTCTGCCCGTGATCAATATAATATATGTGATGGTCAGCAGACCTCAACTTTGCTTCAATAAATAATAATATTGTCTGCCTTTGTAGAGATGTTAATTATGATGAGCTTGCAGTATGCAAGGTAAAATTTGGTTAGGAAAAGAGAATTTACGTGGACTATAACGTTCAAATTTTTGGTGTTTGGAAGGCTTTAATATGCACATGTCTTTATTGGATGCTGTGAAGCTGACAGTGAGCCCACCTTACTTTTGGGGGTTGGGGGGATTAAGTGAGCTCTCTGAAGCACAGGAGTATGTACCGAACCCACCAGGATTTAGCAGGGAGTGGTAGAACAAGTTTTGGGCAGGGTCTTGGGGGAACATGAAAGAACTGGGGAAACATGCAGTATACTAAAAGAAACCCCATTGCTATGCAAGGAGGCAGGTCCAAGTGGTGCCTTAGTAGCGCTCAGATGGATATTATACTATGTCACTAGCAAGACCATAAAACATAAAACCAGTAAAAATGATAGTCAGACTGCATATAGGGCTGGTAGTGGAGTCATGGTAATAGTGAAGTATGGCAAAGAATTAATAAATGAGAACAACTCAGAAACCAAATCTTACCTAGAAGTTCAAATGCAGATATTTCCACTCTTCTTATTGGCTTCCTGAAAGCCCTCTTACACTAACAGAGTTTTATCTCCATACGTGTAAGTGAAGATCAGATACTATGCTAGTAGCAAAAATTTGCTTTAATTATGAAATGAAAATAATTTTTAGTGGAAATTGAAGTCGTTTGGGTCTTTATCCTGCAAAGAGTTTTATGCTTGTGTTTAATTAGTGTTAATGTCTCTAAGTAGTCCCACGATGAATCCTATTGATGAAAATGGTGCTGCTCAACTAGGATACAGCTAAGCATATAAATATGTCCTTGCAGGATTAAGGCTTGGTTTACAATTCTACGGGTTCATTTTCACTAGAGAACTCAAAAAGAGATGCTCGAATTCAGAGTTAGAAATACATTTTGCTTTCACTCTTTTATTGCCCCAGTTATTAAGAAAAAGGATAGATGTATTAACCTGTTGCTTCCTATACTGAGCTGTACACGCTGCTCCTGTGCAGAAGAAAAGGTTTAAGTTCTTTATCATTCTGCTGGCCTGATTTCCACCCTTTCGTAACCTATCATTCCCACTGACTAAAGTATTTCCACTGTCCCCCAGAGAAAAGCAAAGCCAAAGCAAATTAATCAGAGTAGCCACCTGCTTATATAGCTTAGATGGTCTAATCAAAGAACAAGAGCACTACAGTGATGGAACATTCGGTTCAAATAGCAAATAACACCTATCAAGTATTGAGAGGAACAGCGTCTCAGGGTTTTGAGAGAGAGTAATCCCTGCCTATCAGTTGGCTATCATGAAATGGTCGAATATTCCGAATTTTAGACCGCACACTGCATTTGTTGTAACTTAATACTTTTCCTAAATAAAAACAAATGAGGCAAGAAGATGTTTGTCCCATTAGCAATGTGTAAGTGAAAGTCTGCAAATAATTAGATATCTAGAATACATTAAATTGATAAACATTTTGAATTATTAAAAATATTAACAAGGAGCACTAAAGAGGTTTTTTATTTTTCTTTTTTCAACTAAGAAATGATTTTCTGATGAAAGTGAGAAATATTATTCTGTATTGGCGAAAAATTTGTATGTGCTGATGCTGAAAAGTCCATAAAGTAAATTTCCAGTTTATAAAATAAGATTTGTTTTCCTGGAAGAACATATATCCTTGATAGACACATGCACACACGTATTCTTATAAATGCTCTTGAAATTTTAAATGTGTGTGACAAATTTCCTTAAAATTCAGACTATTCTTTCACGAGGAGCATTGAGACCGCAAACACAAGGTTGAGAAGCCTTGGGGTGCGGGTGTGTGTCCATGTGTACGAGTGCATGCGTTCTGCCAGATTAAGAGCAGCACTTCCCCTGGCTTGTCCCCTGTCTGCCTTTGCTCAGTTGTGAACACAAGGAGAGATATTAACTTGCTTACATTTTAAAAATGTGTTTCATTCCTAGTTTTAACGCATGATGAAGCCTGGAGAAAACTTTATTTTCAGTGACAAGCCATCTCCATCTTCCTTTCTTCCCAGCATCTTACCAGTAACGTTTTACTAAACCCCAATGTTGATTATTTTTAACAACTTGCTTGTCTGTCCTTTCCCCCAACAGCAGCGTGCCATCCAAATCCACTGGCGTTATCCAGAATGAACCCTTTCAAATATTAACATACATTCAAAATGAAAGAGAAAGCTTCCTTAGTGCCTGGCCTACTTTTACGCAACTGGTGAAAGCCAGTGCTGTGAAGAGGTTTGAAGAGGTCAACATCTGGCGATCTTCCTGTGCTGACCACTGTTCCGCTGGGACCCTCCTGATGGACCTGCCCCAGGTCCCCTCTGTGGTCAAGAAAACAATTTTCCTGACAAAACTTTAGGCCTGCCACCGTGCTCGCTGTCAAACTGTGAAGGCTTCCTTGGGCTTTCATGGGATATTACTGACCTGATGCAGTGTAGGATGGTACCGGAGAAGAATTGTGTATCTCTGTGTGTGCTCTAGCAAGAGTTGCAGCTGAAAGAAGGAGCAATAAAGGAGCAATTTTATCCCCTTCTTCCCGCCACCAAGTAAAACATTAGTGGAATGAAATGCACGTATGCCGACGATGCCCAAGGTAATGTAAAGCTGCAAATATCGACAAGAGGGATCGTGTCCTGTATTGGTGGGCAGATGAAGTCACAGAGACAAAAGTTGTAACCTCAGCTTTGGTTCAGACATTTGCGTGAAAGTGGCTGAATGGAAGCGGTGATGCTCCAGTGGTGAAGACAAATAACCTTTCCTACCATCTGCGGTTGATCCAGGAGATTTCTTCTTATGTAGGTACCTGATTTCATCATCTTCTGAAGTGTAACTTTATCTGTTATACTTTCATTTATTCCCTTTCTAGTTGTTACAACGAGAATAATGTGATATATTGAACGCTAGAAGCGTGGTAGATCTGGACTTCGTTCTCTCTACTGGCTTACTTTAAAATACTGCTTAAGACCTCTTTGCTTTTTTCTTTTAAGCCTCCAAATCAAGGTTAAAGTCTTGGATCTCACATTTCAGGTATTAAAAAACATTCTGTATTCAAGAACAAATAAAGCATCCATATTGCTTTGCATGAGGAAGAGAGAAAGAAGACCAAAAGTACATCTTGCTGTTGATAGAGTTCTCTGAAGTATAAGCATAGGCTGTGTAGACTATAATAAGTCACCCGAAAATTGTTTGCCGTAGTTGCCATTGTTTCCCATGGTTTCTATAATCATGGAAAAAAAATCACACTATATACTTGTTTTTCAATTTTTACTTCCTCAAAGTGGTAAAAATAGTACTCTTTTCATCTGTTTCAGAGGGGCATTGTGAGGACAAATATCTGGAGTCTTGGCAACTGCTAAGATCCTTCTGAGTGCCGATAACCATAGTGTGTCTTCAGTGGAAATTCCTGTAAAGGCCTGTGAAGGTTTTTACCTTGTCTGACCGTTGTTCTCCTATTAGACAACCCACGCTATCCTACCTTTGCTGGCCACAAGGTACTTGCAGCGTTCTGTCTGCTTGAGCAGTGTCCATTCGCCGGTACTTTTGTGCCAGAAGTTTTCACCAAGACCTTGATACTTGGCAAGGGAAGGTGGAGGATTTGAAGAGCAGTCCCTGGCGAGATGATGCCTTTCTGAGCAGGGTGAATATTAGGAATACCTTCTGCAAGAAAGCTGGGCTGATCTAAGGGAAAACATAGGGAGATGAAAAGCAATCACTACTGGGCTGTGAAGACAGGAACAGAAGGGGAATACGATGCATTGAGTGGGAGGGTTAAAATGCAAAATAATGGGGTCAGTACCGCTAAATCTCACAAGACCTCGTGTTTAACTAGGCGTATCAAAGGCTGTGTCTTCTCCAGCATGGCGTGTGCTCCTTCCTTCCCTCACTTGGTATTTAGCCTTTGCTTGCGATGGTGAATCAGACAGGTCACCCCGGTGCTTTGCTCCAGCCTGTCTTGCACACAGCATGACACCAAACCGATGGCTGCTCCTCGCCCTGTGACTCTCGGCTTTAGCACAGCGAGTTCCCTCTGATCTGAACGTTTTCAGCTGTTGTCCTCCTTGTAGGGGGCCCTCGTGTTTGGCAGCCGCTGCTGGACCAGGCCCATGCAACTGCTACCACGGCTCGTCTTCTCCAGCTTTAGCTCCAGGTTATCGGAGCCTGAGGATGAAGTCAAAGATCTTTGATCCCGAAGAAGCCACAGTGCATGTGACAAATGCATTGGCAGCTGGAAGGCAGAGGGACCAGGACAGGTTTCATCGGGAAAGGGGCTGAGCAGTAAAGAAGGAAATTGTTGCATTGCTGGTTCTGAGAGAAAAACACTCTCAAAAAGAAAAAAAATGTTTTGCGGTTGATTTATATTTCTATTATAGGCTTATCCTGTTAGCTTGTTCTTAGAGAAGAGCTGTTCCCTGAGGTACGATTTATTCATTTTAGAAACTCTCCTCCCCCAAGAAACTTGCAACAGTGGAAAGAACAAATGTTGGGGCTGTGTTTGAAGGAGAAATTTAGCAAAAGCAATTCTGCAGCTGTGTTCAAGGCTGCATGCAATGGCTAACTATTCTGGTGTGCAACCACTTAGTGTAAGTAGTTGAGGAACGCTTGTTCCTCAAACTGAGGGACTTCATGAGAGCCACAACGGACATTTTAGAGGTTTCCCCAGAGCAGCCTTTCTCCAAAATTCTGTTAAGGTGAGGTTTTGAGAGTTGCAAAAAAAAGTTAGAATGAGTCTCTAACAAGGAGATTTTTTGTGTTTGGGTTTGGTTTTGCGTGGGTGTCATGAGGAAGGCGAAGGATGGCGAGTGTAGTGAGGGGCTGGGTGGGTGCAAGAGACATGAAAGACAAAGTCAGGCCAAGAGCTTGCAGAAGGCAGGAGACCTTCGCATGTGTGAAGACACCGCTGCTTAGTCAGGCCCGTGGCTGTGTGCACACCCAAGAAATACACATGTGCTGATAGAAAACAGATTTAAAAGGTAATCGTGAAATTGCTTTGGAGCTCTGGATGTGTTTGGGAGTTTGTGACTGGTTGTCAGTGATGTCATAACCATATTTATTATAGCTCATAAATGGATGGGTCTGACTGTTTTCCTTATTTTAATGTATAAATTGCAGTTTATAATGGCAATAAAACACTCCAGGCTGTGCATTTCAGGGTGATTATTGCATTTCTCAGGTGGTTAAAGTTACTCTAACTGCCTTTCAGCTCGGATTTCAATAGTATTTGCCCAGTGTTCAGGCCATTTTTACTTGTTTTTTTATGTACAAACCTCAAATTAAAGTGTTTTATTGCTTTTTAATTAAAATGTTGAAGTGTAAAGAAGGAATGGTCACAGGCAGATAGAAAGTCGCGGTAGTAGGTGTTTTGATGTTAGAGGGGAATGTATGAGAAGGTAAACGGGGAAGGAGAAGCTGCAGAGCCTGTCACTGTGTTTGGGCATTTCACAGGTGCCCACTACTGGTTCCAGTAAACACGTGGTTGAGTAGAAACATTCGTGAGCCAAAGGTGTCGGTGTCTACCTCGTAAAATCTGGAACAGAGAAATTACGGACTAAATGGCTGTGAACCCTTAATTAAGTGCTCAGCACCAATGTGCCCTCCTGGTTGAGGTTGAGATGTGCTGATGTTCCCTACGTGGGAGCTTGTGACACCTCAGCTCGTGGTGTTCTCCTGCGCTCTCGCTCTTTGAGACACTGACCACCTCATTCGCAGCTGGTTGTAGGGGGCAGGGTCCAAGCCCAGTGGCAATGGTGGGCTCTTAATGGAACATAGTTATTCTGGAAGAAATAATTTCCTGGGTATATGAAAGAATGAATTCACCAGTTTGGCCCATGTGCAGGGTGAAATGTTTGCTTGTTGAAATCCTTTTGGATGATGTCGTGTCTAAGTATCTGCTGGCTAAAGCAAAGCACCAAAGTCCTTGTGTTACATGTGTTTGTTGACTGGTGGCTGCTGTCTCTGTGCTAAGGGAAGGATGGTCCCATAGAGAGGTAGGGCTGCTCCCTGTTAGTGTGGGGCTGACGGACCCACAGTGACATCGTTCTTCCACGCTCTTCTTGACACAGCGTTGCTCCTTCTCTTATACCAGGGTAGCACCAAGTCTTGGACCAACTTACTGGTGAAATGCCCTCTTGCTGGAGGTGCCTACCTCCCTCCGAACCAGTGGGACCCCTTCCTAGCTGGATCCTCCAAGCCTCTGAGAGGCTGTTGAAGATGAGTAGCGCAGCAGGACGCAAGACCATGAGGCGGCTTCTTCTTCCTGAGGCCGTGACGCCGACAGAAGTTATGGCCACGTCTCAGGTTTGCGGTCATATCTCAACCTGCACAAGTCTTTCTCCTTGTGGCTGGGCCACCACAACACCTTGGGTATCTTGATGTTTGTGGTCATGTACCCCGTCCCATGACTGGTGTGGGGCTGGATAGCTGTACACACAGGGCCAGTCTCTCTAACTGGGATTATCTCTTGAGGTACATCTTTGGTGGAACTGGTGTTGGAGGCCTGTAGTTCACATCTTGTGGGTACCATTTTAAAGAAATTTAAAAAGAAAATCACGCCCCTAGCAGGTAAGGGCGTGAGTATTACATGCTTCGTGGAGGAAAGTTAAATTAGGGATTGAGCCTTTCAGTAAGAATAAAAAAAAAAACAATGTTTTTTTTTCCCATTGTTTCCCCCATCTTTATTTCTATTTCTCCTGTGCAAAATATCCCTCTTGCATACCTCCCCGTTCTTCCCATACAAGAATGGAAGAAATGCTTAATGGGAAGCAAAGCACATTAGGAATATTAAGGAAAAATTACAGTATATACACTATGAAATGAAATGCATCTTTTGTGAATAAATCCCCCCAGAAATCTTATATTTCCAGGCATCCACTCACATACCTTCATGTAACAACTTATACATTCGTAAAACATTCATTGAAAGCAGCTCTGCAGTTTTATAGAAAACAACATGCCAGGGATGCAAGAATCTTGCCAGTTCTGTGAAAAATGACACCAATTAAAGCTTAAATTGCTTGTTTTCTCATAAGGTACATATTTTCATAACTTTGAAATCAAATAATTGCTGCTTTTATATTAAATACAATAAAACAAAAAGGATGCTAGTTTAGAGGAACTGCTACAAGCATTTTAATATAATTTTCCCACCATTTAAAGTCACAAAATATGGAAAACAAGTCAAGTATGCAAAGTTCCAAGGAGATAGAGAAACTCCTTCAGATTATTACATCATTTGTCTTTTGTGTCAGGAAATGTGTATGTGATTTCATTGTTTGATTAAATGCCAAAAAAAAGGGCATATTGCTCTTATCTAACTGATTACAGATTTTATTCATCTGAAAAAGTATTTGTTCATACTTTGACATTAGAAGGCAATATTTTTTTCAATGGTCCAAACAAGCATTTTCAAAAAAATATAATCCTAACTTCCCAGGCTCGCTTTTTATTTTGTATTAACAATGCACTGTACTAAAATTTCCCATACTGGAACACAGTCCCTAGTGGTTTTCAAGCTATAAACTGAGTAAACAGTCCCTTTCTTATTGAGTGTCTGTGTGAATGCATGTTGTTTCTGGAATACATCATATTCATTTGCAGAAACCCTGTGTATGGATCTTTAACACTTTTTTTTTTTTTTTCCTCCTCTTTTTCCGAGGTACCTAAAATAATAGCTTTTTAAGACGGTATTACAGTCATATAACTTGTGGGGAAAAGCACACCATGGCTCACAATCTGAATTAAACATGTGTCATTGTGGGTAAGTTTCATTTAAAATACCTATAACTGCTAATTATTTAATATGTTAATGCTATGCTGCTGTTCTATCTCTAAATTATGTTAGCATGTTTTTGGCAATGCTGCACTAAGTAGAATAGGAGAAAATCATCTGAAAATATTTCCGTATTGAGTTCTCTCTTTTTTTTTTTTTTTTTTTTTTTGTAAGTGCATATAAAGGTGGCACTTACCAGTGACATTTTTTGGACTCTCACCATATCAGGGTTGACAAACTTAGCTTTGCATTCTGAAGAATCCTTTAAAAAAATACATTAATAATTTGAGGACAAACACGAAGCTTCATCTGGGGACTTCAAGGTCAGTTACCATTGGCCTGGCCTCCATTAACCCCCACAGGAAATCTTCCAGGATCCTTATTTTATCTTGAGTGGGTGTTCCCAAACTATCAGTCTTTCATTTTTTTTTTTTTTTTTTTTTTTTTGCCACCAAAATAGAGACACAGTTTCCTTTAAAAGACATGAATTTCATCTGGTAGAACATTTTAAAAATGTTTACAAGTCACAGAGAAATTTGCGAAGAGAATGGTGATATTTTAAATTGCTCTATTAACGAAACTCTGCCTAAATTTGGAAGAAGGAAAAAGAAGATTTGAAAACTTAGTAAGCGATTAATAGTAAGATATTAAAAGACAGCAAAGTGTTCTCAGTCACCAGGGAAAATAAACTGGTATGGTATAATGAGATCCCTACAGTCTTGTGATCAATCCAAAGTAACAAGAATGTAATACCAATGGGTTAACTAATTATATGTATATATTTAAAAAGTCTCTCAGTAGTCTGAATCATGTCCAATATGAACACGGAAGGTTACATGATCTATTATTAACCCATTAGTATTACACTTTCGGTGTGCTTTGGTAGTGAAGAACGTGAATGGGAGTCTGAAGTACGTGTCTTTTTAATAGAGTGGGTAATTTTTTGTTGGGGGGGGGGGAAGAGGGTATCTTATTTATGGTGTCATTTTAAACTCAAGTTACAACGTCTTAGATTTAAGAGACAGGCCAGTAATGCAGGCAAGGGTGTCTCCTGCAAGGAGACAGAGATTAATGCCATGTGTACTGATGATTCTCCACCACAATTTAGGATTCTGGTGGCGCCATGACGCCCCTGTTTTTTATGGTGGTTTGCCAAGAGAAAATTACTTAAACCAATTGTGAATGCATTCCTGTTATACTTTTACACAACCACATTTATGTACATAAATAGCATAATGAGTATTTTTTAAATGATCTCTCGTTCCAGATTCACCTACTTTGCATAAAACGCCAAGCACAGGAAGAAGGGGAGTTGGGGTTTTGTTTGTCTGTTTTTTTTTTTCTTTTCTTTTTCTTTTTTTAAATGAGAAAGGTTTTCACATGGGAATATACTTTTCTCTCCCTCCCCCTTCTTTCTCCATGACAACTGACCACAATTGAAGTGAAGATTCTTCTTAACATACTGTAATGTGAGAATTTTCTTCAGCTGGAGGGTGTTTTATTCCCTAAATTGAAAGCTGTTCTACTTTAGTACATAAAATGCGCATGTGAATATTAGGGTGGGTACCTTTGCCAGGTAAAAACTGGCAGGGGGAGAGTTCAAAGACCCTCAAAATCATAATAAGCTTCTAAGACTTTTACAGGTCTGAGGTTGAGAATGGCTTGTAGGCTGAAACGTTCTGAGCTGCGAAAATGATGTCCATATATTGAGGAGAGTTTACACTAGACAAGCAGAGTATTTTAAGGCGTTTTAGCTAACTTCACAACTGGTTTTATTGATTTACTTGTGTATGAATATTGGTATTCATCTTTTTGGTCTCAAAATTTTGTAAAGGAGGCATTTATTCTTTTTTTTTTTTTTTTTTTCCCCCCCAAATCTATGAAGAGGCGTTTGTGGAGTTGTCTATTTTATGGCGTTATTTTTGTGAGGCTGCTGTAGGTCAATAAAGCAAGATTTATTAGCAGCCTTTGGAAGTGCTGGTATTCTAATCATTGCTGTATTTTTAGGAGTGATTCTTTTTTTGTTGCCTGAACCACTTAATCTGTCTCCGTGAGTTTGATTCTTGGTTATGTTCCTATTTGAAGGCAATTCTCAAGTGCGAGCGTGTTCATGCTGGGTGATGGAGCCCACAGAGCTGGTTTGTCCCTCGGAGGCTTTTGAAAACGTAAAATAAAATGAAGTATCTAGCTTGATATTTGATGGGAGGAGGGCTGTATGTAAGGACGATGCGCTTGGAGGCCGCCTCTGCTTCTTGTTTGCTGTACTCCGAAAAGATTTGTAATTCTTTTAAATGTAGTGGTTTCCTACTGTGACTATGAGAAGTGCGGTAATCGAGCCTGAAGCTTTTGAATGACGGTGTCATCATGTTTAAATGTTAATCTAGCTGGAGTGGATATAGATATATTGCTGTAGCTGGGAGAGGATAATATGCATATATAGAGAAGGTCTTTGTCCAAGGCCAAAAAGAACCTCCTCCCTTAGTCCCTAGTCATGGACAGTTCTTGGTCTGACACGTGGCGTGGAGGAGTCTGATAAATAATCTGTAGTGAGAGTTAGAATTTTTGTTAAGAGCTGTGTCGATGAGTTTGCTGAAGAGCGAGAGGTTGTTGGATACTGTCTTGCAGCTATTGCAACAAACAATAGGCAGTTTACGGGAAACTCGTACAAGGCAGCTGCCCTGACCGTACTGCTATTTTTACGGTGTCCGTGGTAAAGAGGTGTTTACTAAGCAGGCCTCTCTTCTCCACACACAAAAAAAGGTGGTCTCCAGTATATCTTTATGTGTTCTTTAACATAATATTTTGGTTTGGAAATTAGAGATTGTGTTAAAATTATTACCTATAGCATTTGAAAAGTAATTTCCTCTTGATGTGCAATTAAGGTCAATGTTTACATATAACTTCAATGTCATAATAACATCGGGTTTTACTGCTACATGTGGTTCCTGAAGTTAATATATCCAGTTGTATCAATACTGGCTGTTATACTGGTACAAATACATGGGGTGGTCTTGGCGATAACGCTTTCTCTGTAAGTAGGAGAAATCTTCTGGCAAAAGTGCAGAAGAAGGGCTAGAAGATTAAACAGTTTGGCAACCAGGGCAGAGAAGAGGTCCGCTGGCAACTGTGGGGGAATTATTGGCCCTGGAAATGAAGAGGGTCTAGCAGTGGGGAAGGAGGGAGAGAGGACTTTGGAAAAGAGATGGAAGGGCCAAGTACACACGACAGAAAGGTCAAGAGGAAGATTGGCAGGAGAGCAAAAGAGTTTGCCTCCAGAGAGAAGCAGAAAGGGATGACTTCTTAAAATAGAAAGTCCAAAGAGTATCATCAAAGGATTCAGCTGTGGGAAACCTGTCCAGCTAAAGAGGCAGCAAGTCTGAGATGTTTATTATTTTTAATTTTTCGGAATGCTGCAAGATGTAAACCAGTCAATTTCATTAAAAAAACATGTTTAGTTTCAGACTAACAAATTTGCCTTTCAAATTTTCTTCAGAAAACCTCTGATGGAGTTCAAGAAGTCCCGAACTAGAACCCCATCTTATCTCAGGGTCTTACATGTCTGGGTCATAAACTGCCCAGCTATTTGAAACACCGCTGAAAATGGGGGTAGTGGGCTTTTTTGTAGACGTATGGAAATCAGGACTTACTGTTAAAATTTTGCACCAAAAGGTAATACCTGTTACTTTTTATGAGATAGCATAGTGCACATCAACTGCTGTTGTTGAAGAAACGTTGTCATGGACACAATTATGCTTGACAGCTTGATTATTCATTGTGTTGTTACCCCTTGCTTTTATAAAATTGGTTTCTGTCAGTTCTTGAAGTATGTTACCTCAAGACCCAAACATGGAAGATACTTGCAAAGTCAGCTGTAAAAAAAGTCTTCGCTTAATGAACATGTTTACTTTTGTGCTTCTATAAATAATTTATAATGTAAATTTGTGAGGTCTAGGGTCCCTTTCCCAGAGGAGAGGTAGTCCGGGAACTTCAAAAAGTTAATACATTGCTGCTGCCGCTCATGGCTGTGCAGGTTTATACGATATGGTATTAAGCGATAGGATGTTTTGAAGAAATTAATAACGTCAGTGATTATTGTAGAAAACCAGAGCTGTAGACTTTTTCAGGTGACTGCTCTCTAGACTGTCTTACTCAAGGAGACTTTCAATTTTTTGACTGTCAAAGTGTACGGAGAGGACACAAAAGTGGAGGTTGGGTGTTTAGGGGAGTTATTCCCACTGCCACTGTGAAGCGTTGTACCATGGGCCTCTACCTTCTGCCCTGCTTTAAGAGGGAACAAAAAAATATACCTAACTCTAATGCACAAAATGTTTGACACCTGTCATATTACTATTGTAGCCCCATAAAAATTTGGTACTACAGTTCCTATCTATCTTACATCTGTAATAAAGAGGAAAAGTTATAATTTTACTAAGTCTTGAGCCTTGTGATGAGAATTTTGACATTTCAACAATGGTACATAAGAAGGAAAAGAAATTCAAAATGTCCTTGTAAGGCAAATTCTCTTTACAGATGATTTCTGGCTATCCCAAAGTCAGTCCTGTGTACTGGGGCTGATTATAATGCAATATTTCAGAGGAAGAAAGAGGCAAAACATTTTGATGAATTTAACTGAATTTAACAGAAGCAAATGTTAATACTGGAGAGACTGGCAAGTGTCTGAGTTACCAACAGCTGGACGAGAATTGCGTTGTAGAATAATAATCCTACCTTGTTCGCTTTCAGAGGTGACAAAGCCCACATTTACCTAATTTATGAAGGATTTCTAGTTAACCATGAAGTTCTGCACACCTTCTGCCTGCCAGCCTCCTCTGTGCCCACTGGAGATGATGCCCCACAGCTGAATCATCCGTGGCACAGAGTGTCACCTGAATGTACCTCTCAAAGAGAGCCAGCCACCTTCCTAAGCCCACGTAGCCTTTTGTCAGGAAGCGGATTGTGAACATTTAACACAAAAGCATATCTTTCACGGGTGACAATTGTGAGGATTCATCGTT
Source organism: Rissa tridactyla (assembly GCF_028500815.1). NCBI lineage: Eukaryota > Metazoa > Chordata > Aves > Charadriiformes > Laridae > Rissa > Rissa tridactyla. The sequence goes on along the minus strand of NC_071472.1, from coordinate 4,276,295 downwards.
ACTCCGGCGAGGAGCGGGGCTTTCGGGGAGGGCTGTGGGAAAGCAATACGAATCGAGCCATATTCAGCTGATACAGCTGTTTATTGTACAGCCTCTCCTTTGTGCTTGGACCATCGCCACGTATGATTTAAGCGTGTTTGGAGTCCTGGTGGGTGCAGAAGTCTTGCCGGGAGGTCTCTCCTGGGACCAGTGACGGAAGAGGGCATCAGTTTTACTCTCTAGTAGGGCAAATTCATGCAACGTAAAAAAAATAAGGAAATTAAAAGCTAACACGCTTGAAATGGGCAGCCTGATGCATAATGGAGACGGGGCGTTGAGCCTGGGTATGTCAGGAACATAATTTTAACACAACAAGACACATGTAACCAGGCATGACGCGTTGGCGTGCTGACACGTGAACCAGTGCATCTTGAAACAAAGGCGGTGTGCCGAAAATTGTATAGATTCCCCTTGCCCTGAACAAATTTCAGTTTGCAAGACTTCATGATTAACAAGCTTTCTAGAATATTTACAACTTTCTGAAGAGTGAGCTTTTTCTTCTTCTTTTTTTTTTTTTTTTTTTTTTTAAAAATGAAGTTAAGTGGAACACACACATTGCCTTTGAAATGTAGCCATCGGAAGGTCATATATTTAGGTGTTACATATTAAAATATTGATTTTTTTTTAAAATATAAAACCCCTGCTTACAATAAATACAATGCAAGTCATAACCTTTATTATAAAAATATTCCAGTGTTCCACAGTAAAGGGTCATTAACATTGCTAAACTGTAGAATTTGATCATTAGTGGAGGATACTACATTTTGTTTTCAATAAGGCAGTGATTTATATAGAAACTTATTAAGAAGCAAGATATGGCTCATTTCTGATCTCTGACATGCTTAAAAGATGTTGCAAATTAAGGGATTGATCCTGTAGATCGCCGAGCTGATATGAAGAAACGTCGATAAACAAAGTGCTCGCTCTGTCACTGGCCTTTACCTTGCACTGAAGTAGATGTACAGCATGTGGTGGGGGAAACTGAGAAGATAAAGCCTTCCTGAGCCCAACTATTTCAGATTTTGTATACTAGATGGGAAGCCAACCCTTTGATTCTTCTTTTTTTTTTTTTTTTTTTTTTTTAATTCTGGTTGAGTATTTTTCTGCGAAGTGGAGAAAAACTCACCCGCAAGGGTTCATTGGGATGCTCTCCCATGCAGTGTCCGTAAGGAGCCGCCTTTGCACCTTCTTGTACTCTATGTGCACAGCCAGGATGCTTGTGCGTGGCCAGCTATTGTGCAGGGCCACCTGGGCAACTGTCAACGTTGGGGAGGGCTGATGGTGAGCAAAGGTGAGACAGGACACAGCTACGAAGCCACAGCAAGGAGGTGGTCTCTATCAGAGACTGGGTCTTCAGCTCCTTGTATTGAGGGCTGGAGCTCATGAGTCTCTTCAATGGAAAAAGGGTCTGAAATTCAACTGCACGGTGGCAAGGGGAGTTCATGTGAGTGGCTTCATCTGCCCTGATAACTTAGAATGAGCTTTATTAATTCATTTAAATGACCCAAAGTGTGCTTGCGTCGCTTTTCCTGGAGTGGTTCAGCCAGAAAGAGTGTGCTGGGGTAGTCTTGGCTCCCATCGGCATCTCCGGTGCTCGTAGAGCCATTCCCTAAGACCGTGACAAGAAATACGGTGTCCCCTACAAGTGAGATGTAGGCCACCTACCTCGGACTTGGATCTGCCCGCAGGGCTGCGTTCTCCTGCGATGGGCAGAGCTGAGGTGTTTGGGTTGAAGGATGCTTGTGATGGCAGTAGCAGAGCCAAGGGCGCCGACGGGAGAAGAATGCCTCATGGCAATTAAAATAACTGCTGGAAATGGAGAGTTCCTAGGGGAAAATAGCTTGCCTTCGTATAAGTTCCTTTATGTGTGCAAATCTGTGGACAGTGTGATGAAAATGCATTGTTCTATATTCCCTGAGAAAATTTTAGGGGGGGGGGGGGAGAAAAAATTTCCTTTGCCAGAATGATCCTGTTACACATGCAGTACTTATTAATGTGGGCGAGTTTGGTTTTTTTTATTTTTTTTTTTTTTAGGTAGTGCATGTTTTTCATTATTTTAATCTGGAAAAGCCTGATAAAAGCGAATGTACACTTCACGTGTCAAAGAACATGCTAAAGCTTTCTTATTCCTATGTGAAACCTGCTTATATGTCACTTTATATGATTTTCTTTTTAAATTTTATTAGCTGAATTTTAGTGCTCTTTAAAGTAAAAGCGATAGCAACCAGGTGCGTTATGGCGGGGGGAAGACACAACCCTGCCAACACACCTACGCGAATAATTCCCCCATTTCCAGTCTCTGCTGTTTGTTGCAGGATCAGGCAGTTGTTTTGTGCTGTCGATGCATCGAAGGTTCTCAGGCAGATACCACCGGTCTCATTTTGAGACTGTGAGCTGTGTTTCATTCCTCTGAAGTGAAATACTAATTTAAAAACAAACAAACAAACAAAAACAAAAAAAACCCAAAAAACATTATTCTTCACAAATTTTACATTTCTGTTTCGGTGGTTTTTCTCTGCTATTTTTCAGTGGTAGATGAGAATTAAAAGAAAACTAAACAACAAACCAAAAAACCCCCCCTACTTCACCTGCTTTCTGGCTCAGCCGATTGAAGCCCTTCCTATGGCTCTTCAAATGGCATCTGGAGGGAAGGCCGGTTTGTCTGTTAAACAATCAGTAATAAATATATGTATTTATGAGGATAGCAAGAGGCACAAACTACATCCCACGCAGCTGCTGCCGGTACCTACACAACCCTGTTACTGCTTAAAGATTTAAAATTTTTTTTGTGACTGTTTTAAATTTTTTTTTTTTTTTTTAAAAAAAAAAACCGCACCACCTCAACACAGTAAAGCAAATGCATTTGCAACCTGAGTTTAAAAAGAAAGAAAAAGAAAAATAAAAGTTTTATATTCTTTCTCTTCAAGCCTTTGATCCCGACTCTCCAGCCGTGGGAACAAGGAGAAGTCATCTTCCGTGAACTGTGAGTAGGAAGCTGCGAGGGAATCGGCAGATGAGTTTTGAACGTTAGGCCTTGTTTATACTGGGGATTAAGTCATTTGTGGTCAGTAACCAATGCAGCTGGGCTGCTGCAGGCTCCCGGTTCACGGCAGATGACATGACGGGAGTGAAAATCGGGGGCACTCTCGGCTGCTGGACGGGGCCGTTTCTGCCCTGGCGTTGGGGGCATTTCACCCGGGGTGAATATGGACCGGAGACGACCTTACGGTCTCCGTCCTCCTGTTTCCAACATGTCAGGTTGGAGCAGCGCTCCTTGGGCGTACGGAAAACTTCAGAGAGGGGGGGAAAAAAAAGGGTTCTGAAGAGATTGATCAAAACCATAATTTTATGGGTGTAGCGATGAACGGCCAAGCCAAGCCCGAGCTGCAGGAAAGAGCGGCTCAGAGCGGCTGCTGCTTGGTGTTTCTCAAGGTCCTAAAGAAGACAACAATCAGAAGATAGGGAAGTGAAGGGGGGAAAAAAAACGCCTCAATTGCTGCAATGATCTGTCTGTGCAAACCTTTCAAACATCTGTCTGCATTTGGAAATATCCTGGGTTGTGCTCTGAAAGTATTAAGACTTTTTCCAAAGGTGATTTTATTGTCAACTACTATTACGGCAGATTTATTTTTTTCTAGGCGGCACATGGTTAACATCTTTCTGTGCTTCTAAATATAAACTTGCTTCCCAGTAGTATTATCCAGGTCTCATTCCTTCTCTATTTCTCTTTCCTTTTTTCTGCTCCTCTCCTCTTCCTTCGCCTTCTGTCGCTCTCTGTGTGCGTTGGATGTGGCTCTGGGTTACGACTGGACTCTGCGAGGACGCATTCCTTTTGTGGTCTGTGCCGACTTTATACCAAAACTTTCTGTAAAGTTTTACTTTCGTGGAGTGCTATATAGCGACTTTTTATGTGTCTAAAAAATGGAAACATTTTGTCTCATATAAAAAAAAAAAAAAAAAAAAGAAATATTTTTATACTGTGCTCCATTCACAGACCACATCAGAGGTATTCTAAGAATAGAATAGATCAAATATATTTTATGGAAATATAATGAGAAAAGGATGTGTTCCCAAAACTCACTCTGAACAAAGGAATGCAACATAGTCAGGAATACTTTAATGCGCCTAACAATTTTCTCATGTGAAAGGCTGAAGGAACAGTCTTGGTTTGAAGAAATCTTCCAATTCTCCCCAGGCACCCTGAACTTGAAATCAGAACTAGGAAAGCTATATATTACAAAAAAGAAAATGTATGGAAAAAGTGACTGAGGGCATTAACCATAAAAGACGTTTTGAAAAGAAAAATAACATCAATATGAAACATTTTGTCATGTTTCATTTCATTGATCATATATTTATTTTATGTGCTCTGGAGCGCTGAAGCTTAGATGTAACTACATTTCAGGAGCCTCATATTAGACCTGTCATTCTCTTTGTGGCCAAAACTAAATAGTGAGGAAAAAATAAAATAGATTGCAATTATTAGATTTGGGTTGGATTCCATCGGATTGTGCTTAGAAACTTCAGAAACCGAACTTAGAAAATGAGACATAACATTAACAGCTATTAAAGACACTGCCTGTGTGACAGATAGAGAAGTAGGAGGTACACCTACAATGTGAAATAATGCATCTTTTTCACAGTAATGCAATATGTTCACCTTAAATAGGCTTGTAATTAAAGCTGCCAGTGTTGATTAGATCAACCATGTAGGAAAGATGCATTTGTATTAGTTCTAATTAAATCTATTTTGAACAAGTTGAAGTTACAGACTGGGTTGGTTTTTTTTTTTCTGCTACCCGATACAATGCCACGTATTTCAGTCCCATATGTAGCTCCCAAGTAGCACAGGTCTCTGTTTAAAAGGCTCAGCCTTTTCTGTAGCTGGTCTCCGATCCCAAGTTACTTCTGCCTTAGGTCTGGAATTCTTTCCTAGGCAAAACCAAACCTGCAACGATTTAAAATCGGGTTGTTACAGGAGCACGATGGATGGGATCAGGCCACTGTTAGCATGGTCAGAATTTTTTTTTTTTAAGCACTGGCAAGGAAAATGAAAGCATTTGTCATAACTCAGGCTCTTGAGTTATTGGTCTTAATGTGTTTTCCAATATATACGTAAGGTTGGCTTAGAAGTTGGTCGGGAACGGCACGAGCACGGGGAGCTGTGGCAGCCCCTCGCGCGTTCTCGCAGCTCTGTCGGGTGCTGGGTGGCGTTTCTCACACCAGGCATCTTTTGAAGATTGCTGGTGTGAAGCCCAACGAGATCCTCTGTGTTTTCCAAACTCCCCGTTGGAGTCTGACACCCTGTTAAGAGCTGAAACTTCTACTCTCCTTGAATTGAAAGGAATGAGGATTTGGCCCTAAGTGGATGTTTTTAGATATATCAAGCAATGCAATCTAGGAATGCTAATGAAGTCCCACCGCAGTGGTAATTTATGCAATGGCATTTTATGCAGTTCAGGTCTCTGAATAGGCTTTCAAAGGGGAATGATATCAACCTTTCTCTCTGCTCCTCATCCATCCTGTTGGTGCAGAACACATCGTAAGTGCAAAGCAAAACCAAAGCCTTTTGGCTCCTCTCTAGCGCTGAGCCATGCTGTTGGGCTTTCTCCTTCCCGTGGGCCTGGTGGCTTTGGGTAGGCAATGCCAAGACCATTTTCTCCAATGCAGGACATGTCTGGAACACACAGGTCCATCACTGGGGAGGGTCCCCAGGATGGGGTTTTGGCCAGAGATGCTAATTCACCCCTGGGCATAGTGTGACTCTGCTGCTTCAGATCTCTCCTTGACCGCTGGTAGCCAAGTGGGTCATGGTTGATGCTCGTGGCTCTGTGCATGCCAACTTTTTTTTTTTTTGAAGCAACCTGAGTGCACAGAAAACCTCCAGGAACTGAGAGTTCTGTGTTTCGGCTTGTAACACAACTGGAAAAAATAAGTTGCGCTGTTTTTCATATTGATTTTCCTTCTCCTCGGTGCAATATTTTCAATTTAAATGGCAGCAGACTGAGGCACAGAATGCGGGGAAAAAAATGTTCTGAGCTCCACAACTGGGAAAACAGCCTGATTTTCTGATTTTGTGTCCATGTTATCCAATTAAATTTTGTCACTGTCCTGTGATTTCGTGTCCAGGGCAGTATCGCTTCCACAGAAGAGCTAATTATGGAATAAGATAAGTACAAAAGTGCCCATATTTAATTAAGAATATTACATAGTATATCCAGGAAGAAAATTTTTTTCCTAAAATTGTTTTAATTAACATGAAAGAAAAGCTTCTGCTGACTTTTTATTGTCACAAGATATAGAGAAAATTATTTCATGCTAAAGTTGGACTATATTTAGCTTCCGTCTCTCTACAGAAGAAAAATTGAAAATTAGTTTATGTTAGATTGTATTGCTCCTTTTTATCTCACAAGGGTTTCCTTCAAGTACCATTAAATAATGATATAATCTGTAGAATATTAGTTGACAGATGATAATGTTTGTTGTTTGGCTTTGTGTTTTGTTCTTTTTGCATTTCTTAGCTGAGGAAGAAATCTTCCACCTTCCATAAACCTGATATTTTGGACCAAATCCCGCTCCGAACAGGTTGTATGCTGCCCTTTTCAAACTCAAGCTATCAGAAGATGCCCTTCAGCAGAAGTGTTAAGAGGACTTGGTGAGCTTAACATGTTTCGCCTGCTTAATTTAATTTGGAAAAATTCAACCAGAAAATGAAGTTATTAACAGGTTGGTACATTCAGAGATAAGATGATGTCACAGGAAAGCAGTCAAGTGGGCTGCTTGTCAAAATATAAAATATGTATCTGTCAGAATCAAATGATAGATAAGCTGTGGCTGGGTGTAGGATGCAGTGAAAATAGTGTGCTAAAAATTGAAACCAAATCCCACCAGTCTGGAGCACAAGCTTTTAGTAACTATCGTGGCGATCAGAAATATAACAATTCTGGGGACATGAACTGCACTGCTTAAACACGGCACACGTAATTTCTTGGCACCGGTAGCCAGAAGCACGTACTAGACCTCAAACAAACAGGAGAGACCTTGAAAGCGTGGCCATTTCAACAGATGACTTTGAAATTGGGACAACCCATTAGCTCGGGTATGCCAAAATGAGGATTAATATGACTTTCCCTGGGTAACTCGGGGACCTTTAAGGCCTTAAAATGTGAAAATAGAGTCTGTCTAGCCAACGTGATGAGCCTTTCTGCATTAGAGAGGCTCAGATCAAAGAGAGAAGTCTCCAGTGTATTCTCCAGGAACGCGTACGTGTCATGTCAGTCACAGGCCTCTTCCTGCCTTCTGGCTTGCCGTATAAAATAGCTGGCACCAGGAGTTTGAAGTTAATAAACTCGGGAATTTTAAATGGCAATTTGGAGTCTCGAATGAGCAAAACAGAATAGGGTACTTAGCAAGGCATGCAGTCAAACTCCCAAATATTGTGACGGCAAAATGAAAGAAATACCATTATAACAAATGTCGGTATTGTGTTATCATTGAATTTGGGAAAATGATCCCACTTATGTGCAACTTCATTCACTGCAAGTTGCAAAATCGAGCTTTAAGACTGTAAGCTCTTGGGGACAGCCCATGAAATCTCTCTGTTTGCTCAGGATCTTCCATGATGCAGAGTTTAATTGTGACTGGGAACTCTCAGGACTAACAGAACACAAATAATAGAAGTCCTAAATAAAATGCTGTTCTTATGTTTAAAGGTCAGAAGGGACTATTCTGACCTCTTGATCTATAGGCCATAGGGCTTTGCTCAGTAATACCACCATGATATTTCTAATTTATGCTTCCGTTTAAATAGTTCCTAAAGCCTCAGCTTGAGAAATATTCCCCTTCAAAAAAAGAATAAGTTTTAGTATGTTGTTCTGATGCTTTTTCCAGTATTTAAAATATTTCTCATTTAAACTTCTTCAGCCTTAACTTCTCACCTTTGGATTTTGATTCTACTTCTTTAGGCTTGACTGAACTTCTCTCATATCAAAACCGGACTGAAACCTGAAATGAAACAGGTGGAATTTAAATCTGTAAGGTGGGTTTTCTTTTTTTCCTAAATCACTTCTAGGGTTTTTTTGCCATATTTTTTATTGTGCAAATGCCAGAACTGAATGTTGGGGTTTTTTTGTAACAACTTCCTCGATGCTGTACACAGAAGAGACGACAAGTCTCTGCTGCTACGTGTTATCCTCCATTTCATGTGCTCAAGGATCACATTCATCTTTTGGGACTTCATGCTGTTGGGATTGTGTGTGTTGTACTTACTCTACAGCACGCTAATTTTTTATTCAGCAATAATTGTAATGGTGATAGAGAATGATCTATACTGCTGCCATACATAAGTTCATAACATCATAGATACGTATCAACTTTTAAAGTGGAACGTATCATCCTTTTTTTAGTGAAAATCTGAAAATAAATTGCAAATCTCCCAGCATGAGGAACTTGGTTTTGGACTTGTGTAATGACAATGGCCTCGTAATTGAAAGAAAAAAGAAAAAGGAAATTTGGGAGACTATTAGTCTACATGTGGTATACTTTTTTTCCCCTAAATTGAAAATAAAAAAAAATTGAATGACACATTTGGGCTGAAAAACTGTTTGCTGCACATGTTTTATATATGTGGGTTTATTACACAGATCATGTGTCTTAATTAGGTAATTTATATTGTGTTATCCGAAGAAGATGTTCTTGTTCAATTGGACACACAATAAAAGTTTCAAGAAAACTTGTTCATCCTGTATTTACAGAGATTGGTGCATGGATGCAGAATAACAACTACAAATATATATGCTGGTACAGTTACTTACTAGATTATGTTCCCTGGAGAATCAGCGTTGTTATGTCTGTGTATACAAGTACAATATAGGTAGGGATGAGTTGTATTTTTAGTAGGACTTTTTCTTTTTAATTCTTTTTTTCTGAAACTAAATATGCTAGCTTTATCCACTGAGCAACTTCTAAGGCAAGAGCAAAAATATAATGGTAAATAAAACTAACCCCAATGAGGAAAGTTGAGTCATCTTGTTATCGTGGGCAGCTTGGCCCTCTTTGAGCCGTGGTGTTTCAGAGAGGTAACGGCAACTTGAGATCTCCTGACCTTTTTTCCTCCTTCCCACAAAACCTTGGTGGGTTTTGTTTCCTTGTACTAATCTGATACTGTTCACCCAGAAACTGAATCTAGTTATCGCTGGTTACGCTAATTGAGATTTCTTGGTTTCTCTTCCCCTTTGTCATTAAGCTGGATTTGAGCTTCACATACCCTTGCAATTACTTTGAAATTCCAAGTCTCCTTGCAACTACTTTGAGAAATCCGAAAGCTAAATGATTCCCAAGTTTAAAATATGATGTTCCCTAGTTGAAAGGCAAAAAAGCAATATTGTTATATTTGTATTCTGATGAAATTCATTATGTACAATATAATTTGTGTCTCCATAATGATCTACTCTTCTTCAATTAGGGATTAAGCCAGATACTACAAAGATCTGGAGGAAATACAGTAACTTTTTTTTTTTTCATTGAGAATACAGAAGGAATTTGAAGTGTGTGTCCCTGGCAGTAAAATACAAGTTTACAGAGTTTTTCTTCTCTTTATTGTAAATCAACTACAGAACAGCAACCCATGGCATTAGTCCAGAAAACTGAGATTATGAAGCTAGGAAGTAGGAACATGAACAGAAAATCGTGTTTGTAAATCTTGATGAACATCATCTTTGCTCTGCAGCAAGGACCTGCTTCAGCTCTCTTTGAAGTCAATGGGAAAACTCCCACCACCTTCCAGTGGGAGCTGACTCAGACTCTGATTGCTCGCATTTGCGGCCAGTTTGGGGTGGGATATGGCGAGATGCAGGGCGTGCTAGAGAATGCTAACTAATGGGATCGGTTCAAGGGCCCCGGACGCAGTGGGAAATGAAAGTGAAGAAGCGAAGTTATTTATTACACCTCATCATACCCAGTTTCCATATTCATGGGAACCCAACAGCACTGGAAATGGTGTCATATTGATGGCCAAATTGCCAATGTGTTGCAGGCCCTAGATGGTGTCCACAACTCCATTCCTCTGAACAATATTTGAAGTGTAGCCTAGGAGAAATCTGTTGTAATTTGCACTCCTCCTTTCTGTATTTATAAGCCTACAATATTGTAAGTTTTTACTGTGGGCGGACAAGCAACATCCACTCATATCAAAGAAGATACAAGTACAGATAAATATAACTTTATACTTTCATTTTTATATAACTTATGCAAATGTATGCGCAAGTTAGTCACAGTCCCCAGGCTGGCAGTAGATAGCTGATGTGGCCATTGTTGTAACTTCGTTTGGGGACTTGCATCGCCGGATGATCCCCCTGCCTTTAAGCAGAGGTTTGCATGCGTGTGTGTGCTCTGGGCCTGGTAGAGCAAGGTTTGGCTGGAAGGGAATGTCAGGATGGGACAGAAAGGGGCACAGTCCCAGCAGTTGTTCGTCTCTACTGCCAAGGTAGGGCTTAGACAAATTGCATGTGGAGGATCCTTGCGTTTTTTTCTCTTGAGGGCATTAACGAGAAGGGTTAAAGTCTTAAAAATGAGGAACGAACCATGAGGGGTTGGCGTGTGCATGGGCTGTGACCCTCACTGGCGTCCACCTCCTCGCTCAGTGCCCCAGCCCGCCCTCTGTGAGAGGGGGATTCTTGGTCTCCACCTTTTAAATGGAAAAAAAAAAAAAAAAAGTTTCTTTCTCCCCATCACATCACTGTTTTCTCTGCGAATGGCTTGTTTTACCTTGCACTTGCTGTTAAGTACTAACTGACCATCTGAAAGAGCAAATCAAAGTACATAGACACAGCAGCTTATCGTTCTTCTTTTATGGGAACTTCTCTGTTCTCCAAAGACTAAACAAAACAAAAAGGCCAATTTTGGTATGCCAGGTTCAATTGTCCGAATTAAATTTTGTAATGTTTATCCTTAGTTTAAACAGATATAAGTAACTTAGTCCCTACTGCTTAGATTATAGGTTTTAGTGTATGAATTTTAATAATTCTAATTAATGGCGCTCCCTTTGTTATATTACTTTGTACTTGTGTTCGCTCTTTCATCATGAGAACTCAAAGCGCTCTATTAAACGGCGCCAAATCTTTGTAAAGTATATGAATTTTAGCCTATTGAGTTTATGTATCGGGTAAGTGTAGTAATGAGAATGAACAGTTTTTCCAAAGTTCATTTCAGAGCTTTGCATTGATTCTCTGCAAGATTCAAACACGGGGAAAACTAGGCTCCAGAAAACTTGACTCCCACTTCTACCCGCTAGGTTATGGATCTCTTTACTCCCCATTCTGAATTTCCAGTGATCTTTGAAAACTTTGTGTTCAGGAGTCTTCAAATATGACTAGTGATAATTATATCAATATTATTAATATGCACTATTAAAAGACATAAATCTACATTTTCGAAGCTTTGATGTGCTTACAAGACTGAACTTTTAAATGAAAGTATGTTTTTAAATCGTGTATGTATGACAGAAATCTATTAAGACTAGCCTCACAAAGATCCGCATATGCTTAGAGCAATGATTCACGTGCCGCTGCAGTGGTGCCCTGGGAGCATCGTAGACATGTGATGGAACGCAGAGATCTGGTGGAACAGACTTGCTCAGCATCTCACAGGTTGTTTCTCCAACCATTTTTGTTGTTTTTCCTCCTCTTTGTTAATGCTGGTAATTTTTTTTTAATCTTTGTTTCCTGTACTGTTGTATTTATACGTGATTTTTATAACGCTGCAATTGTGAACTGGGAGGAGTACCACCTGGAGAAGTTGTGAGCTAAATTAGTGGTGGACTCTTAGCTCTCTGATAATCTCGGCTTTCAAAATCCAGACACACTAATTACTATAGATAGCACTGCACTTTTAAGAAAAGTTACATAGGTCTTCCTCCTCTTTCCCACTGCTGTACAGCAAGGCGAGAGCTGGTCGTTCGCTGCCTGGATCTCCGGCTTCTCAAGGATTTTCATATTTCAGCCTTGTTAGGTAGTTCAAACTGGAACATCGTTACTCTTTCTTTTCCATTTGGACACTTTAAGACTCTTAACTGTCTAGTTTAAAAATAATAAAATTGTGACCTTTAGTTGACATTATAAGCTTGCATTTTGAAGGCTGTGCTTATATTTTGAGGTTGCTGGCTAGGAAAATCAAGGCTAACTGAACTGACTGTAGTTCCGAATGCTTCCTTCCTTTTAACGTTGTTTTTTGTTGTCGGGATTTTTAGTCTAGAGGAAGGTTCATGCTTAAGTGTCGCGCTCTCCGACCAGGTTGCTGAAGGCAGAAAGTCACTGACAGAGAAGGAGAAATGTTTTGGTCTCCGTGTCTCTTTTGCAGTAACCACCGACAGCTGGAGAACAGGCAGCAGAGAGGCAAGAGGATCACGTCTCAGGGACGCGTGTGCGTAGGCTTGAGGCTGAGCAGAGTTTCCAGGGGAAAGGTACAGGTTTTTGTTGTTTTTGCTTGAATATCTGTAGTTACATGGAATGGAAATTTTTAAATGCTAGTACATATCTTTGTAAAATATATGATTTTTAGTCTATTGAGTTTACCTATTGGGTAAGGGTAGTGATGTATTTCTTACTTTATAGCTATTTTTACCAAAGAGCTGAACAATGCAGCTGAGCAGCAACAGGGACAGGACGTAGGTGGGGGGATAGGAAAAGTGGGGAGAAGAAAAAAGGGATGTTTACAGGTGACTAGGGTGGTTTCAGACTTTCCACTGTGGCTTCAGACCCCGGGATCACTGGATTGTGCCCTTCCCAGCAGAAGCGCCGGACAGGGCAGCAGTATACAGGAACATGTCCCATTGCAATTTCTGGCTCTAAGTGGTGACAGGACAGTGCCCATATCTATCTGGTCTCAGGTCACATGTGGTTGGAAAAGTTTTGATCTCCTTTAGAAGGGAAGGAGTACCCCACAGTCACCTTTGTTTCACCCACTCTTGCATCTGCTGAAACATCTGGTGGTGGCTAATGTTGGAGACATGACAGTAGACGTGTTGGGGAACCAGCCTGGCTCAGGATAAGAGTTTTTATGCTTCTCTGTGCTGCCGAGCATTGGGGGATCTGGAAGCCTTTCATGCTCTGACCTTTAGGAAGTCGAAATGCTCAGAGCAGGGTTGTCATTGAGTAAACGGCATTTCCTGCCTAAAACTTTGGGAGGCATATTTTTATTTTGCTTGTCTACTTAAAACCAGCGATTGAAAACTGAGCCTTTTAAAAACTTCTACCTTAGACCATCAGTATTTTAGTATTGAAAAACCCACCCTTTTTTCCTCAGTTGGTACGGTTTTGTAGAATGCAGTCATGTAGGAATACTGTTGACTAGTAATTATTTACTTGGTCAGACTGGTTAGTTTTCCTTCAAACGAGGCACTTCATTTTAGCGATGGCAACTTCCCTTAAACAGTTATTTAGAGAAAAGCTGCAGAAGATAGCAACTTCGCAGAGGAGGAGAAAAAAAAAAAATAATAAAAAAAAAATAAATCCAAAGCAAAGAAACAACCACACACAAGTTGGAAGGGCTTAGAATAAATTACTGCATGTCATTCTGTGGGAAAGTCTTCCCGTACGAATGCTGTGTTGTTCGCAATGTGAGTGCCAGATCCACTCAGCTCTGCTTTGCACTTCTGTCACCCTTATCACTCATGAGACGATACTCTTCTACTGTAAGTGCTACCCCCAGCGGCATGTATTCATTTATAGGACTTGCATACTTATGCTTAAGTCAGACACCCAAGAGGCACAGGATGAATTGACAGTATAGGCAGATGCTTTCAGCAAAGAAACCGGGATGTTAAAAGAGCTTTAGCGTGGTTATTGTTTTGCCAGGCAAATCCATGTACTTGTCATCAAGGTGTTCAGGAGTATTTCAGCCTCGTCGTACAAGCTGAATACAAGAGCTGTAATCAAGAGTTACATCATTTGGTGAGACAGGACCTTGAGGAATACAGCGGAGGGAAACGTGCATAATTAGAACAGTTCAGTTACAAGGGAAAGGGGCTTTGATAGTGTTAGAAACGCAGCTGAAACACGCATTCTCCATTGCCCTGTCATCAGGCATTAGGTGGTAGATGTCAATGGGCCGGAGAGCCCTCAGGATCCCGTGAAGGAGTTGTGGGATTCCCCTGAAAACCTTCCCATTGCTCAGGAAACCATCTAAGGTGACCATCTGCCAAGCCACGAGCTCTCCTCTCTGTGGAGAAACACCAAACCAGAGAGTAAAAAAAAAGGTCACTAACTCAACATGGAATTTGAAAAAAGCAGTTTCTTTTGATAGTTGGTCAAAGAATGCTGAGAAATAAGAACATGACCAATTTTCCCCCCTTCTCAAAATTCCCATAAAGGAAGGGCTTGACATGAAGACGTGATAGCCATGGTGACAGGGAACCCATCATAGGTCGTCAAATGCATTAGGGCCAATGTGCTATGTGCTTCCCATGGTGCTTTCCACGTTAATGTTTTTGCCAAAATCCTTCCTAGAAATTTCACTTGGGGCGGGGGGGAAAAAAAGTAGTAGTTCTCTAGTGACACCCGTTCTGAGTATGCAACATGCAGCCTGCTTTATTTATATTTTTTGCAAAATATTTATCACTGCCATAGTGATAACTAGCCTAAAAAAAGAGACGACGTTTCAAAGAAATTTGACCTTCTCCAGACCCTATCTAGAGACATCTCTATTCTTACACGTATATTATTGGCAAATGTTTTGAATTTTTGAGTTTGTAGAGGAAAATGTTCAACATCTCAGGGATTCTTGAGCCATGGGAGACTGCTTTCCACCCAGCGCTAAGCAAGCTACCAGACAATACTTAATTTTCAGGAGTCAAATATGCTGTAACTGTCCCTGGACCTTAACGTGCAGTGAATTAATAACATTGCTTCTTTTTGCCTTTTCGTGATTCTACTTATTATAAGCCGAAAGCTGGCAGTTGTGGCAGTAAGTGGGTGGCTTCGAAGAAGCACCATTCCGTGAGCCCTGAAGGAAGGGATTCGGGTGCAGCTGTAGACCTGATGCTCCTCCAGGACGCTAGCACAAACCAGCATCACTGGCACGGGTTTTTCGGGTGAGACTATGGCTGGAGCCCTACCTCCCGAAGCAAGCGCTGCAGCAGCAGGGCTCTGCAGGTGAGCAATTCTGAAAATAACTGATTAAATGGTAATGTAAAAGCCACAGTTAGATGTTTTTTTAATTGAGGCTGCCGGCTGAGCGCTGCTGGGTGCTGTGGAACGTGAGCAGCGCTATGAATATCAGGAATGCTAATAATGGGGTCCCATTTCTAACTTGGGAACAAGAGTTTCATTGCGTGCGCATAACTTCCATGGGCAAGCATTCCTGCGCTCTGGCTGGATGCGGGGTGTGGTCCTGCGTGAATAACCCCGGTCCTTTAAAAGAGTACTGGAAAGGCAGTCAAAGAATTGTTTCTTTGCCAATAATCGCGGCGTGGAGAGGCGCCAGGCTCAGGTTTTAATCCTGCAAACGACACCAATGCAGTGAAGGAGGCAAATATAGAGTGCAATTCCAGATCCAGCTCTTTGTTGGTTTTGGGGGGTTGGCTTGTTGTCTGCTTGTTGGTTGGGTTTTTTTTTTTTTTGAAATTTTTTTTTTTTTTTTTTTTTTAAGTTAATTAGTCAGCATTTTCTCTGGAAATGTTTGACAATTCATAGTGTTGCTTGTTAATAAGACATTAATTGTTTTCAGGGTGATTAATACAGAGCGTTAAAGCCAATAGCATAGGTCAGAGGAAAAGCATCAAAAGACCGCATGCGTAAGCATCGGCATATTTGATTTTGTTTGCACCAGATTCCTAGCTATCACTGTCTTAGGATACCTAAGAGGGTCACAGTTGTCATAAGCATGTCTTAAGTGCTTCAGAATTGTCCTAGGAGGGGATGGAGCCAATCTAACAGCTTTCTTGCGGGAAGTATGCGCAGGGAGAGAGGGAGGAGGAATGCGTGGTATTCCCCTTCGTCTTTCTGGCACAATTGTCCTGGTGTGGGACTGTTTCAGCTGGTGTAATCCAGAACAGCCCTGCGGCTAGGCTACAGCACGTGAACCTCCTTTTTCTGACCCTTTTATGGCACAGGATTGCAGCATGACTGGCTCCTTTTGCAGCTCCTTTCCCTCTCCACTCTCTTCAGCCGCAATGAGCACAAATTTGACGTGTTTAGGAATCCGGCCTTATATTTGAAAACTCCATGCAAATATGGTAATAATAACTAAACTGACATTTGCTTTTGCTTCTGTATAGTGTGTCTTTAATATGATTACTACCCTTAACATTTAAAGGAACTTTGGCAGTTATGTAATCCCTTCAACATTTAAGTACAACAGGAATTTATTATTAAGTGCAGTGGCTGGAAATGGAGCACTTTTTTTCATTCGCACTATAAACAGTTATGTTGGATTAGTAATCCTGCTTGTCAGAGTTGTTCACTGTTTGATATTAATCAGGAGGTTTATGAAAGGTGCAATAGGAGGCAGAAATGAACAGTGAAGAAGTTGTAAACCTTGGTTCCATAAAATCAGAGCCTATCTAATACTTAGGTTCACAACATTTCTTGCGGTGACCATTAGACTAAGGGGAAAGGAAGTACTGCATTATGGCAATGGTACCCCTAACTATCTTTTGATAAACATATATTTATCTTCTCACTATATAAATGCAATAGCAGGTCGTGATGAAAGGCAAGACTTCTGAGAACATTTTTTAGGTTGTTTTGTAAAGAGTATGTTTTTCAGAATGCTGTATAGATGGAGTATGATACAACCTAAGATCAAATATTACATGACAAAATGAATAGCATCTCCTTTTGGTGCTTATCCGCTATTAAAATCGTGTGCAAATCACTTCACCTGAATATTTCTACCTAATTTGTAGGTTGTTATCTTTGAGCTACATAATTAATTTTTGTATCTTGCAAACTGTGTTGCACTGCAGGTTGTTTTATTTTATTTTTTTTTTAACACTTCTGAATCTCTAGTACATGTTTGTGTGCAGCACGTACAGAGGAGCCAGGTCCTTTGGTTGCAAATGTCATCCTGCGAGATTTGTAGGTGATCAAAGTGAAAATGACACCATTGTAACGCAAGATGCCTTGAAACAGTGCATAATAAATTACCGTGATTGGTTAATGAACATACATGATTAATGAAACAAAATATAGACATATAATAAAGGCTTTTCTTGTAAGTGTCACTCATTTTCCTTGTTCAAGTGCTTCCAGATACATCTCTTGTACACCTAACTTAATAGTTGATATGTATCCATATGTACCTAGTAATACACAGCAGTGAAATCAAGTTGGAGCGTATGACCTCTCCATTAAAAGTGAAATTAAACTTTAATAGCATATTTGACATGTTTCTCTGTCTAGGTTTGTTTCAAGTTAATTTTTCCCCCCTTTTTTTACATCCGGCTTGCTATGGTTATGTTTTGGGTTTTAAAAAAAACCACCTTCATTGAATAACATTAGTCTTCGTTAAACTATGTATATCTTTCACCGATCGCTTTTAAAGCAACATGGCATTGGTTTTTTAAGTTCTCATCTCTAAATTTAGCGTTCGCTTGTGGTAGGATCAAAAGTGTCAAAAATCTGCATCACTGCCTCATTATCAATCACTGCGATATTTTTGGAGAAGCCATTTGATTTGCATCGTTGGACCTCCTACCTAGCATCACAGAAGGCTGCGCATCAATAAAATTAACTTTTGTCACTCAAACCAAATTGGGCTGAGGCACTCTTGCCAGAACAGCTAATGTGCGTGCAAGGAGGACGGCGGATCCCGGAAACATTCGAACCTTCTTTGCAAAGGCAGAATAAATTAATTAATCCGCTTCTGGGGGAGGTCCCAGAGCTTTCCTTCTGTCTCAAATGAAACCCAACAGGAAGGCAGTAGACCACCCCCGCTGGGAAGGGCGTAAAGTCAAATGAAAAGGTTGTGATACAACCAGAGGCGCAGAGTGATGGGGACGGTGTGGACCAGGCTCTCGCTTGCACTATCCCAAAGCTCTGCTCAGCTGGGCCTCACCTGCAGAAGCCTTGAGGCTGTGATTTAGTGTGCAGCCGCTCTTTGCTAAGTTCCCTGTTGCTCCGGAGGAAGTTGCTGCAGCTCTTGGCAGAGTCCAACGTACCTCTCATCTCCTGCCAGCTCCGCAGAGCGGAGCAGTTCCGATCAGCAGGATCGCCATCCTCATCCCCTCCTCCCTCGCCCGCCGAGCAGGAGCTGCTCTCCTTCCAACATCTGGAGGTCTGGTCTGCAGCACGGGGTGCCTGGGGTTCATGTGCTCCCCTTCTCCCGTGGATCCAGCTCCAGCCACGCTGGGAACCTTCCCCGGTGAAGCCCAGCGTGGCTGGTTGTCCTTGTTGCCAGCAGGCCGCCGCAGCAAGGCAATAAAAAGACAACAAGAAGTCCCAGCCTTCCTAAAACATCCATTATTTTTTGCTGGAGGTTGTATTAGCCAGAGTCGAGGGAGGTGAACGTGTCCTGCCTGGCTGCGTCCTGTCTTGCAGCTAATCCGCACAAAGTTGACTTTTCTCGGGCCTTTTGGCAAAAGAAGCAATTCTGCTAAGTTTGTATGTAGTTTTAAGATAGAAAGTGTGGATTTGTTTTTGGGCATCTATATCTTATTTTTTATAAATGCCAGCTTATCATCTGGTTATCATGTTTTTTCCCCCCCCCATCCTCTCCCAAATTCATTTCAGGTGCTCTACACTCTACTGTAATTATACAAGATACTATCTGCTAAAGATACATCCTTGGAGCACCCGGTCCTCCTGTGAACCTCTCACTATCCCACGGATACGTCCCTCATCCGTATTTACTGAAAGATTTTGATATTCTCTGAATTCATGATGAAGAGTGGTAGGTGTTTTGTGCTTTTTTGGGGTTTTTGTCTGTTTGTCTGGGACTTGGGCTGTTCCATAGCTGCAGTTTGCCACAGGAATCACCTGGTCAATTTTTTTCCTTCTTTCCTCACTGGTGGACATAATACGACAAAGCCCTCAAAGAACTACAGAAACCACCGAGCTTTTTATCCCCTCAGGAAAAGGTAGCAATTTATGGAGAGACTGCAAAAAGGCAGGATTAGGGGATTTTAGAAAATGTAAACCTTTTTCCTCTTCGGGTTGCGTAGGCCTTTCCCAAGACGTCAGTCCTAAGGAAAACGTGCTACCGTAGCGTAGACGGATGTAAACTTTAAATTCAAGTTTGAAGAAAGTCAGTATACGTGCACTCTAATGTGCTCGGGGATGGATGCTGTCAAATCTCTGTCTTAGTCATTTAAATGACTGTTTCCGTATTGTCTGTGATACAAATATTTAAACTTTGATCTACTTATAAAGCCAGATAGTTCTTGAAAACTTTCATAAGTATTTCCCCATTTCCTGAGCCAAGGAAAGGATTTTCAAAGCCTAAGTCAGCTTGTTTTATCCCAGAGGAAATAGCGTTATTTCAGTGTACCTGGTGAGACCGCTGGAATATGTGGATTTCAATGTGAGAATACCTCAAAGGCTCAGTTTTTTGCAAACGTTTCTGAAAAGGGAGAATCCAAACAGGACAAAAGAATTGCTTTTAAACCCTTAAGCAAATTAAATATAGAGATCCGCACTCTTTTTGTAATATTCTTCAAATTCTAATTAACGAGTAAGACTGGCCACATGCAAATTCAAATGAAATTTTACTAAATTTTATCAAATTAATGGTATGGGACATGAAAGGAAATGATCCTAAAAATATCAGCAGAACACTAACTGGTAATAATGCTAATTGGCTTCTCTTTGCTCCTATACTGCTGTGGATGCTGGGGTAAGTCAGTTGGAAAGAAATAGATAAACGTGTATGAGTCGCACTCTGTAGCGAGTGAGAAATAGTTTCAAGAGGCTGAACCATTTCATGGCAAGATCTGGGCCAAAATATTAAGAATGAGAGCATTTTGCAAACCAGCTACCACCCTTGCAGTGTTTAAAACAATCAAGCTCCAGTTTGACATGAAAAAAAAGTTGCTATTTTTTTTCAACCTTTTTGAAATTTTAAAATTGCTGGTTAAATTAACTGCAAGAAGAAAGATGGGGCACTCCAACAATTTATTAAGAGCTTGGAGAAAAAAGTCTTGAAAAGATATCTGATTCTTCAACCAATTCTGGTGTAGCCAGACTTTTTCCTATTAAGAAAAAAAAAAGGGGGAGGGGGGGAATATCCATTTGGTTTACTCTTCTAAAATACAGTGTTTTATCATAAAGTAGACCCCACCGAGTCATAGTTGTTTATTTTAAATATAAACGCCATTTGAGGTGGGGCTGTCAGACACAAACCTAGTTACGTGTATTGCAGTGGGCGGAGCTGTACCGGAGTGCAGTGGTTGGAGGTGATGCTGGATGGGAGGCACCGGGGAGCAGCTCACCACCACGAGGAGCCTGAGCGGGTACCACCTTGGGTGATGGGGGGAATCCCAGAATAGGCGATGTCTTTCCTTGGATAACAAAAAATGCTTTTGTTACATCAGCTCTTTTTCTGGCCCTGTCAGAGTGGTATTTTTTGTCAATAGTGAAAAGCATGACTCAGGTCGTCATCTTTCTGTTCGCTGTCGGCCTCTGACGTGCCGTGGTCCTGGCATAGGTCATTGTGTCTAATCGCGGACGTGCTCTACTCTTACATCAGCTTCTAGCCAAGCTCCAAAGCTAGATTAGTGGCATTGTCTTGAAACAGATTTTACAGCTGAAAGTAAATAAACTGTGAGAAACCTAGTCCAGGAGACGATATTAATTAGTATGAGAGCAAGCTATCAAAGCATTCATAGAAGTAGGAAAGACATCCACTTTGAAACAAACAGTTCTCTCCTTTCCTTTCAAGGCTTACCCCTTTAAAACACAAGATGAGTAATTTCTAATGTTTGCATGCTTTACTTTTGTTCTGTAAATTTATTCCTTTGTGACTGACTCTACGTAGCCTCTCTGTTTGAAAGGCAATTCTACTGTCGCCTAATATTCTGTTTCTTCAAGGTTAAGAATATTGGTAGGTATCAATTCAGGGCATATTTATTCAAAGCTTAGAAGGTACACTGAACTGTTGTCTAGTGTAGACTTTATTTTAGGAGCAAACATAAACATGAAGAAACTATAATCCTGGTGTAATGTAGGAATCTAATTAAGACTAATGAGGCAACATTAAATTTAATGTATGATGCATTTTATATGCCTTACCATTAGAGCTGCAGCAAGCTGTTCGTCAGAGCATCGAACTTTGGTGAATAAGCCCCTCAAGGCATTGTTAAACAATCTGGGCTCAGGCCTTCTCCTGCCCATTAGGTTGTGTTGGGCTTGCAAAGATCTAGATATAAATGGAAATCGGGGCGGGGGGGGGGGTGGAGGGGGAGGGGAAGAGGGAGGACGCAAGAAGTTCTGACCACCTTTGAGGGGCTCAGCAAGCTGATAAAAAGTGCAGATAAATGGATGGCTGGGTGTGACACCCTCTAGGAGGTATGAGGCTGGGACAGAAGGGAGGAGGGTGAAGGGTAATATGTGAGCTACTGTTTGAGGCACCTATAGCAGCGGGAATGCAAAAAGGCTGGGATTTAAGTGAGGCAGCATGTCAAGAAGAGTGGTTGTGGTGGTCGTCGCTTAACATCTTATTAACGGTATGGTTTGCTGTGACTTTTTTATTTTTATTTTTTTGTTCAACTCACTAAGTTCGCTAAGTTCCTTACTTGTATTTAACTGTGCAGAAAAATAGGAGCATAGCTCCAGGTTTAGATTTCACTCTCCAAATTCCTTCCCCTCAGAACAAAATAAGACGAACAAAACTTTTAACGATGACTTATGAAAAAGCATGTCACAGGCTCTGTTGAAGAAACAGGCGCTCAGTAGACTGTCATGGTGCACGAGCAGCAGCTTTGCAGGGTTGTTCTTGAAGGTGAGGGATTTGGGTGGCCCTGAGATAAACCAAGGGCCAGCATTTGCCTTAATGGGCAAGGAAGTGTACATGGCACCTTGAAGTTGAAGATGGGTTTAAATGAAGACTTGGGTGCAGAGGAACGGAGAGATTTGTGGAGGAACACGTAACGAGTTGGCTTCATGGGCTTACAATATAAACTGACACGATGGTGGTTGGAAGTTTGCATGGGTCAGAAGTGCAGACTGAGCTGTAGCTTGGACAAAATCGTGGGCTGTGGTGTCAATCGGTGGTTGCCAGCTGCTCTCAGATGGGGCCAAGCACGAGAAGAAGCTGAGGTAAGGAAGAGCTAGTGGGTGTGGGGAGGGGGGGACGGCGAGGGTTGGTGTCAAAGTGCACTTCAACCCTGCCGCCCCGAAAGCTGAGTTTCAGCCTACTACATCCTGAAAATTCATTCCAGTTTATATTATTGCATGTGTTAGTGATGGCTTGAGTGTTTGAGACTTTGAAGTATTTCATCTACACATGAAATTGGAATTTTTTTTTTCTTTTTCTTTTCTTTTTTTTTTTTTTCCTGTGGAATATAGCCATGGAAACCTGTAGTCTGTGCTGGAAAATAAATGACTGGAAAAGTTCCTCGGTGACTAACTTGCTACGAGATGTTATTGTAAGTGCAAACACAAAGTCATACTTTTAACAACAAACAAATGCCGTATGCTGATTTTGAATTAGAGATTCATCAGCGAAGTTGGTCCAAGGCAGAAGACGTTGTTGGGACGACCGGTAACGGTGTGGTGGGAAGACAGAAGGTACCTTTTGCACAGGTTTGGGCTGGGGGAATGAGTTATTCTTTGCAGGAGCATGAGAGAGCGCCATGAAAGCTCAGTTGGGGGCAGAAAGGAAAACAAAGGGGGTGGTGGGAAAGAGCGATGTGACCAGCGACGTGTTCACAAGCGTTTCGGTATTGACCTAACTCCGCTGCCATTGAAGTGTGGGTAGGGGGGGACGACTTCAAGGCAAGCAGATGTAGGCCGACGCTGAGAGTTTTTACAGTCGCCTGGTGTGTGTGTAACATGCTGGGACCACCCGATCGTACCTGACCTGCGCTGCCTGAAAGACAGCGAGGAAAAACACATGTGAGGGGACTCATTTTCCTACCGTAACCTGCTCTGCGTTTTCCCTTCCCTAAGGCCACGTGTGTTTGCGTCTACCTGAACAAACTGGAGTCCGTGCTTATGCCGTTCACGTTCGCTCCCTGTTCAGTGCCGAGCAGAAGGTAGATGGAAGATGCAGTTAAACCAGGAGCTGTGAAGGTTTATGGAAGTAGACAACTCCTGTGACCCTTCCATTCTTCATCCCCGTGTGCTCTGTGCTCACCTATTCATAGAAACATCCACGCGCAAACTGTAGAAAGTGCCGATTTATTGCTAAGTGAGTTCATTAATTTATTTTCATTTTACTTTCCTTTCTCTAACCTCCTTTTCCAGTGCTTCAGCTGGAGAAGGGTTTCAGTAATGCTGAATCCTGCCGTTTCTCGTGCCTGAGATAGAAGCGTACGTGCTTTTGGTAGAACATACATGGGTCATGTTTGTTCCGTTTAAGGTTTTGTCTTTTTCTTGAAGACACGTCACGCTCTCTGCTCAGCTTGTCTTCTAGGGCTCCTGTGTTTGGGTCCCGTGGGCCATGGTGGTGCTGGGTTGTCCTCCCAGCTCAGGCTCACTGGCCTGTTGGTTCGCGCACCGGCCCACAGGGCAGCGTGTGCCCCACTGGGGGTTGTAACACCCAGATTTAAGCACACCCTGCAACCAAAAGCAAGCAGGGCTAAGACAGGGCTCCTGAAAACACCATCACTTGGTATTTAAGCTAATTCTAGGGAAAGTGTGACAGGTAAACCTACCTGCCTTTCTTGGTCATGTGTAAGCATTGTTTGGATTTAGGTCAAATTCCTTGAAGGAGCTAAACATCCTTTTTGTCGATGTTCTGCTGCAAAAGGCTTTTCCTTTACAAATGGAGTCTTGCCCTCCTTTCCAACCAGCTCTGAAACAACCATTGTTATAATTACAATAGTAGTATTATTATACTATTACCACAGTATTACTATTACCAAGTATTACCATAGCTTAGGATTTCTGCCTAGTATGATAACAGAAACAAACATGGATGGCGTAAACCTTGGGATGAAACCGGAGTGTTCAGCCTGATAGAAAACCACCCAGATGAGCCTCAAATAGGATTTGTCAATTGTACCTGGATCTGGTGGTTGTCAGAAGTCCTTAGGTCTATTCACTGCCAGCGTGGCCCAGATGCGGTGGGAACTGCGAGAGGAGTGTTTTTCCTGCTGGGGTGTGGGTTGTGTTCTCCAAATCCATCTGGCCATTGCGTGTTTCCTCATCACGACAAGAAGGCAAGGTGGTTTTTTTGCATAAGTAGCCCTCTGAATGAAGAAAATAGGTGATTCTCGCCCGAAAAGCATTGCAGGGCTTTATACACCTCTCCCCCCGTGGCTGTGCTTGGCTTCTGCAGGCACTGAGCTGGCAGAGCTGGGGGTTAGTTTTAATCTGCTCCCTTTAACCTCCTCCCTCCTTAGGGAGCCTCTCTTTTAAAAAGTAAATCACAAGCGATGATCTGGGAGAGACTGATACTCCCCACCTCTTCAATAGGTAAATTGCCCTTTTAGAAGAGTGATCCGTGCTCCTGGCCTCATTTTTCATATCTCACCTAAAAAAAAAAAAAAAGGAAAGAAAAAAAAAAAAAGAAAAAATAATCTTCCAGGGACTTTGACTTAAGCAAAGGCACTTTAGAGTCTTTTTCTAATGTCATTCTGAAGTTAAAAAACAATTTGACTTCAAGGGAGATACGGCCCAATTTTTTAAAAACTTAATAGGATTAGTCATGGGAACTATTTTTAGCAAAAGTTCAACTTTATCCATGTATTTTAATGTGGGAAAAGTGTGTCCTTTTCCCTCTGCTAATGTTTGATGTATTCCAGCCCTCCTGCGAGTGTGTTTGAGTATCTTAGGGGCTCTGGAGTGGAGGAGAACTTCCTCTCGGATTCTCTCTGTTTTCTTTCGTGAAAATGACATTCCTAAGCTGTTTCACTTTCTGACAGGAAATGGAGCCTTGCCAAAAATGATTAAAGTCCAAGAAAGCATAACAGTTCCAAAGCTGCAGCAGTTCTTTAGGAGTCCCGAGTTTGACATTGTGTCAAACAAATGTGAAATATTGTTTAATAAATTTGAATAATACAGGGAAAGGGAAAAATGGTTCTTGGCTTATAATGCTGGTCCTCTTTATTAAGTCTGTAAAGGACTGCCTAGCTCTAATAAATTGAAATATATACATAAATATACTTGTGCATGGATAACAGTTTAATATTGTAATATATAATGAACAGTGCACATGCACCCCCCACATGCAGACGTTGATTTATACCTGTGTGGGACCGTATATATATTGATATGTGTGCGTAGACCCACTCACAAGTTTGTATATATTTATACACGGAATTACCATTTGCAGGCAACTCCTGTGCCTGCTTCGTATAAGAAATATCATAAGCTTTATTTATAAGGTGTGGCATGACATT
Organism: Rissa tridactyla; assembly: GCF_028500815.1. Taxonomy (NCBI): domain Eukaryota; kingdom Metazoa; phylum Chordata; class Aves; order Charadriiformes; family Laridae; genus Rissa; species Rissa tridactyla. The sequence continues at coordinate 4,250,761 of NC_071472.1, read as the reverse complement.
ATGGCTTTATGAAAATACTAATCTCATGCTAGATAAAATACAATTTGTTAACAGTTTCTCAATGGCTTTTAATTCAAGGTTTTTTTAAAGGCGGGGTTGTGCAGTCTTTGCTCGTGCTGAGTAACACCTTATCGTGTAATTCCAGCGTTATTGGAAGGGCCGCGCCGAGGCTCACTAACAGCAGTGAGAATTATACGGCACCCAATAGCCTGGCTCTGCCACCTCCTCACGTTTAACGACTCCTTCTGCCAGAAGGGCTACCAGCCACTGGAAGTCTGACAGTTTTCAATATTAGCTTATTAACACAACAGCTCTATCGAAATGAGCCAGACTTCTAAGAGGTTCCTGTGCTGTCAAGCCCAAGCGTGAAAAAGTCCTGTTGGGCTCCAATAGTCCTAAGATTACTTCTCAACCCCCCCCAAAAAAACAAAACCCCTCAGCATTTGTAAGTTGGCTTCCAATTTCTTTTGGATTTTGATCCTACTGGGTTCACTGAAATCTCATTTTCAAGTTGTGGTCTGACCACAAGGCCAGGAATTTCCTTTTTTTCTTTTTCCTCTTGATTTTAATATGAAAGCTGAATTACATCATCACCAGATTCCAGGAGCTTTGAATTTAAAAATGAATCTAACGATTCAAGGCTCAACAAAACCAGGACGGTTGGCAACTTTACTAGCGAACATGAAAAGTTGCTTTGTTGGTTCTTGCAAGAAAACTCCGCTTGTTTCCCCTCCGTCAGATGCGTTACTTCTCCACCAAAACACATCAAATATTCAAGAACTTATAAAAGAATAAAAACGTCACACTGACGCGGTCTCAAAGACAAAACGTTCTCTAAGTGAGATGTGTTTCAAAGCAAAGCTATAGGAAAGGTTACTATTTTTCATTCCTCGTACGGGACTGTAGCGCGATCTGTTTAAAGGGGAGTCATCTTTATCAGTTTTCTAATGGCATCTGAGATTTCACGTCGGTAAAGTTGAACAGGGACCGTTTGTACCGTCGTACCACGCAGACAGCAATTCGCGGCTACTTTTCAGACAAGCTAAATTGATCAGACAAGTCAGTCAATGTCATTGAGCACTATTTGTCACTTCATAAGCAGCTACAATCTGCTGTTCTATAAATGCAGAAGGACCGTCGAATAAATCACATCAACCAGTGGGAGTAGATAGTATCCCTTCATCCATAATTGGTGCGGTCCTCTCCTGTCACATTCGCTCATTCCCCGCGATTCCGGCGCGGATTGACACTGACAAAGAAAGAGCAGCCGCTGTCAAAGGCGCTGGAGTCTGACTGCTACTCCGCTCTCCCCGCTAATAGATATCTATCATAATATTGCATTAACATCACAAAAAATTCAGACTTATAACTCCGCTATCTGGGTATATCGATGACATATGTAGGGGTCTCTCTTAGGTTACGGGGAAAGCTGATTGATGCAAAAGGAAAGCTTCTGATTAAAACCACTTATCAAATCCATCAGAGGCAGGAATATTTACTGCTGCTAATTTCGTAGATTAAAAAAAAAAAAAAATTAAAAAAAAATGAGGGGAACATGATGATTTGTTGCAAACAGCCCTTCTGGAAATTTGTTAATTGTTATTCTTTGCTGGTGCAGGGATTCTTTATGGACTTTATGCCTACGAAGTGATTGTATGGTAATATAATTACCAAAATAATTAAGGAAATGGAACACTTTGAAAAAATACTAATGACCGTTTAGCACAAAAAAAAAAGGCCCCAAAACTTCTATCTGGTACTGGCTTTGGCAAAAAAAGTGTTTTCTAAGCGAACAGATGAAATTAGCAGAGAATATTTATCGCGAAGGTGTGCCAGGCTACAAACTTTTTTTTTTCCTGGAGAAATGCTGGATGGTTTCTACCAGGAATATGTTAGATGAATCAGCGCGCTCGGCCCTGGCGAGAAATCCCAGTGGAATACCCAAACTGCTGTGTAGTCACATGTAAATCTCTCTGACAACCTGGAGGCACGGATCATTTGTTCAGTGTTCGGTTCCAACAACACGCTCGTGGAGGAAAATGCCTTGTTTGCCTATAAAAAAGAGATTGTAGTGGAATATGTAATTGCTGAGAACAGAGCACCGGGACCCCGGGTCTCCAGGATGAAGGTCTGGATCCTTTCTCTTTATTTTTGGGGAGAAAAAGGTCTTAAGCCAGTTTGATTTTGTGTAAACAATTGCCTGTCGTGTGGAAAAGTAGTGAAACGCTCGCTTTTTAAAGGTGCTCTGTATAAATGTCATGTTCCTGGCTGGAGTCTTTGCTGGGCCCAAAGGCAAAAGTGTAATATCAAATGTTTCTTACCGTTTTTAGTCTGGGACGCCTCTTGACCCGTGTGCAACGATGATGAGCAATTTTCCTTTCTGTGTTGGCTTCTTTGTCTCTTGGTGCAGAAGAAGTTGTCCTGAAAGCGTGCCAGAAACCTAAGTAATAGGTAAGCGGTCAAGATTTTATCTATGAAAGACTTCATTCTGTTAATATTCATATAAATTCTGCTATAAAAAGAGCCCGTGTTCAAAAGAAAACTCAAAGCAGTAGATCATAAAAGTATTCCTCACTAAATACAAGGCTTCAACTTGTTTTTGATAGAAATGTTAGGCCTAAAACCAGAACGTGAAGACAAATCAACGCGTGATGGAGAACTGAACAGCATCCAGCAGAGGCGGCTTACACAGGAGCGCATTCATTGTCAACATCTGATACTGAAAAGGTCAATAGTTAATTAAATAATCCATCACCTTAGGATAGAGAGCAGTCCTCACTTCTGACAATCAATGACAGAAATATTAAAAGGTCAGAAAATGAGTTACTATATATTGTGTTTTCTTACTGTGCATTATAAAGATGTGACTTTGGTTGAGCGGCATGGGCATGAAGGTAGGTAGGAAGAAATATTAGCTGTTGCCCAAACATTTTCCTAAATGATCTTTTACTAGGCTTCTGTATGTGCAGGCTTCTGAAATTATGGGCCTCAGAGATGTAGTAGACTTCTAGAATGACAATTTAGGACTTCATCACGGAGTTTATAACACCCTTTGTTTAATGATCGGGGTGGTTTTGGGAGCATCTTTATCCCCTGCTGCTTGAGGTTGTACTGGAAAGAACTGGGTGAGCATTCCGACATTCCCGTTTTGTTTAGATCGGGGTAGAGTTGCTTTAGGAGCCCGAGAGGCAGTTTTGCTGTGCCTACGTTCTAGACTCGATGAGAAGGGGTTTAGCGGGGTAAATGAAGCCCACCCACTGACCCCGTGCGCAGGCTGCTGCTCGCACTGCGCTGCCAACGCCCAGCGTGCACCTGGTTGCGGGATGATCCTTATAAATAATTACATTACTTCCTCTAGGGTCATGTTTTGGACACCGAGTGTTTATAACTAATTTAAATTAAATATAAGAACAGGGTTGCCATAAGCATTTTTTGCTTTGTTGCCCGTTATAGAAACCGTTTTCAGAAACGTTGCCTCCCTGGCTGCAGGGGCTGTTCCTTGCGCCGTGTTTGCCAGGCGATGAAGGTTAGTGCCTTGGTGCGTTTTTTCCATTCCTTTCTCAAGACAGGCTGAAGTTGTCTCATTTTCTGAATGGAAATTGCCCTTTACGTATGGGGGGGAAAACAACCGCCTCATGTTTCTTTGAGCTTGCAGAGGGCTCCTTAGGGCGATGCCTTCCTCATCGCACTCACCCTCCTCTGTGCATCTGTAGAGCTGGGGGGGACCCCCCTACCTAGATGACGGGCTATGAGCGCACCATAACGGGGATCTGCTGCCCTCTTCTCATTACTATACAGTGTGGAACCAATGCATATTTATTAATACTCTCTCTGTTTCTAAATTTTCTAAATCTTCCTTCCCTGGTACGTCGCTTTACCCTGAGCGTGTGAAAGTCACCGTGCTGAATTCCGGCAAGTGTTATATGATTATTTTATCTCTCACTATAAAGCGTTTTGAAAGACTTTGTATGAGAGGCAATATAAAAATAAATTGAATTGAACTATGGCTTCACCTTCCCACTTTTTTAGTGCAGAAACCTTTAGAGCAAAAACTGCAATATAACGACAAAGGAGGAGATTAAGGCTGTGTCATGAAAGAGGTGACGCCGGATGACAGGTCCGACCCTGCATGAGCAGTTTGGTTGGTTTGCAATCGGCTGTGTATTAATTAGATTTTAAGCATCTTCACAACTGGGAAAAAGCCTGTTTGTATTTTTCGGGGGAAGGTTATTTTAAGCCATGAGAAACGTATTAGATATTATCTGCTGTGGTGTGTTTATATAAACAAAGGTCTACCTGATGGTCGTGCAAACATCTGTTCTGTTCTTACCCAACATTGCACGGGTCATTAAAATTTACCCTGTTGGCCTCTGAAAGGCCAGCTCTGGAAGAACATAATCTTACTTACAGAATCCACAATTGCAATAATTTGTCCTTTAAAAGAAAATAATCTTAGTTTAGCGTAATGATTCCCCCCCGCGCCCCCCCCCCCCCCAGTAGAAATATGATTTTATGTTTTACAGTGCAGGCTCAATAAATTACGTTAATAAATGACTCCTGGTTCATGAGAAGTGCTGTATTTTGACAATATCAGCCAACCTTTCCATTTGTTTAAGCAGGAAAAGTGGGGAGCCAAAATAAAGCTGTTCCAGAAGAAATCTCAAGAATGTTTATGAAACTCTGCTCTAGCTACATTTATTGGGAATCGAAGCATAGTCTTAATTTGTCATGCAGAATTCCAGGGGAGTGAGTAATTTCTAGAGCTTCTCTGAATGCCAGGACTTAACATTTTTCTGTAGCAATTTGTTTGTAAACATGGAGTAAATTGTATAGGTTGCAACGTGACGGAAAGGTATGTAGGATTTGTCATCTTCTGCTAACAGCTGTTGGGTCTGTTTTATTAGCATCTCATGGGTTTTTTCAGATAAATGCGCTGTTGATGGCAAGCGAAAGCACCCCGAGGATCTCTGACGGTGGGCACGCACAAAGTCTAACTGCGATAAGCTGTTTGTCGGGGATTTGGTCTCCAGTGGATCGGCTCCCCTGGGTCGCTGCAGTTCCCACCAGGGTGTCCATGTGTCACCTTCAGAGAAACCCACACTGAACAGGAGGCAAACTCCGGGCGAGATGGTAAACTGCCTTCCGGCAAGGATGCTTCTAGCATCACTTTTCTAATGTGAAGAGGGGAAGTACAGCTTCCCAAGGAGGATTTTTAAGAGAGTGGAGTTAATGAATTTTACTTGCCAAATTCCCTAGTGTTGTAGGAATCCAGGATATTCGTTCCCTCTCTCCCATCTCTCCTCTTCATCTTGTGACATATTGTAGTTGTGGGCTTTGGTTTTTTGTTTGGTGGTCTGATGCTATGTTAGAGAGCAGCGGAGTGGTGGGGATGGGTCTGAAGGGGAGAGTAGCTCGTACTGAGGGCCTCAAGTCTCCCCTGTTTGTGTTTTAGGGTTAGCCTTGGACTGAGACTAGCGTGGCCCCATGGATTGACCCCCTGATAGTGATCAGACTGCATTGGGTCTGACCTTGGTGTGCACCTGCATTTCAGTGCTGTTCAAAGGGCACCCAGTGCATGGTTTCCAGATACCTCTTTGCAGTGGCTCCTGATGAGGGGAGAAGAAGGGACTGGGAGGTATATTTTTGAGGTTCACTCTGGACTCAAGTGAAAATGCCTGCAGAAACACACACCTGAATGTTAGACAATGTTTTGTGGTCCTTCCTTATGTAGCATGATGAGTCTTGTTCTGTGGACTATCCAAAATTGGATTTTTTAGCAAGTTTGCTGAGGATCCCTTCCGTGTGTCCATACTGTCAATTCACTCTTTATGCAGTAGGCAGGTGAACATCTCCAGAAGTCCCATCAACAGTCTGTCACTGCATCCCTAGGCTCAAAGTGAGCACACCAGTAGTCCCAGACACCAAATCTCGTTCATGGAGTCTGTGTTTGAGGCATGTATTGCCTTGGGAGGGACATGAGCCTGCCTCAGCTAGACCTGTGCGTTCTCGTACCCTTTCAGAGGTTTTTCATGGCTTTGAATAATGTGGCAGCGACTACTCGTCTGAACCAGTACGTCAGTTCTCATGGTCTCCTGCACACCGGGTCGATTACACCATGTCAGACAAACACAGCCGAAGTCATCGTCTAAGGGGAAAACCCACTCGTTTCTCACTGCATTCCCAACCACTTCAGAACCTCTGCCAGCACATGTGAACTCCGATAACATTTTCAGATATGGCTTTAATGAAATGAAGGCCTTGCTTGCAAGGCCACGTTGTCTGAAGTTCTCCCATCCCTCATTTAAATCCAGCATAATTAGTACAACTACAGACTTTGTCGTTATACATGCTGAAGTATAATGGCTGCTATTATAGCAGCTTGCAGGAGCAAAGATATATGATATTGAACAGTATGTCAAGGAAAAATAAACATGTTTCATTTCTTCATTAGATAATGTTTATTTATAGCACAATATATATCTACCTCCACTGTACCATTAAAGTTTTGACTGCTTTTTAACTATAAAATTTGATATTGTTGTGGCAGCTGCACTACTCAAATGATTGCTATAGTACAGCTGTTATCAAAGAGTAAGATTTATAGCTACACTACATGGTGTAAAGATATGTGCATATTTACTTTGTGTTTTACTACTTGTGTCCTATATTTTAATGACACAAGGTGAGATGAAATAGTGAAATAATAAACTCTTTCGCTGCTGCAAAAGCAAATGGCACAATTTGTTGAAAGTTTGGTGTTTAAATTTTCTATTGTGCTAACGATAAAAAAAAAAAGTTCTTTTCTCCGCTATTTTGCTTTACTTAAATATAGTTTACATGTTAGTAGTGATCTTAGGTGTTTTGTTCTGCTTTTATTTTTCAGAGAAGGGCTTTGGAACTGTGAAGTGAGAACCACATGGTTGAAGAAACATGTTGAGCTATGTTATATCCTAGGTAAAGATCAATATTTTTACCCTTGGTTAGACCATTAGACCACAGTGAGGGGCAGCTTCCCACACAGGTGCTTTTCTAGGAACACTATTAGAAGAGCGTGTGAAAAGGACACCAATATCCACTTTTATGAGGCTGCTGTCACATGTGGCCAGATTGCGACAGCTGCCTGAGCCTTGCACCAGTTATGAAAACCAGGCTCAAAAGATCTCTCAGTAAAGGAGGAGATGATAAAGTCTGTCCAGACCAATGGCCAGATCCTGGCCACCAATACAAACCCACTTACAGCCGCTGCTGGGCTTTCCTGCTCAAACTTTGGGCTGACTCACCGGGCTGGTCTCCGTAGGACAAAAGGTCTATAACTGTAGCACAAAGCATTTGCAGGGCAGTACCTTTGGTTGCAATTTCAATTTTGTCAAGGACCGATGTCTTTTTGTATATCCTCCCTCGTTTCCCACTAATTGGATCTCGTTCAACGAGGACTGTCTAATCAAAAGGGCCTGCAAGCCGAATTAGGTTATTTTGTGAAGGCCGAGGGATTTCAGCAGAAATAGCGTGGCGCAAGTCAAGTGCAATGGATAGTCCTATGCGTAAGAGGAGAATTTTAAACTCAAGCGTTCTCTGGAATTCCAAAACCAGAAGGAAACAAATGGAAAAATTAAACTACAGAGGAGTGATGAGTGATAGACTTTACATTCTTAATCACTTTCTACAACGTACTTAGGGTACCTTTTTTTCGTCCATGCTGAGTCCAATCACATCCAGGGCAAATTCAATCATCACGTTGCACTAGTTGTGAGTTGGGGAAGAAGGGGCATCGGTCGCCCCTTATAATAACCTGGTGAAGTAGTATTGCCAGATGCTAGTCTGCTTTTAGTTGGGTCACTAATGTCTTGTGTTTCCTACCAAACTGTTCACCTTGTTAAATCTGCTGCACTTATTTTTTTGTTACTCTTCTTGCTTTGTTTGGAACAGTAGAAAGTTAACTACTGCAACTTGCTAATCCGCTCTCCTTTGAGCGTCCTTCTGCCTGCTGCCTTGAAGTTTTCCTGTGCCTCTCCATATACCTCTCCATCGTACTTTTCAAATACTTGAAGGAAATCGAGAGGACGTTTGAGATACATCCAGCTGAAAGAGGAGAGCTCTGTGGGGCTTTGCTCTGTGCAAAGCCGTGGCTCTGCTGAGCCCTGGGCAGCTAGATGTTAACAGGCTCTCGCTGAAGATGTAGTCTGCACATCATGGGACAGGAACGTAAGGACTCTGCCAGCTTTTAATGCATCATACCGGCTATTTTGACTCGGTAAGCAAAGTTAACTCGTCATGTTATGGTACTTCGTGTTTTGTTAGCTCGACGTACCATTTTCTGCCCCTGTGTTACACACACAGGCTTTGAAAGCTATGTAAAAATGTTGTGAAAAAAGGCTTTCTCATGAGGTCTCCTTTCCTTCCCAGATTTTTCTCATGTCATAAATCCAAAAATAGCCTTTTGTCTTGATATTTTGGTATTTCTTTTTTTTTTTTTCTGGCACAGAACAAAAGGCTATGACAAATTAAAAAAAAAAAAAAGAAAAAAAAAAGAGAGAGAACTTCATGTCTTGTAAAAGATTTGGCTGGAGGTTTTGGTTGAGGTTTGAGAAAAGCTTCAGGCTTCCTATTATTTTACCCAGTCATCCCTACCGTGAACTTATTTTGCCTCAGGGTGATGGCTTGTAGAATTTACTTAAGCATTACTTCTTACCAAAACTTTGACCAACAACTTGGTGATCACTGAGGTCCCTAAGCACAGACTGCACGGGGAGCTTACAGGCTCACTTAATGCGCAAATTACTGCTAATTAGGCAAACAAGCAACCAGTAAAGCAGATCTGGCAAGTGAGTTGACGTTAGGTAAAGTAAATGTGATAATTCATAAACTGGAAATTTGGATGGGTCATCAGAACAGAAAATTCATCGGTTTGGCGATGCTTGACCAATAGCTGCTGTCTTTGTGCATTCCAGTTGAAGCTGTACCAATTCGCGTACCTTTGGCATCAAGTAAAAATGGCACTTTTTGTGAAAAACACACTGTCCAGGCTAGACAGACGTGCTAGACAGTGTCTCTCCCGGCAGTTACAACAGGTTACTACGTAGGTAGGTCTCTACCAGTGTAGGGACCAACTCCATAGATGTGGACACCAGTACGTTTGACGAATTTACCTTAAAAGAGCTAAGTGTTAGTTTTCAGTGCTTTCACTGCTTTTTTTTTTTTTTTTTTCCCCCATTCACCCTGCCAGAAATTACTGAAGTTCAGATTTTGCAACTGCAGAGTAACCGCATCCTAATCCTGGGTTTTCCTGCTAATCAGAAACAATTTTTCTGTTGTCAGTTGTATTGCTTTAATTCATTTTGTCTTAACCCTTTAACTACGTTTAACAGAAGATAGATCCCTATAGAAATTTTCACCTCTCTTCATATGGGGAACTTTTCCACTGATGAGACATTAACAGTAACTTTAATATTACAATGTTACAGAAATATTTTTTGAGCATATTAAGCGTGTGACTATTCGAGGTTCAGGAAACAGAAATGAAAACCAGTAGCTCTGCTATAAAGACGTCTGCATCATCTGTTGAGTCCATTTTCCTTATTTAAAAAAGACAGGGGGGGGAAAAAAAAGAGCAGTAAAAAAGATAGAAAATAAGTAGCAGAAAAACACACTGAAATAACACACCCACTAAAATAATGAAGCCATAAACACAAGGAAAATTTGTGTTAAGGCTACAAAAATACTTTACCTCAGTTCCCTTGGGGCTAGTCTTTACAAGACACATGGCCCTTTTCACTTTATGAGAAGAATCCAAGACGCTAAGCTGTGTTTCCAAGGCTGGGCAATACTTTAAGAAAATATTGTAAGACTGCTGTGTCTGGTCTAACCCAGGACCCTGAGCCCATGTTCAAAAGAGCTTTATAAACAAATGCTGGAGCATATGCTTGACTTGCAGCGTATCTATCATCCAGCTGCTGATGTGCACCGGTCCATTAGCTGATGCGTTATAGAGCCGATCCCTTAATGAGGGACCATCCCAGAGCAGTCATTTTAAAACTCAAACTTCGAGTATCTCAACCGTGAGACTGTTGTTTGAGATTCACCAAAACTCATGAAGCAATTATTTATTTATCCTTCCTTGAGCACGGTGTCACTGTTTTATGCTTTGGAAATGTTACTATACTCCAACTGAGAACTCTCTCTTTCCCTTTTACCATCTCTTTGCTTCTCTACGTTTTCCAAGGAATAAAAGAAACCCACTTCTCGTTCCCACGCACTGGTGAGGTGGTGCAGAAATATTTATAGAATTAACAGTCATTCTGGTTTGCGTCCACTGTAGTGATACAGTCATAATGGCTGGACAAAGATAGCTCTGTCTTAATAATATTTATGCTGTTGTTGTCTTCTAGGTCTTAGAAGTCCTTTCCAGTGTCGGACAAAATTAGTATTTCCTGTGACTGAAGTCAATGAAACCATTTGTGTGAGCGAGTACTGCTGATTATGAACGGCAATTGTATATTTTAGTGATTATGGCCATATTTTGACCATAAGTACTCCGACATCTCAGCATGTGCCAGAATTTCAGCAGGGTTTGAAACTCGGTGCCTTTGATTCTAAATCTTGTGGCCAGGTTGTTTTTTTTTTTTTTTTTTTTTTAACTGAGACGAACACCCAAAAGGCACTCCGTGCGCTGAGCTCTGTGCCGAAAAGGGAAGGGAGGCCTTGGGGAAATCCGGCTCTCTGCGTTTGGCAGCCTCGCAGGGGCTGACGACGGTGTTATTCCTCCGCAGGCTTCCACCAGCAGCCCGAGGGGCAACGACGTTCTGCAGGGCGCGAAAGCCGCACATGGTTTTGTCTTTCGGGATGGCTAAGTAACCACCGCATACGTGGGCGGTATAAAGAGAAATTTTGACTGTTTTTAAGGAAGTATCTTTTTCCTCATATGCCACATTAGACGGGACTGTAGCATTATTATCTGATATAGCAAATCTCATCATCTCTTTGAACAAATTCCTTCTGTGGCAGGCTCGTTGCAAATACGTAATGCTAGATTTGTACTTAAAACCATGAAGAGGGGGCTGGACACAGCTGGGAAGGTGATACGGTACGGATTTCACAAGACCTCGGTCTCCCCCTCGATGTGACAAGGCAGTATCTGCTGTACCAACATCATCACGGTCCTCCCGGTCCCGTCCCCCGCCACCCCAGGTCCTCCTTTCCACTTAAAATGTTTTACTTTTTTAGGACCTAATGGCAGGGCTGGACTTTTTGGACTAATTCTCACTATGGCAGTGGTTCTCCCTGGGGATTCAAAATGAAAGTTGTTTTGCCTCTTTAATCACCTTCTAATGACAATGCAGCAAAGCCATTACTGCGTTGGATTGAAATGATTTTCCTTCATTGCGTTATGATGGCATACGAGAGGAGAAAAGCTTTCAAATTATGCCTGTGGACTTAACGTTAGTGACAAAATTGAATACATACTATTATGAAAAAACATTTATAACCTCTTAAATTTGCTCTTACTATATCTGATCTGGCATTTGCTGCCTATATGCTGGTGTCCATATGTGTTTGTTACAGATCAGCGTGCGTGCACTGTACGGAAGGAGGGAGAGGGCTGACCAGCTAAATCCACCAGAAACGAATACCATACCAGTCTGCTCCAAAGCTTTCCTCAGTGGCCAGAAACACTCTCCTTTCCACCAGGCCCTCTAAGCCTGCTGCATTTTCCCAGAGCTCCACTCCCACCCTGAAAAAGGGGTGGAAGTGCCTAGAAATTTACCTTGTCAAGGGTGGCTTGGGAAAGATTTTGAGTTTTGCCTTCAATTTTCTGTAAGCGTTCTCTTTTTTGTGTGTGTTTTTGTTGTTGTTGGGGTTTTTTGGGTTTTTTTTTGTTTGTTTGCTTGCTTGCTTGGGTTTTTTTTACCTCCATAGGTTAAGTAGGATGGGAGGAGGTCTGTCTTAGACGTAGACAAGGGCCCTTTCCAGACACATAAGGAAGGTCCGTTTTGCAGGCAGCAGGTAAGATGATCCATTGCTTGACACTGCAGAGGGTTATCCAGTATCACGCGGGTCAAAGGGCCACGTGTCCGACTTGTAAAGTTGCCCAATCTGTTCTTTCACACTGGAGGGGGAGACGGCTGGTGTTCGCTGCCCCTTCTACACTGCAGATTTCTACCAGAGATTTAAAAAATGCAGCAAAGCCCAATGCAAATGCTTATCTCAAAGATGTCTTCTGAAAAAAAAACCCTTAAATAAATCTGTTATAAATGAAAAACACTTCCCAACACATAAACGTTTCCTGCCTTCTCTTTACTGTCGTTTAGCTCTGATATTTTTCTACCTGATATGACCACTCAGACTTATGTTTAAAAAAAAAAAAAAAATCACGTTTGTGTCAGTTGTTTGATCTACTGTTCAGTGGTCTGCAGCTTTCTTAATAAGCATCTGAAGATAATTTAAATTCTTGATAATTTTCAGTGGGTGCCAGAAGTACGTGTCAGTTGACAATATCTGTTTCTCGGTTACGTGCAAATACTTCATTGCTGGTCATACAAAATCCCTAATAGTTTTTTTAGGTGAGTCACAGATGAAATCCTAGCCACTGCCTTAAATTAACATTAAAAAAAAAAAAAGTTAATTATTTATTTTCCCACAAAAATCATAATTTATGAATAAGCACATAATTTTCGAAATATCTCATGTGTTTTCTGACTCCAAATGTACTGGTAGTCAGTGTAATGGAGTTTAAAATAAACTCTTTGCTGGTTTTGCTGGAACGTTTGCACATTCTTAGTCATGTGAACTGTGTGAACTGGAATTTGAAGTGAGGGATGGGTTAATACATTACAGGATACACCTTACCAGAGGTATTAATTCACTGCAGGTTTGCTCCACATGGAATCTCTGTATTTTTATGACACATACAGTTGGTTGTAATGCCATACTGGGTATCATGTATACCATCAAAGAGCTAAGTAAGTATAAAGGTATGTTGTATTTCTTCAGTTCACGTCCACAAAATCCTTCTCAACCTTGCGATACCTACCGCTTAAAATCTTTAGCTCTTACTGCATTTTTGTTTGCAGCATTTCCTTCCAAAAATGATATTTGTAACAGAAAAACAGAATGGATAGGCTATCTTTTTTATTGTTTTTGTTATAATTTTAAATTATTTAACTCTTACGTGTCCTTGGAAAATAGACAAAAGTCTACCAAATAAAGCCAATTTCTTGGGGTATCATCAGCTTGCTTTCCACCCTGTAACAAAATTATTGTTAACTTTTTCTTAAATTGGACTGCTTCCCAAAGGCACCATGAAATTTTCCCCTACTGATAGAACGTCTCACAGCAGATTTGCTGAAGCCTTCAGAGACTCCTCCTGTGCCAGGATTTCAGGCTCTGCTGAGCATGTCGACGGAGGGTTTTGTGGACAGGCCCAAGCAAGGCAGATAAAAGCCAGGTGTGACATGGAAGCTGTGTAGATGTTTTCACAGGGTACATGAACCCAGGCTAATAGATCCTCTCGAGAAGGAGGGCTTGTTCTCCTGAGCTTAGTGGCATCCTACGTGGCTGCACAACTTCTGAGCAGTTTGCAATATACGGGTAGCCTGAGCTTCTGTTTTCTTATTCCAAATCCTTCAGGAAGGTTGTCTAAATAAAGGAGTTGGGATGTGGAAGCTCTGTTGAGCTGAGGTTTGCTGGTCAGAAGTGTGCATTTATGAGTGAGGTGTGGACAGGCCGGGATCAGACTGGTGTATCCTTTTGTTCCCTTTGGAGGTGACCCCATAATTCTCCAGACAGAGGAATGATTAGGCTGTTCACCCCGAAAGAAGACAAAGGGAACGATTGTCCAACCTTTGCACATCCTGATGAGCGGTTACTTACCGTTAGCTGGCAAAACATATTAGGAACTGGAAGAGATTTTGTTTGACAAAATAGTTTAAAATAGTGGTTGCAATTGAAACCAGCTGCTGCAGATATTAGCTTTTGCAGTAATGTAATTATAATAATCTTTACACTTTCTATAGTGCTGCTTCTACCAAGGCAAATGACTTTCACAAATTTATTTTTGTACAGCATGTCTGAAAAGTGCCCATCTCCGAGGTGAACAGATGCCAATCGGTACATAACGCATTGTGTAGCATATTTCAACTCGGGGCTCAGAAATGTCTTGGGATCCACAGTATCCTTGAAGAACAGACAGGACCTCACCTTCTGATGTGTCGCTCAAAAGATAGGTTGTGCATGACACATAGGTTGCTTTATACCACTACATAATTTGGTGTGCTTATGCAAAGAAGTGCATGTGGGATTCATGGCATATGGTATATTAAGAAAGAATAACACCAGATTTTTTTTTTTTTTAAAAAATGTATTCATCCATTAAATGGTGTAAATTAAAGTAAGCTGTCAAAATGACAGCACAATAATGCCATCTTTGCAATATCACATACTGCAGCATAGTTAAATCATATCACTTTTGTGGAAGAATTACAGATGAGATCCAAGAAAAAATTGCTTTCGAAATGCAATTCTTTGTTAGTTAAGAATCATCATTGCTAGCCAGGATCCCCTACAAACACATAAAGCACAGAGTAACCATAATAAATCATGATAATTTATATCACAGCTAATTCTGGGGAAGTAGCATCGGGGGTTATACTTCAGATACACTTCATATTACTCAAACTGTAATTATTTTCATTAAAATATAAAATTGCTTACAGCCGATTTGCTTGAAACACGCAGCACTGCACATTTAACCATGTACACAACAGGGCCACGAGAGTTCAAAAGAAGTAAAGTCAAGTGTTAAATAACAGCGCTTGACTCATACTTTTTAATTGCGTATCTTTGTAGACACAATCAATGTACTTTTAATATTCCTTTTTAGCGAAACATTGGACTAGCTTTTTCAATCATCATCATGTTGATTAAAAGTCAATGTCAAAATAAACTTGAGAAAATACTGTTGGGTGCTTGTAAATACAGCCTCTCTAATGGTTTGTGTGTGTCAAGAGGGCAAATTTTATTTCAGGAGGAGAAAAGGAAATGCTTCAAGTTTGTGAGAAGGCGAGCGGTGGAAGGCTGAGGAGTTTGAATGTTTTCAAGCGTAATAATTTATAACACCAGTCTCTCTCTAGTGCCTGTCTCTAACAGTCTCAATGAGTTCTACAAACAGTAATTAATTGCAGTCTCCAACACCTCTGTGAGGTAAATACAGGCAGTATGAGGTGCTCTTCATCCATCCGTGGAGCAGAGCAGCCCCAGGAACCCCTGATCGGAGGCTCCTTGGAAGATACAGGGGCCGCAGGAGAAATTCTGTCTTCCACCATTAGTCTTGAACAGGCTGTGAAGGTACCTCTGTGCCTGATAGTTATATTTTGGGTTTGATTTATTGCTGGGTATCTGATTTTGCTGTTTATATGATCATCAGAGCAGCAGAGATGCTGACCTGAGAGCAGTGCATCCGTGAGTTGGACCTACTCTACCCCATGAGCAAACTGTGCAGCTGATGGTGGGGTTTTTTTCTGTCTTTTTTATTTACTCATTTATTTATTTTTAACCAGGTGAATGAAGTCCACTTACTGGAGCTGGACTTGTGCTAATTATCTCTTCTTTTGGATTTTAAACCTTTACTCCTTGCAACAGAACCACAGAAACTTTGTGTCTCTTTTCTAGCCTCGTTTCTAGGAGTGGTGACTTGGGACAAAAGTGTGGCAAGGCAGAACGTGAAGCTTCATGGCTGTGCTGAAAAAGGAAAGACGAGCTTTATCAGCATGCGTGTTGCTCACTTGGTGAAATCACTCTTTCCTGAAGCTTCAACAGACTGCAATAACTTAAATGCTTGTGCAAGTCTGACCAGGATCTAGAGTCTTAACACAGTGATGGAGCCTATTTTAGAGCTCTTGATCTAAGCAGAACCATCTATATTTACCAAATCTAGAGTCAGATACTGAGTAATAAAATTTAGTCTAAAAACTGTTTTTCTGCAGGATCACCCCCTATTCACTGCAAAGGATGGGTTTGGCTGCAGGAATGAATCAAAGCTGGGGAGCTAACAAGGTCCTCGCCTGTTTGCTGGAGAAGTTATGTGACAACGGTGGATGATGCAGAGATTTCCAGAGAAAGAAAGGGTGACTTTTCAGTGGTGCAAATGGGCCCTGAAGTCAGTGTGAGTATATAGAACCTGACCTTAGACCGTATTTTCACTAGAAAATAATTCTAAGAATCTCCCATGGCACATCTCTTGATGGCAGGTCTTCTCGATCCTTGCAGATACCATCAAGACCCTGGAAATCTTCTGTGGCACAACTGGATACTTTTAGGTCTGTAACAAAATTCTCTGTTCAGAAGGGACGAAGAGCCCAGGCAGGTTGGCTGAAAACTCTTCTGTTGAAGGCATTTTTCCAGATGGCTTTTCCAGCAGCTGTTTCCCATGGGAATTCCAGGTGAGTTTTGCATTCCTTTTGAACCCCAGGCTGTTTCATACATTTTGTGGTGCTTTTGGTGTCTTTGACATATTGCACCTCTAATTTGCATTTAGTCGAAGACAACTCCATCATCTCTAAGTCAGGCAGGAGCGAATCCTCAATGTACTGTAATACCATAGTCCCTTTTTGCCTTATTTCTCCTTAAGCAGAGCAGTCCAAGTTATTTCTATGACGCCAATAATGGAGGAACTGGTTGTCTCGCTCTTCGTTGCGTATCCTCACACACTGGTGAGCGCTAGTAGTGTTGCATTTAGGGAATTAAGACACAGAGATTAGGCTAAATCTCAGGGCTTAGTTTTCGCAATACTAAACTTTTTGACGTCTAACTGATGTCAGCAGGCAAAGCTGTTTTCCCCAGGTTTCCCATGCCTGTTGTGCAACGTTGCAGGGAGCGGAGAATGACATTCAGCAATCTTCCTTGGGAACGAAGAGGAAAAAAAATGGTCCTTAGGCAAGGAAGATCATAAAAATTCTTTCACTTTATGAATAAGGCATTTTGTTGGAAGTGAAGAAGACGTGTACAAATTCAGCAGTGAAAGAAGGGGTTTAAACACCAGCGTTAAGGCAGGGCAGTTGGTTGCCATCGCTGTTTCCTGACTATGTAATAGTGAGCTTGAGCTGAAAATGTCTCCTGTGCTATGTGCCAGAAGGGAGAGCCCGAGCTGAGCACCGTCGTGCAGGTGGGGCCATACCCATCATCCGTGGTTCTGTCCCAACGAAAAACAAGTTTGTGGAGAGTGGAACCATCTCTGAGTATAGATGACAGCCTTCCTAGGGGAACCTGAAAGCCTCAGTAAGGTCTAAATCCGAAAATATAAGACTCTAAATATCCTCATAGTCTTTAATGAATTTCCCAAGCGTAAGGTCTCCTGACAAAGCAGACCTGTGCCTCCATGGACATCCTGTGATGCCTATACATTTGGTTGGCAAGCAGATGCTAAATATAAGATAAATATCCTTCCTATTTTTCCAATTCCTACCATTTTTCCCCTTGGTTTTATATTCCTCATTTTATATAGCTAGCAGTGGCCTTGCTAAAGACATCATAATCCTTCAGTGTGCACTAGGATATTAGAAAAAAATGAACTTTGGATCCTGTGATGGATTGGGACCATCACTTTTTAGGCATGAAAGGACATTTTGTCCTGTCACTTATACATAAACAAACTCTGCATTACTTTATCCCTGCCACCATTTGTTATTTTTAGAACCTGCACAATGGGATACTAAAATAGAAGAAAATAGGTAAAGGAGTTGGAAAGCGGTTGAATTATTTGAGATTGTATGAGATACCAGCAATCTCCGCAGGAATGTAACTTTTTTAGTTCAAGTTGACATTTAAATTGCATTTTGTGCTGGAAAGAAAAGTCAGTGGGAGAAGAGGAATATCAAATGAAATAGTGGCACATGTGGTGAGTCACATTTGCTATTATTTGGTAAGTATTATAAAAATATATCAGATTTTATTGGAATTGACAGAAAATTATTAAAAATTTGAGATAAAGTTTTCCTTTGGTAAACTGTACCTTACAGATGGCACATCAGAGAAAATTCTCTTCTTGTTAAGACATCAAAACAGTTCAGGGAACACGGCAGCATCAGTATAATAATAGTTGACAGGTACAGTGCCTGTGAACAAACACCCATATCGTGGTATCTGAGATACCACATTTTCCCCACTAAAATTAAACTAGGAGATATCTTTGACAATGCTATGTTAATTACATGCCAGCGTTTGCTTCAGTTTGGCTTAATACCGCTTTATTTTCCTCGCTAGCAAGTCCGTTTTGGAGTTTACCAGGGATGTTTGGTTAGAAACCTCTTTCCACGGGTTCTTCCAAATCCAGCCCAAGCAGAGCTCCAGCAACTGGAGCTGGACACAGGTAGGAGAGGAGAATGAAATGCAACCCTGTAGTCACCCTGCTGCTGGACCCGTGTGTTTGTGGCAACCGCTGTAATCTTGATTTTCACCGTATTTAATCCCAAATTATGTTCCACGCCTAACGTGACAAGGGACAGGAAGGATTTAAGCATTTTTTTGACACTAACTGTGTGGATTTGGTACAAAAGGATTTTCATGATGAGGATTTGCTATTTCAGTATGAAACCAAAGTGATAGTAAAATTGACAAGCCCCTAACATAAAATACTGGCAAAGAAAAGTAGTTATCAGACTGCAGTTACATGTGTCAAAATCTCTTAGTTAAATTGCTGTTTAATACCAGCTACGACTTATTTTACCATATATTGCATTTTTCTACACAATAGAGAATTAGACAAGATATCATGTGTCACTGAGTGTCACTTCGAGTAAGGTAATTAATTCTATAATAAATTTATATCTGTGGGATTAGACTACGGCCAAGTCAATGCTTTGTTTTTTGCCCATAAGGCTTAAATTATACATGTCTGTTCTCCCGCTGACTCCCAGTCTCCCCACCTCCTGCAGGTGTTTTCGTGAGGAATAATTCTCTAGCGTTAGTTTGACCCAAAAAAACTCAGGAAACGCCAGAAACTAGCTGTTTCATTCAGTGAAGGATTCTGTTTCTAGGTGGGTTCAGACGGCTCCGGCTGTTTCTGCTGAGCTTTGCAGCGTGCGTAGAGTAACGCCGGAGCTGCTATTGCTAAGTAGAACAGCCATTCCAAAAAGAAAGGAGGGCACTTAAACTTCTTTTTCTCTTTTTTTTTTTTTTTTTTCCCCGTGTCATGACTGAGGGGAAAACCCCTCTGTTCTGTACGGCAAAGATAATTACATTCCGATAGTTTGAATGAATCGGGTTGTAGAGAAATGTTAGCTCTCTGGTGGTGGAGAACAGGCTGAAGCAGACGGGTAGCGATGGGACTGAAAGCTGCGCTGCGTATATAGGAGCGCACAAGCAGCATCTAGACAAATTCTTCTTAAACTCCTTACGTTATAGCCTGCGATGCGCAGGAAGCCTTGCAGCTGCTCTCTACTTGCGAATGTGAGGGGGAAGCCAAATTAGCATAGATAAAAGTAAACCTAAAGATATGTATCTGTGGTGGTATGCAGCGTTACAGGGTCAGAGAAATCATTCAAAGCGCTGGGCTCAGATTCAGCACATTCAGGAGGTAAAACATCGAAGTCGGAGGGAAACAGAGAAGTGAGAAACAGCGCAGTAGGAAGAAAACAGAAATACTGATTAAAATCCGGTGCTTTACAAGGT
Source organism: Rissa tridactyla (assembly GCF_028500815.1). NCBI lineage: Eukaryota > Metazoa > Chordata > Aves > Charadriiformes > Laridae > Rissa > Rissa tridactyla. The sequence goes on along the minus strand of NC_071472.1, from coordinate 4,231,102 downwards.
TACTACTTCCAGTGAGGAGGAGTGTCGTGAGAGCATGGGAAAAAAAGGCCTGCAAGATCCCTATTTTTGGTGATGTTAATCACCTCTGTGTTATCTCCCAGAGCTGTCTCCTTCCCGGATGCTCCTGTGAACTTTCACTCCTGTTTTTGTGCCACACGGAGGGCCCCAGGGCCCCCGACGCTGTTGGACCTCTGCCTCCCACGGCAGCAGCTTTCTGCTCCAGGCAGGACAAATGACTGGGGCACCAGCAACTCTTCCCAGCCAGGTCCTCTTGAACATCACCTTTAGGCCTTTGAAAGCAAAACGTCATGGATAAAAGAAACCACCAAACATAAAAGTTCCCTGAATGGCCCAAATAGAATTGTTGTCTTCACTAGTGACATTCTTTCTTTTTTTTTCACCATTATTGTGAAAATGGTACCAGAGAAATCAGAAGACTGTATTTTATCATTAATTTGGCAAATATAAATCGGGCACCTAGTGATCAGGGGGAGACAAGGTGCCAGACCTGAAGTACGTTCAAAGCAATGAGATTCCTTCCGTTGACTGAAGTGAATTTTGGATCAAACCTTTGGAAGTACAAGCTGAAATGCAGCACAATGTAGAGGAGAAATGTCAAGTTTGATCGCTGCTGGAAACGTCAGAAAGCAGTGCTGCTGATCCGGAGACCGAGGCAGGAGCTGAGAAGATTAGCATAGAGATGACAACCTACTCTGGCTTGGGGAGCCCAGCTGAGGTTTCTCCTCGTGCCATTCCCCATGTCCCAATCGCCTCCGTTACGCTGCCTCTACAGAAGCTGCATATTTATAAAAGAAAAAGAGCATTATCGTGGTCTTCTGCAGCAAATAGAAAGGAAGTGAAACTGAAAAAAAAAAAAGGAAACAACGGGAGAAAACAACAACAAAAAGCAACCCAAACTACTCTTCTCACAGCTACCCAGTGCGTCCACGCTCCAGAGTAGGGCTGGTGTAGATCAGAGATGGACCGAATCCAGAAAGGTTTGCTAAAGCCCAGATAAAACGGGATAAGGATCTGACTCGCCACTTCCTCTGGTTTTTGAAAAAACCTAAGCTATATGGCCGAGGCTTTGCAAATCCAATCCAACCCCTTCTTCCCACCCGCGTGTCGCGTCGGCTCTGCCACGCGATCCGAAGCCGGCTGTTCTTATGACTCACGGGGACGGTTGACCACCATTCTCAACTGTCTTCCTTCTTACACATTTGGTACAAAGAAAAAAAAAAAAAAAAAGAAAGAAAAAAAAAATCCATATTCCAGTTTTATGAAGACACAAGCACATACACAGTAATGCTTGATCTGAAGCCAGCTAACGGAGAGGATATGTTGAAACCACCAGGCATATTGTTATGAGGAGAACAATAGATATTGGCAACATTGTTTGATCCATGTGCCAAGGGTAAAATTAAAGCCGTATGTTCACCCCATCAGACACAGATTGTGGATGGATGTTTACGTAAACAAAGGGTCTGTTAAACCGTGTTATCATTTTCTTCCTTCGGCTCTCAAACTTCTAGGCCAGGTACACCAATAAACTGTTTGCTGGAAGAGCCAGGAAGAACCACATCAACAGCAATAGTTACATGAAACCTTGGGTGATTACCATGTGGATATATAATAATGTCTTTTCTTCCCTTAACGTCTTAGAATAGCAGCAATCAGAGCCAACCCCTTTATTCTTGCAGGAAAAAATCCTCTATAAAGTGCCTACAGATTTTTCAAGGGAGCCTGGGGACTGAATAAGAAATAAGCCGTCGGAAAAGTTTGCCTATTTTCTACCTGTGTTACCCAGCATCCCTCCCTCTTCACCGCCGCTCGTGACATTGTTAAAGCAATGGGTAGAAAATGAATCTGGAGAATTTCCCGGAGTGTACAGCTGCCCTTTTAACTTACACCTCACCAACCCACCCTAAGTCAAGTAACCGACATGTGGTGTGCTTTCCTCGGGGAGCTGCAGAAGCACAAATACAGCTGTGCATATCTGGCACACTGGGTTTTTGATTTCATATCTGCTTGCTGGCCAGATAGCAGCTAGGTTTCGGGGAAGAATCACCCATTGCTGTCTTAAAGAACAAGAATGAGAGAGAGGGAAAAAAAAATAAATCATTAAATGTTTTATCCTACTTGCCTCCTCCAGTATTGAATAGGAATATCCTTCCAATAGGAATATCTTACAAGTTGTTTCTGCTTTACTGAACCGTGTCCACAGAGCCCTTTTGGAGGTCCATTAGTGCTGGACTTTATGGAATTTTATAAAATCTGCTAGGAGTTCAGAGCGCATTGAAAAAGTTTAACTTTTTTGGTTGGATGGACAGGTTGCCTATCCATAGAATTACCAAAATTTCTCAGTTTAAGGAGTAATAGGGAAACCCTGATGTATTTACTGTTTTCTTTCTTTCTTCCTTTTTTTTTTTTTTTTTTGAGGGGCTGCTATATTTAATAACATTCCGGTGCAGCCATGCTGGTTCAGAGCATCAGTTTGGGGCTATAGATATCTCTTGCTACATTGACGCAAAAATTTCTGATGGATGTAAACCGGAATAAGATATTTATAAATGACTGCATCTTCAATTTCATTGGGAAAAATACCAAAGTCAAAGAGGCTTTATTAAAAAAAACTTGTAGCAACAAACTTTCTCACTTTCTCAGTAATATCAGCAGATGCTCTGCTTTAGAAAAATACATGCCGCAATTTTCAGAGTTGTCTCTGCGTTGCTCATTGGCACTGGTGCTTTTGGCAGAGATTACTTGCAAGAGAGAGCCCGCTGGATCTTATAGGTCCGACCAACAGGAGTGCCTCGAAAACAAGCAATCACAGGTACTGAAAAGATACAGCATCTTCGTTTTTCTCTGGCAGTTTAGCAGGAGGACTGATCACTAAACTGGTCTAATTCAGCTCTTCTCAATCACTTGCAGAGATGAGAAAGTTGTTGGAGAGATGTCACTGGAGGCTCTGGGATTTTCTTCTGAAGTCATTCTGAATTAGCTGCTAATGGGGAGCTTTCTTTGATAGCTCTTTTATAATTAAATGCAGCTGGATGGAAATCAACCACAAAGGGAACTCAAGTTTGTTTATCATTACTTGTGACTTTGTTAGCAGATGTTTTCTGAGTACCGTGGTAGCTTGTTTAATTTGTCTCCGTGTAATGTGAAGCAGGTAAACTTTGATTAATAAACTGACAAGTACATTCCTTAATTTATTTTAGAAGTTTCCATCTATGTCTGTTATAGCACATATGCCAAAGCCCAAAAGAAAGAAAAAACCTGCTTGTGTTTGATATTTTTTTTTTTTTTTACTGTTATTTTTAAGTCTAAGGCCAGATGAAAATGTGCTTGTTGGTAACATAGCCTTCACCTTGTAACGGACACAACCACTTGCAAACTTTTGCCATGCGTGAAACCTGCACACGTTGCACTTCCACCAAGATATTCTGTGTTCATTTATGAGTGAGCAGTCACCTTAGTTTACGAGGTATTTGTTTTTATATTAATTACTTGGGAAGTAGCCTTTATTTTGGGGCTTAGTATGTGCTCACCCTCGCTAACTGTGGTGGACAGCTGTCCACAGTAATGCCTGCGTAACTGGGATGAAATTTTATATTTGATATTGCCAGTAAACAGTTATCTTAGAAGAATATGGAAGTGTGCAAACACAAATGGTTGAATTTGAATGCTTAGATGCCTTTTTTCCTGAGACACCTACGTGTGACAATCCTGGCCGTAGCCCTTATGCTGTGCAGATTGAGTGTCCAGTGTGTTGGGCTGAACTATTTGAAAATCCTGTAGTGTTCCAAACAACATTTTAAATTAAATAGATGGTCCACTTCCTGCAAAGTGTTTCAGATTAACAACTTGGGGATAGTTGCTAAAATTACATAGGAAATACATATGCAGCAGTTGGTTCCCATACATAAAATGAACAGCTTCTTTCTTATCTTCCTTTCTGTATTGAGTGTTTTCCTTCCTTCTCCCTCTCACTTATTTATCTGCTTCTAATCCACGAGAAAATTATTTCTGCCTCTGTCTAGTCTGATCTCCTATATTGCAGAGCTGACCCTACCTCAATTTGTAGTATTTATTCACTGCTCTTTTTTTTTTTATCTGCCCTTTCTAACAGCAAGCAGTTGGACATCTACTGCACATCGTGATGTGAAGTGTGGAGCACCAGGCGTTCGTAGCTGTCCCACGTGTAAGTGAAGGGTGACGTCCTCGCCCTGCCCGTGTCAAGGCCACCTCCCCAGGCTCCACGCACCTGATTTGGTCACTAACCATCGCTAGCTGGTGGAAATAAAGGATTAGAAATGCACAATTGAGGGGAAAACCCAACATTGGCTTCATAGATACAGGGATGACAAGGTATCGGGCAGAGCTGGGACCACCTTGTGTTCAGGTGAGATAAAATAACATTGCCTCAGCCCCACTATCTGTTTGCACGGTCATCCCTACCAGATATTTCTAGTCTTTGGAGGAAATCAGCATCTTTTCTGGCTACCAAGTGTCCCTCTTGTTCTTGGTACTTGAACTGCAGGTTCCCAGTTCTTCGTATTTGTTATAAACAGCTCGTTTGTTGTTCCTTATTCTGTAGCTTATGAAGTTGCCTTTTAATAATGACTTGGTACATTTTTTTTAAATGGACTTAATGAGTCAGAAATAGGATTGACAACGAGTCTTGCCTTCTAGTGCGAACATATTGAAATGAACCTTTCACAGCTGAAAATCCTGGTTACCTCACCTGCTAACAAACCCACAGTTTCTTATGAGATGATTTGTGCTTCTGAAGACTGTTGAGGTTCTTTCATAGCAAGGTTGCAGGACATTAATAACCTTTTTGTAAGCAAAAATCAGATCTAATTGAGCAGACCTTGTCTTGCTTGGTAGTTGTTTGGTGCAGTCAGCTGTGAACCAGCACTAGCCATGGACCTCTTGCCAATAGTAAGTGGCTAAAAGTCAGCAACTAATTGCTGCGTGACTCCAGTTTCAGTCATTTGGACACCGGAGACCATGGTGCCGAGAGGTGAGGGAAACCTGATCGATGGGACAATGGCACGTGCTGCTGTCTCACTGCAGTAATGGGATCTATGGGACTGAGCTCATATTTTAACTACTGGGAAGCGTAGGATACGCTGGAAGGTGATGTGTGGAAACAAGAAAAACATTCCTGAGTCATCTTTTTTCAGAGCAGAATGAAGCACGAGATAGTAAATACTAGATTTTTTTATTCTGCCTTTATATTTCCATGACGGGGTAGTGTTGTAAGCTCTCCTTACAAAACCCAGAGTTAAGGGATTATCAGAACCATAAGGTTTTCTGTCTATTCACGATACAAGAAGCAGATTAGAAAAGGATATACTATTTGATCAGCAGCTTCCTGCATATGGAAATCCTAGGTCACCTTGCTATTCCTTGATGTCTAAAGCCTGCTATTCAGTTTCTGCAAGGAAAACGTGTGTTTTGCTACAGTTTTAAGGACAAAGATGGTGGAACCGAACAGTGCTGTGATACGTCAAGAAGTTGAGCCCATGCGGGTCACCAGGGAGGGTCACGACGAGCCCGTCAGGTGGTGACGGCCGAGATGGTTTTGTTTGAGGCGTTTTCACACGTATTTATTCAATAAGGCTTTTGTTTTATTGAAACTGAGAAACACTATACGGCATTATCCTGATTTTGAAGTGACAGTGCCAAGGGAACTTCAGTAAAGGATTTGAAGGCAATTGAATCTGAAAAGTAAAGCTTTGTGATTGCTTAGTTATTTTTGAAGCAATGCTTACATTTAAGATTTATGTACAAAAACAGACTATATCAATAGTAGTGAAGTGGTTTCGGGCCAAGCCTTTTTCAAAGAAACTTATGAACAGAAGGTCATTTCTGAGTTCTTTCTTCTCTTGCAAAGAGACAAACACAAATCCCACCTCGCTGCATTTGTATAATATATAATACATTATTATGCTGCTGCATTTAGTAAGTGCTTGTACTTCCACAAAAATATCTAGAGCTTTATTCTTGATTACAGCGTGCTGCCAACTGCAAGTAAAAGCGATTGTTATCCTCAGAGTTTCAGTGACCTATTAGGAAGATATAAATTGCGACAAGATTTTTTTCCTCTCTGTAAACTTCTGAAGCCTCTTCTTACAGTCTCTAAACCCCATCTTAAAAATACATAATAGGGAGACTTTGTTGAATCCTCTGATGATACTACAATATTGAATCATCTTTATATAATTATGCTGGTGAATATAAAGTATCATTGTTTTCAGTATCTTTCACGAAAGCTGTTTTGACCTTCAGATTAAAGGATCCGTATGGATTTCCAAATGAAAAAGTTGGAGCTCCTGTTCAAAACTAGAGCTCCAGTTCGGCACGCAGGCATCAGATGCGCTTCCACTTGAAAAAATGCAATTGTACCAGCGTATATCCCATCTGAATTTTTCTCCTGGGTAAACCCTAATAAATGAGTGCGTCGTGCATAATGAGGATTGGAGGTTAGCTGCTTCCAGTGAATTCCTTTTCAAAGTGCAAGTAAGATGCAGAGCAGCAAGGAGGAGAAATCCATTGGTATTTGAGCTCTGTAGGATGAAGAGGTTTGCTGCTGGGGGAAGATCAAGAGGAGGCAGTAGGAATATTTTGGGCACTTCTGAAGGAGAGATGGAGACCATCTGGTAGAGAGGATGCTTAAAGGAAGAATGCCAGGACAGAGATAAAAGTAAAGGGAAAGGAAATAGTGACTGAGTAACATCAAAGAGCGAGGCTGACTACAGAGCAGAAATGAAGAAGTAGCAGTGACCCAACATAGGCAAATCATAATACAAATGGTGGCACTGGGCGATGGATCCATATGACTCTGTGAAGGGCTCAGGGGAAAAGCTCAGTGTTTTAATTTCAGGAAAGTCTCCAGGAAAGTGGTGTTGACATCTTTGGAAGGCTTATAATTTAAAACTGATGCAGTAAGCAGGGTTCCTGCTGTTTCAGAAATACTGTCCTGGAGTCTAATCCAGATACTGTCACTATAGCAGAATTTAAAATGGAGAGACGCCAAGAAGAATGTTTCTTCCCTCATCAGCATCAGCATCTTTTCATTTGAATGATTTTAAGGGTATTAGAAGTTTCCGTTGAATTGCCTCCTAAGGCTCATGTCCTGAAGCAATGGTTGGTGTGTGGTCCTTCTCTGTGTTGAGCTGGAGCTGATCTCGTGTGAAAAAGGGAGATGCTGGTTTTGCTTTGCTTCTGCTGAAGGAGAATAGCTATTGGCCAGTTCCCTTCTCCTGCCAAAGCCTGGAAAACGTTTCTGTCACTTGAATTCCACCGAGAGCGACACTATGGCAATCCCCATGATTTCTGTGGATAAAGCAGCACAGAGTAAAATGTCCGATAATCCCTTGCGCCTTGATTCTCCTTAGCGTTGCTCATCACCGGCCCTAAAGGCAGAGGGTTGAGGCAGGTGACAATCACAATTATAAAGATGCCTGTGCTCCTGTCCCTCTCCACCTTCCCTCTTCCCATCTGCCTTTAGGAGGAAACTTTCTGCATCCCAGAGGAACTCTGCTCTTGGGGGTAAATACCTTTGTGGATCAAGATCAAGGCCTGAAATAATATCTTGCCTATTTTTTTTTTGTTCTTTTTTTTTTTTAATGACAAAACAGGTGTGTTACTTTTTACTGAAGTCAGTCCAAGGAAAGAAAAAGAAGAAAGTACTTCCAGAGGGTGATTAATCCCATCTTTAAACAAGCGTGTAAGACAGGTAGGATAAGTCTCTCTCTGAAAATGCCAATCTGTCACCACTATCTATAGAAGGAGCCTTCACGAGTAGCTTAGAGTAGGTGTTTGACTTTTACACGGTTAAATTTAGATGAGATGATTGCCACTTTTTAAGTCAGTCAAAGTGTTTGTTTATCAATGATTAACCATAATGGATTGAAAAGTTGCGAGAGATAACAGAAGTAAAACTATAATGCCATTGATAGAGATATTACATAATAAGAAATAGCAGTAAAGACAATTGCAGATGGTTAACATTTACATTCCCCATTGTTTTTATTTTACTGTTAAATCTTCCCAGATTTTAGGTCTCGTTTGATCTGAAGAAGGAAAAATTTGCCTCTGCTCTGGTGTAAGCAAAATCTGCTGAAGTATTTGTAGGATAAAGAAGTGATTTGTCCTGGAAATGTCAATTCTTATATGTAGGGTCATCAATCCATAAAACAAATTTGCAAACTTTTATAAGTTTCCTTTAGTGTTGTTGGTGTTTTACTTGACGTGCTTCTGACTGTTCTTTAAATGAAGATTGCACTCAAAAGATCTTGCAAGGCGCGCACCGGCAGTTTGCAGGACTTGGTTTTGTGTGTGCCTTGACCCAAAGTATACAGTCAGTTATGCTGAAATAAACACACTTGTCATTTAAAAGAATTAATCATCTTTCAGGCTGTTACCCAACGGTTTCATTGTGCACGATGCTTTCACCAGTCATAACCATATTGCAAAGGTAAATAGATAAAATCACTTTTCCTATACAAAAATTAATTCTTGACTATAGCCCAGTTTGCAGAGTAGACAAAGCTGGCAGAAAAAGAGTAGATGCATAGAAGTTCCAGAATATTGGGATGCTAAGAATTTTAAACAAAGTTGGAAAAAGCATATGGTATATATGGACGGGAAATCCTGTGGTAGTTTTGATTTTTACACAGGAAAAAAAGTAGTTGCTTAGGTTCATAAATCTGTTGTGTGCGGTATTCGAATAGAGATTTTTCATGATCTTAGCTTTCCTCTTTCTTTAAAACGTTGCTTTCAAGTACAGATGGGCCCATACCGCAAGTTTGGGATCCAGATTTGGATTTGGACCTGACGTTCATCAGAGTGTAGGCATATTTAAACTAAGCATCTGAGGTCAGGCTCTGGTGGAATTAACAGCCTACTGCAAAGGTCTGGATCGAGTCAATCTCCCCCATGTTTCAAGGCATAGGTGTGGAAAATATACTGATTTGATTTGACCTGATCTCTAACTTAAAGGTATTTAAACTTTAAAATTAAAGACTGTTAAAGAAGCGGGAGGCTATGATTATCGTTGTGCCTGAGGGATGAAATTGCGTATGGGGACCCAATGCACTAAGCGCTGCTGGAGATTATAACAAGAGACGGGAACAGCCTAAAATGGTTTCCAATCCAAATACTTGTCCAAGGTCAATAAGAGTACTTATGACAAAGTATTCGGATCCCTGATTTATAATCCAGCACTTTCACCACAATATGGTTGTCTAATGCTTGACCTGTTCCTAGAAGGGTATATAATAAATTAATAAAATGGTATACCTAGATGCAGAGAAAGACTTAGACTGCAAATGCTCCGAGTTCCTCTATAGGCTGTGAATCCCTCATATTTCCGAGATTAATGGCTTCTGATCCGTTTTTAAATGTTCCATGTGGATAGTGAAGGCGTTAACTATCAAAACACTGTAAAATCATAATGTCTGTGTAGCTATAAATTACTGTTTTCAAAATGAGCTGGAGGTCTCCAACTTATTCCTAAGTGCAAAATCTTAGATAGCATAAAACTGCTCAAAAATGACTCCAAGCAAGTTTTCTGGCTTTTGCCAAATGGAAGACGATTGCGGGGCTGCCCACTAACTCCATAGCAGGGTCCGTATTGGTGACACTGAAATTAGTCCTAAACAGTATAGATTGAACAGATCGAAAAAAATTTCAGATCAGAGATCAAGCAGTGGAGGTTTTTTCCCATATTTCTCTGATATGTCTCTCTTATTTTTCATTTGTCAAATTCTGAACTACTTCTTACGAGGCAGACATTGGTGGTGAATTCAACTGATGGTACTGCTTCCACGACAGGTAATTTAAGAAAAAATGTTGAAGAATGCATTGGCTTAGAGTATTTTCTTAGGCCAAGCGTGTACTGGGCACTTCAGAAAGCAGGCAAAATAGAACCCACAACTCGCTATTAATTGAGTTAAATACAAATGCAGCAGTTACTTTTAAGGAAGAAAAAGATGCATGATTTAAAAGATCGTTAGGATAGTCTTTTTTGTGGGGCACAGAAAAAACCTTTGCCGATGTTATTGGCTCATTGGGGTTATACTGAAATAAAAATTTGGAGAAGTGCCTCATTTGAATTTATACTCCCTTTGTGGTCCATCAAAAAGGATTCATCTCCTATTCAAATGACTAGTCAATATGTTAGTCAGATCAAATACCACTAATAAGAAGCTAAAAATGCTTCTGAGGAACAGGGGGATTTCTTTAACAAGCCATAAAGTGCTTTTTAATCCATTTCTGACTTGTTAAGTTCTTTGTGATTCTCACAACTATTCCATCATGACGCACTTTCAATCCTTTGTGCGGAAGGAAAAAAATCAAGGTGTAAATCAAGGGCAGCACGTAGATATTGCCGTTCCTCTCCAACTGTTCCCAAAGCCACCGTGTTCCTTGTTGTATTTTCCTATCTCACATCTATTTAAGACACTGGTGCTGGTGGGTGTTTTTGGCTTGATCAAGCTATATTTAATGAGATTGCCAAATCGTAGAGTGCAAGTTTTGTCGAAGATTCCAAACAACATAAAAGGAAGAAACCTTGTTGCCTCACTACAGCAGAGGTAGGAGACTTGGAAGAGAAGAGGTGCTCCTGGTACCCTGAGACAAGGAAAACCTGGATTTTCAGATGCTTTTCAAACAGTGTTGTCTCCTTTGCTTTGAAGCTGCTGAGTTATCTGTCTGAGAAAAGTCACCCGATATTGCAGGTTTGCAGCAGACACAGCCTCAGCTGCATGGGACCCAGGGACGTAGGAGTTCTCCAAATGTATTTTTGTAACGGTGGAAAGAAATGCTGAATACATGAAGATATTATGAAGAGGCTGATGAGGGTGGTTTTTTGCATATCTGCCTGGTCACATCAGCAGAGCAAAATTCTTCTGTCGTTTAGCTCTGAGTTTAAAGAATGATCCTTAACATTTGCTGGATACCTGGGATGCGTTTCCCATCCTAGTAATGTCAGTGGCAAACCCCCTCCGGACATTTTTCTTCAGTTGAATCTTCATATCCTTCACTTCCACACTTCCATTTTCTTTCTTTTTTTTTTTTTTTAAACTAAACATATCTAAGTTTTGGTGCCTGAGCTATGGTTACAAACTAAATTCCTAATTTAACAAAAAAAAAAAAAAAAAGAAGAAAAAGCATAGAAGTGTTTCTGATTAGGATTGTTTTCCTTCCTGATTTTGCTCACTTCTGAAGAGATCAGAATAAGTTAAACCTTTCTTAATCCACTACCAAATCTTTGGAGATAACCCTGAAAATGGCATATTAAATTCCCCTTACGTCTTCCTTTATTTGCTGAAAGCACAGTACTTCTGACCATCCCTGCGATTTTGATGGATTGAATTTGTAGCTGATGTTGTAATGTATTGCGTACAAGTTTATCTCTAAATTTTGTGCGGAATATGGGGCACCAGCCTGTAACTTATACTTTATTCAATAAAAGTAAATGAGTTCATTCATGAAAATAAGTTTTGCGGGATTAGGCCTGTGGATACCAACCATTTGGGACCGAGAAAATAAATAGTGTCGTTTAATAAATATACAGTGCACTAAGACTACATTTATTAGTCTTTTGACATTTTTATCTGGCTCCTATAAAGAAGTCTTTGGAGCTGGGACAACAACTGGTGCAGGTAAATTTCCTACATTGTGAAGGGATCTGGTATTTAGTTTATGGGAAGCAGGCCTGAGCAGATGTGAAAAGTTCAAATAAAGGAAGGCCAGATTAAACGCACTTTTGTGGCTGGAAAATCAAAACAGATGTTATTATTCAACCACAAAAAAATCTATGTGCACTTAAGTAGCATTAGGTGTCTGATCAGTTACATTATTTTTTTTAAGTGAAAATAACAAAACGATTATAAAATTATATAGGCTGATAAAATGCTTTAAAATGTTACCAATGGACTGAAATGTTTGGTCTTCTGGCTAATGGGAAGGGGTAGAACCAAAGTAGATCTTACAATATCTATAGAAATATGAGTATTTTTGAAGGGAGACTCAAGAAAGGAGGAAAGAGTCACTGAAGGAGAAACGAAAGTGATTGATGTATATCAGAGAAATAATGATTTAAGTTGGACACGTTTTACAACTGTCCATAATCTTTTCTGGAGACCTGCCCATATGAAAAGGTTGATCTCGGCAGAAGATGACAGGTGCTGGAGGTCCTCAGGAGCCCTCAACAGCAAGCAAATGTTTGCAGGCTGTGAAAGACGGCAAATAATTTCACAAATTATTTCTAATTAAAAGAAAATGCAATGTGTGGTCAGAAATGCGTATATTAAAGAAAACACCTAAAATAAACGGAACAGCACAGGAGGAATGAAGTTGTAAAAGCCAGGTCATGTAGGCAATGGAAAGAATGTTTTTCTGGAAAAGATGACATGATTTGCAGGGACTCATATGTTGGCCTGGCATGTTTCTGCTCCTGATACAGAGCTTTTCTGCTCTTGCTTGCTGGGAGTCAGCGGTAAACGTAGAGTAGTTCATCTTGCCCTGCTGGGGTTGGGCAAGCCTTCTTAAATATGTCAGATAAAAAGGGGAGCTGCTGGCCGCTGCTTCCCTGTTGAAACGGAAATAGTCTAAGGCATTAATGTCCCAGTAATGGGAAAAGAGAGGACAAAGCTGCAGTCCATTTTTGTTGCAATTGTTTGAGTTGTTGCATGAATACCACGGGTTTGCATGTTTGGGAGGCTGTTGTGTAACAACAGAAATTTCTCCTGTCCACGCTGTCATTCAGTAATTGATCATTGCTTGCTGTTTTCCCTGTCTTCAGCATCAGCAGGTCTGATCTCTGTTGACCTCCAAACTTACCTCTAGGCTACACTTTCAAATCTGCTGCTTTTCCAAAAATGAAATTGCTCTGCACTGATGAAGTGTCTGAACCCCCCGGTATGGGCGGTACGCGGGAGATGGAGAACCGAGATGCCTGGGACACACGAGGTCTCTCCCAAACCCTCCCAGTATTTCTGGGGGATAGTCCCATAAATCTGCTCAGAAGAAACGTGCTCATCTGCAATGCAGAAATAAGAGTGATATTGTCAAAGGACGGCTATCCTACCACGTAATTAGGACTAGGAGCTTGGCACAGTGACCCTATAGCTCATTTATTCTCTGTGTGCATGACCAAAGGATCCATTTTTGCTGTGCGATGTCCTCTCTCATATATTAAGATTACAGGAGCTACCCCTTAATTTTAATCTAAAGATTGTTGCAGCTAATTTGGGCTCTGCCCTGGTCATAAAGCTCCATGGTTAGGAGCAGTCAACGATAACCACTCTCAGTATCTAAGTCATTTTAGAAAAAAAGGGTTGTAGCTCCTCCGTCACAGAAGTTTTATTTTTCCCTTACTTATATTAAAACACAGTGACGGCAGAGGCCACATCTTTTGGAAAGGTGACTACTTAGCCACGATCCAGACATTTGTTAACCAGTTGTTCTCGGGAAGAATGCAAAACTTAAAAAACCCACTGAAAACACGATTAAATGTTAACTCCAAAGGTGAAATCTTGGTTGGCTTTCAGGCGATGTCAGGCCTCCTAAAAGCCAAAACCAAAAGGTTTTGAAAGGTCTGAAATTCTTACTGAAGTCTGTTTTAGCGACCTAAATCCAATTGAAATACAGTATAATTAAGACTTCCAAGACACTTGGGGTTTATTTCTAAGAATCACTTAGATGACCTGTAGGCAACTTTCAGCATTTTCAAGGGACTATGGAATCTTAAAATTATGAATGCTGGCCATTTCTACCAGGGACTTTCGCAAGCCGCTGTAAAAATGCGTATTCCTTAAGAAAAAAAAATAGTATTTTGTGCCTTTGAGACACGGATAATATTATTGCCTCTTCTCATATGAAGAGTTCCTTCCCCTTCTCAAGGAGACTGTTGTTTGGATATTGCTGTGAAGGTGGGAAAAACATGAAGTGGGAAAAGAAGGGACCCTTTGTCTTTGCCTTCTTTCCTAATGGGGATGCGAAGTATCTTACTGATGCAAAAGGGTCGGAGAGAGCAAAATGTGTAAATAATTTAATAGGGGAAAGAATTGTAAGATAGCAATTCACCAGAGTAAGGACAATAGAGTACAAAATGCCATAAAAGATAATAGGCTTATACGAATTGGCATGTGTTAGTGATTATGCAATCATTCATTTCCCACAGATTTCTTTTTATAGGAAACTTCGGAAAATCCCTGAAGAACTGACCGAGTCATTTAACCACAACAGGTTTCTTTTCAACGTGGCTAGGAGTGGGCGATAAATATTTTCACATATTTATGCACTGATGGCTTGTTTTCATCTGCTGGAAGCGGTGGCGCAGAAGGAGGCAGGGGACAGTGGCTCAGCCCCACGCCCAGCGGGTCCTCCTCCCACCACCCGCCCTGTGGAACCAGGCGGCAGAGATCCAGTCGGCAACGGACTCGTGTGATCGGGGAACTTCGAGATTTGGCCCATGTCTGATGCGACAGGCACTGGGGAGGCCGAGGAGAGGGATTTCTGCTCCAGAGAGTGTTTCCGGCTCCGGGCTAGATGCAAATCCCTCTGGCTTGCAGCGAGCAGCTGAGCTCTCCTCGGTCACTGGCAAAAGTCGTCATTTGCTTCCTTGCTGTCATAGACTGTTTAAATACTTGTATTTCTGACAACGGTTTTCCTTCACCACTGGGCTAAGGAACACAAGACCTTGATCTGCGCTTCTGAGTTTCTTAAGGATTTTTTTTTTCTTTTTTTTTTTTTTTTTTAAACAGGTTATTTTCCTTGCAGTCTTCAGGACAGTTGCTCGCAGCCTTGAAATGTCCCTCCTGCTTCAAGACGTGCCGCTAGAGGACCGGTCCCCCGCCACGCTGCCTTGCTCCAGGGAGGCCCTGACCCCAAAAGAGGTTGTTGCGAGGTGGGGTTGGGTCTCTTTTCCCAAATAAGAGGCGATAGGACAAGAGGAAATGGCCTCAGCTTGCAGCAGGGGAGATTTAGGATGGATATTAGGAAAAAAATTATTCACTGAAAGGGTTGTCAAGCATTAGAACAGGCTGCCCAGGGAAGTGGTTGAGTCACCGTCCCTGTAGGTATTTAAAAGACGTGTAGATGTGCTGAAGGACATGGTTTAGTGGCAACTCGGCAGTGCTGGGTTAACGGTTGGGCTTGATGATCTTAAAGGTCTCTTCCAACCATAAAGATTCTGTGATTCTATGACCCCAGTATCCTCCTGTGCGTATCACCCATCTCAGACCCTCCTTCTGCTAAAGCCTCTCCAACCCAAGCAGCTTCCAGGGAGGTGTAGAGGCTGCTCCCTGTTTGCAGCTCCTTCCCCTGCTCCGTTCCCCTTCCCGAGGCTGCTCTGCTGACCTTGGCAGTGCTTGCCCCAGGAACAGGGGACACCCTCATTGCGCTTTCTCCTTGAATATGCTCACCTATGGCTTCACCTCGTGTCAAGGTTGTTCAATTAATACTTTTAGTGGGATGCATCGCACAGGAGCTGGCAGCACGCTTTGCTTGGCTCAGTGAGCAAATATGCCCAAGCCGCAGTGGTGGTGGTGGTGACCTCCCTCAAGGAGATGACGGGCAGGTTTATGGTGTTTCTTGAAGTTTAACGCACCTGCGGCACCAAAATGTGGCATCCTGGCTCAGAGAAGGTAAGATGGGTTTAAACATGCCTGTCTCATAAGAACCTTCAGGCATAAATTTGCTGATATCATTCAAGTGACCCTAGCACAGTGCAGAGTGTTACTCTTGCTCCTATATAATCATATAATCATAGAATATAAGTAGCAGTATGAAAGGAGAACGCGTGAACGACTTTGAACTCCCAAACACTCGAAAAGACTGAAAAATAAAACCAGTTGGAGGATCTGGATCTCCCTCATGGTTCAGCAAATCCAAATTTCTGATGTCTGAGAGATGCCATAAATCAAAGCCACCCGTCAGGTTACAGATATCTCTGAGTATCAAATAGTTTATTCTTAAAAAAAAAAAAAAAAAAAAAAGGGAAGAAAAAAAGAAAGATGCCAATTAAATCCTGAAAGTGGTTAAAAATGGTCATTAAGAGCATTTGCAAATGTTTAGCTTAGCTTAAGTTAGATGGACGCAATTTCAATTAGGCCATGATTTTTTTTTTCTTTCTTTTAACTACATTATACTAAGCCAGCTATGAATAGTAACGTTTTAATTTTTAAAATATGTTGCCTCCCTTCTCAGTTTCAGCCCTCTCCTGCCATATTTCGAACTGCAGCGTACATGCTAGGATAGAAAAAGCGGAAGGTGAGGGGATATAATACAAAAGAGAGTCTGATCAGTCCCTTCTCAAAACAACAGTAGTCTCACCGAATCCTTCTGAATCATCCAAAACATCAAAAAAGCACAATCAAGCCATCAGCAAACAGCAGCAAAACCATCTTGCCGTCTTCTGCAGCAGGGACAGGCTCACCCGATGGCTGCTGGTCATCGGCAATCGTTCAGAGTCGGGAGCTTTGCGCGATTTTCCTTCTCCCGCAGTATCTGAGCTGATCGTGGTTGTGTAAAGTACGTTTAGAAAAAGCAGTCAGCTCCAGTTGGCTCAGGGCAGAGCTTCTAAAAGGGGAAATGTCTTGATATTCACATAATAAATTTGAAAAAGTTGTCATCAGTGAAACTCATGCGTGATGGTTCTTCCCTTGCTTTGATTAAAAGCAGCTAGGGATTTGAGGTGCTTTGGAGTCGGTCACTGAGGAACGGTGCGACCTTTTTTCCTATTTTATTTTTACTGCCACGCCTTATTTCACTTGAATCTTCCCATGTTTTGTACCTGTGTTTCCAGTCTCCCGTTAGGGGGGCATTGACTCAGTAGGAGCCCCACTGCTCTGGGGGGGTTCAATAATCTCGCAGAGCCAAAAACTCTTGACTGTGGTCCCCAGCATTTACTCTCATTATTTTCCAACTTCAGCCTTTCGTAACTTGTCAATCACTTCGCTTGGCACATGCCAACACATCTCAACGACATAGTTCATTCTACCAGGAAGCTCGATAACGCAAACTCTTATTTTAGCTCAGGTTTAGGGTGCCCTTGGCAGGTAGCATCAGTCAGCAAAGGGTATGCGTTTGTTAGACTGGGGGGGGGCGGGTAAATTCTAGGCAAAACTGGCCGTTCTCTTTGCTCCTGAGAGGGTATTTACGCCCAACCAAACTGCAGTGCAAGGTCGATACACCTGACTAGAGCTGTCACTCCCGTAAGGCTGTGTCTGGTTTGAGTAAGGTGGCCCATGCGGGAGGAGATGCTTCTCGGTAACCCGCGGGTGGAAGCGTGGCTCTCCCTCCTCCCACACACCACCGCCCAGCAATTTCTGTGCGTGGTCTCACCTGCCAGGGTGCAAAGTTTTTGAGTCTTTTGCAAATATTTCTGAAATGTTTTTGCGGTCGGAAAATACGGATACAAGGTAAACTCTGAGTTGCCCATCTTTATTATAAAACAGGGCATGAACAGCCGTCGGAGTTACTCGTGCAGCAGTGCATTGACTGAACCAATGAATGTCTGTGATTTTAAAGTAGTGTTAATCTAAGGCAACGAGTTCTGAATAATGTTTATTAACTATATTTTAATGACTTGTCAGTTTTCTAAAACACATGCTGAAGTATTTTAGAAATCACTTAGTAAATGTAGTTTTAATTCTTTTCCCATATTCATGGGCTGCTACTTACTTTAAAAAAAGAGAGATTAGAAGGTTCAGATTTAGAGCAGCAAATTGCTGTGCTAATCTGCAGGTATTTCTCTTCTTGATATGGCCACTAATGTCTAATCTTAGTGACGCAGGCCCAATCGTTGTGCTTTTTCATTAGAGCTGCCAGTGAACTCTGTGCCAGGGACTTGAACTCTGGTGAGCAAGCTGCTCTGCGCAAGCTTTCATATGAAAATGTACAATGTGTATTAAAGAACAAGCCTAAAAAGAACACGTCAAGTTCACGCAAAGCCTGGAGAGTTCACAATATCAGCCCTGGTAGGAGCAGCGTGCCTTTGAACCTCTGGCCAGCGTGGTGGTTAGGGCTGGCCATCAACGAGAAGTCTGTGTCATGAAAAATTTTCAAGCCTTTTAATTTGTTTCCATTTCTCAGGAGAAAGAAAATAAAACCTCGGGAATTATTTTTTTGAATACAAAATGTGATGGAGAAAGGCTACAGAGAGCATCTTCCCGGATGGATGTTGTCTTCGATGTAGGCAGGTCAGAGCTGGGATTTGAACCTGGACCTCCCTCCAGTCCCAGATGCGCGACCATCAGGCCACGGGTGAGTCTGGATTGTCTTCCTCTCTCTTCCCTCCTGCTATCCAAAAGCCTCAGCCCAGACGTAAAAAATAAATCCTGCCAATGACATTTCTGGAGAAACAGATTCCTCTTTGTGAAACGTTCGATGCTGCTACAATTTTTTGACAAACGGAGTTTTGCTGAACTTTTTTTTTTTTGCTGGAGGCTGTAATGGTCATGACCGGTCTGAGACCTCAGTGTCCTTACGTGACTTACTGTCCCTCTTCTTGAAGCATGTAACAGTGGTTTTGGTACAGAGCTCAGTAATAAGAGATGGTCATTGATGTTTCTTTTCTCGTGGGATGTGGTTTGCTCTTGAGCAGAAGGGTCTTATTTTGAAATCCTTACCTAGAGGTGAGGAGTATCTCCAGAAAGCTATTTCTCAGGTGTTTCTGAGCATGGCAGTCCTGATAATTGTCTTTGTTCAGGTTTTCTTGTCACTTAAGCGTTGCTTTCGTATATTCCTGCATTGTTTCCAGTATTTCGGTGTTTCTGCAGTGACCACGCAGTCTGTTCCCATCTTGCTGAGAGCTGATCCATGCTCCCCTTTGAACAACATTCTCTACCTTGTCTCTGTAGTCTCTTAATTTTTTTTGTAATCTTCCATCTTACTCATTTTTTTTAATCTTCCCTCTTACTCCTGTATCCACTAGTTTTGATCCTTACCAAGGAACTTATTTATCAGTTCCTTTAGTCCCGGTTAAGGTGGTTGAACTCACGCTTTGAAACCAGTGATTGAGTGCGGACTTTAGAGACAGTGAAGCTAATGAGGACCAAAACGGCGAATACGGAATAGAAGCCGCCTTGGTTTAACATTGTGAACCTGATAAGCCTAACCCTCTGCTTTCTGTTTTTCTTCTTGGACCTATGGACCACTGTGTAAAGCATTTAGGGTGTGTGTGGGGGGGACATTGAAAGAAATCGCCACCACTTTCCAGAGCAGACTTCAAAGGAAAGCTCACTTTTCCCATTGCTTTTTATCTTCCTTCTATTCCTAGTGCTTCCTTTTTTTTTTTTTTCTTTCCACACTGCCGTTCCAATTTTTGCCCACTTTTAATTTCTCTATTAACTTTAATTAGGCTCGTGAGCTTGATCACCAGGTGGGTTTTCCCCAAGCTTCCACAGCGATGCTTTCCATCAGCAGCAGGCTTGCAAGGGAATTTTGTTAAGCTGGAGACAGGAGCCTAGCGCTATCGGATACAGAGTGCTTCATCGCTAAGTGTTTTTTATATCTGGTGAATTTGCCAGGAAGCATTATATATTTAATTATTTTTAAGCAGGCAGGCTCAGGAGCCCCAGATCGGCGGGGTAACAGAGGGCAAACGAGAAAAGGGGGATGTGGCGTTAGCCAGGGGAATGATTCATGCCTCTGAAGTAACCGAGTGCTTGCGTAGCTCGGGGAAGTAGCTCTGCGTCTTCCAACCGCCTTTTCTGAGGAAAAGGCAGTGTAGGAAAAGAAAAAAGAAAAAGAAAAGTCCCTGGATTCATTTCTGGAGAATCCCAGCACACGTGGAGTTCAGCGCTAGGAAAGGAGATTGGCACACACCTTCTGGACACTCTGTGCATGGTTTTCCTGGGCAGGTTCTTAACAGCGTAAGCTTTTCCTGTATCAAATGCCAAGCAGTATAAAATATGAGCTATTCAGGGCGAATTACGATTTTTGTAGCCTTCGTTTTGTGATCATTTGCATATTCAGAATCTGCCTTGGGTTTTCTTGTTTCTATTCTTTTTCTTTTAAAGAACGTTTACCTGAAGAAGGGCTTAGTTCTGAGCGCACAAAATAGGCATTTTCTCCGCAGTTGACTTTAATCCTACCAAAAGAATTAACACTTAGAGCAGAAAACTTTCTTTGGGTCCTACAGGGCATTAGAACATCTCAGGTACTGGCTGCTGGTTTAATAAAAGGATAGGATTTCCATTTACTTCAGGCAGGCTTAATGTATTGTTCTTGTAGTGAGACAGTCAGAATGAGTCAGGAGCCAAAGAATACACTTTATAGACACAAATAATCGTAAATTCAGAATGTCACCTTTAGGCAGAGGCATTTTTATTATTGTTAGTGGAGCTGCTGAGTAGGTTTGATGTTTTATTCTCTTGAGTAC
The DNA here is from genome assembly GCF_028500815.1 of Rissa tridactyla. Classification (NCBI taxonomy): domain Eukaryota; kingdom Metazoa; phylum Chordata; class Aves; order Charadriiformes; family Laridae; genus Rissa; species Rissa tridactyla. Next base: position 4,210,695 of record NC_071472.1, on the reverse strand, counting down.
TAAATGTTCCAGAGTACCACAGCCCTATCTTTATCAGGCTCACAAGGAGGGAGCACAGCCAAACTTGCTTCCTATACTTCTCTATGATTGATAGCAGATGGCATGCTTTAAAATAAACCTATCCATTAGCAGTCCTCAGTGTTTTTACTCAAGGCATTTACAACTGTCTCAACCAGAAAACACATTCGCTCCGCGAGCTAGTTTCAGGCTGCAACAGCTGTACAGGTGCAAATCTTTCATTAACTCTTAAACCGTGGCAAAATAAGCGTTGCGCCGTATTTTATCTTTTAGTGGAGGGATTGCTCGTCAGAGGAGGAGTGGATTCGAGTCTCCCTTTGCATGTGGCAGAGGTTTTGTGTTAATAAATTGATATTAAGATAAGGGTTTGGGGTTTTTTTTCCATTATTTTTTTTTTTAAATTTTATTTTCCAATAAAAATTCAATCTTTAGGATGTCATATTACCGTGAGATAAACACGGCTATTTGGAGATATATAATGTAAATGGTCAGATAGCAAACCCGGGGGTTGTAACTCGGGGCTGGGGTTCCTGGGGGCCGGCAGCCGCTTCCTTTCCCTCTCCCTGTCCCTGTAGCATCACCCGGACGGGCAGCACCCGCCACGACCCGATGGCGGGGGGGGGCTGCAGGTGTCCCCCACCCCTGCCTCACACCGGGGCTATTTTTCTCCCTGGTTTATTGGAGAGACGCGGAGAGTCATACATTCACATGCCCACACACATATACATCTCCAGCCTGATTCTGAGCTCATAGCTGGCAGGATATTCCATAAATAAATTGCTAAAATCTGTCCCTATATTCTGCTTATTTTGCCTGGGTTTCTATGCAATAGTCATAACGGATGTTAAAGTTTACCCTGCAGTCCTTCCAATACAATGAACTCCCAAGCACCTCCCCAAACATTAGTACCCTAGCAGCTAGAGCTTAAAATATTAGTAGCAAATCTTTAATATTAGCATTTAGCATTAATATTAGACAAGATCTTAAAATATTAGAGCCAGATAAAACAGTATTAACAAGGGTATAGGAGTCATTAAGCAGAATAACCGTCACTGACTAAACGGATGCTGAAACTTTAACATGCAAACCAGCGTAGATGATAGGAACTTCACAGAGACAAGAGGATCCTTTCATTTAAAAGGAGGTTGGAGAGACGAAGGTTAGGGATTTGAAAGCTGGTAAATAAAACAACACAGCGGGAAAAGTTATATAGAATGTGCCATCTCGTTAGTGGCGATCATGTCCTATGTTATTTTTCTTAAGCTGGAAAGATAAAACAAGACGACAGGCAATATTCTGTTGCAAATAAATGGAAATTGGGGCAATTTTTTCTTTTTTTTTTTTTTTTTTTCTTGTAGAAATCCAAAGCAGCAGGAGAAAAATCAAAATGTGCTCTCGGTACTGGAAGTCCATGTAGGGTAGCGGAGGTGCTAACATGATTTAGCATGGTGGACTGTGGCTCGTGTGCCCTTTTTAATGACACGACGGGCAAATTTGAAGGAACTTGAGCTTGATGCCATGGAGGCGGGGGTTACTGCCAGCCTGGGGAGCCATCCCACGGTCGGGCAGCTCCGGAGCAGGATCCGTGATGGCAACGGGGATGAGCCCCCCATACGGCTCATGTCAGCTCTGCCCCGTTAAGCACCTGGAGGATTTGGTGCTAAATGAAACAGGGGATGGGGAGAAAAACAAGGCCAGCTGTAGACATAAGAAGTTTAAGAGCATCAGTACTTGCTTCTAGCTAATCTCTCTTGATGACTCCTGTAAGCAGGCGAGGCTGGTCGTGCCTGTTAATTATTCAAAGCCCTGCACCAGTTTCATAGATGAGTGGTGTAAGAGGATGCGCCGCGTCCCCATTTCTCAGCCCGGCTGGGGAAAAGGCATGAGACAGGGTTTCCCCTGCCACCACCGGGTGACACCCCGGTTTTCACATGGGAAAGGTGGGCCTGGGAGAGGCTGTAGCTGATGCCCGTCCTGGGCCAGCCTGGCACCATGAAACCTCACCTGGTTCTGAAGGGTGTGATGAGCTGAAGGCAAGGAAGGCTTTCAGCATCGTAAACCAATGAGTGGCCTGACTTGGTTTGGATGCTCAGGGCTGCATTCTTGCATGTAGGTTAATAAGCCAAAAGATATGGGGCTACATCCATTAGTGCTTCATCGCAGGAGGAAACAGAGGGAAAGGCGCGCACCTCGAGGTCCACATCTTGTCCACCATACCCTCAGGCTTCCCGGCCACCGCAGTTTCAAGAAGCAGTATATTTTCCCTATTTAATGCTGACGTTAAGGCACAGAGTGGAAAAAGGGAATGGCAGTGGGGTCATGTGGGGTTTAGATATGTATTCTTGCTGTCTGCTGTCCCAAAGAGGCTGCCAAAGCATTTTAGTACATCCCACAGTACGATGTAAATACTATCAGCAGAAATAGAAAAATAATCACAGAAAAATATCTACTCCAATAGAGTCTCTTGAATCTGTTCTGGAGACAACCCTTGATATAGTGTTGGTGTTTGGAATAGGTGTCTGTCTATGCCCAGCCTATGTATCTGCCATTATATCCTCTTTTGATTTCATTATAGCAAAGAGAATATATTTCATCATAGCTTTTGGAATTGTTGATGAATTTTTTTGTGAGATTGGCTTTTTGTTTGGTGTCCAGGACTGCTCACACCCACGCAGACAGGGCCTGCAGCTTGAAGGAGGGGAATCTAAAGCACTCGCTAACGATCTCCGCTCTGTCTGCTGCTTTGGGTCTGCTAGCTTTCAGTGGGAAAGCGCACCCGGTCTATTCCTGATGTGATTAGGAGCTCTCTGAAGAAGAAAAAAATAGCCTTGCGTAAAATAACCTCTACAATATGCAGAATCTGGTGTGTTTGGTTGCCGCTGACCTCAGCGTGGTTATTTCCAGGAGCCGAGGTGGACAGGTGTCTAAATATTTATGGACATTGGCATTCGTCAGGCATGTTCCTGACGAAAGGCAGGGAAACATTTTCTTATTTAAATGAGAGTCACTTTCGCTCTCAAAGTTAAGCATATTCTTAAACACTGTATGAGCTGAGGGCTAAAGAACACAGCTTATCATGATACCACAGGTTACTGCAAATTACGTAGGGCCTCTATAGTAATAGTTTCATTTAGTAAAGAAAAACGAAAAAACCTTTCATCGCCCCCCCAAACCCTTTATTTATTAATGACCTAGAAAGATGTGACGTTACGACCAAGAAACAAACAAATTTTGGCCTGGACACAATCCAGCGCACTCAGAACTGGCGTTGCTCTGTAATGGCCCCTTTTCCTGCAGTACGCAGTAAGTCCCAGTCCCTTCCCTGAGCTGGTAAGTGCTGGAGGGTAGCCAGGGAAAATGGGGAAGGGGAGAATGGAGAGGGGCTCCACTTAATCCCCAGGAGATTTGGCCTGTCTGTGAATCGGATGGATTTCTGATGCTGGTCTCCGTGCCATTCGTAGCAGCGTTGCCAGTAGTAAATTTGTGCTTGCACTGAAGAACACCCCATGCCCCCTGTTTCTTTGCCAAAGCTAAACTCAGCTAAAATAAATCATATTTTAGGAAGCTAATTACACAGCCAAATAACAGAAAGGTATTGAAAAACTGTTGTGTGCCTAAGATTAAATGAATTTACATTGGCAGTAAGGAACACGTACACTAAAAATAAATACGGTAACATGGCAAAAGAGTAAGCAATGGAATTTAAACAAAACCGTAATGCCAAGCGTTGGGAATGGTGTTCAGACTTGCTACAGAACTAACGCTCTGTGCCCCCATTGCGCAGATACTTTGATGGTTTAAATGTGTTCTGAATGAAATTTGCTCTTTCATCATCTTACTGTATTTCTTGGAAAACTAAAACGTGGGGATAGATTAACCCCCCAGCAGTATTACAAAAGGTGTGTATAAGTCCCTTCCCCGCTCTCTTTGCTTTAGGGGGAGAACAGCTCGAGGCAGGGGAGGGGATGTCAGCTGAAAAAGCGGGTACAACCTAAACAGGAGCAAGCCATTAAGAGAAAAGAGAAGGGGAGGGGAGGAAAAAAACCCACCCAAGCAACTTTTGGAGAAGATTTTAAAAGTTTCCCGATGGATCAGCATCCTTGAGATTAAACATGCCCATATGTAAGTTGACATTTTAAAATGTAAGTCTTAGGAAAGATAAGAAGGAAATGGTGAGAAATGCAACCTTAAATATTTTGAAGCATGATTTCCTGTATTATGTGGCGGTTGGCACAACGTTCAGGGGAGAGACGCACGCCTCAAAATCCACGCGGTGTGCTGCCCGCCTCTGCCTAAAGGTTTCCTCCTCTTGCTTACTCGTTTTCGTGTTCAAACTCTTCCACACCTTCGGAGCAGAGTCGCGGTATCCCTTCGACGTTGCTTTTAACCTCGCAGACAGATGTTTTAGATCAATCGCTCAAAACGGATCAGTTTAGCAGTCAGAAAACACTGTCAGAAAAGATTTGTTGTAAGGAAGACAAAACCGTGAAATAAAATTGAACTTTTATCCCCATTTGGATGGGAACTGCGCTTGGCTGGGAATCCCAAGGGGATGAACACAGTGGCCTATCATGTGTTGAAAAAACAAACAAATGACAGTACTCTGCAGTAATCAAGCAAACGCCGCTTCCGAGAAATAGTGTGATCGCTATTGTTCGGTGCTGCAGGACCTAAAAAAGAGATAATTATTGAAGAAAGGAAGGTGGCCTCGTCACTGGGGCGAGGGAAGACAGGACGAGCTGCCGCCAATGGTCCTGAATCCATGCCAGCTCCAAAGGGCCCACGGTTTTCTTGCGGTAAAAAGGTGTGACACACACACGCAAGTCTTAGCAGAGCAGCTGGACTTTATTTCTCCGGCGTTATTCAGAATCAGGAATGATTAACACGCTAGCGGTGGTGGGTGTCAGTATTTCCTGGCTGCAAGAGCTCTTCTAATGGTTCATCTTCTTTTTATTTCTGCAAACCCAATGCAAATACAGTGGTGTCGCTCACGGTAAGAGCCATGAGCTCCACGCATCCAGCTGCTCGAACAGGGGTGGCTCTTTAAGGAGCCCACAGGGGGACAACCTGAACCTCCTGGCCTAACTCAGAATCTTTCTGCCTCTCCCTAGATATTTCTCAGCAGAAACAGCAAAAATGTACTTCTTTTTTTTACTTTTTTGTTTTGTTTTGTTTTGTTTTCCAGAAGGCTTTGTTTTGTTTTGTGTCCCGCGGTGGCCTGTTCATATGCTGAGCTGGAGCTCCGCTTGGCAGCCTCTTTCGGTCTAGCCATATTGCCATGCGGTACCTGTTTTGAGACGGCAAATGTTCCCACCAAGGACTGTATCCCTGCACCGCTTCCACTCCTTTGTCCTGCCCGCCTCTGCTCGGCCACGGCGCCTGCTTTTCGCTTGCCTCGTACTTTCTTTGGGGAGGTTTTGCAGAGCGGTGCCTTCTCCCGCTCGCCTCCCTCCGTATCCTCCGTGCTGGATGAGTTTGCATTGTGTGGTGTTTTCCTCTTCATTTATTGCAAACAAATCTGGTCTCTGCCATTTGTTTACTCTTATACTCTGTCTTTATGCCTTGGTATGCATTTTTAATTAGATGCGCTTCAGTTCTTTCACTGCTTGTTAACACTTTCGTATGGGAAGTACGGTCTCCACCAGCCCTGCGAGCATTCTCTGCGCTTAGGAAATTCAGATTTGTTTCTCCTACCCATGATTATCATTTGATGCAGAGGACTTGTTCCCTAGCTGGCCTGTCTGCTGGGTGCCTCCACCCTCATTGTGGACTTTTAAGGTTGCTCCCGTACAGAACCGGGATAATCCAAGTGCACTTATTCTGCTTGAAGATATTCTGCGTACAGAGAAAATAGTGTTTTGGCTATTTGTCTGGGCTGTTTCCGGACTTCAGCAGCTCCACTTTGGATGCCTGACATCGAGAAGTCCTGGACAAAGCCCGCAGTGTGTGCAGATCAACTGCCTGCATTGTGAAAAGTCCTTCTGCACACGCAGAGCGGGTCCCGGAGATCAGGAATGCGCCGGGTTAGCCGTGAATGCGTTGGCCATCAGTCCTGTGAATGCAGGATGGATGTGTCTGGAGGGGAATACTGGAGTCCTAAACACACGACAGCTTTCAGAAAAGGCATCTTTCCTGACTGCCAGTATTGTTAAAGCATGAAATTACTCTTTTTTTTTTTTTTTTTAAAATAGCGTGAGCCCGTTTGTGCTTCCACTGTTTTCTTCTGCCTCTACATCTGACTCATGCCACAGGCAAAGGACTTCACCCTTTCTAGCTCGCTTCTATACCATCAGCCTTCTGGAGATGATCTGGGAACTGGGATGGGAAAACTTGACCCCACTCCACCCCTTCCTTCCAGTTTGCCCACCCTGCTGCAGCACTCGCTTCCCTTTCGCTTGCTCTCCTGTGTTGCCAGAACATTATGTTCTCCAGGATTTCATACCCTGAGAGGGACTGCAAGGCTAAAAAGTGACTAAAATGGCTCTTTCCATCTCAGACAGTCTTCCCTGACCCTGCTCTCTGGCTGGGGGCGAGGTTGCCAAAGGTCACCATCCACTTCAGTGTGCACAGAGATCGATATCTGCTGAAGCCAGTGCTTAGATTTGCTCCCTCTCCCTTGCCAGCACGATATATTTCATAGTGAGAAGCCAAGAAACCTTTCCTCCCTCCCTTTCCTTCCAAGAAGAAGGAAAAAAAAGAAGAAGAAGAAAAAAAAAAAAAGTCTTGTCTCCACACTTACTCCCACCAGGAGGGCATTGTGTTTGGCCTCTGCTCTGCTTTTTGTTATAAATTTGCATGGTGTGATGTTTGCTTTGGCCGGTGGGGCAGTGGTTGGCACGTTGGCACCGTGGCTGCCGCCTTCGCTGGAGGACGGGTCGGGGTAGGGTCCTCCCAGCAGTACGTGGACTGGAGATGCTCTGTCCCTGGTCCCCGGGGTGGCTTCAGGAGGTGAAGCATTCTCCTTGAGGATTTGCAGTGTTGGGGTGTCAAGGTCTGTGTTTTGCACTCAAATGGCGTGGTTTTGGGGCGGGAGTGCTCTGGTGGCAGGAGCAGAGAGCTCGGCGCTGAGCCTGCGATAAAGCATCCCTCGGTGGAGCAACCTCACGTTGGCAGGGAGATGAAGTGTGCGGACTAATAGGTCTTTTCCACTTTAATTTCTACTCTAAAATGACTCTTTGTTACTGTTCTCAGACTCGGCGCCAACCGTCACTTACGCCCCACACCAGATCTTTCTCTCTTTTCTGCCCTTAGCTTTGTGGAGAAGCCTTTAAAGCAAACAAACACAAAACTGTGAGAAACCGAGGGAAGATATGGACTGGCCCACTCGTTAGCGCTGGAATGTGGAAACTATGAAGACATCTTTTTTTATTACCAATGCTGGAAAGCACAGTCACTGAGTGGGCTGGAATACAATTTATACTACATGCAGTAGTTAAAAAAAACTGCAAAAATGGGTGTAACCCTGGGCTGTGGTACAACTGGCCTTTCAGCCCCCACTTGAGATTTGTCCATCCCAGGGGGAAACTGTGGTTTGGAAGAAGAACATGCATTTAATTTCACTCGGAGAACTTATTGGAGTTGGCACTTCAAGAAAGAATCTGAAGTATATTTTTTGTCATGATTAGTGGCCCCCTCACCACTACGTTTGATTATGTTGGAAGCGGAAAAGTTAAATTCTTATAAAATGATGATTTACAATCCGTGATTATCCAGGTAGGGTGCGCGGATTGCGCCAGCTTGGTCATGGGACTCCAATCTCACCCCAGTTCATTGCTGTGAGAAAATAAAACTAAAATGTAAAAAAGCTGAAAACACATCCTCTGATTGCTCAGGGAATTTTCTTAGTCATACGTTATCTTTCCTAGTAGTTTCAGTTATTTTGTCTCCACTAAAACCCAAAGCAAAACACTGCCCTGACACTTTCCCCTTGATTTTTTGGATCTGCGGCGGCCAAATTTATTTTTATCTCGTTGTCGTCTTTTCCCCTATGGTTATGCAAATCCTCGGAATAGGGGGCAAGGGGAAGAGCTAATTTTAAAGCAAGTAAATGCCAGTGGAAGGTTTCTTCAGTCGCTCTGGGCAGGACTTCTCCTGGGTGCCGCTGTAGAGATGTGGCTACCTCCAAATAGCACAGGGGTAGGTGCCAAGAGGGGAGGTTGAATATTTTCCTCGTAGACGCATAACTTTGCCCACAGGATTGAAGTCTCTTGCCTTGACGCTCTGCTAAGCTCCTCTGGAAGGACGAGGCTGTGCCTTAGGAAACGCACGTTAGGGAAATGTATCTCCATCCGATCAGCTGCCGAATAAAACCTCTGCCGGGAAAGGGTTTGGTGGCGGGTGAAGGGTAGGGCTCGTGAGAAATATCGTGGAGAAAATACGGGGCATCGGCACCTGGTTGCTGCTCCCAGCAATCTTTTTGCTGGTTTGGTTAGCACTCACTATATTTTGATACGCTCTTTCTTTTTTTTTTTTTTTTTTTTTTGTTGCATTCTCCCTTTTTTCCCTTCCCAGGAAATTCTTTTGAAGCTGTAAATTCCATTTTCTTTCAAATTTATCTAGTTTCTTGCCCCCTGCCCCCCACCTGTCCCCTAATACAGCAACTTTTCCTTAAACCTCTGCTTGACTCTAGTGTACTGTAGTAGAAACTCGACGTATTCCCAGCCTAAAAATCCAGCAGGAATAACACTGGGATCTGCTTTGTGAGCAAACACGAGTGTGCCAGGGCGTGTGTGTGGGGGTGTAAGACCTGTAGCTACAGACGTTTGTATGTTTTACAACAAAACATTGACGATAATCGGAATATATGGCACGTGTAACAGCTTCCTACCAGCGCTGTGATTTTATTCAGTGCCGGGTTAGTCGATGCAATTTGTGGTCAATGTCTGGAATCACATTCAGCTCCGGTTTGCGCTTCCTTTGAGTACCATTGCAAGGCTCGTTACTGCAACGAATTAACCACAGTCAGTAATCTTCCGTGGGGCCTAAAGGTTCTGCATCCAGCAAAACACATAAGCCCCTTCCAAGGGGCTGTAAGTGCACCGTTAAATGGCACTTAAACTAGGATGAGTTTAAATATCCATTTAGGCTTTTTCCCATTTCGGGGACGAAGAGATGGTGAGGTGAATGTTTATGAAAATAAAGCAATTTAGGTGCAAGGTCCCAGGTTTGGAAAACTTGGCCCATAAAATACACGCAGTAAGGGTGCTCGTGGTTGCATAAGATAACAAAACTCACAAGTTGTTCGGATTAATCTCTCAAGTTACTGCAGGGGCATATTGTCTTCACATTCACGTAGCCTGATTAAGTTGCGTATGAATTTATGTCCCGGTTTTGCAAGCTAATAAACCTACACAGTTTAAAATGCCTGACAAGGGCTCCGGGTTTTGGAGCATAAATGCCGTCCCCCTCCTTTCGTGAAGTGCCATAGGCATTCCCGACCCTCCTTGGAAAGAGCCGAGTACGTCCCATGTCAGTCTGCAAATGAACTACGCATCTCAATGCCAAAATAAGTAGAATAAATTATTTCGTTCAAATGCGCGTTTGAATGCTCTCAACCTAGCCGCGCTCTTTCAAACGTTCAGTTCATTTGTGAATTCTCTGGACGTAAAGTTTTTGTTCAGACTTTTTTGGACTCGTTGCGATCTGGCCAGAAATTAGAGCGCATCAAGCCTCGTACGTAACCAGAAAATGCCGTGTGAAAATAAGGACTGCTGGGAGCAGCATCTTTGTTAAATTCCAGCTAGACCAAACTCGTTCCTCGCTGCTCGAGCACTGAGCTCACTGCTCTTATGACTATGTGTGCAGTCTGAATTGATTTCTGAGCCCGGTTAAGGGAAAGAGTTAAGCCTGTTCTCCCCTTCTAGTTGGCAGAAAGTTTGCAGTTTAAAATTACATACTGACTCTGGTGTAGAGACACAAGAAATTATAGAGCAGACACTGTCCAGGACAACGTATAATTTAAAATGTACTAAAGAATGTATACCACATGGCAAAGTAAGTGAAGTGCTTCTTCAAATATAAGTGTTTTGCATAGAAAGGCTGTAATTATCCACTCCTAGGGAAATGTTTGCATTCATTCTAAATCAATATTTACTATTCATCTCTTGTGTTCAACAAAACAAGGATTTAACATTTTTTTGTTTTAATGAGGTACTAAGACTACAATAACACTACAATGTAATTGTCTTGATACAAAATATTGCTAAATTGTGTTGCTATTTTGGGAGCGAGCAGTTTTGGGTTTTTGTTGGGTTTTTTTTGTTTTTGTTTTTGTTTTTTTTTTAAAAGGAGGGGTATCCCTATTTGTGAAATGTTACTGCAGTAACACACGATTCGAACTCAGCCAAGCAGGGAGACTCACCAGTTTCAAAGAGACGTTAAGCCTCCTCTCTGTTAAGGCCCTTAACTAGGATCGTTCGGGTGAGTCCTCTGCCTCCCCCCTGAAAGCATCAACCTCTGTATAATGATTCCTTTTCAGCTGGCGTCTCAACAACAACAACAACAAGAAGGATGCAATTTCTTTTTCTGGTTTTAAGGTTGGTTTCCCACCCCCCCACCTCCCCCAGCATCTTTCAGCTAGGCGGCGGGGAGGGGAGGGCGGGCGGTAATTGGGCTGCAACCATCTCCGAGTGCCGGTTCCAGCGTGTTGATGCAAATGGAGTTGCCTGAACTTCTTCCTCCTGGGAAAATTTGGGAGGGTGGTTTGCAGGAATGATACCGGAGCTCTGTCCTTTCTCTTTTTTTTTTCCAAGGAAATAATCTAGCTTTAAAAAGTTTGATATGGTACTTGGGGAGGACATAAGGAAGGAGAAAGTCCTACGGTCGTGTAGGGAAGATCAGTCCTTCCTGCTGCAGGATGCTGGTGAAATGAGAGCACCTGAGAAAGATCAGAGTCATTGGGGGGGAACGGCACATTTAATGACAGCCTGCGCCACTGCGGTGCCGTGGTTAGGAGGATGTCCTTGCACCAAGCATCCTTCTGGTCGAATTTACCTGGCATGTCTTAAGAGGTATGACTTCTCAAACTTTAAAAAAAACCAACCAACCCAACAAGCATGTATTTTTTGGCACTGATGTGGCTCCACGTGAATCAAATCAGATAACTGGAAACACTTTAGTTGGAAAATTCTTTAAAATCCTTTTTTTTCTAATCTCTATTTTATATTCTTACACGCTGCCCACCACCTCCCAGGCTCTGTCCCACCCTTTCCCAACACTAAATGCTTCCACTCCTGCTGCTAAAATTCATGGCACAAACGTAGGCTCTTGAGTGTATTTCAGTCTCATATTCAACAGATAGGTCCGCGTTTTTTTTTTTTCCTATGAATCTGAAGTCATTCTTGTTCTCCGAGAAAATCATGCACATAAATAGGGTGAATAGCCCTGAGAGAAGAGCAGTCTCTTTCTCTAGCAAATGTTATTGTAACTGGTGTTTTAATTCTCCAGATATCACTCTCAGTGTACCGGGTAACAAAAGGCTGTATAGTGCCTAATCATTCAGCAGTGATCCAGGGAAAAAGCAGAAGGTTAAGAGCAAGTTCCTAAAGTCTGTAAAATCAATGGGACACTAGAAAGGGAACTGAAGTGTACCAGAAGGGACCTCTTGAGGGTCATTAAAAAAAGCAGAAACTGATTATGAACAGAGCTTTTACCCGAAGAACTGGAGGGGGCCAGCAAAACCATTCTGCTGCACTCCAGTTAAATGTCTAATAGTGGAGACATTTTCTACACAGCCCATAAAGGATAATGAGGATGGCTTTGATAGCTTTCAAGAAAGTTGCTCTTGTCAGTGTTCACAAAAACATGATCTGAGCATGCACTCTCAGAGCATACAGCCTACGGTGATCGCACATAGACAGCGAAAGGGAAGATGGTAACCCAATACCGTGCGTTTCACCCCTGTCATATGCCTTATCTGTTATGTATGTGAAAAATTGCATCGACCTAACAATACGATGCAAACAGTAGCGGCAACGAAGCTTGGTGTTACACCTACCAGTCTGGTATCTCGCCTTGCTGCGGTGCGGGATGTGCGGAGAGGTGGCAATGTTGGGTGATGTTACATACAAGAGACCAGATTCCTGTATCTCTCCCTCCAGAAGAAATGAGAAATAAAGTTTTAACCTAAAACTTACAGAAATCTATCACTGTCAGCAAAGTTTGGATTAGGACCTAATAGCTTTCTGCTCAGTTTCTGTGTTGGGAAAGCAAGCCGCTGAAAGCCTGGAACATGGTGGTGGGAATTGGGATGTTTGTTCCCTTCCTATCTCTGACCCTGATCCTCTGGATGATCTTGGGTGAGTCACAGCTTTGCTGTGATTCGTTTTCCCAAAGAGTAAAATTAGTACAATCAAACTTGCATATCTTACTGGGGTAGTCTAAGAGCGACTCGTAAAAATAAGTTTGAGATACCAATGGGATGGTGTTTTAGAAGTTCAGGGTGTTACTGGTCACCTTAAAAAGTAGGGAGGTGGCTCTGCTTTGCTTCTAGACTACAGAGCAGTTCTGTTGGGGAAAAACATCGGAAACCTTCCTAGTCAAAATTAACCTTGAGTCCTTTGTACTTCAGAGGAAACAAACCTTTGTTTGAGAAGCAGACGTTCACAGGGATGAACTGAATGTGAGTCAGTCTAACAGTGGTAAAGCCAAATTGTGAAACTTTTGTGTCATTGCCCTGTGATTCCAGCTATCTTCAATTAACAGGAAAAAATGCAGGAAATTCAGGTGGAAGGAATGCATGGAAATTGAAGTCAAAGAAAATATTTGTTGTGGCCTTGGCAAAGTGAGTTTTCTAAGGCTGAAGTAGCTTTTAAGCAATTAGCATCTGCTGTGTGCAATTACCGAGTGACACACAGCCCCAGATGGAGGGCTCCGACAGCCAGTGGCCATCTGGATTTTAGTCTTTATCAAGGGTTCACTCTGTTCTGGGTTTCACCTGGCTTGTGAGACAGCCCTCCCTCTGCCCCGTGTTGCGCAGTCAACCTTGAGTCATTGGTGGGGAAAACAGTGAGACAATTCTGAGTCTGTCAGGTCCAAAGCTTTCTGGAGTCATTGGCAAGATTATTACTAAAGACGCTGACCCCTGAATTGGTGCATCGCGCCCGGTTTTCCAAAATGAGGTAAGTTACTCAGATAAAATCCAGTTTTGAGCCATAAGTGGCTTGATATGCACCAGTGTCTGTTGGGATGTATGGCTTTGGGAGCCTCAGCGTCTGAAGTCACATGTAGAAAATCAGCTCTTAAAGGGAGAATTTTGTCAAGAGGCTTTCGTATTTTAAAAAAAATGCAATTAAGTTTTCCTTAGGAGTGATAAGAGGTATCAGACCCAACCACAGAGACTAATTCTCTGAAGTAATCTAGTTTTAAAAACGAAACTATGGTGTAGTTTGTGAAATACAAAGAATAAAAATCAAAACCAACCGACAGTTTCTGACTACTCTGTATCTAAAAATGGGCCAACCTCGTTTAGTCTATTTAAAAATTGTGTATCCATACTGCCTGTATGCCAAGTTCAGCATGATGGAAATGAAAATGGTTGAGGTATAAACCCTTGGAAAACAGGGTTTATAATGGAAACAGTAATTGACTCTTAACTACCGCATCAAAAATACAATACTATAATACAAAGCCTAGCTCTTGGGATCCCAGCTCTGCTTCTAACCTCAGGCTGGCAGACAAACACCTCACCACAAAGCTAACTAATGTTTATAGGTTTGGGGTTTTTTTGCTGTTTTTTTTTTTTTTTCTTGCAAAAGGAACACGGCAAGTGAAGAAAATTTATAGGAGCAAAGCAAAATTGGCCAACAGTTCAAAAGTTCTCTCTCGTACGTTTTTGGTGGTTTTCCCAATCACTGATTCTCTCTCAACTCATAAGGCTAAGAGGAGATGCCATGTTTCTCCTCTGGATGAATGCTCTATTTTGGCTGATAATTTTATTCATGATGCTTGAATCACATCCAAGCCTTCATCTCAGCTTTACAAATAATTTAACTGTTCCTCCAAAGGTCAGAAATTTGGTTATCCTGAGTGGAGAAGACAAAAAAAAATAAATTCCTGACAGCTGTTGAGTCCCTTCTCTGCATAACTATAACAGGGAGGAGAGGAGAAGTGGTTCTGGGAATGGAGCAAAGCAAATCTACTATCGATCTCATTAAAGATACTCACCAAAACCTTCACCTAGTCTGAGCCGGGGAGCTGCTTTTGTTGCCAGTTATGTTTGTTATGATATCTTGCCATTTTGGGTTATGCTGAGAGTGCCAGTCCTATTTGAAATTCTCATCAGGGTTGTGAAATGGGGAAGATCAGGAAGTTCATCGGGGAAGAACTACCGCTCTGTCCTGGTCAATAGAACCATGCATGGACCTGTGAAATAAACTGAATACTATGAGGTCTTCATGCAGGGACATGTGAAATAAAACTGAATGCTATGAGATCTGTGCATTAAAAAAAGAGAAAGAGAAAATTCTACTGAGGTGACTGGTCTTGCGGTATTTTAAAAATTCTTACTTCTCTGTGTATCAGTAGTTTATTGGGTTCATATTTTTGTAGGTAATGAAGAAAAGCAGAGGACACAGCAGGAGCGTTCTCTGTCCATAAACGATTTTAGTTCAGCTACCGAATAAAAAAAGAATTGTAATTGCTTTGCTTTGCTTTAGGTATGGAAGATGATATATAGGTCTAAGCTTAGATCTTGGCAAAGTTGCACCTTCATGTCTGCCAGCATCACTTTCTACACCTGGGCCACCCAAAGGGGGCTGCAGAAAGACTCTGGCCGTGTCCAGAGACCCCCACCCCTGCACTGGGGTGCACAGGGGGCTGCCAACTGGGGTGAATGGTGCTGGGGGAGTCGTAGGTTAGTATCGGCATCCGTTGTTGGCCTTCAGCTCTGCCATCAAAGCCACTGCTCAAATCCAGACTCTTCCAGATCTGACTCCTGCCCCCATCCGTTTCCTTACGAAATGAGGGGATATGCCAAAGCAATAAAAAGACATTGTAATTTTTTAAATTCTTTTCTTCCTGTAGCTTCTGAGCATGTGGAAATCTCTTACAAGAGACGGCACGGGGTGGCAATAGCTGTAGTGGTGCTTGCAACCGTACTGACTGGGCGCACAGGCTGAGCAACTCAAAGCTCTGTTGATGATCACTGTTAGCACATAAATGCGTATTCAAAACCAAAAAAAATAGGTCATGTATATTGCAACAGTGTAATTCACCTATTCTTAGGCAAGTTTCCCAGTAATGGTCCTACAGGCGCTTTTTTATTTTTCTTCCCTTTAACCATTGAACACCCTTCACTGCAAACTATCCTGTTGATGTCCGTGTAAAGAGGATCTGGGACCTAACACAGAACACTATTGTTAAAGCTCTTTTTCCTGGAATGGAGAAAATTTACCTTTACTGGCATCCGTGTCTTTACTCGAGTACAGCTCCATTTGAAAATGATTGGGAAATTGCCAGTGCAAATACCAAATAAAGATCCCAAGAATTGGCCCTTTATGATGAGTGATTTATGATTTAGCCTTTAAATGATATAAGCTATGCATTTCTATTTGGATTTTGAAAAAACAAGCCAGGAAAAAGCAACGATAGCTTAGTAAAAAATGTATACAGTCGTGGAATGCTAGTACAGGCTTTGGCAAAGGATCAAGTAATGATAAGGCCCAACTCTATAGGGATATTAACATTTTTAAAGCAATCAATGTGAAATAAATCCGAGAATGTGTGTTTAAATTATGAAAAAATACGGCATGAATATGCATTTTGTAGCTAACTGCTCCCTGTTGTTTTGGGCACTTGTCCTGCTTTAGTACGATTTTTGAGGAGGAAAACCCTGACTGGAGCATAAGCTACATTTCAAGTCCTATTTTAGGTGGTTTGCAATCGTGGATTTCCCTATTTTTCTTATCATTTTTCTTTGATTTGCTTTTTTAAGAGTATTATCCAACTCAGCTTGGCACGGTTCAAGTGCACAACTGCAACCTTTTCCATGACCCAAAAGTCAGTGCCACTCTGTGGGTTGGCAGTTTGCAAATAAAACATATCCTTAATGAAGTGTGGAAGCTCCTGTTCTTTTCCTTCCTCAGGAGACGTGCCTTAATCTCTGGCTCAGAGCCTTGTCAAATGCTGCAGTAAAGAACTGGCAAGCTCAATGCTGCTAATGGATTGAAATCTCCACCAGGTTGTTCATTTTTTGAGTTTTTCTTTTTTTTCCTCTTCTGCCTTTTTTTTTTTTTCCTAAATACTGCGGCAACTAAAGCATCGCTCCAGTCTTCAGTCTTCTATAATGATTGGTTAGGGACTTCAGTGACAACTCTACAGTACACGTAAGAGAAATTTAAATTATGCCACTAAAACATACGAAGGATTTAGTTGCTTATGTAGGTCAATTATTAAGGGAAAAAATAAGATTAAAACCAGGGGCTGTTCTGCATATTTGAAGTTATTCCCGAAGATATAAAATTGTCGTATTTATGCTTATAACTTGTGACAGGTTCTCTAAGTCATAGACATTTTGTCTTGTCTGTAGTAGATGCTGAAAATGTTTGGAGAGAGAGAGATATATATATGTATTCATTTTTTTTCCAGGAGGTAACCATAAGCTAATGAATTGCTTCCGAATTTCTGAAAAATACTAAAATGCAGTATTAGAAAACATGACGGTTTCTTGGGTTTTTTTTTCAGGATATGATTGACCAATATTCAGCTAAGGGTAGCTCTCGCTAGTTCTGCCATAAATTGAAGAAATTCTGCTATTTTTTTTCAAAATTTGGATTTTTTTTTTTTATTATTATTTTACGCAGGTATGGTATGTAATTTCAGCTTACCTTTTCAGCATTGTTTTTTGTACAGCAGAAGAAAATAACTTATTTGCAAAGTCATTTTGAGAGGGGTCCAGACTGGACCCCGTCAGGGGGCAAAAATCTCTGCACGTTTGCAACGTGGTTTGCAATATCCTGTATTGCAACCTGTTGTTGTCCAGATCTTGCAAACTTTTACAAAAAAAAAAAAAAAAAAAAAGGTAAGAAAGGAAAAAAGCAATTGTTCAATCGCTCCTGCTAGGGGCAGGAATTTGTAGCGTTCCTTTAGTCTCTGTTAACCTGGTTCTGTCAATGTCAATAACTCGGTGACATCCTGGGAGGAGGAAAAACCGTGGGCTGACGGGTAGAAAAAGCAATTCGGTGCGAAAACGTTATCAAATAATGTATGTGGGTTAGCGCTGTGTATTCTGTGTCGTTGTGCTGGAGAGCTGCTGGTGTGATTGTGCTCGTTTGAAACATAGGGACTCCTCGGGAGAAAGTAGGTTACCCTCAGTTCTGCTGGTGGATGGAGAGGAACGAAAAGGGACGTTTTTGTACCGCTGCCTTTTAAATCCATGCTCTAGCACGTTACTGGAGGGACCTTGGTGGGGCTTATCTGCTGAGCAGATGGGAGGTGAAGTTCTTCCAGCAATGCTTTTGGCAGTCAAAATGATTGCACGCTGCAGCTAAGCTGATGTTCTCCATCGAGTTCCTCTGCATCTGTGCGGGAACCACTGAAATACTGGAATAACTATTCTTCTTGACGCGTTTCCATCAGCAAGGAGTTGATATGAACTGCGATGACCTCATGTCTCGTTATTTCTGCCCCTTAAAGGATTTCATTAGGGAAAGCGTGTGGACGGAGTCCATCCGTGCACCATTGCACATAGATGGTCTAGAACCTCTGCAGAGTCTCGGCAGCTGCCTGTGCTGCAGGTTACTTCAAAATACTTTTGAGCTGCCTGCCGAAAGAAGTGGTTTGCAATCTGTAAAGACAACAGCTAGATTTAGGAAGGGAAATAAGCTATAATGTAGGAATTGACCAAGCCGTGAAGTGTTAATGTCAGCTCAGTGATTTTTCTAGGGGGGGGGGGGGGGGGAAGAAAAAAGTAATTTTTGACTATATATATATTTTTTTTTTTTTTTAGAAGACTGAATTTTGTATTAAACAATTGTGTTTCTGAAATGACTTGAAAGAAGAGTGAAAAGACACCAGGGCCCTAGAGAGGAAAAGGCATTTTGTAGAGGAGCTGAAGCTCATAGACAGGAATGGTGGGAGCTATCTGGAGTGGGAAGGCACGGGAAAAGGCATGCGTGGGGAGATTAAAACCTGATTTGTTCAAGGATGGACACTGGAAATTAAATCTCACGTGAAGTGAGAGGGAAGGACTTAAGGAGATGCTGGAATTTGGCTGCATTGTTTTGCTGCTGGATTTTGGATGAATGACTTTGGTCTCCAAAGTGCAATCCGTGGACCACGTACCAGCGAAGGGCATCATTTTGTAGTTTTTCTCCTCTGCCTACACAGCCCTTGATTAGTGGTAAAGGCCCAAAGTGACTAAGACACGTATTAACGTAAGGCCTCCAGTTGTAAATCAATATTTGAAGTAAATGGCTTTAACTGTTGGTTATGGAAACTTCATTCTGCGAATAATTATAAGTCTAAAAGTGAAAGTGAGATTTAAGTCCTGTGTTGATCTGCAGAGATTTGGCAAGCAGCACACATACTTAATCAGGCGCTGTAGCCTCCGTGCTTAAGATGGAGCTTGCAGCTTGTTTGTTCTGAGAAATACAGTATATCCATTCATCACGCTTATTCAAATTAGGGCATCCGAGGAGTAATGACAACCTTATTCGGCGAAATTATCTGTAGCGGTTTAAAGAATGTACCTGCCAATATGAAAATCAGCAAATCTGATGGTGGCACGTTTAAAAAGGGTTCAGCAGCCCGGTTTTGTCCTGTGTAAAACAAACAGTTTGCAGCACGCGCTCCCATGACTGCCTCGTCCACAACGATCAGCATTTGTAGCTTTGCCCTTCTTCTTGATCTCGATAAACTTCTGTTGTGTTTGTGCTGTTAAATGTGAACTTCCGTTGACTGCGCTGGAAATTTGGGCTGTATGAGAGCTACGCTAGGAAGCGCTGCGCTAATTTCTGCTAAATTATTTTATTATTTCTTGATTAAAAGCAAAGTTTTATTATTATCACTGCTTTTGCAGAGCAGTACGTTTGCTTGATGACTTAGAGCTACATACTTTGCTCTTTCTCACTGAATTTCTTTACCTTTTATAAAGTATCGTTATCTTTTATAAAGTGTGCTTACTAATTGAATAGCACGTATACTGACTGTAGAAATAGTAATTGTTTTTCTCTGTCCTTATATAGGTCCCATTACCAGTTTCTCCTGCACTTCCTCCTCCTCTGAATTAAAAAAAAAAAGAAATAACAATCTTGCTCTTTCTCTCCCTTCCAAGTAGGTAGGAGAAAATTGCTTGATTAGATTATAGGGTCTCTATATGCGTGTAAAGATTTTATTGTGGGAAATCTATATTAGAGCCAAAACGATTAATGGTAATTAATGTTCCCACGTTTAATAACAAAAGAATTAATAGTGAGAAGCCACTTACCATAAAGTGTTTCCTTGACGTTTCTTACTAAAAATAAGAATTCTGAGCATGCCACATAGATTTTTGGGAAAGAAGAAAAAGAAAGATTAGGTAAAGAAAACATCTCACTGTAACTTAAACCATTATTTTTCTGACAGCTTTTTATCTCCTGTCTGGAAGAAATAAACATATTAAATTTTTTATTAAAATAGTTAGGCTTTGTGAGAGTGTTTTTTTTCCCAGTGCAATAATAAATATTTATTCCTGCAAGAAACAAAGAAGTTTGTTTATGAGACTTTAACTGATGCTTAGCCAAAGGTACGAGTCTTTAAACGTAATAAATACAGCTCTTACGCACTTGCTTTCTCTTCTTGAGTACAAATTTTGATGTATAAGTAACATTCCTATAGAGAGCAGGTCATCCACTAGCATTGATCGTGTCCTCCGAGGCACCGGCACCTTTGATTATGGTTTCTGAAGGGTGAAGTGCACTACATCGACTAAAGAACAGCTCCAAAACACAGAGTTAAACCCAGCCACAGTAAATTTCCAAATAAATAACAAAGGCTTACAGCAAGATCTTCAGGCATACGGGCTGGACAGTGGATGTGGCCAGAGAAGGAGTTTAACGTGACCTAGCGAGCTCTTGCAAAATCCTCCTTCTGTTGCTTCTGCTATGCCTATCCCCTGTTGTGTTCAATTGGCATTGCTTTAAATATCACCTCCTACCCGTCAGCGCAGCGGGGGCAGCGTGTCTGGATGCAATGGTAGGAGACTTGGTGTTAGGCACTCACATCAGAAAGGGGATTGCATCCATTTGGGAAAAAGCTCTTGGCCAAAGTGTCCAGTACAGAGTGAAATTCCATCCTTTTGAAGGAAAAAAAAAAAAAAAAGTGCTTAAAAGAAAAATACTGTCAGATGTCCGTGTACTATTAACACAGAATAATTTATACTGGATTCTGCTCTTAGTGTTTTGGTAGATCTGTATGTGCTCTGCCTATGATCTGGATGTGGCTAGGGTTTCTATGTCTGTGCTTCTGGCAAATGTGGTCAGTATTTAACCCAGACTGTATTTTTGTGCTTACCATCTGCTTAATTCTGAATGTCAGATCCACAACTGGCCCGCCAGTTATTTCTATTCAGCTATTTTGAACTCGGCTCGGTGCAGCAGATAGGAAAGGATGTACTGGTTATGCGAAAATGTCAGCTGAGCCGAATCTCCTCCCAGAAGCTAAAATCAAATCTTTTTTTTTTTTTTTTTTGAAAATAAGAAAAGGAGGTGATTCTCCTACATTTTCATTGCATTGTCTTCTCCAACCTTGTGCTGTCTTGGCGTTGTTGCAAGTAGAAAAAAATGAAAATATGGTAGTAAGGGCTGAGTTCGTAAGAGTTTTCAGTCTGGTTGGAATACCAAGTCAATGGGCACGCCACACTAAGTAATTTCCAGTAAAATTCTATTTTTTGGGTGTGGAAAAACTTCACTGTGTGCCTTAGCCTGGAAATGTTTTGCTGAAGTGAGCTATTAGATCTCAGTCTTGACCATACCACCCTTCTAGCTCTTCTTACACAGCCAGGCTACTCAGATACTTGTTCAATATGTCGTGAGTGTCTAATAAGAAAATAATTGGGAATGTTTTTAATGAGTCACTGTAGCTTAGAAATCTGGATTTAACGAAGGAATACCGGGAAAATTGCTTACAGTTATTTCTTGTAAGAGAAATTACTGAACACTCATAGTTATTTGTACACTTCACAGGTCTGATTCAGCCTTGCAGTTTTGATGTCTCAAACAAACGTCAGCACCTTTACCAACAAATGCACTGCCAAGTGGATTAGAGAAGCAAGTGGGCTGGAGAAGGCATCTGCTTCCAGTCTTCTGATGTACCTTGAGGACCTATGTCTGGAGGTAGGAGAACTGCTGCAGGATGTGAGGGAAATCCTGCCCTCAGAAATGACATTTTTTGGTGTCTGTAACTTGGATTGCATTGGAAGGCAAATGGGACAGTCAAGCCTTGAACTCATGGGGGTTTGCCCACCTCTTGGGGCAGCAGTTCTGCTGCCTTTGCAATATGGCTACAATCCCATAGAGGTCAGAAATGTTGTGTGGCTCCAGAATTTCCTCTGGATCATAAAATAGCCATTTTTTACGTGGTGAGGAGTTGGGGGCAACTTGTAGAAAAGGAGGGTTTGCTTTGGCGTGACTCATCTCCTAAGCCACAGCGCGTTTGCAAAGCGTGGCCCCTGACGTAGAGGTTGAGAAGTGCTGTGGTAGGATTAGAAAGAGGTTTTTCAGTAGTCTCGATGGATGGCATGCCCAAGTGTCTCCTTTGGAAAGGGTTCTGCATGTGCCCCATCTCACTCTCCCTGCAATAGGAGAGTGTAGGTGGAGATCTCTCCCTGCATCCTGCACGTGGGCACCCTTTGGGGACGTTTTATGTTTCCTCACCCTCATGTGACCCTTCTGCCCAGAAACGGTCAACTCAAGTGAAATACGCAGTATAGGTGAACAAACCCATATTACCCAGAGTCTGCGTGCTACCCAGAAGCAGTTATGCAAACCCTGTCTGCCGGAGATTAAAATGTTGAGGTACGTGTGATTGTAAACCATTTATTGTTTATGAATTCACAGTCCTCCCGGATGTCCCCGGCTGCTGGATTTTGCTTATGGATCTCTGAACTAGCTGAAGGAAATGTAAAATCAAATGTAGACAGACAGCTCCCTCTTGAATACATATCCGCAGAGGCTCGGGAACACTTGTTATGCTAGCCAGGGTGTGGAATAAATTACGCTCAAGAAATTTGCTCTAGATCCACCTATTTTGGGCGGTTGGCTTTGTGTGCGGCTTTAAAGCCCCTCCTCGGGGAGCTGCCATCACTGCGGTGCAGACAGGTGGATCTGGAGATGCACGGTCTTGCCGAGTGGCAGAGGACCAGCAGATCAATATTTAATGCGAAGGCTGCTGCAGCCCCTCACATGCATAATTTATCCCTGCTTTTGGGTACAGATGGACCTGAGTCAAGCCGTGCATCCAGGCTACAGGGGTATTAGAAGCGGGTCCAAGCGTTTCAGATTGTCCTCACCTTCGAAATGGGGCCAATTCAAAAGCCAAGCATTCAGCCATTTCCCTCCTCGCTCCTTTGCACAACACAGAAAGAAACACTTTGGGGGAGGTCTTTGAAATTCGTGTCGAATTACACTGACTTTCTCTCGTTGAGGGCACATGGCACTGTTTGTATTTCAGAACAGAATTAGGGCCCTAGAAAGAATTAAGCATTTCTGAGTTTAATTAAGTGCACTAACAATATATGAGCAAAGTCAGCCTCATAAAAGAGAACTTTATTGTACAAATTGACACAAAATAAAAGCCCTTTGGGATTAAATAGGAAAAATATATCTGAAAAACACATTATGGTGAGTAACCTAGCCACCCCAGCTCCTTTCAGTGAGTGAATATCTCTGCTTGAGATTTTTTTTTTTCCCCCGACAAATGATTAAATACCAGTGATACGATAGCATGCAACGCGAGCATAACAAGGTATGAGCAAGAGGGATTTGCTTTTGACTAGTTAAGAAATAAGCTCACTAATTCACAAATTTATTATAAGATTAGCTTTAATACCTGATAATCACCTTCGTCAAGGAAAATTTCTTCCCTTCAAAAGGCAAATGAAATGTATAGATGGGTCTTGAGCCAGACTCTGTGGCGGTAGACAACATTCACGAGAGGTCCAGCCTTTCTCTTTGAGCGAGCGAAGAGATAGTGTTTTAACAGACTGGGCACAGCCTTCAGCGCAGCATAACACGGTGGAACAGAAACAAGACAGGCATGGCAAAATCCCCGATGCCTTCAGATTATTAATCTCTTTGCAGAAAACAAATTTGATCTCTGTCAGACCGTCCATTAATTTTGATGGACGTACTTTTAAGATCTTATGTTTGTATTTTAGCAGAGCCATTATAGCTAAATGCACAAGTGAAAATGTTTTCTTATAACGTATACAGACAAGTATTCCCATTTCAAAGGTGATGCTGTCATATAGATATAAGAACATCAGTATTTGCTAGAGTCTTGTTATTATCTACTTTGCAATAGGCCATCTGGACTTAAACTAAGAAAGGGCTCCCAATGTGTTAGGCTCATGCAAACATCTGGTGAAAAAAAGGCCTTTCCGCCCAAGGACTTTTAGCTCGAACTAATAAAAAAGGCAAAGTGTGGGAGAGGAAAAAAGGAGGACAGAGGGGGGAAGAAAACTTTCTATAGTCCCACAACCTTTTACTAACAGATGGAAGTCTGTCTCCGGCCTCCCAGCCTAGTCCCGTTGCCAACAGGGGATGTTGCGTAGTTGCCGAGCACAAGTATATACCCAAGTCACTCACGCAACCTTATCCTGAAAAGGTACAAGAGTAGCACGAGCCCTGCTGTATGCCAGAAATTAAGGTAAAGACAAATACCGATTTAAGCGTTTGCTGTGTTTCTGTTACCGGCTTTCGGATTCAAAAGCTACAGGCGGATGAGAAGATTTTATGCATGGATGTAGAATTTGGTACAAAATTCTCCTCTCTGGGTTACCAGGCAGTCAAGTCAGTTTGCTTGTTCTTATCTTCCTTTGGGTGAAACAAGGATTTGAGATCATACTCCCCACACAACTTACAGACCGTGCCTCGGTTTCCCCTGAGCTGCTGCTTGCACAATCCTCTTGGTCAAGGTCAAGCCAGGAGAAATGGTACCATAGGGCCTCATGTTGCAGCTTTTCCTGCAGCAGGGGCACTCCTTTCAGTTTCCTACCTGTCTCCAGCTGTCAGTGTTTGCAGAAATTACAGGAATTTAATTGTCTTCAGGGTATCTATGTCAGGGTTTCTACGTCTCTATCGGACTGGATTGAAATAAACCAATGAATTTGCAAATGGTTCAGGAAGAAAAGTTCCGGCGGACAGAGACAACGTGTGAGCTTTGTTTCTTTGGAAGAGTTGTCCAAAAAATCAAACTCTGAGAAGTGTGGGATTTTGAGAAGTATAAAAGCATATGAAGTGTAACAAAGATTGTCTGGTTAATGAGAGAAGGAGAATAAAAGATGGGATTAAGTAGAGAGGAAAGCAAAGGCCAGAGGTCAGTCTCCTCCTTGGATGACATGAAGAAAGAGATTAGGCGTTTCCATGATGGAGAATATAGCCTTCCCAAAATGAGATAGTAGTTTCGAAGTCCAAACATTAGACAAAAGCTTGTTTATTCAATTTATTAAACATATCCCAGGCTTAGGGTTCTCATTTGTTCGCTTCCTTTGGGTTTCCACACACTGGAGCAGGACACATAAGTGGGAGAGAAAGTCTGCCCCAGGACCTCGGAGTTTGGGGCACCCAGTGCTAAAGGTCTTTGTGGGGCTGGGACCGGGCCAGGTTCCTCCTGGAGAAGTCACAGGCAAACAGCTCTGTAGAAATCCACACGCTTCATTACGCCACATAGAAAACAGAGAAGCAAATGGTTTCTCTTGTCTTTTAAGTGGCAATTTCAAGGCTAAATGTGAGTGTTCTTGCACAAAGATATGGGCAAGAGGCCCTTTGGAAATCATTCAGCAAAGTTATAGAGCTTCCTGAACTTGAGCCAGGCAAAAATACGAGGACCTGAACCAAAAAGAAATATTTTATAGCTTGAATGCCTTTTACCAATCAATTTTTCCCTTTGGAAATGCATTTTTCCTCTTGTAGCTTAGATGAAAAGGTTAAAGTATGATAACAATGGATTGGAACAACCATGTTTGGCCAGGTGATAACTAAGCACTTTAGATCTCCTGGTATTGGCTTTCGAGCAAACGCGGGTTTGTACATGTGTGTTACACCTACAGTTATGCGTGTAAGCACATCCTCTTTCTGTCTCTTCGTGCTATTTGTGTGTGTGCGTATATTCTTGATGGCAGCGACATGCTAAATGAATTAGAAGCCCTCTCTTCATAGGCACGCAGGGATTGCTGGATTCGAAGACTGACAGCCAAGGTGAGAGCTGATTTCTCAGCATACTCACTTTAAACCTCTTTAACAGATACTATTAGAGCTATCTCAGTTCAAATTCTTATTTTTTCCGTACTCCCGCATGCACGAGGCCCAAATAAAGCAGGACTGATGAGGGTGCTGGTGCCCTCGCCTCCCTCTTCAGACTGAGAGCTACAGCTCCACAACAGTTTTCTTCCAGCCCACAGGTTGTAACAAGGAGTCGGTCACACCAGCCCGCTCTGTGACTCTGCCTGCATTATTTATTAGCTCATGGGACGGAGCTCTGTCCCTTTTTTCCACCCAGCTTTAGTGTCTGCGTATTCAGGGTCAACTCACTCGCCTCCTGTAGGGTGAGGAGAGGCAGGGATTTTCCATGCCTGCTCACCGACCGGCTCTCAGCACGCTTCCACTTCGGCATTTTTTAGGGGCTTGCGTGAACCTAGGTGATTCTTAGGCATTTGCGTGTTTAAAAAAAAAAAAAATAAAAATAGAAGCATTCCTTGCAAAGAGGCAGACGCTCTTGTGGAGCGATGGGGTGCGTCAAACCAGGTGGGCTGCACCGCGCGGCGGGGGTTTGGTCACAGAATTGGTAGTTTAAAATCTGTGCGTGTCGCAGGACGGTATTAGCACGTAAAAACAGCTAGGATGAGGAACACAGCGCACAAAACTGCAAGGCAAGCTGTTTGTAAGCCCCGTGATCACAACACAGGCCGTATGATTCGAGAACGGAGCTAACTTTTCTTCTTAATAATCCTAACAGCAATTCCTAATAATTGGCTGATGCAATTTAGATTTGCGTTCCACCTTTTCAACGCTATACTGTTGAAAATGGTCGAGGAACTTTGCCCTGAAAAAAAACGGTGATAATACCCTGATGACCTGGGACCGCTGTTGGAGAAAAGATTTTTGCCTGAAAGGGTTTCAGGAAGTTACAAAACTCCTTTACATGGCCTGCTGGATCTGCGTATGATTTCCAACGTTACACAAAATAAATACCAGGAGACCGGTGTGGTTTATACAAGAGTTTATAGAGAAAAAAAATCCACCCACCAGCTCCCTTGCTGAGGATTACAACCAGGTCTCTGCTGCCAAGTTCTCTGTTTAGGTAAAGCATGAGAAAATCTGCCATTTTTTTTAGAGCCACAAAAGGGGTGCTACAGGGGGGGCAGCGAGAAGCTGACAGCTCTCGCTGCTTAAAAGGCAGCTGTTCCTTCTCAGGTACTATTATTAATAAACCCTAAGGTAATGTTTGCTCTGAAATATGTCTAATTGAAATAATTTACCCTAACCCTTAGAGAATTATGAAACTGTTTTCATCATGTTCACACACAGCAAAATAATTATGAGATGCCATATGGAAAAGACATCATGTGGTATATGTATTTCTGAATGTATACTTTTTGAAATGGTTCCCACAGATAAATCATATAGCTAATTTACAAAGAGGAGGTGGATAGTAGTTCTTAAGTATGCAGTTTAAGTTTAAAATGGTTTCAGGCTGGGTAAATTTACAGTGGTGATGACATGCAGTAATTGCGCTGATCACAGGACGTATATCACAGAAGATGTCGATAGCGCCATTAAGTTGCGCTGCACAAAATGGAGCAGGGAAATTCTGCTGGTGCCTCCCCGCTGTCGCCGTGTGCCACCCCTCAAAGCCTCTGCAGGTCCTGCGCGGTCCTCAGCTTGTCTTGCGGGTGAAGCGTACCCGACTGAAGCGCTGGAGGTGCTCCCCCACCATCGGGGAGTCTCTGAGATGTTTCTGGTTTGCACCTGGAAAGCTCTGAGCTGACACCAAAGCAAAAGGCAATACTCTCCCCCCATAAATCTATTCTGAGCAAAGCCCATGGGAGAAAATTTCTTATAGAATCATAGCATAGTTCAGGTTGGAAGGGACCTTAAAGGTCATCTCGTTCCACGCCATGGGCAGGGACACCTCCCACCAGCCCAGGTTGCTCCAAGCCCCGTCCAGCCTGGCCTTGAACCCCTCCAGGGATGGGGCAGCCACAGCTTCTCTGGGCAACCTGGGCCAGGAGCTCACCACCCTCAGAGTAAAGGATTTCTTCCTAATATCCAATCTAAATCTCCCCTCTTTCAGTTTGAAACCATTACCCCTCGTCCTATCATTATATTCTTATATATCCCTCGTCCTATTCGTATATTGCTGTTGCCCACTGCCCATCTCCTGAAGTTATTTCAAAAGGTTTTATTCCTAAAATCATCTGCAGTCACTGGCATTATCATGTATATGTATGATACATCTCTGTATTTTGAAGTATGTAGGGTTTGTTACGTACGGTAGCAGGATGATTCTGTAGGGCACTTCTTGGTCTTTTTCCAGGAATAATTGTGGTAGACGATGAGACATCTGAGGTTCTCTTCCTGATCGTTCAGAAGTTTTGAAGGTGCTTTTTGAATAAGGAACTCTTATTAACATTTCTAGAAATCTGGCTGGAGATCAGGCTTTCTTGTCAGACTTCTGGTAGTTCTTGTTTCCAGATGGATGGAAGAAAAATAAGAGAATAGCTTATTACACCCTTTCTGTTTCATGTCCGATTTGAAGCCAGCAAGTGAAGAAGACAGAAGGAAATCTTATTCTCTCCAGGCCATTCTCCTTATTTCTAAGGTGTTTCCAAAAAAATGGTTGCCTCTAATTTGAGCAGTTCAGGTTAAGCCTGTTATTTTGCCTGAATTATCTCACCAGCCACTTTTGCGATTATTTCTGCGGCGATTGGTGAAATATTTGAAAGATCTGGGATCCACAAACTAATTTAGCCTTCTATTCCGTACGAGCTACGGAAATGCACTGCAGCCGCGTTGTTTATCCCCCAGTAATGACATCGTTACCTTACATTACCACTCTAGGTAGTGTATTTGTCAACCGCCACTAAACGATGAGTACAAGGAAAATATTTACCCAGCCTCAATGCTGTGGCATGACCCCAGTAACGCCAGTTCAGGAAGATCTCACTGTATTTCTGAGGTTCCGTGCTGCAGAAACCAAAAAAGCTTTGGCATTTCCTTGCGCGTAACACCAGTCCTCAAATCGGCGCTTTTTAGAGGCAGTAGTTGCAGTAATGGTGGTTTTAAAGGAAAAATAAAATATAAAAAAAAAAAAAAAAGGAAAAAAGTGATATTCTTCCCTGCAAATATCTAAAGGTGGGAGTTTTCCAATACCCTCACTGAGTGCGGAGCGCTGGGGACATCCCTATTTGATGACTCCCTCATCTTCCCAGGAGTAACCACATACGCTAATATTTACTCACTCTGCCTGTACAGATACAGTATCTGAATGCTGCTGATGCAGCGAGTATTTAAACTTGAGCTTTTGTGCCACGTATCATCCCAGGGAAGCGCCTGCACTGGAGAGGTAGCCTTGCGTCCTCGTCGTCTTCTCTGTCATTCCTCTTTTTGGATGAGAAATGTGACGATCTTTCTCCGTTTCTAATGTTACACAGCCGAAAAGGCACGTTCCCCTTTTAGCAACTTCCAGTCGTTTGTTTTTATGCTCACTGAAGGTGTGTTGCATTTTGTGCTATTGAAGTGCCCTAAACCAAAAGTCACATTTTTTTTTGTTTTCCCGTGAGTTACGGTAGATTATTATTTCACTACAGTATCCGAAAGCATGAAATAGAGATTTATGATACTCTTGTGTTTTCCACTTCAGTTCATGTAATGTAGGGAAGGTAAAGTGTCTCTGGCTGCACAGTATCCCTTTTTCTTTGTGCTCTTTAGAGCAGTGTGTGCTGTGTGATTAGAGGATAGTGAGAAGGTCACTGACCAAACTTTATCTTCCACACAGTTTCCCACAGCATGTATTCCTCCTAGGGAACATTTTCTCAGCTCAGGTTATTTCCAGAAATGTTCTCAAACCATAAGAACAGTCCTTGCAGTAAAACATTTCATTCCCACTTTTTATCCTTTATCTAGCGGCGCAGTGTTGACAGCATTTATGTTTCTTCTATTGACTGGGCCAAGAACAACAGGATTAATGAGGTTGTCTCTTCATGAGTGCATTATATTTTTTTCCTCTGACCTTTCAAACATGGGAATCTTCTGTTTGCAATATTTCTTAAAGGAAGGAAAACCCCTTCTCACCGAAGTTGGTTTTGACGGGGGCTGTCTGGGTGGGAGGCTGGGTTCCCGCACACCTCTGGGCATCTTCCGCACCTCTCGATGGCGTACGGGCTGAAAGGGAACTGCGAGAAAGAAAAGGAGGGGAATACCTTTGTTTCTTCATTTTTTTAAAAAAAGAATTGGCTGGGGGACATGAGATATTATAAGGAATTTCTCAAGCTTTGAAATTCTGATTATCAATCTTACGCGGCTTCCCATTGTACTGCAGGAATGCTCAGGAGATGGGTGGACACTGCTCTGCTATTTCTTTTTATTTTTTCTTTCCAAAGGATTGCGTATGTTTAGGCTGGGCAAGCAGGGGAAGGAGGAGTCGCTGGAATTGCAGCCTTCCACAGAACACTCTTGTGCTTTATCTTTCCTATTCCTGATTATTTTTGACACTGGGTAACTGGAACGCAATCAAGATAGGATCGTGTCTAAGTGCAGCAGGACAGGGAACGTGAAGAATTTTCCCAAGGATGGGAGCACAAATATCTTTAAACATAACAAATAACTTTGCACATATGACATCTTTTAGCCAACCTCCTCAAAATACATCAATTAGATAAGCTAAACATAATTAAATTTTTGCATAAGATCGTTGAGGGTGACTTATTCCCATTTTTCATCTGGGGAAATGGAGGGACAGAGAGCTGGAAAAATTCCCACTAGACCAAAAGTTGTATCTACATAGGCAGGTCTCTAACTTATTAATTTTCCCTTTAAGATATTTATTTCCTCTCTTGGTGGGGAGAGAAGCACCGCAAATTTGTGCATTTACATCTTGCATCTTATCACAGAATGGTCAGGGTCAGAAGGGCCCTCTGGAGATCATCCCGTCCAACCCCCTGCCAGAGCAGGGTCACCCAGAGCAGGTGGCACAGGAACGCGTCCAGGCGGGTTTGGAATGTCTCCAGAGACGGAGACTCCCCCACCTCTCTGGGCAGCCTGTGCCAGGGCTCTGCCACCCTCAGGGTAAAGAAGTTCCTCCTCATGTTTAGGTGGAACTTCCTATGCTCAATTTGTGCCCGTTACCTCTTGTCCCGTCACTGGGCACCACTGAAAAGAGCCTGGCCCCGTCCTCCTGACACCCCCCCTTTCAGTATTTATAGGCGTTGATAAGGTCCCCCCTCAGCCGTCTTTTTTCCAGACTGAAGAGACCCAAATCCCTCAGCCTTTCTTCATAAGAGAGGTGTTCCAGTCCCCTCATCATCTAGTTATGGGACAGTAAGCCACGTTATGGAGGAAAAGACACTAGTGTCATCCCTTTGACCTGCTCCTTCCAGCCTGTGGTAAATGGTGGAGAAATCTGCCTGATATTTTGGGGGAGGGAGGAGTAGAAGGGATACTATATATATGTACAGAGAGTGGTGTGTGTGTGTATACATATATATATATATATCAAGCCCCAAATGTAATCTAAAAATAACTAGAAAAAGAAGTGGAAACATGAAGGGCTTGCAACGCTTGCAGAATGTGTTTTCCATAGGTGTGTAGTTCTGCTGCGCGTAAGAAATTCCTGTGCCACGTAGGAAAAACAGCTCTTACCTGCTAGACTTGAGGGGAAAAAATACAGCGTCCAGGGGACTGTCTTGCCGAGCGCTCCAGGGCTGGCTTTACTTCGTGTCCGTGGCTCGGAGGGCCGGGATGCTGGGCTGAGCTCCGGGCAGTCGTCCAGGAGGGCCAGAGCTCAAGCACCGGGCTTAGGCTTTAAGCAAGCTGGAGACCTCTGTGTGTGGATTCAAGTCATGCTGGGACTGTGAGAGTGAGCTGAACTAGACGTGTGGACATAGCCAAATGCATCCGTGTCAGCCCTAGGAGGAGAACAGAAACAAATCTTCCTGGCTCCTTGCTTTAACGATTTAAATAATCCCACGTATTAGGTCTGGAAACGGGACAGGCTGCTTTTACAGTGCTTCAAGTTGAAAAAGTCATCAGAGAAGCTAAGACGTTTCTGAGCAACTCTTCAGAGTAATGTTTCATGAGATTTTTGAAATATGTTCTCCTGAAAAGCGTAATTCTTATATAGTGAAGTAGCTAATTTAACTGTATATTGTCCTCAGGCTCTGGCAATGGTCACTGCTCGTGAGTACCAGGGGACTAAGTTTAGAGCATGAATCTATTACATCTCTTAAAATTCGGTTTCCTGAGCTTCAGAGCTTTGGAGTTTGTTGCTTGAACTTTTATTTCTTCCTTTTAGGAGTCCTCTTGTAGCTGAACTTCAATAACAAGAGAGAGCACTTAACGAATCCGTATCTGTATTTGTCAGCATCTAGGGCAGTTAAACATAATTATGATGGAGAAATTCTTGTGTTCTACTTAAGTATACATATATACATGTGTATATATAAAAAGACTATACTAATGTATGAAGAGGCCTAATTCTACTACTATTTAGCTAGAATAATTTGGCTAAAGCTAAAGAACCTGCAGTTCTCTTTCTGTTCCTTTAAACGATTGAGCTCCCTGTCGTACACTAGTGAGACATTCTCATTAGGCCCCAACTGGAAGTAATTTTGGGGTTGTAACACTCAAGACTTTAAGATTTTAAAATCCTGACACTTCAGGATTAAAAAACAAACCCAACACGTATCTATCAGTGAATGGTGAATACATGTTTGTGTAGTTCGCCTTATTTGCATTTGTTGGTAATTAATTAAAAAACATGAGTTTAATTAAACTTGGAGTTAGGGGAGTCATTAAAATAAAAACAAAACCATTTCAGTTAAAAATGTAAAATAACGCGTTCTGTTGAGTTTAGCTGGTGGAGCTTAAGGATTTGCAGAGAAATGCCGGCGGTGGTGTAAAACTTCAGGGACTATCACACTGCACACAGTTAGAGCAGAGTTACTGAACAAGGAGAGTGGGTGTACGTCTTTGTCAGCAGATAAATTTCACTTTGCGGATACTTGAATTGAAATAATAACATTTGCCCTCAGTTTCTTTCTGGTCTGAGTCCGTAGCTAGGAAACAATGAAGTCCATACAAGCCCAAAGGAAAGGATAACGGCACGACTGAAGGTAAGGTTTGTAAATAAGGGACAGAGTTAGAGGGGGGAAAAAAAAAGATTAAGAAGCTTTAGGGGAAGAGATATGACTCATATAAAACTCAATTATACTTACCTGTTTATGCTATAGTTTTTCCTCTTTAAGTTCTTTTTTAATCTTAACTCACTGTCTTCAGCATCTTTTTTGTTTGGTTGTCTTTTTTTTCCTTTGAGAACAGTGGAAAGAGTTTGCTTTTTAAGAAAAGACGTGCTCTTAGGATGTTGAAAGTAATAATAGAAAAAAAAGATACCAGTTGATAATTAAGCCTTGAACATTTTTCCGTGGCCTGCTCTCGTTGATTCTGTCCCTCTGGCAGGACTGGGCTTGTCCCACCAGCAGAGGAGAACCACCAGCAGAAATCTTGGAGTTTTTGTAGTCAGTGTTGTGAAAACTCACAGAGATGTTTCTGTTTGCTCGGTGGCCTAGAAGTGAAACCTTTCCACCCTCTCAGATTTCAGGGCTCGAGTGAAGGTCTCCCAAAGCAGCGCTCACTCCCATGTACAGGTCAGGCTCGTTGCCTACGTGGACCTTCATGTGCTGCTGGGCACCAGCTCCAGCAGCTTGGGAAAGGTACAGGAGGTAACACCACTGCTGTAAGGTGCTGTGCTCTTGGGGTTGGAGAGCTACTGAAATAGGACTAATTTTGGTCAAACTGCCTCAGGATTAAGATTTCGTGGAGGTATTTAAAAGACGAGTAGACGTGGTGCTTAGTGATGTGGTTTAGTGATGGTTTTTGTCAGTGTCAGGTTGATGGTTGGACTCAATGATCTGAAAGGTCCCTTCCAACCTAGGCAATTCTAGGATTTTCTACTTTATTCTTCACCCAAAGTATTTACTTTGGGGAGGAAAAAATTAGGATAATGGAATGTAATACTTGCTAAAAAATTCCTAGTTGTATTCATCAGACTCATTTTGCTATGAAATTAGTATAAAACATCTCAGTAATGAGTATGAAAAGCGTACAAGTAATGTTATATTAATTTGCCTAGAGGTGGTTTTAGAGGGTGGCTTGGCACCCGTGTGCAGGGTGTTGGTGGACAACTGCTTATGTGCAAAGGGCCAAATTTAAAAAAAACAAAACAAAACAAAACAAAAAAACCCACCAAAATTATGTCGCATCTCGGAGATGAGAAACCATCTGTGGGCACCTGCTGCCTGGACCGCTGGACAGGAGGATCCCACTTTAGCAAAACACCTGCACCAGCCGCGGTGCCGGGGAAGGTGGCCCTCGCACAGAGAGCAGATGCTCCACAGCTGAAGTCTTTCAAAGGAGACACGTTTAGAGCCCCCCAGCCTTATGAAATAACTGAATCATACATAAATAGTCTTTAAAGGCAGCATTGTCTGCTTTAAAGGAGAAAAAAAAAAAAAGGGAAAACGAAGTGGGTTTTTGTGTGTGGGTAAAGTAAATACAGTTAGAAATACATGACTTGTTAAGAGCTTTTTGAGGACCCCACACTCACAAAATCTTTTAGGTCATGTGTTTGCTTTCTGAAACATTTGGTAAGTAATAAGTGCCAAGGGACTATATGCACTCCATCTGGAATTAGCAGATTCTTCTTTGTTCAATTGTTCCTAAATTTGGAACCAGCCGACTTGCTTAAAAGTATTTTGATTTTTATTTTAAATAAATACGGGAAATAAACATAGCCCAGGACCCTCAGAGAGGTACATTATTAGTCTTCTCCCTGCCTCCACGAGCCATGCAAGTCTTAAAGGAGCATTTGCCAGTTTTGATGTTTTCTATGGGTTTATGGTAACAGTTTGTTTGGAGTGGCCCATCATTTTTGTTTCCTTTTTATAAATAGTATCAAAGAAATCAGAGATGGAAAAAGAACTATTAGGTCATTAAATCCATTCCACTGCCAATGCAGTCTTGTTCTCTACAGTGTATTTTTTCCATTTCTTTGTCCAGGTTAAACTTGGAATTAAGTTTAAGAGCCTGTAGGTCTAATGAGAGGTACAAGAGCGAGTGGAGATTTTACTCTTTTCTTCTTTCCTTACTAGACAAATATCTCATTTTCATCTCCATCTTCCCTACATAAGGAAAAGACATGTCAAAAGATCAAGTAGATACTTTCTCTTTGCAGGTGTTATAGATTACTACCTCATCCCTGTAAAAATTTAAGTTTTACTTGGGGAAAGCAAAAAAGGAAGAGAAAAGCAACACTTCTCTTATCTTCCCTGATGTCCTATAACACCAAAGAGTAAGAGTCTGAGACCAGGACACCTGCTTGTCCAGTAGGCTTGTGAAAGGGGACTGTGTTTCCTGTCAGACCTTTAAAAACTTTTTTCAGAGAAAGCTTCTTTTAAAACAAATGCATTTTGTTTTACAAATACATTTGAGCGAGTGCTTCAAGGAATTGAAAAAAGCACCCTGGAATCACCCAAAGTTGCACCAAATTCATGATGCGGAATTCAGCTGGAGGGCTATTTGACACTGAAAATGTTTGTCAACGAAAAGCTTGCAAATCAGCGCTCAGAAAGGTTGTCCAACGTCATTGCGTTTGGCATACGAAGAATCATTAAGAGGTGCAGATCTGTAGATCTGGGATCACAGCCTAAGATATTGAGCCTGTGTATGTTGGTCCGCTTCCATGGATTCGAGTGGAACGCTGCCTGTTTACAATAGCTGGGGATGGATGATCCCGCTCTCCACCGGCTGCAGAGAAAGCTTAGGGAGACTCTCTTTCCTAAGCCAGAGCTGGCCTTCGTGAACTGTGTCTTACGATGCATTACAGAGCAGGATCAAGGTCTTTATCTAGTTCACTGTTGCTCAGAATTTTGTTTCATCCAACATTTGTTCAAAATACAAGCAAACATTTTATTTCTGCTTCAAGCTTTCCTACGAGTGGAAGTCGTGGGGCACAAGCAGATACATATTTTCTGCATGGCTACAAGGTCTTTTTATTTGGTCTAGATACACATCTGTAAGTATTTTACCAACTCATGTATTCATATATACTGTAAGTCAAAGGAGCTTAAGTTTTCACTTCCTGCACTGAGTCGCAGTCATTCTGTTTTGCAGGTTGCTTCCTACGCGCTGCGTTTCAGCAGCCTAAGGGCTTCTCTAAATCATTATTCTGCGCTTTCCTAGCAAGAAGGAACCAAAAAGTGAAAGATTTAGCATGGGCTAGGCAAAACCTAATCATAATCTCTTCTACCTCTTTTCCTATTCCAGTCAATCCTCATTCTGAGGATCAAACCTCTATTTTCCCTCTGCGGTTGAGAAGGTATATTAGCATGATGAATCACAGAATGGTTTGGGTTGGAAGGGACCTTAAAGATCATCTAGTTCCAGCTCCCCTTCCATGGGCAGGGAGACCTTCCACTAGACCAGGTTGCTCAAAGGCCCGTCCAACCTGGCCTAAATGTCAGCATCACTCAGCTGCGTCTGTTGAAGATACCAACGTTCGGGCTTGGCCCACGACAGTTCTGATCTATCCTTTTTAAATCTAAGCCTGGGAAGATGAGTTCAGGGAGTTTCATCAAACCTTCATGGAGACCTAAGTTGTGTGCACACACCTTAGATTACTACACTTTAATTCTTAAAGCAAACAAGCTCTCAGCTTTAAGGAATATAGTACCACGGACTACTCGCTGTAACTAATACATGTAATTATATATATAATACATACATATGTTTATGTTAGGAAATATTTAGTAGAATCTTGTGCTTTGAAAAGTTAGTAATTTGTTTTCTTCAGTACCTGCAACCTGAGTAAATATATCTGCTCAGAAAAGTATTAGTAATTGGGATAATTTTCCAAAAAGATTTTTTGGTGGCAAGAAAAGAAGAAATATTTACTCTTGTTCACATAAAAATGAATTAAACCCTTGCCATTAACGTCTATGGGAGGACAGAATCCCAAATTGCTATATAAATGGGAGACCAGTGGTTTCTTTTTGTTTCTGGTTATTATTTATAAATTCTGAACAAGCAACTTTGTTATGAGACTAAACTTATTATTTGCAACTTGTAAATCTTTTCGACAATGCATATGTTCATACTTTGCATTTAATAGTCTCCTTTTAGGAGACTACAGGAGTTTCCGTCATTTCATTTATAAAAATTACCAATAGGTGGGCAAAGCCTTAGTAAAAGATGGTGAACCACAGAGAGCAAGCAGAAATGTTGGGTGGTGGATGAAGCAAATCTAAATTTTAAAACAAAAGCAAAGGTTAGCAAAGTTTCACTCTCAGGAGCCGTGGTTTCCTTTAACGGGCTTGAAGGCAAGGCATTTTGGCAGGTCAGGTTATCGCATTGTGCTATAGTTAGAACTACTGACTGGTTCTCTGCTGTTGTTTGTTGAGATGACTAAAGTTGTCATTTTTAATTAGCTCTATGCTCTTCTCAAAGGCTAATTACTTTACTTTTTATCAAGAATACTTGATTGGTAATGACAAGGGTGCCATGGTTACGTATTTTTAGAGAATTCCCCAACCTGCACAATTACATGATTTTCTGTTCCCCCTGGATTCTTTGTGCAGTAAAGCCTTCAGTAAAAATAATGGTTAAGAAAAATACATATTTACTATTGATACCAGCAGGAGAAAGTATCTCTTGATTTTTTTTTTTTTTTTTTTTTTTTTTTGGCAAGAAGTTTATAGCTAATGTATTTAGTCAGTGTAAAAACCCATTACACTTAGTTTACCTCCCTGTCAGTGACACTAGTGCCGCTCTATTACCTTGGCTGAAGTTACCTCAGGCAAACTGAATTTGAGACGGGAAGGCTTTCTTTTTCCCTCTGACTTGTCTATAGTCGCGCATCTTCCCTGGGCATCGTGGAAATCTGGCCTGACTCAACTGCATCCTTATTTCAAATTACACAGACACTGAATTTTGGAGAGTATTTACCTCCCTGTTTACCAGAATTTGGTTAAAAAGCCCTTGAGATAAGTGCGGTAGGTTCCGTTGCACGTGAAATCTCGCTTTTCTTTAGCCACCTATAGATTACTCTAATTTGTTCTCACTTGAAGCAGCAGCAGCCCAAAAGGTGACGCTTCTGCGAAGGGTCCCTCGAGGCGGGAGGCAGTGATGGGGGACATAAATACTCCTCTGACATTTTTTAGAAATACAGTTGTACCCAGAGAATCGCTACTTTACTCCTGTTCTGCAACGCATAAATACACGTCAGATGTGCGGTAAACCAAATTCTCTCAGGAGCTTGTCCTGAAAGAGGAAAAGACACAATGATTTAGAGTCTACATCTGCAGCTCTTGCAGCTGCTTTGGTCCCTGCTGCTGGAGAAGAATTCCCTGCATCAACAGCCTCTTGACGCAGGGTCTTAGAGCAGTTCCCGAAGGAAAGGCCCAAGGGAACGCAACGCTGCTGCTAACCTGCTGGAAAGGCGAGGAGGGGGCAGCTTGATGAAACATGGCTGTTCCTGCCATCCAGTGCCCCATCTTGCATCACCTCTTCTGCCGCTTTGCAAGTGGGAGAGGACTCCCCGACGATTACAACTCTTGTCTCATTCTCCAAAATCTATTTGGAGCAAGATTAGATTGCATAGCTTCCTAAACCAAAGGGGAAGGTCTGCGTGGTGGGGAGATGGCATGGACCACCTTCGTACTCAAGCTCGCAGGGTGTGCTTGGCTGTGAAGGCCTGCTGGAATGTCTTCAGTCGTAGGAAACACATGTGGGACATCTCTGGAATAAGGCAGCTGAAGATATGAGGATGTTCTGGAGCAAAGGCTTGCACAACCCTTGTGTTTTGACGTTATTCTTCTTGGCGATAGATGGGGAATATACCAGCTCCAGCTACTGCAGCAGTGCAGTGTGATTCCTTGCAGTCTACGTGTAAAAACACCTTCTTGGTAAGCATCTCATCTCCTCAATGAGCTAGTAAATCATCTATGACTTCTGTAATTAAAAATAAGTTCTTATTGCTTTTTACTTATGTCAGCACCGCAGAGCAATAAGCGAGACCAGTAAGGTAGGCTGGCAACTACTGGGACTCTGGGAAACGGGCTCTCAGCTCCCTGTTCCTCTGCT
Organism: Rissa tridactyla; assembly: GCF_028500815.1. Taxonomy (NCBI): domain Eukaryota; kingdom Metazoa; phylum Chordata; class Aves; order Charadriiformes; family Laridae; genus Rissa; species Rissa tridactyla. The sequence goes on along the minus strand of NC_071472.1, from coordinate 4,172,131 downwards.
GCAAGGAAAATAGACAGGACTGGATCCTGAAGGTATTGAATGCCGAAATCCTATGGAATTCAATGTAAATGGGTGGCTAAATACTGTGAGGATCTGCTTAATCAATCTACACCTTAGCTCTTCGTTTGTCCTATAACAACTCTTCCCTACTCACAATAAAGTATAATAATAAACATGTTAAGGAAAACAAGGTGCTCAGCTACTGTTATCTCTGAATATATATATATATATATAAAAAAAATAAAAATCTAAGCAAGACACCATGGTTATTTCTGGTTTGTGAGTCTTGATTATGTAGTAGTTTTGGATTCTAGAGAGAAGTGTTTACCTGCCTGTTGATGAATTGATGGTTGTATTCGCCAGATATAATCGGGGCCTAATTTCTTCTCCAGAAGTTCACTAACAGCAAGAATCAGGGAGCAGGTAAGGATGCAGCTCAACTGTTAGAAATCAGACTAAAAAGTATTTTTTTTAACGCAAAACTGAGCCTTTTTCACTTTCAGGGTAACTTTCAGCATCTCGGCTTTCTATGCAGAGCCTTGCTTCCAGTATAAATAAATGATCCCACATTCCGTCATGATAACATATGCTCATGCAGAGCTCAAAATTAGAAGGAATATGAAGTGTTCTATTAATTGCATGAATGTTGATTGTTAAAATCATGTGCTAATTGGTAATATCTGTGTGCAGTAGGTTCCCGCAATATGTGTTAGATTACATTAACTGCGCTTGTGACTCAGATATCAGGCATTATGCGTTTTATAGAAGGATTTTTTTAAAACTTTGTGTAATTAGGTTCTATAGATTATCAGCATAGAAAAATTAGTGGAAGACTGTGTAAAGGGCATGTGAAGTTAGAGGCATGAGGAATACTGAACTCTAAAGATGCATCTGCTCCTCTTTCTCATGGTGTGCGTTCCCTCATGTACTCTCCAAAGTAATTCTCACGTGTTTGTCTTGAGGTAATTCCCAGGGAATCAAGTACGAGCTCTTTCTCACTACCATGGTGATTACCATATACATTTAAAAGTTACCGTCTTTTTTGAGTCAACTTTCTCACTTTTCAGTCTTTTCCTTTGCATCCTCCAGGCTTTGATCCAAGAAGCATTGAGGTACGTTACAGATAAATTAGATTATCGCCGTACTCACCTATCAGTGGGGAAGTTGAGCATACTTAGCAACATGACTCTCCTGTACCAGATGTGCTTCCTCTCCTTTCCAAATCCCTAGGGAAAATTTCATATGGATCTGTTTTGTTCATTGATGTTTTAATTTTATTGAGTGCCACGACTATTTATTAAAATAGGCAAGGTAGAGGGAACTAAAGCTTGAAGCTAAATATGGTAAGTGATGAGTGTTTTTCGGGAAGCGTGATGGATACTTCCACCCTCTGCATGGCTTAACGCAGCTTCACTGTGGCGAGGGAGCGGGAGATGAGCCTGGCGCGAAAGCATGGGGATGCAGTCTGTAATACCCAATGCATATCATGTTCTGTGGTCATCCTTTTTATAGCAACAAATTTATTCATGCGTTCACATTTTTGCACAAGGAGAACATTGGCCTTTGCTTCAATATCTACATCCAGTGCACCCAGGCTGCTCCTAGCACTGCAGTTGCCTCTGCGGCGCATCCTCCTCCTCCTCCTCCTCCACCGCAGCAAATGTACTCAGCACTGGCAATGGCTGAAATAAGCTTTTCCCAGTCCTCCCTGGACCGAGCCCCAGTTTGAACTCCTTTTTCATATGTTACTGGACTGGAATGAAGTTCTTGAGTTAGGCAGGAGGGCTGGGGCTCCTAACTCACCCAGATCTTACGTAGAAAACGTCCACAGTGGTTTCTGCTGAATATTACCTGGCCCACAGGCTGAGTTGGAGACACTCTTAGAAATCAATGATGATCACTCCTCTAACAAACAATCTTCTATCTAAATTTCCCCCCACCCTGTGTAAATCCACTTGTATTTTGTGTGGGTTAGGCAGATTTTGAGGCCAGTTCGGTAACACGCGCGGGCACCATGTGTGTGCCCGCTGTGGAGTTAGCTGGTGGGAAGAGGTGAGCTCAGGCCGCCCGAGCGTCCTGTGGTGCGTGAGCCATAACCCAGCAGGTGCTTTTTGGTGTATGCTGACTTTAAATGGTATATAAATTCTTTCAATGAGCGCTTTTCTTACAGCGATTACATTTTGAGGGACTAAAATAACTGAAGAAAGGTCAAAACCAGTCACACTTACCCAGTGAAAGGTGTCGCTGGAGCCCTTCCCTGGTTAATACCTACTATTACTTTGGGAGATATACCCTCAACTCAGGCACGTTTATGTATTCTCCCAGAGGAAGACTGAAAATAACAATGATTTAAAAAAATTATTTGGATAAAGATCAGACAGCTTTTTGTGGTGTTAAAAAAAGAAAAAATTTAAATGCTTTAAATGTTTGATGGGTCGCATTGAGGAAAATACTGAGAATGAAACTGTTCTAAGTGGCATAATTTTAATTCATTTTACAGTGGACCAACTTGGTAATGATGCAATGAATTAAACCAGGTTGTCTGAGAGGAAAAATGGATGCAGTTTTGGTAAAGAGAGCATTTACAGAAGTGTTAGAAGTCTTGAGTCTTATCAGAGCTATTACTCTAATATCTGTTGATTTACTGATCTTGAAACAAGCAAACCTCATGGGTTCAAGAGCTTAATGTTAAAGGCACACTTCATCAGTTGTCCTGAGAAATGCAACAGATTTAAGAGGAAATCAGTTTTAGCCCCCATCCAAAATGTTGACACTGAATCAAACAGAGCATGAACTATATTCACAGTTTTAATTAAAAGAAAAACTGACAAATTACTAACATTCTAGTGTTCAGAAGATGGTTATCTGTTATAGAAATATTTTTTCTAATGTACATGCTCTCATACATGAAATAGTTTCTAGATTTATTTTATTATAATTGTAAACTATGGCACAAATACTTCATCTTACCTACTTAAATAATGTTTTCCAATTTCTTAGCAACCCTTCCTCCTCCTCCCTCCCCAACTCTGACTCACAAAGTGATGCATGTAAAAGGATGCACAAATTTAGGAGATGAGATGACCACTGGAAATACATGGAGAAACTAACAATTAAAAAAAAAAAAAAAAATTAACCAGAAGGAAATTGCTTACTAATTTTTAAGATACAAAAGTTAATCTAAAATGACTACCAGCCTTCGAAAGGTTAACTGTCAAATTAAATAACAGGGACATAGAGTGGTCACTGGCTACCTGGGGGAATAAACTGTTAAATTACTTCCTTCAATTCACATAATTTACAAAGAGATTAGCTCCTCATGTCTCTGCGGAAACTTTGCATATTCCCGGGAAGGTTTTGTTCCCCCCAAGCCCACCAGGGCCCAGCCGTTGGTGGGAGCATCTGGGGTAACCCATGTACGTTTCCGAGGAGGTAAAAGCAAATTGGGGACCAGGGCAAGTTGTCACACTGTGGGGAATAATAAAAATAAGGTCTCTTTAATTTCCTTCGGACGGTTAAATAGCTACAGGTCGTTATGTCCTGAGAGCGGCCAGCTTGCGGGCGCGGGTCCCCGCTCTCCACCAAAGCCCCAGACGCAAGGGGTGGGAATGGGGCAAGGGATGGGACGGATGAAAGGTAGTTTCCCCACGTAGGGCTCGGGTTTAAGAGTGGCCACGTTGCTGGTGAGAAGTGCCCAGAGCTGTTTGCTGGGTTCTGTGGCGCTGGGCTGGGCTTTGTGCAGAAGCAGGAGAGGTCTGGTGCACCCAGGACTGAAGGACGTCACTCATTTTAACAAAGCCAAAGGGAATCCAGGACAATGCTGGATGCCTTATTGTGGACTGTTCTTTTCCCGTTATTCTTTGTTCCATTGTTTCAAGCTCGCGGGAGTTGGCAGCTTGGGAGGAGATGTCACCGCATAGCTTGCTGTCCTCGAGAGCCGCTCCAGAGGATGGCTGAGGTCCACGGAGAGGCTGCGGTGGCCCCAAACGGTCTGACGTCTGGCCCGAAAATCAGGCAGTGACTTCGGTGAGGAACCGAATAGCAAGAACATTTACACCGATAGCGAGAACAAGGGGGCTGCTGCCAGTTGGCTCGCTGACGCTTCAAGCGCGCCGGCGGTGGGAGAGGCGCAGATGTCTGAGAGCAGAAGCAACATCTTCCCAGCGCCGTCTGCGCGAGGTGCTGCTCTCGCCAGATCTCAGAACTGCCTTTTCCGTAGGTTGCCCCAGCAAAAGCCTGGGAAACCAACGGGGCCAGTAGGGCCAGAACTGGTCCCAAGGGTCACTTCTCACTTTTCCCTTTCGTGGGCTGTGTGTGCAGTCCACATGAGCATCGGGGTAGGCTGGTTCTTGCTCGTGTCTGACCATATAGTGAATTTCTCAGGCCATTTTTAAATGTTTTTTGCTACCTGCCAGGCCACTGGACTGGCAGAAATGATTTCTCCCCTCCCTTCAAGAGCAATGGTTTCCTGCTGTTAATCCAAAGCATAATAAAACCTTAAATATATACTGTGAAAAATGTTATGCCTACTTAAGCAAGATAGTTCCCTGTAATAGTGTGCCATAAAGCAATCTGAAATGTTTATTGTCTGTTCCCCAACTGCAGTTTTATTTCTTTTTAGCAGTTTTGGTGTCTACAGGATTTTCTCCATGTTGAAAGTTTCAAAAGTTTTTCACTTTCCCTGCATACACAGGGATTATTCGCACAGCAGATCCTGCTGCCACTGCAGAGATGTACAACCTTTTTTTTTTTTTTTAAATATTCCAGTTTCCTAAACTTTTTCTAGGAAGAAAAAAAACCAACAACATCATTTAAATCAATAACAAGCCTTGGTATGATAGGCTTTAAAGGGCAGCCTGACTTCCAACGGAGCAGATAACCTTAAACAAGATGTCTTTTGTAAAGGCTGAAATAGGAAATCAGGAAAAGAAAAGAAGAAAAGAGCAAAAGAAAAGCGAAAAGAAGAAAAGAAAAGAGGAAAAGAAAAGCAAAAAGAAAGAAAAGAAAGAAGAAAGAAAAGAAAAAGGAAAGAAGAAAAGAAAAGAAAAAGGAAAGAAAAAGGAAAGAAGAAAAGAAGAAAAGAAAAGAAAAAGAAAAAAGGTTAGGGGGTGGTAAAGATGTTGCTGCTGGATCTAGCTCCAGAGACACAATGTGTATTTCATTGCCACGAATAAACTGTATCCAGGGAACAAGCAAATGAAAAAGTGAGGACAGGAGATATCTTATTTTTGTTGTTTGTTTCCAAAGAGTCCACCCCCACATAGGTCACTTGGAATTCATTTGTCTACATCCTGGACTGCACGTAGGGGAAAAAAAAAATGCCTGGGATCTGAGAAAGAGGAATGCGATAGGGCATGGGAATCACAGCGTCACGGTGGTCACCAGAGCATAGTTTGGCTCGTCTTAAAACAAGCAAGCACCGTTGGACCTCTGTAATACTAGCAAATCGGCCGTGCTATCGGGCTACCTATCAGGGGCTGAATGCTTGAGAAAAAGTGTGTGGGTTTTTAGACGGAGCCTGGGGCGTTGGAGGGCTCTCGGAGCTGCTGCTTTCCTCTTGACATCCAGTACTACTCGGTGACCTCGGCAACAATCCAGTGTACTGTTACAGTTCATTTCAATAATTAAACAGTTCAGGGATGGCAGAGCTTTCTTCTTGTCAATAGAAAATCAGGGCTGCAGATTGCTGCTTTTTTCCCCCCCCCCCCCTTCCCCTTTCCCTCTGCTGAAATCAGAAGTGTTTGTTTTTAATTATATTAGCTAGAGACAATTAATTTCACAATCCGAACAAAAAAATGTTTTGCGAGAAGGACTGGCAACTGGTAAATGCAATTATTATTGTAGCACATTTTCAAAGGAAGAGATCTCAGCTCCAACAAAGTCATATGTATAAAATTTCAGTCATATAATATACTCTCAAACAGCAGATTTACTCTGCAAAAGATGGGAACTGCTCTCCCATCTGGAGCTATGTTCTGTTCATGCCACGTGGACCCATTTGATACCCGCGCCGAAAAAAACACCAGCCAGCAAAATAAACCACTGCCCATCAGCTGCTCCAAATAATTGCTTGATATGCCCCTTTAAACTTGCCTTACGTAGAGATGATTAATACCAGCCCCCTTTTAAGCGCAGCCTTGCAACAACAACTCAAAAAAAAAAAAAAAAAAAAAAAAAAAAAAAAATCCCTCTCTGTGCAAAAAGGCAGCATTTACGTTTTTTGCTGCTTGAGCAAAAATGAAAATAATTCAGCTTGATGTCGGGGGTGCCTTGCAAAATTTCCTACCATTAAAAAAAACCTATTTCTCGAGGAGCTGGCTGTGCCCCTTTCGTTGCCCATCTGGCTCCCTCCCAGCTGCTCCCTGGCTGACTCGGTGCTGTTCCGCCACCAGCGTGGCGGGAGCTGCTGCTCTCGCCGCTATCGCCGGCTCTTCTTCTCAGCGTTGGTCCGCAGGATTGCTAAGGCCACAGCCTGGCCTCGCTTACCCTGATTTGCTTTTATGGGATTGGGTCAAAATGCTAGGGATTTATACCGCTGAGGCGAAGAGCAAAATTTAACTCTTGGAGTGGGGAGTGCTGGAAGCGTTTCAGGTCCGTAGGGAGCGTTTTCTGCCAGCCCCGGTGACAGCCGTGCCGGCCCCTGTGCTGATCCACAGCCGGTTCCTACCGTCACACTCCTATTGCCTTGTCCACGCTCGTTTTACACGCCTCACGGAGTTTTTACCTTTTTTTTCCATTTCCTACCAGTGTCATTGACATAAGAATATTAAACTGAAATATACTGAGACATCGCTTCTTTGGGGCTGGTATCCGACACCCTTATTCACAGCAAACAGTACTTCATTTCCCAAATGGCTTAATCCTTTCAGTGGGGCGGCTGCAGAGGGAAGGCCGGATCCACAAAAGGGCTTTGACATAGCTTCGCTTAAATTGTAGGCTCGCTAGATTACCGTAGCTCGAGATAGGAGTTAGCGAGCCTTTTGCAGGGTGCTTGGAGAAAGTTAGACATCGCAGAGGCGGGAAGCACAGCTCTGAGAATCTAACCAGAAAAATGCATTTATTCAACAGCTAAAGCATCCCAATGGAGGAAGCACCAATCCTTGGCACCATGGTGGACACCCCTTTGCTTGCGGTTCAGCCCGGGCAGGATGCTGGGGCCTCATGCGTCCATGCAGCATCTTCACTGTGTAAGTACGGTCCCCCTCGGTGAGAAACCAGGCTTCGATATCGTGATTTCCCAGGGGGAACCCAACCCCGCAGAGCCCTGGCCCTGACCCAGCGAAAGGGAAGCTTTCACTTTATGTGGGTGTAGCCGAGTCCTTGAAGCAGCCCCAGGCACAGAGCAAAAGCAGCTCCAAGAGAAGCGTGACTTGCCGTGCTGTCACCGGGGCAGGATGCAGGCAGCGGCAACCTCCGTTTCCATCCCTTTTTGAGGCTGTTAAAATCCCTTACGTTAAAATAGTTAATGTATATATCCAACAAAATTCTGTTAGCTGCCTGGCAAGCTTACATGTCAAAACAAAGCCATCTATGGACTCCAAGCGCCAAGTAGCCGCTGTATGAGGATTATTTTCTGCCTTAAAGGTCTAAACCAGGAGTTAAATGCAGACCTGGCTTTAAAGCACTAGGCTGCAGGTAAGGTTATCAGCTTGGCTTTTACGGGTCACACTTCTACGTCCAAGCGTGGTGAACCCCTTACGTAGCGAACTGGCCTTAGGTTGAAGAGTAGGGTAAAAACATCCCCTGTGGACCAAAATTCACAGAGAGCGGAGAAAGGGCTACCCACCAAGAGGCAGTCACTTGTGATGGAGCTGCTCTTGCTTTCAAGGAGAGCTCCCCAGAAGCCTGGTGATCCGTACCAACCTCAGAGAGACCATCCTAGCCCTTTGACTATGTTTCTAATTCCTCTGCTTGCTCTTTTTAGGGGGAAAGTAGGGAGGAGAAAACCTTGCAAAGCTGAAATGAAATATTAAGTCTCTCATTCTTTCCAGGTAAATGCATGCCAAATCTCGCAACGATGTTGGCAGGCTCCCAAAGTTGCAAAATAATGAAGAAAACGTTGAGTTTGGGACTTTGTGCCCATTTTAGCAACATTCCTTGTAAGTGCAATTAAAGCTGCCACCGATTTGACCTCAGGAAACACAGCAACTCTAGAGATAAAATGGAGAGGTAAAAAATAACTTAGAGAGGGTTTCGAAGTATCATCTTATTTCTGCAATCTCATTCCTAAAAAAGAATAAATAATAAAATTATTATTTAGGGGCCATGGGAGTTCTAGTCTGCACATCCACGGTGGGTCAGGGCTGGCAAGTCCAACATGAGCTGTGATGTTTAAAAGTTACATTGAGCATCTTTTGGGGGTATGCTACACCGATTTGGTCTATGGAGATGTTCCTTACCACTTGATGTAGCTTTTGTCCACATCGGGACCACCTGGGAGGTTATCTGCCTAGTGCCCAGACCTGCCTTACCACAAAGGAGACCCTAACCTTGTCTGAAGATGGGACAATATCACTGCGTAGAGAGGCATAAAGGTAGTTTAAGGACACTTAAGTCTTGCTGCCACTTGCTATTACCATTATTGATGAATAATGTTATTATAGAGAGAGGCCTCTCAGTGTGAAAGCATTTTTGTTATTCTTTGGTCACTGCTATCATATTTTTTGCTCATGACAGATGCAACTTTCCTGGCTCCAGAGGTAGTGAAAATAAGACATAACATATTGCAACAAGTTCTGAAAACAAAACAACTGGAATTCCCACGTCGTAACCCTGTTCTAACTATAATAGGCTGAAACCAAAGTTTGTGAGCTTTTATCCTCGACGATATTGCACAGTAAGGTACAAAATGTTGGAGTAAAGACTAAGAAGCAGTCTGGTCCTGGGCATCACTGTGGTGGCCTTATAAAGACCTATAAAAGGATTATTTTAGTGATTTATTATTTAAATTGATTTCTACCTATAGACCAAAGAAAGATTGAGTTGCCTCAACTGAGTTGCCTGAAAATCTGTTGGAAATTGCAATGCTGAGGAGAAAAAGAGTCTCCTTAGGACACACTGTAGACAAGGAGACTTGAGCCTACTGCCATGGGTTTCAGTGGTAGGCTCAGACCCACTGAACTCTGGTTGTCCCCCTCAAAGTGGCACAGACAAAACAGACCGGCAAACCAGAAGTTTATAGTTAGATGGTTGCTTCTTTTGAAGTCAGGAATTGCAATCCTAATGACATGATTACAGCACTGAAAAGTGATCTGAAGTAATAAAACAGAGGATATTTACCTTGAGGACAGTTGTGTTTTGTTGTATATTTAAGAGAAATAACATGTTTGGCTGAGATACTTTTAACACATGGCTTTTTTTTTTTTTTTTTTGCCTTTTTTTTTTTTTGACATGTAAAGGTTTCCAAACAGAATGACTCATAAGAACAACGCTCCAATTCCTGTTTCGTTAGCTGCCTCACTAGATGAGCACCGAGCTGCTGGGAAGACAGGAGCCACTGCAAACGTGGTACTACTTACTAACCAGCAACTTTTAACTTTTTGGTGCTTCAGATTTATTGACTTTTTTTTTTTTTTTCCTAGGCTTCTGGCTGTGATGCGATTTGTGCCAACAAGCAGGCGTTTGTCATTGTTTGACTGCTAATAGCTGAGCAATGTATTTAGCAGGGGTGAGGGAAACTGGCTGGGTAGGGACAGAGAAACAAGGCTGGTGGGGAACTTCTGATCTCCAGGTCCCCCTGCCTGCTGCTGCACTTCACTTAATCACTTTTCAAAATTTAGCTAGGTACTACTTGAGGTAAGGCAGGTGTCCTGACTCCTCCGTTCCTGCAGTGAGGATGCACCACAGCCTCAGTTCTCCGTTGTTTGAAGACCTTCTCTTAATTTACATTACAAATACTTGTATGACTAATTTGTACCCACTTGCTTTTTCTTTTTCCTACTCTCTCCTCTCCAGAGCACTCTTTAGCTGGAATAATGTTTTCTCCTCCCTGGTGTTTACAGACTGATAGGTTCACTAACAGTGACCCCATTTTCTTGGAGCTTCAGCTAAACTAAAGCTAAACTTCAGCTAAACTGCACTATACGCTATATTTCAGGGCAAACTCTACTAGCCCTCTACCGTGAGATTTCCACTTCATTCTGGAAATAATTCACCTGACACACCCTGAGGTGGCTCTGCTTTTTTTACAAGGTTCCATTAATGTCTAAAAGTTATCAACTAATAAACTCAGATATATCTTCTCCTTGTCACCTCCTGCTCGTGTTGGTTAGAATGAAAATTAACCAGTTTGTGATACATCACAGTTCATAAAAGTTTTCCTGATTTTTCATGTATCTCTGGCTTTTCTACTTCTGGCTGTGACCAAGGGCAAGAAATCGCTTCCCCTGAGTCTGATCCTGGAGTCCCTCGTTCAAATGAAATGTTCATTCAGGTCCAAGGGACTTTAGCCTGAAATGGAGACAGTCGGCAGAGATCTCTGCTAGCCTTTCTTTTAAGATATTGCCTGGAATCTGTGTCCACGTGTCACTGGGAGCAGCTTCACCCACCTCACCCACCCACTTCACCCAGGAGCCAAGGTAAAGCAGTTCCGACGTTATTGATTTATGTTTGTGCACACTATAATGATGAAAATGTGACAATTGTAAAATCATGCATAAACCAGTGTTTGTCTTCCACCAGGAGCTGGGAAATACATAAAGTTCTTCTACATGAAACTATTCTATGGGAATAGAAGGGGGCATTTCTCCTGCTTCTGCAAGGTGGCACCTCTCCCATTCCCTTTACCAAGGCCGAGGTTAATGCACTACTGTTCGTTCTTGGCGTGGTGGTATCTCCCATGTGTACCTCTAGAAACAGAGGCCAAGCAAAGAAAATGTCATGGGCAAGAGCAAACTTGAGACTTGGTCTTCTCTGTTTTAGAAGCCAACAATTCCGCCGGCTGTAGAGGGACAGCAAATTCACTCTTCATCCCCCACCAGTAAAAATGTAAAAGAGAACTTCTGCATTTTTCATTCTTTAGATGGAAGAAGCCGTGGAAGAGGATAATAGGGCCTTGAAGAGAGACTGCAGAATTTGGTTTAGGGTAAGTCCAGTAAACCCAAAAGAGGAAATGGAATTTAATAAGGGAGTTTTCTCTTTTTATTATGCTTCCCACATTCCAGCACTTCAGATAATAATCTGCTTCGCTATTTGCTTTAGCCAAAATCAGAAAACATCTTCTAAACCATAGTCATGATGGTAGAGTCCTGCGTAAATTCCTTTTGTGCTAACCGTGTCAGCCCAGGTACTGCATAAACATCCCTCATCTCAGTAGCTGATTCTGGTGCTTCTGTCTCTTGACTTCACAAGAGTTAGGACCATTAACTCTGAAAATAAATTAATTGAGAATAAATATGTAACTTTAAGTGAAAACAAAGCAGCAGTAAAACACAAAGTTGAAATTACAGTTAAACAAAAAAAAGACATTAAAATTACAGTAAGTGAGTATCTGAGGCAGAAGTAATAAAGAGACTAGACCTGACTGTTAGTTGATATAATTCCGTGGAAGAATGCCTGAATGTAGCGTGGATGGCCTTTTCATAGCTGCAGTGAGGTTTTTGCGAGGGAGCTGTGTCTCTGGGGCTATATTGGTAACTCTTTCCTGGCACAGTGGTTGTCCCAAACGATGGTACTAATACCAGCTAAGGATGTCCTAGGGGGACTCTCACTCATCACTACGAGTCTGAGCTGTTTGTCCTGCTCAGAGGGAAAAAGACTCACATTTTTTCCAAAAATAAATTAAAAAAACTCTATGGGCTATACCTTCAGATCAGGTCAACTGGAGAGGGCTTGACTGCTCGTTGCCTATGTGTGAGGGATCAGCCTCTGTTATCGCCTTGTCAAGTATTACCTTCACTTTGCAGGGTGAACATAACTTCGTGGGAAGAAGAAGAGGGAAGATTCATGACCAGAAAACTTCATTCTTACCTCGTACTCGTTTTATTTCGCATTACTTCGTTGAGCATGTGCTAGGATTGAGATCGGCTAGCTGTACGGTGAGATGAGCATCCCTTCCCTAATATTCAGCACACTCCAAAATGGCAGTAATAGGATTAGCTTCCTGCAATGCTGACAAAAAATTAATGATGCAGGGCCAGTATTCCTTTGCTATCACTTAGGGCCTTTTTAATTGATATTTGAGATGAACAATGTTATTCATCACTGAATAAATGGTCTCACGTATTACCACTGTCAAGTATTTACTCTCAGCTCACCTTCAATCTCTTACTGATTAATGGAAACACAAAATATCACCTTGCTGTGCTCTTGTTTTACTACAGTAGTTAATATTCAGTTGCTGCATGGAAAACGGTTAATGTAATACTTTTGGTTGTCGGTGTGATTTTCTAGCAGGACATATTGTTGATTTTAGTTGAGGATGTTACGGCAGTCAAGATATTTACACTGTGGGATGTGACCTTCAGCTGCCCTGATAAGTCGCTTCTAGCACACTCGGGTGTCAGGAGTTTAATACCGAATGGGTTAAATCTGACTTTCAAACCTCATAATTTGCTGTTTGCTATTTTGCCTTTCATTTCTAACTACCTACTAAAAAGATCTACAGGAAAGTAGTCAATGCCTTTTGAGTTACTTTAAGCACCCTTGGAAAAAGTTGGCTGCTCACCACTGGCCTGATAAGCAATTCCAGGATAAGGGTGGACCTTCTACTCTCACTCTGAGTCCTACCTTCCACAGCAGTGGACTTTCCCCATGCAGAGCAGGATGCAAGTCCATACTCTAGAAATGAGGCACCTACAGTAACGAAAGATGCATTATTTAATATTAATTAAATTAATCTGGGGGCTAGTGGTACCTCAACTTCCTGGCAAAGGAGTTTCCAGCTCTCTATTTCAGTGTGTCAGCAGACTGTTGAAGCCAGATCACCCTCTCTTAAACCTTAACAAGACTTTCCAACAGCCCTTGCAACCTTCGCCACCTTACATTTCCTTGGCTCCCATGTCCCTGTGGCCGTCACCAGCCCTGCTAGCCCACAGAGTCAGTATGGGGGCCACAGCTCTGCAGGGAGAGGTCCTCTCCGTGTTTTGGGGGACTAGCTAATTGGACTGCGCAACTGATGCACTTCTCTGCTTCTGGAGGTTAATTTTTCAGTTTTAAATTTGCTATCTGATCAGGGTGGTTGTAGTTCTGAAAATTAATTTGGACAGTAAGTAATATCTGGTTCATATCCTTGAGGATTAATACAGATTGAGTTACTTACAAATAGGTATTCCCTACTGTTATATAGCAATTGTTTAAAATATTTGAAACAACAGACTTAATAGATGTATTTGAATCCTAGCACCTGGCTAATTCCTACTAAGCTTCAGACAGTTTTGCCCCAATTTATTTAACAAAAACACCAACCCCAAACTCAAACCACAACAACAACAACAACAAACCACTAGCATAAAAATTTCTGGCTTATACTGGATATCAGAGAAAATGGTCTTATCTCCTCTGATACGCAATCTATGAATCTAGAAATTTTTGGCTGACTCTGGAGAGTCCCTCAATGACACTGGATGGGGACAGATATATTAAGAAGAGCTAAGCAATTTTTTTATATCAACACATAGGCAGGGGAGTTGTGTGTATTAGTTGGTAAAATTGCTGAAAATGTTGCAGTAAAGTTTAGTAAACTTTTTACCTTCCATAATCATGGGCTTACCTGGGTCAAAAGCATTAGTCATGGATGTTCATTACAAACTGCAAGCTCATAAAAGACGGCATATGGCAGTACTGAATTTCTTGCTATATAAAGTTAAATTCATAGTAATAACATCTGTGCAGAATTTAGAGTCCCAACAATTAGAGTGAGGTCAACGTACTGAGGCAAAGATTGATGGCCTTCTGCAAATCTTAAATGACAAGTTAAATAGGTATAAAATAAACAAACAACTTTATTTCTTATTAAAGACCAGACAACTGGGGTGTGAATGCTAAGTGCTCGGTAATGAGGGCCAAGAGGAGTAGTATAATGCTGTGGGTTGTGTTACTGGGTTGTAATTCAGGAGCGAGGGGTGCTATATGGAGCTCTCGCCTGCCTTTTGTTAATGATATACTACAAATAACAACTAATAACCACTGGGCAGGACACGATGAAACACCAACTGGTGAAATTATGCTCTGCTCAGACTGACTGATTAAGGTTTGTGAGTAGAGGAATCAGGCAATGCTTCCAGTGATATTTGTGGCTTTGCTTCAGCACCTGAATCTTGTTTTCATATTTATGCTCATTTTTTTAATGGGCTTTGGGTAATGTACCACTGACAGAGACACAGCACGATTCTGAATATATGCAGGGAACACTTCCATTGTCCCTTAGGTTCTGAGTTGTTTGGGTTTTTTAACGTGTGTTGTGTTTTTTCTAAAGCCACGTAAGATCTTTGGCTTGGTGAAGTTTTCAGTGTGTGCTGCAGCGTCTGGAGAACGAGAGAGGGTGAAATCGCGAGTGGTGAGTAAAACCAATGTAACTAGGGCTGACCCATCGCAGTGCTCGTCCTTCGAGTCAGTTTATCTTTGGTGTCTGCGCGTGAAGTTTAAGAAGTTCTTGACTTGCCAATGAAGGCAAAAGTAGTGTTGAAAACTATCTGTTTAAAAAGGTGGAGTTTAGTAGCTACTTACCCAAGTCTACAAGTAAAACTTTAAGTTTTCAGACCAACATGGACTGAAAAAGATGAAATTATGCCTTCACCTCAAGCCTGGCTGCCCCTTTGTCCTCCTACTGGTATACGGCCCTTAAGTCATCATCTATTGTGGTTCAACTGCTACATCTCCTCCTGCTTCTATGGCATGTCCTACTCTGAAAGAACCAAAAAGAGGACCAAGAGCACTCCCAAAGCAGGCGTATCGCAGAGATAACACCTGTTGTTCTACCTGCTCATACTTTCCCACAGTATAGCCAGGGTTTCTGCCTGTGGTTTTCCACAATGATGCACATGAGTGTCTGTAGCAATGTTTCCAGCTCTGCAGCGAGGTAGGGGGAATGGGAAGAAAAGGGGAAAATTGCTCGGTTGTGAAGTTGGAGACAAGGAAACTTGTGCTTGGGTTTTTTTCCCATGCAACGAGGAAAACATGCAAATGAAGTGTGAAACAGAAATCATTCTGAAAACAGGCAGGAACAGCATCATTGAAAGAACAGGGCCGTCAAGGGAAATCCAAATCCAGGGCACAAGTGAGAGAAATGACAAAAAGCTGGGACTATCAACAACACATTAACAGGGAAGGGTGTTATTTCAAAGGGAAAAATCAATGAAAAATCGACCTACAGTTTTTTAAAATTTTATTTTATTATTCTAGAGAGATAATTTGGAATATGATTGGCAAAGAAAGCTATTATATCATTTGAAAAATATGTTGTGCTGCCATTTCTCAAGAGCCAAATCTTGCCCTTGTGTATGTCCGGTGTATCACGCTGACCGACAGCATTGCATGTGTACACATGATTTAATCATAGAGAGTTCAGTTTCCAAAGGAGGAAAAAGACTGGAGTACCTCGCTGGAAGGAGAAATCGGGCAAGGAAAATAAATTCTGCTGACCAAAAAATAAAACCATGTGTGAACAATGGAAGTGCTGTATTGATTATCTTTAAAATGATGTATTTATCAGCGTCATTTTTTACCGAGGTTATCCTGGCAAGCTCTTTATTACCGTAAAGGAAACTCTCGGTTGGCAGCTCTGCGTAGCGGTCATTCACTTAAAAATGAGAATTTAGTATCTTCTGGCATAGCATCAACCTCCAGTAAACTCCAGAAGAACCTTATGTAAAACCTAACGCTAAAGATTGCCTCAAAATTTGGAACAATAAGTACAGTTCTTAGTTTCAGAGATGAGCCTGATCTCTTTTTTTCCCTCTTGTAAAGAATAATAACGTCTCACTTAGAAGAACCTGTAATGTTTCTGGCCTGCGTTCATAGTATCTTGTACAGCTCAGGCACTGGATTTTACTAAGCAAGGAGACTTTTCTTAGCTTGGGAGTCATCCAGGGAAAAATAGGTATGCCGTGGAAGTATGCAGGAAAGGCAATAGGTGACTATGTTCTTTTGACTGTACTTCCCAGCCAAGGTCGTATCATATTTCTTGGATACGGAGGAACTTGGAACTGAGGAATTATCTGATGGATTTACAATTTGGAAATGTTTTACCTCAAAAATCCTGATGTGCCAAAAGCAAGTAGTTAAAAGGAAATGTCTTTGTTTTTAGAAAGATTCGGTTGGATGTGGGTGGACTCAGTTTCTGGAGAGCTCAGCCACCCGCGCTGGTCGTTAATGGGGACTTCCCCAGGGCATGGCCCCAGATCCTGCCAGCGTCCGGGTAGCCTCTTCTGAGAAGGACCTCCTGGTTAGGTTAACCCACAGTATTACTAATACCAAGAGCAATTTTGGTGTCAGAACTGCCCCAGAGCCAGGGAAAAAAGTAGACCTGGAAACTGCCGAGCAAAACGGGGAATAGAACTGCCACCCCTTGTGCTGTCCCCATCACTCATTTGTGAGCTCATGGGCAGCTGCTACCAGACCCCGGAGAACTTCTTGCAGTGCACAGATGATGATCTTTGCTTTTTCTAAATAAGGATTTTCAGCCTTTGATAGTTTAGGAGAAATTTTGAAAAAATGATCAATTCTGATTTGCAACAATAAAAAAACCCCACAACTTTCCAAATGACAAATTAAAAAAAATAAATAGGAAGTACAACCAGCTACAGGCGTAAATTCCATTACTTTACATATTTCTGTAGAGGCAGTAAAGAGTAAAGAGACAACAACCTTCGGTAGAGTAAAGGCATTGTCTATTTGTGTGCAGAAAACAGCAGTTTCCTCAGTTTCGTTCTATTACCATAAAGTTTCCATGTGAATTATTAGTCGCATCTTGTTTCCATCCCAGAGAAAATGGTGTTTCAGTGGATGGTAAAGCCTGTGCCATGGGTGTATGCTGAGTATTAATTAGTTATTACTCATGAGGCTGCTGTTCCAGAGGAGACCAGGTTTGACTGTGGCTAGCGGAGACGTTCTCAAGGTGGTGTTGAACCAGCAAATTCTAATGCTAATAATGTCGTATAAAGGCATGCACCAGGACTCATTTTTATCTATTTTCAGAGGTGTCTGTACTCTGACAGCCACACACCGTGAGCTGAGAGGAGCCTGGCCAGCGCCAAACAAGATCAGAAATAGAAATCCTGACCTTAGCCAGTAGTGACTGGAAGAGTTTGGGCTGGATGTTGCACAAAAAAAGGTTTTGTGTGGTCACAGGTTTGTGGTAGAAAAGTTTGCCAAGGCAAAAAAAAAAAACAAAAAACAAAAACCAAACTCAAAAGGGCTCTCATGCTTATGTTGGGTTTTTTTGGTGTGTTGTTGTTGTTTCTTTGTATTTCTGGAAAAAAAAAGGAACTAATTTTTTCCAGATTAATAATGATAATAATAACAACAATAATAATAATACTAGCATATATAATAATATGTAAGTTTATAGATAATTTAACATATTTTATATATATATGCATATAATAATAATAATCATCTATATATGTAATCATGTCACAGGGCCCTGTTCGAGAGAGACGTTCCTGGCTTCCCCGCTGCTCAGAATGAGTTCAACCTGTGTGGCCTTGAGCAGAATGGCAGACAGGCATATTTTTTATTTCTGATTCCAACTCTCATAAATTCTTAACTTGCTTAGAATTCGCCAGATTAAATGAAAAGTTACCATAATTAGGGATTTATTAAAACATGAGTCCTTGACCCAATAGAATATAATAACTCATTTGTTTCAAATAAGACCTATTTAATTGTTCCATCACTGGCCTAAGCAGCCCGTGCTGAGGGTTGGAAGTCTATCAGGGCCGTGCACCGTCATGTGTATTCTCCAAATCCACTTGCAAGATGCAAAACGCTCTGTGAAATTTTTGATCCCCAAACCACCATGCAGGCAGAAGCCCTTAAAACAAAGATGTGTCATTTTAATTAAAAATTCGAGTGCTGAAAGCCCTTATTATTCTGCACTACAAAGCAAAGACTATTAAAATACTATTTTTATACATAGGGCTCTATTTTAATTTTTTTGTGAACAACCTTCCCACTCCATATCTTCAAAAACAATAGTTATTGATTTACAATCTTATAAATAAGACTGTAAAATCTTGTAACATGGAACTATAAATAGATATTTAAAAAAAAATATGAAAATTGCTCCCAAGTCGAGTCCATATATGGCGCTAGTCAGCAGAGAGCCATTTTGCAGAGGCATATAAACTGCAGAAAATAATTCCTATTGAAAATGCAAAGAAATTTGAAGCTACGCACTGCCACAAACAATGCAGCCATAATTAAGGAATTACCCATCCCTCCTCCCTGTCTTTGAAATAAGCCTTCTCTTTTTTTAATTGGTTGGTTATAGAAAACATATTACTATATTTGGGTCCTGTTTCCCTTGTATAAGAATAGTCCTACAAGGAATTCCCAGTAAAACAGTGTTGCAGTTCTACAGTATATTAAAAAAAAAAATACCATAGGAAAGTGTTATCCAATGGGCAGATGTTAACTTAAAGTGCACATTGTTTGGAAAAGGAGTTAATTAACAACTTATTAATTGGATAGAAAGTCTGAAACTGTTGTACTTCTAGCAAATACATAATTTTCTTCAAGTATTATTAAAGCGTTTTTGTTGTACCTATTAAAGATTCTTGTCTCTAAGTTAATTTCATTATGCTAATAAGCTATCATCGTTACAGAACCTAAGCTTTGATCCATGTTAATTGTCGTGATCTTCAAAGACAAAGTCACCACTTACTTTAAATGAATTTTACATCTTTTTAAAGAATCACACGGAAATTAGGGGAAGTAATTAATTTTTTATTATGTGTCTCAATATTTTTAAGGGAGGAAGTCAATGGTATTGGCTAGAATTCATTTTAACATTTAACTAGGGAAAACAGCATGAGGCAAAAAAACGTTCAGATGCAAAAGATTAAAGAAAATTTGAAACTGGGACCTAATTTGTCTTGATAAACTTTGGTGTTTAATATGCTTCTTTTGTTCTCAGTGTGAAACTGCAGGGTTTTGATTTGTAAAAACTTTTTGAAGAATTAATTCTTTCTAATTTTTATTCCTTTCTTTGCATCCCTTTTACCGTAAGACAGAGGAGTTGACCTTCAAACCATAACACTCTTAAATATCTATGAATATACAAGGTTAAATCTATTAATGGTCTGAGATTAGCTGTTATACACTTGCAAAGCGTGTACCTTCTGCAGCAAATTTTATCTTTTAGTGAATGATTACAAGCTTACATCAACCCTACGAGTTTTAAGCAAATAACAGAATGTGCGTAGTAAGTGATCTATTCCTCTTTCCTTTAAGTGTTGGTTATTTTAACCCTCTGATGTTATACAAAGCTGGGTTCTGAATCAATAGGACATTTTTCTATTTGAGATCAGGACCTAAACGTTAGCATTGTCGACACTGCTATGATTGCCAATTTATAGTTTCCACAAATTCTCCTTTATCATTTTCAGACTTCTCTCGTGAAAAATGCAGTATGAATGTTCTTAAATAAGAAAATAAAATTTAAAAAAAAAAAAAAGAAAAAAGAAAAAAGGAAAGGACAAAACTTGTACTCGATTTTCCTGACAAGGTTCACCATTCAAAGTCGTGCCATATTGAAACTGCTCTCTGCCATATTTACAAAGCGCAAGTCCCCCGTTGCACTTGCAATGAAAAATAGCGCCTTTTGAAAAGGCAACAGGCAAAAGTAATTTAAGGATAGTCATGGCGATTGAAATGAAAAGCCAGATTACCTACTTCATTCCTCCCCAGTTAGCAGCGTGCAAGTACTGGAAACGCAAGTAAACATCAAGTTTAAACTGAACCTACAGTGGGAGGATTTCTGCAGCAGACAGGTGGTGAGCTCATTGCGAGGATTTTTCAGCATTAATGCTGTACTCATTTAGCCTAACACCAGGCTTGAGTGACCCTCATCTGGATTTAACCTATGACCTGTCAATCCAGGGACATACTTTCAGATCTCAACATCAGTTTGGCTTTTTTTTTTTTGCCTTCTTTTTTTTTTTTTTTTTTTTTAAGCATAGATGACTTTAATCATTAAGCAGCTTTCATAACTGGAACATATACATGCGCGATTCTGTGCTCTTTGATTTGTAATCTAGGTTTCTGACCGTATAATCCCCAGCACCTAAGTGAATTCAGCTGAAGTTCAGAATTCTTTGACTGAGCATGGAGCAGTGACCGGGCAAAGGATTGCGCTGCTTATCTGTGGGACTTTTCACTTTTTGTGGCGGGGTTTTTATTGTGCAAAAAGGTCTACAGACATGGGGGTTGTTTTATTACTATTATTATTATTATTAATAATAATAGTAATATTATCAATATTATCTATATTATATTTGGACTTTAGTTTCATATCCAGCAGGCAATTTCTGGGCAAATGAAGATTTCGTTTGATTTTGATTTTTTTTTTTTTTCAGATGCTAATTTTAATTGGGTTCAGATATAAAAATTCGCGCTTCAATTTGACAAGCTTTTGAAAAAGCACAGGTTATAGTGGGCATGGGGCATGACATGAAGGCATAAGTAACCCCGTTGTAGAGAAGCAAGGGCTTCCTCACCACTTTGCTAAATCCAAGGAAGGTAGTGGCTTGCACGAGCAATTGAAAGGCACAATTCTCTCTGCCTCATCTTTTCTTAGTAATAATAACACCCCATAAATGTTTATGTAAATACACCATTCAAAAGTACTCATCCCAGCAGTACTGTGCTTGTCAAGTGAGTCATTTTTTCACCTGGCAATACGATGTTGTAAGACTCAGTTTTCTTAACTAATCCTGGCTAAAATGCAAAATTCTGTTTTGGAAGAAAATTTCTGGCCAGCTCTAATCTTAACCTCTTGCACGTCTGTAGCTTCTAAATCGATGTCACAGTTGTAATAGCTTTGAAAACCCATATGTTTGTAAACTAAATAAACCTTGATATTCAAAGGAGATGAAGACAAGAATTACATCTCTTGGCACCGGTGCTCTGAGCTCAGTTTCAGCTCATGTTGGCTCCTCATTTTTATGCCCGTAAACTACGCCAAATCTTCCTTATCTATGCAAACATATTAACACTGACTGTTTGCTGACGCTGTGATGCATCAGCCTCTTATCTTCACTTTTGACCCTAATGTTACCTAATAACTTTGAAACTACGTTTCTTGATAGTTGACTGGGACCGCCTTCGGTTTCTCAACTCTGTGCTGAGAGCTGCCTCTCCTAAACCGACTAAATTAGCTCCTCACTGCTCTCAGCCAGCTAAGGCAGAAAGGCTGCCAAGTAGTTTCCTGCTCAAAAAAATCTCTCTATCCCTTCTGTGTCATGGGCCATAACCCTGCAGCTCTAGCATTTTTTCCCAGGTATCTTTTCCCCATTATTTTAAACTTACATGGTTTGGCTTTAGTGGTGCAACCCCAGATCTTCCCAAAGTTGCCCCAACCCCCTGCTCATCTCATTTTCTGCAGCCTGTCATTAGGCAGGCTTTAGCATCTTCTTAAAACAGATGTGTATTATAATAACATGTGAAAAACTTCTGCGCTAAACATAATCAAAACGGCACCCTAAATACTATGTATAAATACAGATAAGTGTTTCTAATACTGCCTACCAGGACTATTTATGCATAAAGAAGAAAATAAATATTTGTCATCAGTTCTATCTGGCCAAAAGTCTTCCTTTAGGAATAGCATAACATATTCCTTTACAGTATATAATTGCCTTAATTATTTTTTGGCCTATCCACAAAAGCGTAGTTCCATCTCTCTCCCCATAGTATGTGAAGAATATGCAAATTCTGTTAATTCCAGCTCTCAGAATAAAAAGCCTAAAAAGAATCTCCTTTAGCTATTTAGGAAAGGCTCAGAAAACTTTCCTAAGTGTGGCTGTTGTGCATGCCAAGAACTTTCTTATTCATGGAAGATGTCCTCAAGCTCTTTGCTATTGTTCTGAGGTCTTCCCCTCGCCCATGCTGGCTTCTCGGCATTCCTACGACGGCTCTGTTCCTCACGACGCCCGAGAAGTCAGCGTCCCCCATCCCATCTACGGTCTGGAGCCTGCAAACATGGAAAACTGAGTCAAGCTCTTAAACCTTCCAGGCTCCCAGTTGCGAAGCCAAAAGCATGAAATGTAGGAACTTTTAGGGGTTTTGTGCTCTTTACATTAAAGCCTCAAGCTGTGGCACAAAGGGATCGAAGGGCTTGTATCGCTTCTCCTGGCTGTAGGTGTCTGGTTTACAATCTCCAAGAAATCTCAGGAAAGCCACAGGGTGAAGATGTTTGGGAGGCTGGCTTTCCCAAACTTTCTGTTTCCAACCTACCCTTAGTCTGATACAGCTGAAAAGGACCCCAGAAGCCCTGGACACCACAGTCAACGAGCCTACGTGGTATTTAGGATTGGTCTCGACCCTACTGCAAAATTTTCACGTTGCAACTTTTAAATTCTTTCTCTTTTTTCCTACCCGGCTATTAAAAATTCCACTTTTAATGTGAAGCAGAGACAGAGCTCTGTGACCACCCTATGAGCACAGCGATCTGTAACGCAGTTATAGGAAATCATTCCCTTTAAACTAGATACCGAGGATGTGATCCAAAACAGGATTTCCAGCATTCCACGACCTAGATGACAGCTAGATTGCTCTGCCTGTATAACGCTCCAAAACAAGACGGAAAATCACCCAATTTTCCAATTCGTTAGTGGGAGAATATAAATTAAATAGAGTGAAAGAGAAGCTTTAGGTGCTCGGCGGAGGTGGTTTGTGTAGATGTCGCTTGCTCAGCGTGATCTGACGTTCAGTCTGTGCAGGGGGTCTGTAAGGATTGCACATCCTGGGTGTTGTCCCAAAGGTACATCACGGTCACCTCCATGGCTGCACCTTGGCGAGACCTGACACGTGTGGGGAGGCTCTTACACTGGACACATCCTTACCTAATTCCAGCATCTAGAGCTTGTGACTTTTCACCTTAAAAACTGTATAACCGGCTAACTGGGTATTGCTCCTTTTCAATATCTCAGAAAAGTTAATGGAATTCTGAGAAAAAGCTCTTCGATTTTCCTGTTTTCCAAAGCGGTTGCTTATGAAAAAGAAGTTCGACTCGAGACTTGCTGTGGGAATGTTATTCAAGCACTGGTTAAGTGCCAGAATGTGTTGGGAAGAAAGAGTTTCCAGAAAAATATCACCCTGATTAAAACCTGATTTTACTGAGTTTTCTTTATGCAAAGGGTTACCAGAATAGTAAGACAAAGTCATTAGTCAGATTTTCCTTCCCTTACTTGATCATTACCAGTGATGCTTTTATTGCTGTTATTTGAATGATTATTGTTACAACAACTCATCAGCGAGCTACTTAGGTACCGCTCTCCTCTAGTCTCACTTCTCACATGATATGTTAAATGTCCTGTTGATGCCTGTCCTTGTTTGGCAATTTTTCCACACCACCCTTTTATTCTTTATAATAAATTTAATTGGGTATACGAGGAAAAGATGGAAAGAAAGTCGTAATGCCAACGGGTTGTTTTTTTTTTTTCCTCCCCATGTTATGTTCCTCATGAAGTCACCAGTGTAACTATCAACAGAAAACAGCCCGTCTACTGCTAAAGGACAAAATTAAACCATCAAACGGCAGAGGACAACAAAAAATACTGGTTTGATACTTGAAGGGATTATGTATAAATTTTCTTTTATAAGGTCATTTGTAAAGGTCGTATGTTTAGGTTGGT
Source organism: Rissa tridactyla (assembly GCF_028500815.1). Classification (NCBI taxonomy): domain Eukaryota; kingdom Metazoa; phylum Chordata; class Aves; order Charadriiformes; family Laridae; genus Rissa; species Rissa tridactyla. The sequence goes on along the minus strand of NC_071472.1, from coordinate 4,148,336 downwards.
TCTTTTCAAAGATGAAGCTGTGGCCAATACACATTTGATACCGGCTTAGTAAGATCTTCAAAAATGGCCGTGGGTGCACAACTGCTCTCTAAATATTGGGCTGAACAAACATCCGCCCCGGGATTTCTGTGAAACATGCCTTGTTTTTCATCTTAGCCATGGCTGTGGTTAAAACGCCCTACTGTATTCTGCGAGTGCTGTACTACTCTTGGTAGGAGATCGTAAGATGTTGGGGTTAACTGTCAGATGCTTTACTCTTCTGAAGACCTTTGCCTTTTAACTAAATGCTTGCTTATCTTTCTAATTTAACATAGTCCCACATTCTTTTTGTAGTAATTTTGGACTATCTGATAACATATAATGGAAAACATGTTTATGTCTTCCACTAGTTCTTGTTGCATATTTCAAATGCTTAGAACAACAATTTTCAGAAGCTTTCATTAAGGTTAATTTAAAAACTACATTAAATACAAACAGATTTTCTCACAAACAAAATGCAATGTGTACTTAACAGACTTCTGTATGTTATATTTGATAAAGTACCTCATATAAATGCAAATTCTGACTTTCTGCCAGAACCAGGTGGTACGGAAAATATTTCTATTAAACAAATAATGCTGGGAGAGCAAACTTCAAGTTACGGTATGTTACACAGAGAAAGAAGATCTTTTCACTGAGGTCAGATATATATTTATGTTATTTCTTCTAAGTACTTTGCTGTTTCGGCACTAAAGACGATGCCGTATGGAAAAGTCAGGTACATGCACAGGATAAATATCCATTTTTCACCAATTTTTTTTTTTAATGTTATGTATGGCTACTGCTGACTGCTTTTGCTTTACAGAACGGCGGTACAGGATGGTGCCACGCTATGAGCTGAACTCTGAAACAGAGCCAGAAGGGTCAAGAGGAAGAGGAGCAGCCCCCAAACCTGGAATCGTTAGGTACGGTCTGAAAACGGAGCTTCGTGCGCCTTTTGCTGGGTGCCAACTCATCACGCTGCAGTTGGATCATGTTCATTTGGAAAAGGCACATGAAAATTAACGCTGCCAGAGGCGACTCTAAAGAGCGTACGATGGAAACAAATTGAGTCACCACCAATGTGGCTAACATTGTTGGTGGAAACTGGGACACCCGCATGAGCCATTGTTTGCTGTACCTCGTCTGGTTTATGTAGCTCACTGGGTTGAAAGCTGGTTCTGCGTTAACCTTGTGATTCGAGGGGGATTCATGCAATGTGGTTTCAATTGTCCATGGATGCTTTCAGTTTGTACTGCGCGCTGCCAGTAACGATGGGTCCTACTGGTCTCCCACATTCACGGTGGTGTCTCAGCTCACCCTGATGAAGCTGTGGTGAGGGCTGTTTCCTGATGTGGTCACTGTTAGTGGGCTGCCGCTCTGCAAGTCTGCTAGGAGAGGAGTTTTTATTCACTCTTTCCTCTGCCTCGATAACAGCTGCTGCATAAAAGTTTTTCCTGAATACATCGTGCCGTGGAAAAAGGCTTTTTTGTTTCTCTGGCTGGTTTCTGTCCTGACTTGGTCTGAAGCTGCCTTTGGTGCTATTGTGGAAGTATCTGAGGCCGCGATTTATTCTCTCGAGCTCAGCTCAATTGAAGGTTGCACAGAGCGAGGCTTTTACTGGTTTTGCCACCTATTTCCATCCTACTGGTGTACGCGGCTCTTGTCTGTGAGAATTTTTCTGTGGGCATGGGGGCGATGGGACCTACTAAAATAGCGAGCAATCACTTCAACCGCCACCAAATTACAGCCATGCCTGAGGCAAATTACAACAGCTTTCTGACAGTGTCACCATGCTATCTTTGTGACAGAGATGGAGATAATGAGAATTAATTAATCAGTCTTTGATTAGAAAAAAGAGGAGGGGGAAGTCTTTCTGCTGTGATTCCGCTACGAAATAACACGAAACTGGTGAGGCTTTTATTTGATGTTCCTTCTCCGATACGGGGCAGGCGTTTGTAATGCAGCGCTCAGGATTGCGTGGCCGCTGTCTTGGTTACCCCTCCAAACCCACTGTCGAAGGATGGAAGGGGTTAGTGGTCCTCATTTTATAGATAAATACATGTCGAACGCTAGCACCGTGAGGCTGATGCAAATGCCGTTGTTGTCACCGTGCAAAAACTCCCACTTGTTTGAAGGTCTTGAGTAAAGTCCCAGGTACCTTCTCCTTGACTAGAGTCAACTGTTCCTTCTTTGCAATGTTGAGGTTGAAATTATGTGTTGCGCTCTTTAGACTGATGGCTAAATCTTAGAAATTGGTCCCTTATGATAAAACGTAAACTACGTGGTGCCAGTGTCTGACTGGAATTACAATTATCTAAGTAGATTCATTTGTATCCCTTTCATAGCAGCTTTTCTCTGGGCACAAGCTTTTTCTGTGGGGCATGGGAAGAACAAAATTAATCTTATAAAGAGGAAGGGGTTTACACTGAAATCGATAGTTACAGAATTAACCGAGTAAATGACTTTTTCTTAATTCTTTCTCTTCTCAGAAGATGCAGTTTTGATGGGTACACAAATCCAATGGCTGCCAAAAAGCTGATATTGCATGAAATATTTCATCTCAGCTGTGTTGAGCTAGTCTAGACTTTAGTATTAGTGAAAACTGAGAATGTAAAAAAAAGTCAGCATCGGAACTGAAAAAAACCCCTATTCTGATTATTAAATATGAGTAAATTAAAGGATAATAATGCAATTATGTTCAAGAAAATGTTATCACTTTTAGAAAGGGTAGCATGGCTCTCCTGGGCAGCTTTTAAATATGAGCCAAATATGTAATTTTATAGCTTGGACTTAGATAATACGCAAACACCGTGTGTTTGCGTTATTGCAGAGAAACAGAGCGTTGGATTGCGCAGGCACCAGAAGTAGCTTTGCCACATCGCTGACATTTTTGACGCAGTCGCAGTGGCTGGATTGATCGGCAAACCCCAGGGCCCAATTCACAGGCCAAGTCCATTTCCCTTTGTGTACCTTCGGTGCTCAGGGCTCTCAGATTTTCGCTTTCAGCCAGGCTGAAGCAATCCTATCATTCCTTCTTAACCACCAACCTTTCAGCTTAAGTTCAGCTGTTCTTTGGCTGCATTTGGGGGATGAAACCCAGAAGACGCGGCAGCACCAGGGCGGGTTCCCAGCCCAGCCATAGCACTTCTCTCTAATGGCAGTGGTAAAACCTTCTGACATGCAGTTCACAGAAATGAATTGTACCAAGAGCAACTATAAAAGCCGCAGCATCCCTTTAAAGAGAGCATAATGTCATCATTTTTCAGTGGGTATCTTCTCTAAAGGCAAATAATCACTTTTCCCATTAATGATCTGTAAATGATGGGACTGCATCTTTTTCCTTCGTTCAGGTTTCAACAAAGGTTAGGAGCAGAACCTTTAAAATGTGCGTGGGGACGTTATAGCTTGAAAGGTTTGTCATATCTTCCTGCTGCAAATGTTGGAGGCAATGGAATATCTGACAAAAATCTTTCTTCTGTGTCCTGGGGACTATCATCATTTTTACTTTTCCCTTTCACCCATGTCTCCAGAAATTTGGCTGGTCCCCTAAAGTTTTTTGGTCTTCTACAGGCTTCTCAAACCCTCATCGCATCAGCTCCCTGTACATATTAGGTGCAGTGAATAATTTATACACCAAAACCAGTGGCAACACCAGAGTGTCCATCCTCTAAGTTGTGTTAACCATGTTAATTCAGCGGTACGGTAGATGTATGCTGCTTTGATCAGGAAAAGAAATATTTCATCTTTATGTTAGTGCAAGACACAGGTTGCCAACTGAGCGGCTATGCATCAGGTGACAGCAGATGGCTTCCATTACGCTGCAGACAACATTTGTGGCCTAGAAATTTTGGCAGAGGGGAAGGGGAAGTTCTCTCTTACGAGAAGAACACAGGTAATGGAAAGAAAGCCTACCTTTATAAGCCTAAGCAAACCCTTTAATGCTGTTCTTTCAGTGTAAAACACACATGTTTTTCAAAGTCTGTGTACACTATGGACTTACAGGATCATGGAAAATTAAATGATAAAAATAATATATATACGTTCATGCCAGCTACCAGCGTATGCAATTCTATAGCTAGCATGTTTAGCGTCATATACTGTATATCAAACCACCGTAGGACTGATGTTCTGCTGAGTGTAATACGGATGCAGCATCAACACCTGGGTTATCACTAACTCCCATGGCAGGTACTTGGATTAACATCTGAGATACCACAACGTATGGGTAGGCTGTGTGGCCGTTTCCACCTTCCTTCAGAGGCTTCTCATTCTGAATATGTCGTGCCTTTTGCATTTGGGAACTTTTTCCTGGATTTCTTTTACTTGTTGACATAGGAATTTCAAACCATGGCATCTAAATTCCAGGTCAGTGTTAAGAATTTCATTTCCAAGCAGTTCCTTTGTGCTGTTTATTTGCAAAGACCAGGTCACGGCTATCGTAAATTCTTTTCTCCTTATATGTTTCCAAGGAGTAATCAAAATCAGAGTCTTGAAAACCCAAGATTATTTTATCGGGATGTCGGATGTTTCTCTCTAATTTGTCGTTGGCCTCTACCAATTAGCAGCGAGCTCCTGTGTCAGATACAGCTTGTATCCACCTAGTGACTGCACTGGAGAGCCTTCAGCATCTTGAAGAGCAAGGGCCAAGTTTTGAGTGTGCCGCTTCCTTTATGCTACCTGATAACAACTTCCAAAAGTTGGGAACATTTAAATGCATTTCCTTATTTTCAGGTTCATTATTTTCAGGTTTGTCATTTCGCTATAAATCTTCACCTTTAATATTTTCTGGCCTGTCCAGTAATTGTATTTGCATACAAGTCTTGACCCCAAACCAAAGTTTTCATTTTAATTTTTTTATTTCTTTTAAAAAATAGCATCCTGCTTTTTATTGCCCTGTTCTGTAAAAACTAACTTGTGTGTAGTAGTCCTTGCTACAATTCAGCGTATTTATGAATGGTTCTACATAAAAGGAATGAAAATAACTAATTATAATAATACCACTAAATGCCATGGCTGGCTAGAAAGTGGAAATCCCTTCCCATTACATATTTTCTGTTTTTAGAATAGAAATTAATCCAACTCTTGGATGAAAATTTAAAACCACAACATTTTTCATAGGAAAGGGATTTCCAAAAATATCCTATTTTTAGAAATTCACAGTGATTTTTCAAGTTGCTGATAAAAATGAAATTGATTAAAACTTTTTAACCAATTAACCAGAAAGCTGTATTTTAACAACACAGCAAGAACCAGCTCCTGTTTTCCCAACAATCTTTTCCTGGAAAGGATATTTCCTATTAGAAAAGCAATTTCAACAGAAAAGTTCTGATATGGTCTACTAATTAGAGCATCTGGTGCACCCAGCTGGCCTAAGGTAAGATCAGCTATGAGTATGTAGCAGCAGATATTTGCCCAACCCGTTGTTTCAGATCATACGTAGAAGAGCCGTCGGTGTCTCCAAGAAACCATTCCAGTGCCTGCCCTGAATGTCCTTGCCATGAGCCAGACCCTGTCCTTGTCCAGTCTGTGGCAAAAAGGGACGACTGGGACCTTCCTTTTGGCAGGCGCCCATGGATGAGAAAACAGCCCATTTTGCTGTTAACATCCAGCACAGAGACACCGTATCGTATGTCATTAGGATTTAGCGAGAGGTGAGACCAAGTGCTGTTTAATCACCAGAAAGAGGAAGACTAACCCAAGCATGCCCTGAGTTCTCTGGAGGAGGTCAACCGGTGGCAGTGAGGCATAAATGTCTAAGTCCCTTCCAGACGTCCTGCCTGCTTCTGCCTTGAGCCGCTAGGAACAAATGCAAGAGTTTTCTACTAAAAAAAAAATATTTTCTAGCAATCAAAATGTTTGGGGGGAATATTTTGATGGGTAAATTTTGATTTCATCACTTTCAGTAAAGTTGTTTTGGTTTTTTTTTTTTTTTCCAAGCGTTAAAAATCTACAGATCTGTGCTTTAAAAAAAATATTATTATTTTATCTTAGCAACATGGGCCTGGCAGGGACCCTCTGAGCGCTGGGTTTCACACCCACATCTCATAATCCTATATGTGAATTGATCAAGCTCCATCTTAAACAGCCTCTGGGGCTGTTGTTTTCTTCCTTCCCCCGTCCCCGTGCCCTCGCGGGACGGCCACTGGAGAGCTCGCACTCTCAGGTCCCTTCATCAAGCTTCTCCCGAAGCTCATTAACTGCCAGATGATATCCATTCATACTTCTGTTAATAGCAAATCTTCTCCCCGCTTCTTTTAACCCCATTGGTTTATTTATAGACAGAAATTGCATCTCAGTCTTCGTTTTATTGGGCCGAGCGCGCCTAGCTATTTTAATCTCCTCTGATAATACAGGCTCTCCTCTCCTCACCTACAAGTCCTTCTTTGCAGATGTTCTCGTCTAAATTAATCTGAACTGATACCAGGCAAAGAAAGGTTAACCTGACACATGCTACCTTTAAGAAACCCATATGGCAACGTAGCTCATTTTGAATTTACTTCCACATCCATATTTATTCCTTCTTTCTGTTCTTATGCCCAGGCTTAAACACCGTTTATCCACCTAATGGGTTTGAACTTGCTTGAATCAATCTTTTCTCTTTCTTAAACGTGCCCCTGTAAATCCTCATAGGAAATGCCACACGGTGCATTTCCCCTACTCTAAATTTCACGGAGTTTCTAGTCCAAGAATGAGTTTGTCATAAAGAATCTATGAATCCAATACAGAGGCAAACAGACAAATACATATAAGAAAACACATATGTATATACACATAGAAATGAAGTACATCTTATACCTGTAAAAATATGTGTGTACCTATAAGCATGTATATGTATGGAAAGGACAGGTTTAAAGAAAGAAATAATAGAAAATAGAATAGAACTAGAAAAATAGAGATACAGAAAGAGAAAAAATAGAAATGAATTTTTCAAGGGAAAATATTGTCATAATGTTGCTGGGTCAAACTTGGGACATAATACTGTCAGAGTGGAGGGAGAATTTCTGGATCGGACTTCTCATTATAGGGAAATGGGAACAAGTGCAAAAGAGGAGATAGGGTTAATGATTCTTGGAATTTGCCCTTATCCACTGAAATAAATCTACTGTTTTGAGTCACACTTCTTGCACCTTTGTTTAGTTGAGACTTGCTGCAGTCCAGCAGTGATGGGTTTTACAAAGCCACTTTTTGCATTGTTAAGCAAATACACTCTTAATTTGAGAAAATAATATTCAAAGCTCAATAAACATTGGTAAGTATAGCATGTTATTTAGTCACATAAATTCTTTTTTACATACTACTTTGATTCAATAGATAAAAATAATTCAGAATTAACTTGCTAGCCTCAGACCCTAAGTGCACGCACAGTTTCCATGGAAGTCAGCATGTTGTAGGGCAGAATTTAGTCTGTGTGTTTAATTCATCTTAATCACTATTATTAATTCATAAGTACTGTTTCCAGAAATGTATTCAGTTAGTTTTACATTAGTCAAAATCAATTGTATGTGATTTATTTTGATCATTCAAGATTACAATTTTGATGTATTTGCTCTCATCCTGCATGTCAAGGCAGGCGAAGAGAAAACGCACTGCTAAAGAAGAGCCACCTTCTATCTATTTGCGTTATTCCTTATAACCCTCGATCGGGAATTCGCATATTCTGTGGGGCCAGCTCAGTTCTGGAGGGCTTTCACAGAGCAGGATGATGCAGTGAATAATGAAATGCCATCAAGATATTTGGTTGGACCTGGAAGCACGATGTGGTGGTTGTGCTGGGCTGGGGGTCGTAGGTGGTACAGGTTCTCTCTGTTCACACCGTAGCTGGACACAAACATAGGCGAGTTGGCCCAAAATCTGGCTCAAGCGCAATCACTTCTCAAAAGTGGTTCAAATTCAGATCTCGCTTCACCCAGACCAGCAGCTTTGTGGAGACTGGTTTCCAATAAAGGGTTTAGCTTCCTCTGGACCCCCGCCAATTGCCGCGCTGCAAGAACCACGATATCCTCGTGCAGACGGGGGGCTTGGGGCAGGCCTGTGATGTTTCAGACACGGAAATCGCTTGGGACCTGATCACAGCAAGTTTTTTGGCGTCTCCCGTGATTTCGGTGTGAGTACGCTTCTCGAAGCAGGGCCAGGCGAAAGGGCAATACGTGCCACGAGGGAGACATGCCCCATCGTTGGCATGGATGTAACGCTCTGCACGTCGATTTGCCTTCTGAATTAGATCTGTAGAGTTTTCCAATTCACCAAACCCTGCCCTAGACATTCACCTTGTAGCGGCAGCAGCTCGTCCCCGGAGCTTGCCCCAAAGTTAAGAGCTGTAAGGTGCACCAGTTTCACTTGAGAACTGGAAAACAGTACAGCCAGAGACAGCTTTGCCTGGACCTCCCCCCCCGGTTTTGGACACGTAAGGGGAGGGCTTAAATATATCTACATCTGTTGCTTGCTTCCAGCTTGCAGGAATGGTGACTATAACCATGCCTTACTTTTACAGGCAGCTTTGCTGGAGATTCGGGTGGGAATAGCTCGCAGAATGGGGCCCTCGGATTTACAAATGTAAGTGGCGACTTCAGGTCAGCACAGTGAATACGGGGTTTGTTTGGCTGTTTTTCTTTATCATTACGTTCAGCCCCGCTCACGCTGTGTCTCCAGTTTGCACTTACTTGTGCTTGTTGCCAGCTGGAAACACCACTAACGAATAACACTGGATGTTAAAGTCCATTCAGATTCCTACCGTGATTATATGCCTTCTGAAGATGCTCATTAGCTTCCCAGCATATCTTTGTCTTTCTCCCAGTCTTTCCAGTTAAGTATTACCATTTTGAAAAAAAGCACTCCCAGTTTTGTCTCTTTAATGGCATCTCCAGCTAGAGACAAGTCTCCGTGGTGGGAAGGAAAAAAAAAAAAAAAAAAAAAGAAAAAATAAAAATCATGGTGACAAAACCCCGGTCATTAAACCTGGGAGCCACTCGAGAGGAACCTCCCTCGCTTTGCACGGTGCAGGGCTGTTGTACGGCGAGCTCGGTTAAGATGAATTCATAAAGCTTTTGTGGAATTAAAACAGCATGCTCCGTACCAAGATGCCTTCACTTCCTGTGCCTTAATGTTAAATCCTATAGTACTGTGGAACTTATAAATGATTGAGTTATTTTTAAACCACTGGATGTCTTCCAGTCACTCTATTTCACACTGGATTAATTATGTAAGAATACTGACTTGTTCGTCACTAATGTTACAACTTTTAAAAACAACATGCTGTTTAAATTCAAGCTTGGCAACTCTTGCCTGAATCCCCTCAAATTTATGGCACCACACCCATAGCATAATAAAATCTTTAGTGGTCCTTTGTCTTTTAGCTTGCCTTCTATTTTTTCTCAAGGGTGTTTTATGCTGGAAGATGCATACAAAAGTTGTCCAGATGTTATTTGTATCAGAGCAGGGATTTCAGTCCAGCTATCTGTGGTTGCAAATGTTTATTTTAATGGGTTATTGTGCAATCCTTGCTGTGTGGACCTCAGTGGCCTTATATGTATGTTCTCAGCGATGCCAGCACATTGTTTTTAGATATATTATTTTGGTCCAATAGCGCTGTTACTGGTCGCTGGGGGTGGGGGTGAGGGGGGAGCAAAAAATGTAACACCTGTAGGTTGCAGAGACGGTATTTTTGCCAAGCTCGGCGCGGCGGCGGGGTGCGGAGCGCCAGGGCCGGTGGGCGGTGGGTGGGAGCGGGGACACGTTTCCACGGGCTGAGACAAAGAGCTCGGCTTGGTCACCGCAGAATGCACCGGGAGAGTTTATTTTACCATAGCTGTTGCAACAAACAGAGAGGGGTGGGTTTATCCTACGTTATTTGGGAGCCTGCTAAAAGCTGAACCGATGTTTCCTTGATACTGCAGTAAATTGTTTATCTCGTAACTAAAAACACGCTATGTGTGCACCAATGAGGAGGGCGGATTTCAGCTCATTAAAATAAAGTTGAAATGCGCGTTTCGTTACGGGCTGTAAAGACTGTGAGCAATCGCTGGAGGAAAATATCTGCCGAGCTCGGAGCCTTCCGTCGAGCCTGCAAATGGAGCCGGGCGGCGCGTAGCACTGAAGGTCCATCTGCAGGCCCTGCTCTACCTGTGTGGGTCGTATCACAACAAAGGTCTTTCCCGGCAAGGAGTTTAAAGTTAAATTCTCATGCTAGAAGTGCCCAGACTTGCATTTTCAAGAAACATGGGCAAGCAAGGCGATGGCAATTAATGCAACGTGGTGACACTCATTGGACATGCAAAGAATCGAGCCCATTTAACCTTTAGGAGGAAGCAGTTATTATTTTAATGTTGTTTCGTGTATTAACAGTCACATATTATTTTAATGTGCTTAATTAATATAGATAAGCGTAAACCACTACAAGGTAGGTTAAACCCACATAATTTCCTTTTTGGAGGAATTTGTGTGTAATTCACACTGCTGCGTTCAGCTCCCAACGTTCCAAAATCGTGCTTAAAATAATTAGATTTCAAGAACACAATTGGAATTGTTCTTTGTCTTTCTATTTTTCAGCCTTAAACCTCACATTTTTAACTTCTCGATAATAAGGACCAGGGGCTGGTTTTTAAAAGCAAAAGTCAATGTTTTAAGCATCGTATGATTCCCGGAGCGTGCACTTTGGTTAGGTGGTATTAGTGAAATGGGTACCGTCAGCAACGCAGGCCCTGTTTCTAATTCTCCAGCCCCACTTGTTTTCAACACCGTTCAATTACACAGGGCTTTTCCACGAGGAAATTAGTCCAAATAACTATCTTATCCTCCAATTGAAGGTATCACGTCAAGTCGTGAGTGGCATCAATCCCACCGTGGAAATAGCTTAATTGGGAACCAGTGAAAGCAGTTAACAGATGGCCTTTTATAAATCTGGGGCTGGGATGGATGTTAAATATTCGCGTTCATGAGATTATAGAGGGGGAAGAACACGGGATGTGGCCTTGCTGGCGAGACCCCACGTGCCCTGCGCGTGATGCATCTCCTGCAGTCGGTCCCGGTGCATCCTCCCTTGTGCCGGTCCCCAGAACAAAAGGGCCAAATACTTAATCTTGGAGCTTCTCTATGTCAGGGAAATCCTGGGTGGAATAAAGACCAAATCCTTCCCGCGGAGCCCGGGGCAATTCATATCAATGAGATGCAGCTCTCCTTCGGCAGCGGGGTGAGAGCTGCAGACCCCGGTGCTCCAGCGGTTGCTCCACCTGCGGGTCGCGGGGCTTGAAACCCTACAGCAACGCCTGGGAAAAAACAAATCCCCATCTCAGGTCTTGGCAGCCAGCTAGGAAATCAATTGCTTCTCATTTATGTTCTGTAGAATGTAAATGTATTTGTAGATTTGAAAGCAGCTGCTGATGCTCAGCAGTAAACCGGTTTTGTTTTACAAAATCTTTGCTGTTTGGTCTTAAACTAGCGAAGTTTTCGCGTGTATCTAGCGCTCCTCTTTGCATTTCAGGGAAGATTTTGTCTAGCTGCCTCTGTGACATATGGTAATGCTTAGTGTGTGCTGTATGGCCTGGAGCCATACCACTGCAGCCTGTATGCTCCTCAGATCTCCCAGGCTAAGGGAATCGGGACGAGGCAGTGTTTGAATGCGAGGGACCTCCTAGAAAAAAAGTCAGAGTACAGCGCATTGTGCCGGTACAAGGACAAGATGTTCCTCCCTCCGGGCTGAAGCAATTCCCCATGCGGGGCTAAGGTGGCCGTGTGCTCTCCCAGCGTCAGCCTTTTGGATGACGTGGATTATAAAATAGAAAACTAATGCACCGTAAAACATCTCGCAGATCTTAGCCACGGGAAAGCAGCAAAGAATCCCACTTCCCAAGGTAACCCAGAGGAAGTGGCGGCGTAGAGGACAGCACCATGAGACCTCTTGTCCTTTTGTTTTGGGGGGGAGGACGTTCCCATTACCACCTTCCTTTACAGGGTGCAGTTAACCCTGCTGAGAAATCACTGCTTGTTTTTCAGACGGACTGTTCCCAGCCTCCCTGGAAGCTGAGAGAGGTCCAGCGGCATGCCCCGTACAGCCCAGTGGGCACAGAAACCCACCCGTGTCGGGCTGGGAGAGGAGGGAAGGAGCGTGGCTTGAGGTGAGGGAGAGGGCTACGGGTCTGGCTTTGCAGCCTCTTCTTGGCGATGTTATTAATTCGTTCTGGGACCTTGGGAGACTCATTTAACCTCTCTTTGTCTCAGATTCAAACCTCTACAAGCAGTTATTATAACATTTGGCTGCATTATGGCTTTGTTGAAAGGCTTAATTAAATTAAGTGTTCCGAGATCTTTGAATGAAAGGTGCTATCCAAGTGAAAGCTTGTTGATGATGATGACTCTAAATTATGAGGCCAAGTCCTTCACAAGTTTTACTCAGCCCTTGGTTAGAGAAAGTTATTTTTAAACACTGTATTTGATGTAGCATTTAAAGTGTTTTGGGAGTGCCATGTGTATAGACATGACATCTGACCTACAGTGGGAGTGTTTTGTCAATGGAGGGTTTTAGTGGTAGGAACCAACCACACATCATTCGCATACAGGCAAACACGTGCTGGTCACAAAGAGATTTTTTTTTTTTTCCCAAGTTTATTTGAAAACCTTAGTTAGAAAGAATGGCTACAACTTTTAGTTACTTCAGGAGAAATGCTGTCTCAGGTGGAAAATAAGAAGGAACTATCTGACGAAAAAGTTTGCAGGCGTCATGGCCAAAAGATGTATAAACGAATGTCTTCTGTCTTCAAACCTGTGAGTACATCACTGGGCGGACAGCATGCAAACTATGCTGGGGCTTCCACTAGTTGATATCTTACCAAGAGCAAGGATGCAAAATTCCAAAGTACTCTTTTAATTTGTATTCCTTCATTACTTATGCAAAAACTCCTGTGCTTTGACAGGAGGGCTGTCGGCCTAAAACTCCTCTCCTTTCTTCTACCAAGCTTCTCTTCACCTGTTTCTTCAGCACAAGTTTCCCTCTACCAGAATCCCTGACACACCCTCAGCATTTTTTCTCATTTGGCGCCTTTTCTTCTGAATTTGAAAGACGTAGTTTTCCTAACTGCTTTTACTGGGAAGCATCATGCCCCAATATCGCCTTACCAGTAACCCCAACAGGCCATTTCCCCCTATTTCTGTTGCCGTCTTGAGCAAACTATCAATCCTTCCTAGCCCTTCCCACCAGCTTGTTTTTCTCTTTCAGGGTTTCCCTCTACTGCATAAAAAAACCTATCTCGTCAAAGTCATCAGAAACACAAGTGTAAGGCTTTATCGGGATATTTCGTATGGGATGAATTATTTTTATTGGTGGGCACCATAGGTATAATACCACAGCTAGTTTCGGAGTCTGGGCTCGTTACAGGTCTGCTTTACAGCCTATGATATAATAAGTGGGAGCCTTTCAATAGACAGGAAGGATGGTATTTTGGTTAAAGCCTTCAGGAGATCAGGATTCAGCTTCTAGCTCTGCAGGCTTCCTGTGTGGTTTTGGGAAAGACACACTTTGTGCCATAATTCCCCATCTGCAAACTAAGGATGATATTACATCCTGTTTCTCACCTTCTCCCTGCAAGCTCTGTAAAGCTGCAGAGGCTGTAAGCACTGGAGAGCAAATACTGTCACTTTTACGTGCAGCGCTTCCCACAATAGCGTTTCGCTCTCAGCTGAAGCCTAACGACTGTTGTAGTGCTAATAATAAATAATAATTGTAATCGTACATAATACTTTTAGCCTTACTCGCACTTAAGGTTGATTCTTCCAGACTTCCTGGAAGTTTATCTTGGGACCAGCCCGAGCAAAGAATAATCGTGCCAAACTGTGCTAAATAAGGTGGATTTCTTTTCTCTTATATTTTCTATTTGCTGACGGAGAACGAACAGAGACTTAAGACCATCAAACTCATTTCACCTTTGTTATATTTAAACTAATTAGTCTCAGAGATGAAAAACACATTTCTCAGATTCCAGATAATCTTAAACAAAACACTTCATGCTGATTTTATTCTGCTTCTATCTGTGCAAGGATTAAACAAAACCCACAGTTGGTTTCATCTGCCAGGCTCTAAAAAAAAAAAATAATAATCATGCCACAGAAAGAGAAGGGGGAAAATAAATCCAAGGCAAGGTTTGCAGTGCTATGAGTTTGCTCATCCTTAGTTTATCTTCTGCAAATGAGCATGTATAAAACAGTCCACCTACTGTTCGAGTTGCTACGATATAATGCAGTTCCACTGAATGATCCTGTTAACCTAACCTTCAATTTGCTGGGATTTGAACTCTGAATTACAGCTTACTAACATAGTTTAACAGCTGGTACAAGGGCTTCTTTTGAATTTTTAATCACATGAATTAAAGATTGCTGGAGATGCTTTTCAGACCTCCACTAGCAGCGATCCAATGTACAGAACGACAAGTATAGGTAGCCCCTGGAGGATTAAGAGCACAAAGGTACTATGGCTCGTGAAGCTATGCTGCACTCTTTGCTTGCCGAATTAGGAATACGAGTGCAAATCGTTCATCTGAAGACAAATTCACATTACAGCTCCAAACGGACCCCGAGACATTCAGCTTGATTTTAAAATCCCCTTTTTCCACTTGCATTTTCATACACAGCGTGCGGAGCGCAGGTTGGGAGGATAAAGCTGGGTTTAGCAAACTGTTTCTTTTGTTCCGTATATAAAGGGAACACACACACACTCACACACACGCACAGGCAAGAGTGAGAAAGAAATATATATAGACTGATTGCAACTGATATCTGGAATGCAATGAAAACAAACATGACCGTCTGTGGATGTTTCGGGGTGGATGTAATCATTTGTTGCCGTCGTACAGTGTGCGGAATGCGCCTGTTTAGATTCTGCACTCTTCGCGTCTCCTGTTATTTATTCCAAGAAGATCTTTCTTATTGAGGAGATTTCTCAGGGAAGGAAAAGAGGAAGAAAAAAAAAAAAAAAAAAGAAAAAAAAAAAAAGGGAAAAATGTAGTTCAACTGGAAGCTTCTCTACCCTAACACGCCAGCTGATGAGTGCTGTGAGAACCTGGGAAAGCAGACCCTGCCTCCCAAGTTCACCAGCCCTGCGGGCCTGAAGATCAGCATAACAAAGTTGATGGAGTTATTTAAACAAAGTAAGTAGGGGGAGAAATTAAAAAAAAAAAAAAAAAAAAAAAAAAAATTAGGGCAGCGCGAACAAGAAAGCATGTTGCTTCTTAATTACGCTGTGTTCCCTCTCTAATGGATTGGCCTCCCCACACGCTCTAAGTAAAGCAACTGGCATGTGGCATCTTCTGCAGAGAGAGGAGCGGTGGCAAGTGTACAGCTGTTCGTGCTGACACACAGGTGTTTGATTTTTGGATGCGTTAGCCAGACAGATTTTTAAGGGTGTACGGGGGAATCATCTGCAGTTGTTCCACCGAAAGCGAGTTGTCCAAGAATCCCGGAGTTAATTATGATGTAAATCCCACTCCACAGCCAAGGCTCGGTGCTGGAACGGGAATCGCGGCTCCCCCTGCTCCCTGCCAGCCCTGGGTCGCTTTCTGATTTCCTTGCTCTACCCCTTCCATTAAGCGCTGCCTGTGGGCTGGCAGCCGATGGACAACAGCAAAAGCAAAGGGGCAGGAAGGTCGAGCGGCGATGAGAGGCAGCGGCAGCCGAATCGTTGCCACCCTCCTCAGCGGGCACGAGACCCCTGGGAAGACAGAGGTGGCCATGCCGAGTCACCGAAGAGGTGATGCTCAAGCTACGGGGATGCTTTTCCCAGTCCTGGGGGAAAACCTTAAGATGAGCAGGTGGGGAGAAAGTTCAGACGGAGCTTTGGCAGCTTGCTGTGCGTGTACGAGCAGCACTTGGAGTACTTAGAGTACCGGCAGGTGCTGAGAGCTCTCGCCTGCATTAATAGTAGAGCAATGCAGTGGCTTTGGGCAGTGTGTGGTTGGGGTAGAGCGCGTTTGGCTGGAAACTGGGAATATCACCCCCTCCTACCAAATTCCCTCCACGGAGAGCCAGTGATTCATCCTTTTTCTTTGGCGAGCCTCTTAATGTAGCTGTGCCTCGGTTTCCCCAACTAAAAAGTTATTTAGTTTCATCAAGCGACAAATATTATCAAAATACAGGGGGAGTGCTAAATTTCTTGTAAACTACTGATATATATAAGCCTTTATATTTTTAATGATCCATTCAGAGCTGTCAAATGAAGCAGAGGCGTCAAGAGTAACCAGGGGAACCTCAACGTGAAAGGTTTTGATGGGCTGCAGTGGACAGGCCAAATTCTCCTCCCCATTCCTTCAGGGTTCCTGGGGTGGATCAGAGGTTTGCTGAAGGGGCCGGTCTCCACCCGCACCCAACAGCTCAAGGGGGAAAAAATGCTAAAACTTCCTATTTCTCCAGTTTTTGGACACAATTTCACCTTGCAAGAGCTTAAGATTTGGTTTGTGTGGTCTGGGGCCCCCGGGGTTTCGGTCTTCTGTCAGAAGCCCCACCGGGTGTCCATGCCTCTGTGTCTGCTGCCACCACGGCAGGCGCTGACCTCTCCAGGTTGCGCGGCCCTGGTGACGGCTGGCCATCGCTCTGACGGGCAGCACCAGGGGAGCAGCAGGAGCAGCACGGCCAGCGTTAACACTCTCCTGTAATTCCGGTTTGAGTGATGAAACCGAAGAATGCGGAGCAGCTGGGAGCGGGTCTCAGAGTGCTGATAGTGGGCAAGCTGGGGAGTATCGCATTTCTCCCCTAGGAATAGGCCTTTTTCCTCCTAGAGTTAAGTCTTTTGTTTTGTTTGTATGTTCTGCTCTTAGTTTTGCTCCTTTCCCCGTAGCTGGCAATGGGAAATAAATCAAATCCATCTCCTCTTGCTCGCAGTTTCCCAGGGAGGAGGAGAGGAGGAACACCTCAGCCCGTTCCCCCGTGACTCCCAGCCTTGCTCACTGATCTCGAAAGCGATGCTCTCCCTGGCCATGCCCGACCCGGCATCGCTACCCAGTTCCCGGGGTCTGGATATTACCATCCATCACAGCAGCTCCGGTTCCAGCGCCTTGCTAAAACGTCTGAATTTCCCTGCTGGCTCAATGAACAGTTTTCAGCTTGTGGTACATTATATAGCTACCGGGTGAATGGGACTGAGCGTTCCCGTTTGGCTCCGAGCGCCGTGTTCACCTGAGCTCGCTGGCAGGATGAATGGTTCACCGCGGTTCTAGTGCTAACCCCCTTTGTGAACTAGCAGTGAGCCATGTACCTTATTACAAAGGCTGACAGCTCCCTGGAAACTTAAATCCACTCTTTCTCCTTTCCCTACCATAGGGAGCTATAAAAGAAAAGGACTTGGTTGGTAGGCATGTAATATAACAAAAAAACCTCTGTTGTGGCAAGATCCAGACTCCCCAGTAACAATGAGGATTATGCTCTCGCATCGAAAATGCAGTTGCTAGTTTTAACTGCGGTACCTTATTATGGATTCCTACGGTGTACGTTTATGTCAGGGGCTCGGATGTCTAACTTAAGTCAAGTCCGGGTAGAAAAGAGAGCTCGGCATCTTCTGGGTTTTTTGATGCGGAGGGAAAAGATGCAGCTCGATGTCGTTTTGATGCTACCTTCCCCCAAACTACTTCTCAGAGAGCTTTAAATAGCCTGACATTGGCACTGGGCAGGAGCTGGCAGAAGACTAGATTTTTTCATCTGGTGGCTCGCCAAAGTTGTGTTCAAGAAGGAGAAGTAGAAGAAGAAGGGGAAAAAAACAACCCCCCCAAACCCCTTTTGCATGCCAGTCATTCATTGCCTGCCAGTTCCCATGGTCCTCCTATGGATGGTGGCCACATAACGGTTCAAAGTACAGTAAACACTGAGGAAAGTGAAAAGAAACTCACGAAGCAGAGAACAGCGAAGGGAAAGTGGTCGGATATGGGATATGTGGTACTAAGAGTCACTTGGGGACCATTTTAGGATGTACCACGAATGCTTACCTCATTCCCTGCTGGAGCAGCGCTGTAGGGACGACCTCAATTCTGCTGAGTGGGGAAACCAAGTGATGACACAGCAGCACCCATTGTGGGGGTCTGGAGGGGGACTGGAACACCTCTCTTATGGAGAAAGGCTGAGGGATTTGGGTCTCTTCAGTCTGGAAAAAAGACGGCTGAGGGGGGATCTTATCAACGCCTATAAATACTGAAAGGGGGGGTGTCAGGAGGACGGGGCCAGGCTCTTTTCAGTGGTGCCCAGTGATGGGACAAGGGGTAACGGGCACAAACTTGACCATGGGAAGTTCCACCTAAACATGAGGAGGAACTTCTTTACCCTGAGGGTGGCAGAGCCCTGGCACAGGCTGCCCAGAGAGGTGGGGGAGTCTCCGTCTCTGGAGACATTCCAAACCCGCCTGGACGCGTTCCTGTGCCACCTGCTCTGGGTGACCCTGCTCTGGCAGGGGCTTGGACTGGATGATCTCCAGAGGGCCCTTCCAACCCCTGCCATTCTGTGATTCTGTGGTAGTGGGGAGGCAGCGGCAACTTTCTGGGGTATCAAAGATGGAAAATAAGGGTGTCTACAAACGTTATTCAGCCACACTTGGGAGGAGTATGTATAGTCCTTTGCATCGACTGGTACTCCCAGGGGACTTGTGCCGTCACGCTGCTGTCTTCTTTTCTGCTCTTTCAGCCTCTGGAGTAGCGTAAGTGGGGTTTTTTTTGTTGTTTGGGGTTTTTTTTAATTTTTTTTTTTAATTATTTTTTTTTTGGTTTTTTTGTTTCATAAGCCAGGGAAGGAACAGAAAAGAGAGGAGGTGAAGTGTTATAGTTCCCCCCCACACACATACCTGATGCACTAGCATGAAATCATTTTTATTACCTGCAGGGTAAGGGAGCTGTAGGTAAAGATGCTCTTTTACGAGACCACTTGTTGCAAGGGAGATACACGTTGCCTTCGCTGTATGTAACATCTTTAGCCTCTGTGGGACAAGACAGGCGGTGTACCAGAGAAAACACATTTATCTCAGTCAGAACAAGCTTTTTAGAGAGAGAGCGGGGGGTTATCACTACGGATTTTTCTGATACAATTAAGCCCAGGAGAAGTGCTCAGGCGGGTCAAAAACTTCCCTCCCTGTGAGTGGTACAATGAGTTTCCCATATCAGTTCCCCTTTAATACTTTCTTTAAGTAAAAACTACTTTTTTTTGACAAGTTGACTGAAACCCTACGGATTTATTTGTGAGTTACATTATGAATTTTTATTTTTATGAAATTTGTGGTTTGCGTTATGAATTACGCAAATAAAACCACACCGCATTGTACCTGAGGACAGCTTTTAGCTGACTCCGAAAGAGCGTACCCTGATTAAAAGGCAAAGTGAAGTCTCACTGCCCTGGGACAGTTCGGGGATGGCTCACTTCTCTCTCGAGCTCCTTCTGCTTGAGGCCGGTGCCTAAGAAAGACACCTGGCTCCTTGCCATCACCGTACCTTTTGCTATTCTACCTGCTCTCCCTGGTGCCACGTGGAGACAGGGTCTCCCCTGCGTTCCTGTGCGCGACAGGTTGTCCCCTGCTTTTGCACTCTTGTGTAAAATGAAAATTCAAAAAGGCGTTATTTATTGTATCGAGTCAAGTCTTCATGTATTTGTTTAGGGGGAAAAAAAAAATCAACAACAACAAAAAAAAAAAAACAGCCTGAAGGAAGAGAAAGGTGCGCTTGGAGAAGAGGAGTCTGAAGACGAGCAATAGGAGCCTTTAGATGGCCGGAGGGATCGACTCTTTTGTGAAGATGAGAGGAACTGAAAGCCGTAGCGAAATGTTATACTTCCCTTCAGCCACAGAAACTCTTCGTACTCGAGCAGAGCAGCTTTACAAGCGACGTGTAAAAGGCGGCGATAAGCATCTGCACGTATCTGAGGACCGTTAGACTGTGAGGATCGTGGTGTTCCCCAGGAAGACAAGACCCTTGGTGCTGAGCGACGTTAGTCTGCGCGGTCAGAAGATGGATGCTGGGATGGCCGGGGGTCCACTCGGGTTTGCTTGGCCACGCGCTCTGTGTTTGTGTAAACAGGAGAAGAGGGTCCCAGGGAGATCGCGATTGTCTCACCAGCTCCCTCACCAGCTTCCAGACCCCTCTCTCATGCAGCTGCAGCCATGATTCATCTCTGTTCCCAGGCTCTCCTCGCCAGTGAGAGTGCAGCAGGCACCTGGTGTGCTAAATAATCCTCGAGCAGTAGGCTCGGAGACCGTTAACTCTTCAGTCCCCATATTTAGGGTATTTTGCTAAGCACATGCCTAGCCGTGGGATAGGATCCCCCAGGAAAGCGGTGGAAGCCCCAGCTTCTTATTGAAGAAGGCGGAATCGAGGAGCATAGCGTTGCAGATCTAAAGTACGCGGCAGACGATTTCAGAGAAATGGAAGGAAAGGAAAAAAAAAAGGCGGCCTTAAGCGTGTATGGGTCTTCTCAAAACACCTGCAAGTAATATTGGAGAGGACAGACGCAAGATGGAGATACGAAAGGCTGAAAGACTCTCAGTCCCCATCTCAGCTGTGGGAAGGTAGGGAGCATTGCCCTATCAGGGGAGTGTCTGGGGGAGCTCAGGCTGAACGCTGATAAGAAAAAGGAGGCTGAGGGTTCCCTTTGAATCACTAAAACTGGAGATCAGTTCCAAGCAGGGTGCTCCCTGGGATGCTTCCAGTACTGAACATCAAAAGGCTGGGATGGGGAGTGACCAGCCAAGGAAGGAAGAACTCTCGTCCGCTATGCACACCGTGGCACCCCTCTGACCGTTCTCCCCCATCACAAGGATTCTGGTGGTTTAGAAGCTCCTGCCCTTTTCTAGACTCATTTTAAAGAGTTATATGACCTTGTACCACTGAAAAAAGGTACACGAGGGGAAGGAGAGTTGGCAATACCTCTCTTTGGGCGTTCCCCTGGTTCTTTATGCTCCGGAAAACAAGGGAGCAGGAGGAATGTCCTCGACGAGAGCGTGTCCCCCTGTGACTCCACGCTTGCGCAGGGGGTTGTGCACCGGCCCGGTGACGTGGAGCTTCCTCCGCTCCCCTGATTATTCTGAGGAGAATTTGCAGCAGGGAGTGCAGCTGAAGAAAATTTCCTCCCCGACAAAAGTGAATGCAGCGTGGGTCTAAGGAGACAGGCCTAGTGCATTTTTTTTAAAAAAAAAAAACCAAAAAAAACCCCACAAACAACACAAAACCCAACATCGTACATGCTGAGAAAAGAGACCTCTGGTCATCTGGGACCAAATCCCGACTTTGTTCCTGGGGTGATGAATAATTCAGAGGCCCAAACTGATACCCAGGCAGCAGAGCGTGGGTGTAGACCTCTTGCTTTGCAGTCCACCTACTGCAGATAAGCCATTGCTCTGGGTGACCGGTGCAATCCTAGCGACGCGAAGGGCTGGAGGAAAGGCAGGAAATCTGTTTAAATACACACATGCACAAAAAAGAGATGAGTTAAGGTTATTTAAAGCTTAAAAGAATTCGGTAGAATGTCTCTTGCTGTCATCCGCTGCTTCTTTCCCCTTCCCTCTCCCAGTTTTCTGCCATGTTAGCGTGTGCGGAAGAGGTGGCCTTGTCAAGCTCTCAAAAGGCAGCATACTGAAAAGGTCAGAGTAGTATAGTATGACAGAGCATGTAAGTCATTATCATTCCAATATTGCCTTTGTAATGACAACGAGAGCAGAGCAAATTATTGTGAAATACGCTGTAAAACTTGGGAAAACATCATAGTTCTATTGCTGCCTAAGTTCTCATCGCTAGCTTTAATGACGAGGGGATTCTATGTGTGTCTTCATGAACGTGCTCTGTAGCTTGGAGGAGGCTGAAATAAAAAGATTTGTGGCAATTTCCATGGTAACTATTCCTTTTTTCCCCCCAACCACATAAAGAAAACTCGCATTACTGCAAGGTTGGGAGAAACTGAAGCTAACTAAAGAGCTTAGGGAGTTTGTTTGTTTGTTTGTTTGTTTGTCTGATTGTTTGTTTGTTTTAATTTGAGGTCTGTCAAAACTTTGGCACTAATTCCTGCCATCTCGGTAGCATGAAACCGAGGATAAGGTGTCTTTATTGCATCTAGACCCATTTCACTCATAAAAGTCCCATGCAGTATAGTTGTCCTGCTAGCGATGCCAGGCTATTTACCTGAACTATTTGCAGGAGATGCTCCTTTTACAAAGATTTGGGTGACTGATAAGGAAGGACTAACTTTCAATCCCTTATAGGTCCCAGAGGATAAAACAGTAAAAAAATCGTGATATTCCCAGTTTGGAGCAGCAGCTGGTAGTAGAACATCTAGAAAAATAATGACCAGGTTGGAGAAGCATCTGTCATGCGGAGGTAAGACCCAGGGTAAGTCCTTCAGACCAGTATCCACCCCAGCAGTGGACAACTAGACCAAGTGGGTTCATTACAGCCGGTGGCAACTAACAGAGACGCAAGGCCGTTTATGTCCTGTTGCTGTGTACTGTTTAATTTTGCTTCATGTTACCCTTCTATATTCTCATTAATATATGCATTTTATCTTACTCTGACAAACTACAGCCTTTTACACACTCAGAGATTTAAATAAAGTAGATTATGGGTTGATTTATGTAAACCATTGAAAACTCCACTTGAATGGGTTTACAAGCTGGCTTTTGTCATTTTGCTTTTCTTTGATATCTGAGATTGCAAATTAAAATACGAAATGAAATGAAAGTTACACCGAATGTGCAATATGTCATTTATAGCGAGGAAGCTGGCATTTCAGAGGAGTGAACTGTACACAATTTATGGCTTTGATCTTCAGGTGGAAGAAGCTGCAGGCGGAAAGTGGGCATGGTTTTTTGTGAAAACAAGTAGCGATTACAGGAAACCACCTCTGATATGTTCCAGCTCGGGTAACTCGGGGAGACGGAGGGAAATAGGCTCCTTGCCAGGCCATTGGTAAGATCCAGGTCAGGTAATAATGCTGCCATGGCACTATTACTCATGGAGCTTTGTGTCTTTGGGGACGTGTTTTGTTCATTTTTTGGAGTCTTCAGTGGACCCTATGAAGCATATGAACCCTCCACACATGCATAGGCATAGCAGAGTGGCTGTTCTGAGCTGGACTAAGGGTCTGTGGTGGTTGGACTGAAGGTCCCTCAATGGCATTGCAACCTCTGGCAGTGTCCATGAAACCAGAGGAAGGCACGTTTCCTTGGATTTTTTTTGAAACACTTCTCTGGAAAACAGTGATTCGAGATGGCTTTTGAACTTACATTGGGAACCTCTGTGATTTTGTTTCAGGCTCAACTGTAGTGAATGTGAGAAAAAGTATATCTTCGTGGTGAATTTTTAGCTTAGGTGACAACATTTAATGAGGCTGGTAAAATGTTTAAAAGATGGCACATACCTAAGCGTTTGTGACTCCTCACCTGGTGAATGATATGCTTTAACCAGGACACGCACTTGCTTCATGTGAAAGGACTGGAGTCCTGCAGGACACCAGAAACCCCTTGATCTCAAGGGTTTGATCTGTTCGGCCTTGGCAGGTTGCACAGGTATAGAGACGGTGTGAGAATCCGTGGACTCCTTGGCTTTTGGAGGGGTGGCTGAGGGTCCCGGGACACCCACCCTCATCCTCTGCCTCACCTTGGCAGGTAGCTGCAGTCTTCCACAAAGTCTTTATTCAAAGAGCATGAAACACAGGACTTGTCTCATAGCCGGGTCGTGGCCTTCAGAGGGAAAATTTGAATTGAAGAGTCTGTCATCCCAGATAACTATTTCCCCTCATATAAATTTGACTAGATAAGTTCTCAGTACTTCAAAATATCAGGCTAGCCGTGCATCAAATGTCCAGTGAAAAGTGCGTGGTGGTGAAAGGGTTAACCGTAGCATCATTGGTTTTCTGAGAAAGCAGTGGGGGGAAGAAATCTGGACCCAAATTCCAAATTCTGGTTCCAGCTAAGCTTCACAGGGTGAGTTTGAATATTCTCTTTAAAAGGCAAAAACAATACGGTGCCCCAATTATTCTTTTATTTTGCAAAATGTCAAACTGCATGTGATCCATTTAATTTCTACAAGTGTTCCAAATGGGAGAGCTGTCTAGATGTTCCTTTAATTGAGCAATACCCTGCATAGCAAATATAGATTCAAAATTCCCTAAAAAAAGCTGCCGTAGACCTAATACACACATGCAGAGCTTCAGCTTGAAACCTGCTCTAAACTCATTTTTGGAGTTAAAACTCTATTTAACCTTTAGTGGTAACTCCTTATTGAACTCTCCTCGTCTATTTTTCCTTCAATCTGGCTTAGGAAAATTATGGCCTTTTTTTTTTTTTTTTCTTTTTTTCTTTTTTTTTGTAAAGTTGTCCATAAGATCTTCGTGTCGTGATGGATCTGTGCTACGCGTTCACCTCCCAGAGCTGAGAAAAGGTCACTGGCAGTTCACTCTCTCCTTAAAATTTGAGAGACTGAGTTGCTCTTTAGGACTAAAGTTACACATATAGAAGCTGTGAGACGTAAAAACAATATTATGCCAGCTTGTCAGAAATTTGCCAAGCAGCTGTCCCTCAGGTTTCTCATGTATGTGTATTATGCATTTATATAATGTTTTCCAAACTATAAAAGGTCTGAAATGCAACTAAAACAACTAATGGCAGTTTACTCACTGAGCAGAGGGCACGGCTAGAAGAGTGAAAACCTTGGTGTTTCGGTTTTTTCTTTTTCCCCCCTTTTCTTCTTTTTTTTTTTTTTCTTTCTCCTTGGCAAGAATGTGAACTTGGTTTGTCATCTTGTGGGCCTACCTATACCAGTCAAAAGGTGAAATGCCTGAATATTAAGCCATAATCCATCATTGTACACACACTAATTACTTTCTGTCCTCCCCTTCTCTTGTCACCGTGGTCCAAAGCAGGTTTTCTGAGACTGAGTACATTCATCTGAGCTGTTAGCTGCTATGCTCCACCGCATCCTTGTATGATCTGCCTGGTCTCAGTCCCCCAGAGGAAATTTGTGCATGCATACTGTATGTGAACTTTAGATAAATAAATAAACACGAGAAACAGCTTCCAGATAATTGAAAGCGAGTGAAGGAGGGAGCAAAAAGAAAACAATTTCTCAGGGGAGAAGCAGGCTGAGGTGGCAGGTATGATTAAAATCCATATGATTTATGAGTAGGTGCATTACTAACGTGACAGCCCCTTACCGTTTGTTTGTTTTGTTGCATTCGACGATAAAGTTTCTTTTTTCGCCCGCTTTTTTTTTCTTCTTTTTTTTTCTTCTTTTCCCCCTTCTCTTCTCCTTGCTTCCTCTCTTTCCTCCCCGCCCCCCCCCCCCCCCGCCTCCTCCTCGTCTCCTTGCTGCAGGTTTTGCTCAGGAGTTAGCCACTCAGGAATTCCTAGTGCCTGACTGAGCAGTAATTTAGCAAGCTCTCTTGTGCTCTTTTCCTGTCAGCATTAACATGTCAATTCATTTTAATAGTCTGGGCATGCGCAGAGGGGCTGCGTTTTTCTCGGTAGGTATCCCATGAGCCCACCCCGCGGTGCAGAAATGTGTTATAGCTTGTCTCAGGCCACCGAGACTTCGGCAGGTTTATTTTCATTATGGCCCAGCGTTATTTGTTAAGACAAAGCATGAACAAGGGAAAAAAAAAAAAAAGAAAAAAAAAGAGAATACGCGGAACGAGACTTTAAAATATTAAATGGGACCTACGTGTCTGATTGGTAATTTATGACCTAGGCACGGAATGGGTTATAAAGGCTTTCTTTGCATGATATTATTACATGGCATGGTTTCAAAAACATGCGCGCTGTCACTTCCCCTGTTTTTTTTGGGAAATTAAATGATATCATGCCACATTGGGAATTATCTGTAATCATGATTAATAGTTGAATTGGCTTTTATATTAAACCAGAATTTACTTGCCATCTTTCTTATTAAAGAGCCTTCAGATAGATTTGTATCTAATGTTTTGCCTCAAGTATATAAACCCACGGAGTATGCAGTCCAAGAGCCAGTCCTTTGATGACAATATTATCTTTCTATCTGAAATAAAAAAGTCGAATTTTTATATGCTTTAAAACTCCTGAGTAGAAATTGTAGATTTACGAGACGAGAGAAGGAAAACATTAGAAAGCTACCTCTTGGCACCTAAACCGACATCTTTCCAGATGCAACCTAAATTAAGTCGAGGTATTTTGGTTGTACGGCACCTTAGCGTAATTAAATATTTAAGCACGCTGGGCTGTGGTATCACCATCCGTATGGTACCGATACTTTTTCAGCCCGGCTGGACTCAGCTACGTTATCTGAGTGACCTGAAGAAGGTAGGATCATTGTTTATTTTTAAAGGATCTCCTTCATCTAAGGAAAATACACTTTTGTGGCGGGTTCTGCCTTTCCTACTCTCCGCGGGTCGCCGCTCTCCGTAGGCGCGTGGAAGACGCAACGTCCTCGAAGTGTGTGGGAACGTGCTTGTGCTGGGGCACAACTGCCATTGAGTAGGTGGAGAATTATGTCAGGAATCTGAAGTTTGGCCTGGGGATTCCCTCTCCTTCCACCGTAATAGGAACAAAATTAGTTACTCAAAAAAGGAATCCACAAAAGTACCTTTTTAAGGAACAGGCTCCGCTCAACGCTGGTCAGCAGTGCGATTCCCGAAAGTAGCTGGCACAGGACCTCGAATGACAAGACATTATGTCAGAGCGCTGTAGAAAAGCAAAACATACCCATGCTTTGAGGCTGAGTTATGTGTGTCCGCTGGTCGGACGGTCGCTCTCTACAGCCTGAATAAGCGAGTAGAGTGAGAGAGGAAATACCGAGCCTAAAGGAGCACCGCAGCTACCGAGAAGCAGCACATCTGTTAAAAGTACGAGCGGTGACGTGCTTCGTGCTCAACGTCTGGAGGATAATACAGGAAACCTAAAATTGGTTTCTGGTGAGCCATTCTTACGGCAGCAAAAGCGGAGCTCAGATAAAGTAAACTCTGAGACTGTGCCGACCACCGTGAGAAAAAATGCTATCGGTAAGGAAACGTCAAAAGGTATCTGCTCCTCGGTGAGAGCCTACGACTTTGTCAGTGGCACAAGGAAAATGTCCTGGGTAGTTGTGCATGTGTGTTACCAAACCACCCATGGCCACAGCCCATAGACCCTCCCGCTCCGGGAAGGGTTATTTTGTCAGTGGAACATTTGTGGCTGGTGGGCCTTAAAGAGGTCCATCTCCGGTGCTTTTAGGAATTTGGGTGCCTGTGGTGCACAGCTGAGAGCTTGCTGTCACTGATGCTTAAGGGTAAACTTGTGGAGAGCTTCCAATTCATCCATACCACCTTTCGGAGTCCCTATGCTTAAAAGCCCTGTAACCGCAGAAAAAAAGTGAGGTGCATACCTTCAGAGAAGGTATTTCACTTTTCAGGGTAAGATCTAGATAGGCCAAGAGAAGACCAACCCAAGGTGTCTGTTGGCATATATTTGGTGACACGTGAAAACTATCTGAGCACATTTTCAGGTGTCTTTTCTAGGAGGCGATGTGCATGAGGTGAGGTTGTCTATGCATGCGCGTGGTTATACGATCCAGTAATTAAACTCAAATTTTACTCCAATTTGACCAGTGGCCGGCAGACACAACCAGTTTCAGTAAGTAATAAATTAGGTAGAGAGGTTTGAATTAACGTCCTCGCACAGCAGCATTCTGTGCTTCTTATTAGGTACCTGAGAGTCCATTTCTGGAAGCAGGAGGCAAGAGAAAGAGGCGTTAGAAATTGCCCACCGGTAATAAAATCCTTAATTCAAGCGTCTGTGTGGCTTCTCCTAAGTCGAACAAGTCACAGGGACAAACTCTGCTCCGTGTGGGAGCTTTTTCTACTAATCACAGTCCAGGGAAGGATGCGTAGCCGGCTCTAGATATGTGTGATAAGCAGAGGATTAGGTTTGAGAGCCTGGTCCCACGTAACCATCTTTTCCCATGGAGGCTGAGGGTTCGCGCAAGGAGGTGCATCCGCCTGTGCCAGACTTTACAAACACACACCCTTAGCCTGCAAGTTTTACTGCCACGTTGCTCTACTCTAAATAACTTGCAAGTAGGGTTTGAACTGTAATTCACGTTGGCTCCTGGCAAAACTGGGAATAAAGATGTAAGAAGTACAAGGATTTGGTTCCTGAGAGAAACGGCAGGGGAAGGCGGAGGCCGGGTTGGGGTGGGGGGGGGGGGTAGCACTTTAAAGCCACATGACGGTTTCACCATGCGGGAAAAATGCCTTCCGAACTCTAAATAACAAATTGCAAAATCCCTGAGCGTTTCAGGAAGATCAGGCGTAGCGAAAGAGCAACGCAGGAGGCGGGGGAAGGAAAATCTGAGGCTTTAGGAGCAAAAGAGAGGCAAAGCAGGGGCGCTGCTTAAGGGACGGGGTACCCAGGAGGGCAGGAACCCCCCAGTTTCTCAATCAGCAATAGGAGGCTAAAAGCTGCAAAGGAATCTCCCAGCCCAAGCGGGCAGGAGGATCCCGGCATCTCTTCCCATCCACCACACAGCCAAGTGAGGAGGAAAGTAATTGCTTTGGATAGGAGGCACAATAAGACATGAAATACAAGCATGTCCTTCGTAGAATTTGTAAGCCATAAAAAGTATTTTAATAACATCTGGTGCAGGGGCGTGTTGAAGCTTAATTAATTAATCCTTGCAAAGGGCTCAGAAATTCTGGGATCAAAGGTGTTGCAGAAGTGCAAAATGCCATTATTATACCTATAAACGTGTGCTTGTTAACTTAAATGCTGTTTATTTATTGCCACTATATACTTGTATGGCAGTATATATCAAGTATATTACGCACATTTTAAAAGTACGCTTTTTCATCACATAAAGCTGTCCCCATCTCCGTCCCCCTGCGCGCGCCGGCGGTGGCAGTGCGGCGGTGGTTAGCAGGTGCCGCTGATAACGAATCTCAGAAACACGTAATTGACTCCAATAACACCTCTGGGTTTTTTGGTTTTTTTTTTTTTTTTTTTGTTTTGTTGTGGTTTGTGTGGGTTTTTTTTTTTTTTTTTGGTGTGTCTGTAGTGTTTTCCACCCCGCAATATTGACATGGACGCTGCTGCACAAGAAGCAGAGATTCCGCACAGTGGCCCACAGCCACGACTGAAGCCTGAAAAATTAACTTCAGGGTTCGTTACAGCTTGGTACGTGGTGGCAGTTTTCTGTTTCTTTCCCTTTCTATTCTAACATCTGTCCCCCCCAATAAAAAAACCAAAAAACCTAAGGTTAGGTGGGTCTATGCTGTTCGTATTTTGACTAGATTCATTGAATTGAGGTCTCCTGTCTGCCTGGAGTATTTTTGCTTTTTGTTTGTTTGTTCCTCGCTTTGTAGCCGTTTATAAATAATAGAAATCGTAAGCAATGCTGTGTTCCCACTAATTCAAAATTTAGCATCAGTGGTTGTTTACAAATCAGAGGAGCAAAACATATGCATCTTCGGCAGTCAGCTAGAATCCAGGGTCTTTTTTTTTATCCTGTATTGGAGTATATAGTAAAATTATTCCTTTTCTAAGATTTATTTCAGCTTTTGTTAAACGTTTGGCTTTACGGCTTCGCATAGTTATATGTAATCTTCTTCTGACTTACACCGGAAAAAAAAAAAAAGTTTAGAAATGCACTTTGTGTGATTCACAGCACCGTTATTTAGACTAAATTTGTAAATCCTGTGCAGATGACAATAACATCTTTGTAGTTCTTTTTAAATATAGATGAAATACGAGTTTTCTTTCAAGGTACAAAATGTCATTAAGGGCTCAGGTGGTTAAAATCAACATGAAAAATACATGCTGCATTTTCCCCTCCTTAAATGCAATAATGTAATCAGATTTCAAGTCATCTTACCTACCTCACTTACAGCTTTATGGAGATTAATTAGTTTTTAGCCCCCAGTCACATGATCTTTTCTGACTGCCATTTAGCTACATTTGCTATCTGACTTGAACCTGCGAGCTGTCTCCAGCCCCAGAGGACAGATTAGATTTTAGTATTGGTTGCCTTCTTCCTTTGATTTAAAGGTAGATAGTTAGAGCCATAGTTCAATTATTCTTTGTTGTTAATTAGCCGTGCGTTGTCGTCATTTCTTCGGAAAAGGCACGTGTTTGAAGAAGGAGGAGAAAAATGGCTCGGAAGTGGGAGACAACTTCTTTAGCGATGCTGAGCTAAAAAGGTTTTTCCTGGTCAGGTGCAGAGCCATAAAACTGCTTTTAATTCACATCTCCATCACCTCTCGCTGCTTTGTGTATGCCTGGCTTTTATGCGCTGCTAATCGATGAGGTTACCTTCTCCTTTCAGTAAAACAAGCGGATCAGAAAGGAGGAGAGGGAATATTTCAGCTCCTCTCCCTCCAGCGGGAGAGGTGCGAGACCGTGTGTGGCTGCGGCTTGGCTTTTGTTTTCTAAATTTTCTCCGTAAATTAACTTAAACACTTATTCTATAACTTGATTTTATGGAAAGGGAATGTTTTATTCCTTGTTGAGAATGATTTCCGAGGCCATTTAATATCTAAATAAATTCCCGTCTCCTCTCCTAAGTGTCTTAGATACGATAAACGTACAGTGGATGAAACAGTGTGCAGGCAAAATCCTGCCCTTAATTCTGGGTATCCTGTTTACTTCAGTGAAATCCTCCTTTCTCGAGTAAGAAGAGTACGTTTTGGCCCGTACTGTGAAAAGACAAGAAGCAGATAAGCTCCAGGGGGAAAACAGACGGATATTTTTTTTTTGGTGCTGTTTGTGATTAAAAATAAAGAAGTAAATAATAAAGGGATTTGACTGGTATTGTTGCTTGGGATGGTGTTAGACTGGGCTCCTCGGCGGCATATAACAAAAGATCAAAGGGATCTCTGTTTCCCATAAGTAAACGAGTTCTTGGAGCAGAGGCACAGGCCGCGTGGTTTTTCCTTGGGTGAGAGCTGGGAGGGAGTGGAGATAATGGAAGTGTTGTCTGTTACATGTTGAGAAAGCGTCAGAGCCAAAACCGTCGAAGCCTTTATACGGACATTACGCGTGGCTGCCTATTTGCCATTTGTTTCCTAAATTTTCTGTAATTTGCTCTGCAGCAAACATTCACCTTGGTTAAATAGGGCTCCGCTCAGCAATATTCAGCAGAACCGCGGCGTTTCCTGGCTCCGGCCATGAAGGCTCCGCAGGATTTTCACTGCTCAGGTGTTGCAAAGCCTAATCCTTATTCAGGAACCAAAACGATCCACTTTCCTTGCCTGCGGTGCTTGGATCCCTGCCTTTGGCAGTAGCCCCAGACTCCTGCAGAAGATGAAGACATCCCTCCATGCCTATAGATGGAAAGGCGCCAACATGGATGCCATCAGAAGGACGCAGCTGAGCATATGCTGAGAAAATTGTGGCATCCATACTGTACATGGGGAAGGGCTGACTGAACACACCAGTTTGTTGAAGCTTATGGCCCTGAAAAGGAAACATAGGTTTCCTGTAAATGTCATTCAGGGATATGCTAACTGTTATTTCCTGGCGCTGGATCATGATGCTTTCAACACATTCTGTTCATCTACCTCTGCTGCCTGCCTGCCTGGCTGTGCACAGCGATAGCTCTCCTGTCTTCTCACCTTTCCCTCCTCCCCGCGCGAGGCTAAGGTAAGAGAGACTCAGGCAAAGTGGAAAAAAAATGGCTTGGGGATGGAGCACCACGGGAAAAAGAAATTAAAAAAGGGAAGGTTCGGTGCTGCGTGCCTTCCCATAGCTTCCGCCGTTGCAGGACAAGTGCGTAACTGGAGTGTTTGGGCTGCGTTACTTTGACTCCATTAGGAGTGAACCGGCCCCCTGGTGCCATTCTGCCGTGGCATTTCATTTGTACAGGTTGCTTTCAGCCCTAGCGCCCACGCCGTGGCCGCTCCCCTACATAGTCTTAAAAGGCTTCCCTAAGTACCTTCTGCGATATGAGTTCTCTCTTCGGCTGTCTGCATCCCTCGTCTCCCACCCTTCCTCCATCCTTCAGGTACTGGGTTTTGGAGTGGAAGTGTCAGCAAGCGGGACGGTGCATCAAGGAGAAGAGGAGCCCTGCCTCCGCGGGAGCGCCGGCGGCTCAGCATCCCACCGTCCATCTTGGCTTGGTACCTGGGCCTCGCTGCACCATCCCTCCTGCGCAAAGCAATTAAAGGAAAAGAGGTAAACGCTTACAAATGCATCACTTTAGGCTGCTGAGGGCATTATTCCAAGCCAGGAGCATAGACCCTGAGCTTTTGTTCTGGTGATAAAGGGGATATGTTATCTCTATTCCAGCTCCGAGCTGTATAATGCCCCGATGAAAAGCAAGTTTCTCTGCCTAGTGAATAAAGATCATTGTTTCGGGGATAATGAGGCTCCACTCCCTTTTGGCTCTCTCTGAAAGACCACAGCACTGGCGAAGAAACAGTGCCGCGGGTCCGCCAAGTGTCTGCTGAATGCAGTGGTGACAGGCGCGATTTTCACAGTTAGCATTAAAATGGCATGTGAGTGGCTCTGTGCGCCATGTTATACTGTATCAACCCACGATAAACAAGCAACTGGCTACAGGACGGCAACCTCCTACCATCCACCCTTTGCCATAAAGCTATTGTGTTTGCTTGATTAGATTTTTTTTTTTTTTTTCCCCACCCCTCCCTGCACAAGTGAAGAAAGGAAAGAAAAGAAAAAAATGGTATATTATACATACAAATAAAAACAGAGGGGAAAAAAAGTAGATTACAGTTGGGTAGCGGTAGGCCAGCTTATTTTGCACAATTGGGATAAGTAAGGCTTTTATTAACACGATAAGGAAGTCATGATAGCATAAAACTAAGCAGATGCTCAGATCACATCAGGATAGTCTGGAAAACTCTAGTCAAAGCTCCAGCTGAAATCCAGGGAAGCTGTGGTGTCTTTGAAGATCTAGCATCTCTTTTTTACCAGCCTTAGTATAAATATAAGTACTTTTATTTAGTGCTATCGGTGTTTGGGAAGCTCAGACCTGATTGCTAACACATCACATTCAGTAAGAATAACTTTTAGGAGTTATTTAGTAGTTTTGGTAGTAACTTGGCAGTGCTAGGTTAATGGTTAGACTTGATGATTTCAAAGGTCTCTTCCAACCGTAACGGTTCTTTTAGTCTATAACAAGGAATCTTTTTATCGTGATTACTTTCACGAGGTGTTTTCATGAGCAAAAAAGCTCATGGGTTTTATGAGATTTGAACTAGAAATATCAGATTTAAAATAGCAAGCGTCACCCAGAAGGCTGCAGGAAGACCCCTGCAGTGCTGGGCAGGAGGTGGGGAGCGAGGTGAGCACCTCATTTGGGATGGTCGTTCTCTGGACCTGCCACGCAGAGAAGATAGCGGAAATGCGTGAAAAAAGATACAGTTAAGGAAAGCAATAGCAGTACTGATTTCTGTGGCGAGCATAAGCCCAAGGGATGCCAGGGGGTTTGCTGAGGTCCGGTGGCCCACAGGGGCTCATTGGTGGCCATCCCCAGGGGTGCATGACCCACTGGGGACAAACCACATGCGTGTATTCCCTGATTTACTGTGGAGCTTGGGGTGACCACTTTTGGGTTACCTTAGCCATCCTCCTATTTCTCCTTTGAGGCTAGATGCTCAGCAATTTTTGCAGACTGGGCCTCTTTGAAGTATCCCCTTTCTCCCGTTGTCAGGAACGCAAACAAATAGGCAAGAAGCCAAAGAAAGCAAGATTTAAACCAAATGGATCTACTTTACAACTGGCCCTGAGGGTGACCAGGTTTGCTTGGAGGGGAATCATCTCTGAGGCAAATGGCAACGCTGAATGCAAGGAGCCAAAAGAATCGTTGCTGTAAGGATGCCTCTTCCAGCCATTTCTAGACGCAGGAAAAAAGCACATTATTCCCTGCGTCGCCCGCTAGGAATGATTGCTCGTGTAGGAGGCATTATTTGATACCTGTTATTTACTAACGCAGTTGAACTAAAGACCTAGGCACTACTGGACCCAGTTCACGAATATTTATTGCACCAAATCCAATCTATAATATAGTGTCAGCCTTGTACCAAAGCAGGAGACAGTAGTATTTATGATTATTAGTACAATATTGAATCATCCTGAACCAATTACTGGTCCAATTACTGTGTCATTATTATCTTCTGAATAGGGCTTGATTTGTCTGTGATAAATATGATGCAATTAAACTACCTTTTTACATAATAAAACACTGCAGGTGTTTATTCTTAAGGGTTTACGGATACCAACAACCAATAGATTTAATTAAAAAAATCCTTGAAATAAATGTGAATTTCATTGAATTGTTCTAGCACTGGTGAATGTTTTAAGACTACCTACCAAAAGATTCTCCCTCTATAATCTGTCTTAAAAGCTATGCTAAGTGCACAAAAACAATGACTTCAGCTTTTTAATGTTTCAATAATTAATAACATTTCTTTAAAGAATGTATAATTGGTCTGTAATAGTATAACTTAAGAAACAAAAAAGTTACGTGGGTCAAATTGCTGTTACTGTTGTGCCAATGTGAGGGATAAATGCATGCTGGCTTCACGAAGAAATCTTATTACATTCAGATTTTCTGCTCAATAATTTTAAATGCAATCTTAACATTTTTCGCACTACACCCATAAACATAATATTGATTTAACTCCAGTTTGGTACTAGCGATAGATACCGAACTACAGCGTGCTGGCTTTATATTACGAAAAAAAAAGGTCATTAATGTGAAACCCTACCTGGAATTATTTTGCCTTTCAGTACAGTGGATACATAGCTTTAGCTTTAGCTATAAACCAGCCTCAGTCAATACAGTATGAATGTGTATGAAAGCCATTGCTGGGCTTATGCTGGTTTTCAGAAAGGCAAATTCCCTTCCCCAGGTTTGCCCCGCTGTGCAGGGTTCAAAGGAATGGTGGGGCCAGTATTGCCTTTCTCCATCCTCCCTCCCGGGGCAGTACTCGGTGCTCTCCCATCGATGCAGAGTCTAAATTGGGTTTGTCTTTTCTTTTTTCTACGTGGACCGCGGTCGTGTACAATATCAGGAGAAACAGTAAGGCTTGCGGAAACAGGCCAGATATTTGGTGCCGGAAATTTTTCTTGTGTTGGGGCAGAAAAGGCTCAAGGTTTCTTTTAAGAGCGTATCCACCTAATTCCAGGACAGGTAGGAGCTCGTAATCCAGTTTCACAAGCATGGTTAGGGAGGGAGGAAGCAGAGTTGAGTGGGAGCTCCAGAGGCACGGTGATGCCGACTTCCACCAAACTGGACCCATGGCTCCGCAATGGCCAAGCTCCCAGGGCTCCAGGCTCACGCGCTGCCCCGAAATAACGCGTGCAGTTGCAGAGGCTTTCCTTTTTTATCTAAATCTTATTTGATCATTATCAGCTAGGTACTTTTACGCACACGTACAGTTATCTGTATTCTTTTAACTGAATGCATTGTTAAGGAGTAGCCGTGAGATGCTTTAGGCCATGGGATCCCTCTTGACTGCCCAGTACTGCACAGGAGGGCTCATGGCTGTGTTGGATGGCATTTCCCTACGGCTCCTGTCCCTGGCAGCAGGGCAGGACGAGCACCCCGGCCGCCGACCCTGCACCCCTTCCCTCCCATCCATCTTCCCTACAGCACGGGGCAGGCTGAATGCTAAAATAAAGCTTTCGTAAAAGGTTTATTAAGTAAGACGCAAGGTCAGGCTTTTAGTTGCAAGGCTGGAAAGGAAAGGTTACAAGCAAAACAAATATAAACACAGTCCCCGTCTAAGCTTAAACAACTGGATTCCTTTTCGGTTGCTTAGTCCGGATTCTCAGATCCTGCAGACATACTACAGCTGTCGGGATTTGAAGCATCCTAACTTCTGCCCTAAATCCTGATCCTACGGTCAGTCACAGGAGTTGGCAGCTTGGCTTCCCTCCTTCTGCTCCTCTCAGGCACGTTCACGCTCTTTTGGTGTGTGACAAGACCTGTTTTTTTGTGAAGTGACCCTGCTGTAGACACAGCACGTAGGAGCCTCCTCCTCCCCCTCACCTCTTTGGTCTCCTTCCCTGCTTTTCCCCAGCCCCAGAGCAGATCTGGGTGTCCCCGCCTTGGCTTTGAGATGCTCATAAAGGTGTTGGGGGATGCTGGTGCCTTCAATCCGGCTTCTATTCCTCGTTCCCATCTCAGAGGTTGCCCACTGACCGCCCTCACCCACCCTTGCTCCCTAACTTCCAGGTGAGGAGTAATTCCTACGGCATTGCTCTTGCTGTGTAGGACCCACCCAGAGTTACCAGCACCACGCTCTGCCATCCCCCTTAGGGGTTTTGGCACAAAAACCGTGAGAAGGGATGAAGTTTAATAACATTTTTGACTTGTTTTCAAACTAAAATCAAGACTCATTAGGCCAGAAACTTCTGATGATAGGAGCGATTAAATATCCAAGGTCAGCTTTGTGCCTAGTGTAAACGGAGGACATTGCACTCTCTTTGATGATGGGGCTCTGATTTATATTAGTCGCGGCCCTGCACCAAAGCATAGATCAGTAGACACTGAAACAGGAACACATGGAGAAGGAGAGTTAAATTATGGGGGGAAAAAAAATAAATAAACCCCCAGTGAAATGACAATCTAACAGCAGCATCCTGGAGAGCTAATTCTGATAATTATTTCAAAGCAGGCAACGCGTTTGGGTTTCTACTGTGGTCTCTCTGCCTTTAGGAGCAGGGGCTTGCACTGGCATTCAGCGTCGGTTTCTGCAGACTTTATCCCTGAGACGCCTTGTGTCTGCCACACAGCACAGGGCAGCCTAGCAGGTCTCCGAGAAAAAAAAAAAAAAGTATTAATGGATGGATAATTGCCCACCTTGTAAAAATTTACTAGGAACCTGATACTTTTATCATTTGTCACAAAAAACTCCACGGTGTAATAACGTAGGAAGTATCATCGGTGCTATAAAAAAAGTGATGGTGCAAATTACACTTCTCTTTTGCTGAATGGTGCTAAATAGCAGGGAGTTCCCATTTTTTTTTTTATTGCTAGGATTTCAATAATTGTAGATGTGCATTTGAAGGGATCAATTGATAATTTGGAACACATGTCATCAATATTTCAATTTCTCTATATTTTTAAATGAAAGAAAGAAACCCAATTTCACAGTGGCAAGATTAAAAAAAAAAATCTCATTTTGTTTTCCTGTCTACTGTTAAGGAAGAAAGCTCATTTCTTGCAGCATAAAGGGATATTAATGAATGCAAACAGCATTTTCCATATTGCAGAATAAAATTTACTGTTCTAACCAAAGATATTTTATATAAATTAAGAGTTTGTTTAAAAAAATCGAAAATGGGAACTCAATTCTAGACAATGCTTAATTTAAACTAAGTGTTAAAATAAAAGCAATAACACTGAGAATAAATTAATGAACTACAATTAACTATATTTACAATAAGTGGTTTGGTTGGAAACACCTATTCCCTACACTGATAAAATAAAACCTGCATTCTGCAAAAGCTGAAATAAGTTAAATGAAGATGCTTTTAACAAGGTTATTACTTAAGCAGTGACAGGTTTACAGATTTTAGCACCATTGGGTTTTCACAGGAGCTACAGCAAGTGCTAAAATAACACACACCTTCAGGTTCATTAAATTCACCAGTGTGATGAAATAACTGATATTTTTCTATATTACTATAGTGCCTCAAAGAACTGACTATAAATAAGATACACTAATAACAACTGTTTGCGGTGCTAAAACAATAAAATAATTCTTCCAGGCTTATATGCAAAGGAAGAAATAAGTGTAAGGCAGACAGTTAGCATAGTTATATCTGGTGGCTTTTATTCTGTTGGTGCCATGCCTTCAGCCATTTATTTATCACAGAAAAATGCCCTGTAAAATGTTTTATCATTCATTGCGACAGGAAGAAACTTGTTAAAAGGGTACGTGAAGAGGGGGCTCCCATCGCAAAATATTTACTTTTTGATCTGGTGCTGAAGCATTTCTGAAGACTGGCTTATGCAAAGAACTGGTTTTTAAAAACGAGTGTTCCAGATGATGGTAAATCCCACGTTATACTCTGTTTTGGAAAGAACCAACGCTGGAAAAAGCAGATTTCTAATAAATCAATGGAGTATGGCCTTTGGAGACCTGGGAGACATATGGGCAGTAATAGAGTATCTCAGGTTATTTCGTGAACGATTCCATCTGGATGAGGGCTCGGTGTTATTCGCAGCCTCCTTCTCCCCTAAAACACCTTCAATCTTACCCGCAGCCCCTATCTCAAATGTCAGACCACCTGGGATCCGCAGCTGTCGGGCTGAAAGCGGAGCTGCCGGGGCGGCCCTGGCCGCGAGCCGCCAGCAGCCACAGCCCCGCTGCCGCCGGGTGAAAATCAAGTGAGTTTGGGTGTGGGGCTTGCACCAGGCGTGGTATTTAATGCTTCGTTCCCTTTTATGTAAATATATATTTTTAATATATGTATTTTAGATATATATGTGTGTGTGCCTGCATACGCACATGCAAACATATCTATACACAATTTAAGAGTTGGAATAACTATTTCCAGTCTGCTTGGGATCTTGGGTCTCCCGTTGGGTCTCCCGTTGGGTCTCCCATTGGGTCCCCCATTGGGTCCCCCTTGATGCAGGGGTAAAGCACGAGTCATTCCGCAGCAGTTAGAGGATGCAAAACCCATGTAAATGGGAGGAATCGACCCTGAGATGTTACAAGCTTGCCTAAATTTTGCAATGCTATGTCCTTCCTCTGGGTGATTCGCTGTTTCGGTCTCTGGAAGCAGCAAACTGTGTTTCAGCAATACACGTAGTATCGAAGCGTGTTTACACTGATTTAAAGATTTGGGTTCAGGGGTTGTAAGCGAGGTTTGGGTGACAGTGATTGTGTTGCAACGCGTGAAGCCCAGCCGCAGGGTTTGATCCATCCCGCCACAAAGCTGGTGCGTTTGTGCGGGGAGCCTGGGAGCACGGGGCAGGAGCACAGCAAAGCTGCCACTGCTCCCTCATGCCACGGGGATTTTGGAGGATGAGTCCTATCTATCCCTATTTCCCAGAGCTCTGATGGTGCATGCATAGTGTCCAGCCTCTCTGAGCTACCACCTGAGATCCCCGCAGCACCGAATATCTAAAAGTACAAGGAGAAAAACTCCCATTTGAGGATTCTCTAACAATGGCTCCATCCTTTCTTGTCAACCCAAACTGTTCGTTGTGTCTGCTATCATCAAAAACCCCACAAAATATCTGCATTCTATTGTTTTGCTCATACAACAGGGACAAGTGTGGAGCCCGCCGTGCTCTGGAGGCACCGCTGAGCGAAGGGACTCCTGGAGGGATATTTCAGATAAGTGGGACGCTAACAATGCATTGTGCCTGGGCAAAACCCTTTTAATTTCTCCACATACTTCATAAACCCCTTGTAACATCTCTCTGAGAAGAGCAATATGACCATTTTATTGGTGAATAAACAGAGTCGCAGCAATATTAAATGACTTCTTTGGCCTTAGGCACAAAAAAGCTGCAACTGGCCCGTAAATGAAAAAAAATGTTTTTCATTAGAAGTTCTTTATCTCAGGAATTCCCCTCCCACCTTGATTTTACACTTACCGATCTTTTGAGGAAAATGTCAGAGTCATTAGTTTATTTAGATTTTTTTTGTAAACTGTGTGAAACTTGGGGGAGCGAGTTGGTTTTGAGCGTGTGCTGGTTAATAATTCATGCTTCGTGTGAAAAGAAAATTGATCAGAAGCATCCTGGAGAGACCAATCCATGCTGCCTCTGCCATCAGCTGAGACACAAACTAAACACGAGGCATGAACTGAAAGACGTTGCTGAGAAAAACAGCACAGACCCATCCCAAGTGAAGCGGCATGGCTGGCGAGGGGCGTCAAAGGGAAGAGCAGCACGGTGTCCTTTGAAGCCCGGTCATGGAGACAAGGATGTGGGAAAAGATCCTGCAGCGCAAAGTGGTCAAAAGTTCTTACAAGGAGGACGAGAGCAGCTCCGTTTCCTGAAGGCAGCGCTCCAGATCAAACAGGCCTTTGTGGAAATGTTCAAAAAAAAAAACATCCTGGGATGAGGATGAGCCTCAGCACCTGGGGCTGGATGGGAGGTCAAAGGAGGAGCACTGGGGGACGTCTGTAGATGCTGAGGCTGAAGCTGTGCCGGCGCCAATGAGATGGAACTGTTCTGTCAAATGTAAGAGCTTACGTTTTCTGCTAAAAAAAATGTGTTCAGAAATGTTTCCCAAATGGAATTTGGGAAGTGATTGCTGAGCTTTAATTCCATCCTGGATCCATCGATTCATCCTTTGTTTCGCTACGCTGTTCTTCCGTTTAAAGTTACATTAGAAATCACACATATCTGACCCAGAAAGACAAGAATTTCAGTCTCTAAGGAAGGTTTTCTGGAGCCTAAACCTTCTCTCAGCTTTTCAGCTGGGAATGGAGCCTCCTGTCCACGTGCTCACCACAGAGGGAGCCCAGGAGAAGGACGAAGGACCGGTGTGAAGGAGCGTGCACAGGGGTCACTGCAGGCACCCGCCGTTTCTGGAAGAGTTTCTGGTTGGAGGCACGTGCTCAGTTTGGATAGGTGAGCCATCACGTACTAGTAGAATTTTTTTTCCTCAGCTTTCTACAAATCTTAATTGCTACACATGAATAAGCACATAAATTAATGCTAGATGTACTTGTCTGTGTAAGTGTAAGCTATATAGATATATACATGGGCAAATTTACGTGTAGTTATCAGTCTTGCTATCCCACTTGTTAAGGTAATTGTGTCATCTAAATTCTGTCACACTTGGTTCAGGACAGATTCATTAACTGTCCCTATTACCCTGGCATCTGAGCACCTATTTCATCGAGGTAAATCCAGAATAAATCCCTTAATTTCCCAGGTTCTTTTGCCATTTTTCCTTGGAAATAATGAGAGATGCTTATACTCAAAGAAAAATGAGGTATCTGACACTGAAAAATACAGTAGGGCTAATTATTATGGTATACTGAGGCAGAATAATTGAATTAGCATGCGCGTACAAATTATTTTCTGTGTTGGCATAAGAACTGATGTTTACAATATTCCATGAATATTGCTATTATAATCTTTAGCATTATATATACATATTCACTCACGTATATACATATTCTATATGTATATATGCTTCCAATATATCAGTCTCTCCGAGGGAGGACCTCTCTAATAGCAGTATCAGGTTGCACATTTCTCTCCTCCGATGACAGGTAGAGTGGGAGGAGGAAAGGAAGGAAATATGGATGCTCCACCTAACAACCTCTCTTTCTATATCTATGAATTTATGCATCCAAGTTAACACAAGGAAAAACCCCTGTGTGGTAACATTCCCCTAGACATTACTGAGCAGCTGAACATCACGAGATGTTTGAGAACCTTCCTGATAGCTGTAAGGGAGATGTCATCTTGTTAACTAGGCAAAGAGAGACCGCATTGTATAGAGTTCATCTGCTTCTTAATATCACTCTTATCTTTGTGATAGCTGTGTACTGTATCCTGTAGTTTATATAACTTAGTTCTTCTTACCCTACCCCCGTATCTGCTTTTAAATAGTGGACTGTGATGTACAAAAACTAGGCCAAAAGTCAACTTTAAGTTTCCTTGTCTCAGCACAGAAGTCCATTGACATCCTGAATCAAATATTCCCCTGCATTACTGGGGAGTCTTCGCCTATTTGGGGAGAACAATTTCCCTCTGACCGTGTACTGGATTCACTCCAGAGACCAGTTTTTCTCTGCTTTGAGCTGGAGCACATCTTTTAGGGCACACATTGATGCCACGTGTGATCAGGGCTAATCCCATAGTGGCCCATTGCGGTCCAAAACCTTTACTGCTCTGCTCAGTAATACACAATGGCTTGGCGTAAAACAAGTCAGTTGCTTACACCCCACAAGCACTATATGCTATTGTTTTGCTCTTCACCCACCTGTGTGAAGCACCGATGCGGGTCACTGCAGCCCATGTCTACCTCTCTGTCCCCAGGACGTCGGACCACACGGAGCAAACACAGCCTGGGTACAGATGACTTGTCAGAGCAATGAAGTACCGCCATGGTTGGTCGATCCTTGCCCATTCTGTTGAGATATTAGACGGGGTGCCAGGTTTAAAGCTGTTTCTAATGATTTGTCACTTCTTTGCTGCTGAAAACTGAAGTAAGAGCACAAACGTGTCTGCTCTGGCCAACCAGTAACCAGTGCTTGAAGACTAGAAGCACGGAAGTACTTTTTGGCCACTGTTGGTTCGTTTCCTGTAAATTCCAAGGCGGGGGGGATGTGCGTGTATTACTTTTTTCTTATTTTTTCCTTGCAGATTCAGCAGCTTTTGCAGAGTGCCATGCCTACAGGCTGGTTTAGCAAAGGCCACTGCTCTGTGTGAAGCTCCCATGAAGCCCACACGAAAGGCAGGAGTCCGGGCAGAAGCAGAGCCAAGGTTTGTAATTTATCGTTCCTTTACAGCATCGGGGGGCTAGGGCTGCTGGCGTTTTCAGACACCTTTGCATTGTGTGTCATTGAATCCTGGAAAAATATGCAGAGATCTTCTCCACTCCCAGGTTTCAATTGTTTCCATGATGGTTCATCCTATCTCCGTACACCCACTGTTCAAATATCCTCCAGGAAGGGAACCCCAACCCCTGGTTGAGAGCGTGGCGGTCTCTGCGGTGGTTTTGCACAAGTTGTCTGGAAAAGGGACAAAGTTTCCCGGACGAGGATTTGTGGGATGAAGGTCTGAGTAAGAGGAACAGTCCTTTTCCTTGCGTTGCTCTGCCTCGCGGTTCAGCTGGGAGCTTTCGCGCATCTCATAGACTGCTCCGAGCCTGTGCAGTTCGCAAAGTGGAAAAAAGGAACTGAAGAAGCAAAAATAAATATTAAAGCACGTAAGAATTAAATATCACCTATTCAAATAGCAATTATGCCGTTGAAAACAAGATCACCACACCTGTACAAGAAAAGACAAGCAAGCCCAAAACATCTGTTTGGATCCACCTGCCAAGCACCTGTTTCGCAGTTTCAATGCCATTTGATTGCTGGAGATGTAGAGGCTCTTGTGAGGTAATGAGTGATTTTACATTATGCATGATTGAAAACAGGTGTTCTAATGCTGTACAATTCTATGCATGAATAATTCAGTTTGTTTAGAGCAAGATCTTTAAAAGAAGTGTGGTCTTTATTTTTTTATAAATATTAAGGTTATTCTCTGCAATGTATGGTGGCTGGTCTTTTCAGCAGGCTCACTGATGACCATTTTTGTATAATTTTATGGGAAGGAAATAACACTGTGAAAGGTAAAAAAAAAAAAAAAATAATTATACCTAAAGCACATAAGCAATGAAATTAAAAGGTTTCTTTAGCAAGGAAGGGGAAAAAACCTGTCACACTTTTAAGGGAGAAAGCCAGATGACTTTTGGCAAAGCCTGCTTCTCAACACTAACAAAACAGCCCAAGAGCTTAATTATATACTGGGGTGAATGTGCCTTAGGGATAAGTAAGAGCTAGTCCATCTCTTGGTCCGAATTCCAGCTGAGTCTGAATATGTTTAAGAATTTGGGTTGATTTTTTCTCTCTCTTTTTCCGCATGATTATGAAAAGGGTTCTTGCGCAGTTGTACGCCTTGTGCTGGTGGAAGATGCTGCAGACCAGTTTCCATGCTGGAAACTGCGGTATGAATCAGCTCATGCTCCTCACCGCGGTGGATGCAGTGGCTGTTTGGGATCATCTCCCGAAGACGAGGAAGGTGTGGTAGTCCAAACTAAAAGATGCAGCTAAGCCTGTAGCACCCCCTCTGCTTCTTCCCAAGGTAAGCAACGCAGCTGGCATGGCCTTGTGGCTTCAGGCCAGGAGAGTTTTGAGGTGGGGTGAGCTTAAATTGAAAGAAGGTAGATTTATATTAGATATTGGGAAGAAATTGTTTGCTGTGAGGGTGGCGAGCCCCTGGCCCAGGTTGCCCAGAGAAGCTGTGGCTGCCCCATCCCTGGAGGGGTTCAAGGCCAGGTTGGACGGGGCTTGGAGCAACCTGGGCTGGTGGGAGGTGTCCCTGCCCAGGGCAGGGGGGTGGAGCGAGGTGGTCTTGAAGGTCCCTTCAAACTCGAACCATTCTGTGATTCTATGAATTAAAGAGCTGAAGGTTTTCCTGCCACAGCATATGTCTTATCCCTCCTTGCTTCCTCAGCTAGGGCTGTAATTTAGTTTAGTAACAAGGTTTGTAATTAGCGTCAGTTGTGGTGTTAGGTTTTATTATAGGAAGCTTCCTCTGGGAGCAGCGCTGAGATCTCCCAGGCACTTCCCAGGGAAAGTTAGTCCCATTGGTCTGTTCCCGCCTCGCTTCCCATTGCAGCCGCTCCAGCAGCTTCAGGGCTCCACGGCTGATTTGATACCTGGCTTGAAACAAAGTGCTCAGAGGGTATTTTATACCTGACATGCCAGATCCTGCACCTCCCAGGACAGGCAAAAGCAGATGAAGAGGATGCCAGCCCTGCCAAGATGTTGTGGTGGACAAAGTAAAATCTTGGTGAGGATGAAGAGAGTGGAGAAAGTGAGAGTGAACAGAAGCTTTCAGGTCTTCCCAATGGTCATGTCCTGCCCATGGCCATTGATGAGGCAATGAAGCAGGAAAAGAGTAAAAGAGAAGAAAGGGAGTGATATTACTGATTTGAAAGGAGGAATGAACAAAGACAAGAGGCTGAAAGCAATTATTAAAGCACGCTGCAGTACCCTGTGCTAATTAAAAAATGCACCATGGTGCTG
The DNA here is from genome assembly GCF_028500815.1 of Rissa tridactyla. Classification (NCBI taxonomy): domain Eukaryota; kingdom Metazoa; phylum Chordata; class Aves; order Charadriiformes; family Laridae; genus Rissa; species Rissa tridactyla. Next base: position 4,103,635 of record NC_071472.1, on the reverse strand, counting down.
GAACACCAGTGTTGAGAGCTGCTGATACATAATCTAGGCAGGTTTGGATCCAGTGGCTGTAGAGTCTGGTGGAGTGTGGACTTCAGCACGTTGTATGGGGTCAGGCAGCAGAAGGAGGAAAATTCAAGAATCCAAAATAGACAAGTGCGAGCCAGGACCTCACTGGGTAAACAGGGGTAGCTCAAAGGTGGTGGCCACACTGCTCAGGAGACGTCAGGTCAGGGTTCCTGCAGGACTTAAAAGCAATGAGTCTGTGACCAAACCTGGCTAAGCATGCAAACCTTTAGGGGTTTAACTGAAGTGAATCTGTAATCTTTCAGTATTTTATATACAGTGTGCTACCGGAGACGGTAAATTAGAGTTCATAATATCCTATCCATTCAGCTACTGACAAAGTATCTAAGGTAATCTGACCTGCTTCACGGACCATGAGAAAAATCCTCATGTAAAGTGAAAAAGATGAATTACAGCATTTTACAGAGAGGTAGGGGAATTTGTCTCAACTCAGATCTTGGGTTAATTCCCACGACAGGTGAAAGAATGTTTCAGCACGCTTTACACAAATAAAGTTGGGGAGGTTTAATAGATGCAGCCCTACAGGCCAAGGGATAAACTCTGCTCCCTTTAATGCATTGGAGCCAATGCCCGTGCCGTCAGCAACAGGGGTAGTAATCAAAGTGAAGGAAATAAGGGAAGAGATCTCTGAGGGAAGGCAAACAGCAAGGAAAACAAAAAAAAGTAAAATGCCTGAAGCGTGGGGAAAAGGTTTGGGTTTTTTTTTTTTCTCTGATGATTAGGAAGAGGAAAGCATCCTGGTACTCTGAGTCTCTGCAATAAGGAAAGCATCTTATTTTCACTGGGAGCTGCTGTTCCTCCCTGTCATAAGCAGAAAATAAATGGATCCTCATAATTATAGCGTGCTGGATGGGGGTTTGGGAATTAAAAAGGATGATGTGGCATCTCTTGGAGGTGCTGCTGCCTGGCCTGCTGAGGGGTTATCCGTCCTGGTGCAGATGGTGGAAACTCACAGTTCCCACCGAGCATCTGGGAGAAAGGCAGCCCATTTCTGCTCCTTCCTGATGCCTTCTCCCTAGTTCATAGCCCGTAACAGCAACTGGAGGCTTCCTCCAGGTTGGTGGAAGAATTTCCTATGCAGCTACAACTCTTTTTTCTTTATTTTTCCTTTCCCAGTAACAGCTGGTTTATAAATCTCCTTATCTGATTGTTTTAAATTTATGTTAGGCGTTACTTTCTGTCTTCTACTTTAAGTCCAGCTGAGCTCCCAGAGGCGCATCCTTCTCTTACCTCTTCAGAGCCTTCTCAGCAGCAGGGAGAGAAGGCACCAGTACCTCCTCTACCACATTTCTAACTATTTCCATTCCCTTTCTAGGTACTGAGATGACACGTTTGTTCTTGCAGTTGAATCCTGCAAGGGGAAAGTGTGTGCTTTGGTCATATTGCCTTGGGCATTGATCTGTGGGCCAGTTCAGGTGCCTGCAGACAGGAAAGAAGGTTTGGCTTTCTGCCTTCCTTCCTTTGCGTCACACCCGTACTGCACGGCGTCTGAAGGAAATGCAGTTTTCCAGAAAAACAGCCCAAAGAAAATCTTCAGAGTTTCTCATTTGCAGCCATACCTGTGTGATCCAGGACTTTTAGGAGGTTGCCAGTGGAGGGAAAGATGAATATGGACCTCTCTGATATTGATGCTGGGTGTGAAAATATTTAGCTTCTGAAACCTTTCAAAGGACTCAGATGGAAGTTGTTCCATAAATCAAAAGTGTGAATTTACCTTTTTTTTATATATATACTTCCTGTGGTTTATTAGGGAACTGTTCCCTCTCATCTTTACCTTCCAACTTAATTGTCTTTGGTTTCCTTTCAAGAATTAACCAGGATCTGATGAACTTACAGGAAATCTTCCATTGCTGACTGGGAGATATTTTTCCCTGATATCTCTGTCACTACAGCAGAGGACACATAACAAGGTACCTTTTCTAGGTACCAGTAGTCCCATTTCCTAAACCAGTGGTGCACTCCTCCTTATTCGCCGTTAGAATAGTGTTGAAACTGTCATGTGTTGTTTCCACCTCTTTCATTTTCTTCTCGAACGAAATCCTTCACTTCTTTGTATGCAGAGGCTGCTGTGGCCTGGATCTCATCTTGTCTTCTAGTAACATCTTCCAGATTTGTTTTAAACTGATTAGACACTGCTGAAGAATCAGCTTCTCTCCCCCGGACAGTACAAAGCCAAGTGTTGACAGAGCTGGCTCCTGGCCATCAGCTACGTGATGACGCAGCATCGCATCTTTTGACAGCCCCGACTTCGTTTGGGGCACTCTGAAACGTTCACACACCCTGACGAATTAAAATAAAATAAATTACAGGGTGACAGGAGGCTGCAATTAAAAAAAGAAGTGTCAGCTTGACCAGAGAGTTGCTTTAATTAAAGGACTGATTCTATACGCTGGCGCAAAGTAATCTGAAAGTTATTTCTGCCCTTCTCATGTGGCTGCATTTTCCCTCTGAATTTTGATTTTGAAAAACAGAAAATGATCCTTTTTATTGGGCTACTGAGAGAAATTATGGGGAATGAGCTGAGTGAATTTAAAATTCTCTCAGTAGGAGTAGGAAAGTCCTTCCATAACTAAATAGCTTCCAGTGCAGTTTAGACACAAAGGCATTGATTTTTGGTACCCACCTGAACACAGGGATGCATTTAACCCACGAGGATTGCACACTTTGCAACCACCTAGATTCTTCGCTGGATGGACATCATACTCTCTTTAAGCGTGGGGAGGAAATACAGAAGGTTACAATACCAAATACTATTTCTGAGGTTCATTTGTCCCTAAAGGTTAATAAAGCTCATCAGGAAATACACTGAAGTGAAGCAAAGTCAGCTTTAGTATTTGAGTCTTCCCATCACAGACTCCTAAGAGATGTCCTGTGGTTTGACACATAATTAATATGTTTATTTATTTTAGCTTGATTTTTTTTTTTAATGGCCATCACCATAATAGCCAAATATAAACATTTCATCCTGTTTCATAAAGAGCCTGTGGTCCGTTTTTATTGCAACACTGTTCATTTCCCAGATCCCAGCAGTGACATGGAGTAGATGCCTGAAAAAAAAAAAAAAAAACACAAAAAACCCTCCAAAATTTTCTCACCATTTTTGCGTGAAGTTGCGTTATGTTTACAAACTTGTGCAAAATGTGCCTCTCGTGCCTCCTTGGAGTGTCATGGGAACACAAACTGAGGTCTGATCCGGTAGCGCTCTGTGATGCTGCCTGGTGCTTCTCGGGGGTCCCATAATCCACCCACGAGGTTGTTTCATTGTGTGGCGTAAAGTTGCACGCTGTTCGCCAGTGTCCAAGATCCCAAACACATGGACAATTAGGCTGGCTCAAGTATTAAAAGCTGACAATTTTTCAGACAAACATAACTAATATTTTCGTTATGTATTCATGTTAAAACATTAAAATGTCCTCGTTACTCTAAATTACGTCACTTTTAACTTATGGGATGCTCAAGGAATATTTGTTAGAATTATTGGCTTTCGCTTATGCTGTTTATAACTCACTTTTTATAGACTTGACTGGTCAGGTAATTTCCACAGTATTGTTTTTGGCTCCTTAACTGGATCCCATCCAAGCTTACAAAGTGCTTCTACAGAGATAACGGAGCACAATCCAGCGTCCTGTGAAATGTCAGCTATATATCTAGTGTTAGATGGGTAGCGATAACCTGGGTAGAGCTGCCAGATGCTGTAATTTCTTGCTTGGGAGTACCAAACACCCTAAAGATACCAAGACAATTCTGCCGAAAGAAGGAAGGAAGGAGGAAAGGAAAAAAAAAAAAAAAAAGAAGAGTGAGCAAGAGGCACCCTTCTTTTCAGTGGTGCCCAGTGATGGGACAAGGGGTAACGGGCACGAACTTGAGCATAGGAAGTTCCACCTAAACATGAGGAGGAACTTCTTTACCCTGAGGGTGGCAGAGCCCTGGCACAGGCTGCCCAGAGAGGTGGTGGAGTCTCCGTCTCTGGAGACATTCCAACCCCACCTGGAGGCATTCCTGTGCCACCTGCTCTGGGTGACCCTGCTCTGGCAGGGGCTTGGACTAGATGATCTCCAGAGGGCCCTTCCAACCCTGTCATTCTATGATTCTAAGAGAGAGAAAGTGTCCAAGCACTCCTGTTTGTTGCTCCTGAGCCCCATGCTTACAATGTGGTCTTTACCTCTGTTTGCTCGTAAGAAAAGTGAATGCAACACTATTAATTTACACCAAAGAATGGTAAGTTAGTTGATGTCATTAACAAACTTTCATTGTAAAAAGTGCTAAATCATTTTTTGAGGAAATATATAAATCCAGTATTAAAAAAAAAAAAAGAAAAAAGAGGAATACAAATGTAACTCTTATCTGAGTCCAATCATCTGAGAAAAGCACCCTGATAAAGTAAGATTTAGAAGAAGCATAAATTGAAAATGGCAAAAAAATACTTTTTTAAAAGGGGCCTACTGGAATAAGTAGGTCTCGGAGGCATTTGATTTGGAATATGTAATCTTATCCTTTGAGGATATTTGTGGAAGTTATTCCTGAATGTTCAGAGGTTCCTCTGCTTTTCATTATCTTCTCTCTCTCTTTTTTTTTTTTTTTTTTTTTTTTTTAACAAGGGCCAGAACTGTATGCATGATTTTCTGTGATATATTCACATGGGAGGTATTCTTGGACTGGCCAAGGACACATCGTTTACAAGAAGGACCTGTCAAGCATCCAAATGCCTTTGCTGAAGCTTCCATTTGAGATCACCCCACAGAATGTGAGAAAGATTTCTTCTAGGGGAATGGCATCTTCTGGTCAGAGTTATGTCCAGAAAGTCTGCTGTGCTTAATCCGTCACTGAAATGCCCAGTGCAAATGAATTTAAGGGTGGAGGTAGGAATGACGTATTCATGTTTTCTCAAGAAAGATGCCAGGAAAGGACTCAAGCCCTTGCTCTGATTTTTTTCTACGCGCAGAACTACCTCTCCGGTAAACAGGACTTCTGAGAAGGTCGGTTGGGTGTTTGGGCTTCGCATCCTGGAGAAATCAGAAGAATTTGGGTCATCTTTCTCTCTTGACTTAAAAATAGCTCCAGTTAATGGCATTTGGAAAGCGTATCTCTTTGAATACAGCCTTCCATTTTTGAAGGGGGCAAAGTTTATAATTTTGGGTGGAAACCATGTGAAAGTTAGCTGGTTCATCGAGGTTTTGTTTTGACTTTTTTGGATTCGTTCAAACTTGAAAGTCAAAGTGAAACTCGGGGGATGTGAACCCGCTTGAATCAAAACCAAGAAAGTGATGTGCCAGATCTCCCATGAACCGAAAACCACTGGGTTCTCACAGTTCTCATCCAAACAAAAATGCACAAATATAAATCAAATACCGAACCAAATATCCTCTTTTGCTCCTTGTAGTTTTCATGGAAACAACGCAGAATATTAAAAAGATCTGCTCAGTTTTGCAGCAGCAACTACCAAAATATCCTGTGATCATTTGATAGCTGGCAGTTAATATCCTGATCTATTCTCTTTAGTCAGTAATCCAATCCTTTCCAACTAACGCTCTACGTTGGCATGCACAGCATAACCCCTCGGCGTCTTCCTTGGTTGTACAAGACACCGCGTGCAATTCACAGTCCTTTGCTTTCTTGCTCGAAGGAGCCAAGGAGGGAGATGGAGTTGCAGTTATGTGAAAACTGCAAGCAGCGTGATCAGTATAAAGACAGGACGCTTAGCCAGTGTATGACGAGCTGGAGTACCGAGAAAACATTTAATGATATTTTCCCCCGTGCTTTACCTTGTTTGAGACCATACCATGGCTCAGAAATGAGAGAAGGAAGAAAAAAAAAGATAATTAAATTCACTGTTTTGCAGTACCATCACTCATCATGTTCCAAACAGTTTCTAAAGCCATAAAAAAATGCTGGTCATGGAAGAACAGCAAAGGTTTCATTTGTAACTAAGACACACTTGTTTGTAATAACACGTGTGCTTTTAAATGTTGCCAAGTCGCTGAGGCTATCTCTGTTATATACAATCTTTAAATATGTAAGTGTTAAAAAAAACAAGGTAATGTTAAAGAAATGTTAAAAAAAAAAGTTTGATCAGATGGTTAAAATCCAGTCAAACCAAAGACAACCTGTTTATGACCTTTCTATGCTAAAAGCTAAAAATGTCATTTTTTTTTTTTTTTCCACAAGATTAACTACCATCACTTTGGGAGTAGTGAGCTGGACATTATTATATGATGTCAATTAATGATTAAAAAAAAGGTGGTTTGCAAATGTAGCACCATAGTCCCTGGTGCATTACATCATTTCTGAAAGATCTTAACACGTGATAAGCAAAGAACATTTTAACCTAAAAGTCTGAGTGTTACAACCTCCTTTTTGTTGTAACACCCTACGCACAACCTTTTGGCCTTGAAGTCACTCGCAATAAAATTAAGAAGTCAAAAAGAAAAGGAAAAATAACCTCTTAGAAGGAGAAGACACCCTCCTGTTCTGCTAAGTGTTAATACAACAAAATGAGTCACTACATACGTTGGGAAACTTGGTGTTGATCTGAGCGTGTGCGCTGCTCTCAGCAAGATCCGTCATAAAAAATCTCATCCTTCGGAGTCGTAAGGTTGCCGTGATTCAGGTATTATAAACTGGATAATGCAGTTATCTCTGTGAGAGTGCCTCGAAAATTTCATACGCTGAGCGCAATTACTACCGCGCTTGCCCAGGCTCTGCTTTCCTAGCTGGGGTGACAATGATCATTGATGTGCCTTATTGAATTCACTGAAATATTTAGAAAGGGTTCTACCTATATTTTACATCTCCTTCTGCTATAGCCTATTTTTGCAGTAAGTTTGATTTCTTTGTCAATAACGTACATAACCCGATCCATTTTCCTAGGAGCTCTTCTCCACTTTCGGTATCGAAACACTGCGGAGGTTCCTTTGTAAATGAACGATATGCATTTAAAATACCTTTGTAATAATAAATACCACATGAACATATGTATCAAGCAAAGGATTTCAATTTTGATGACACTTGCTTCTCAAGAACAGACATTCTGGAAGAAAAAAACGTTGCCAGCCCCAAATTGATTGACATTTGTTTACTTAACTCTCTCTTCTTGAAAGTCTGCACACCTATTTCAACCTTGAACAGTTTCCAACTGTGGTATACTGGAACATTTTTTCATTTATTAAGTTCAGTGTTGCCAACCCAAACAAAGAGTAATCAGTGATGATCCAAGCAGACCAAGCTGTCTAGCACCATACAATGTATCTGCATGCTAATTTTCAAATTCCCTCACATTTCCAGAGAACTAATGGGATCATTTTCATTCTGTTACAGCAACTCAACAGTTACTGAATCACCATCTGTGTTTTCGTTAACCTGAATCAGATATGAATTCTGTTATTGCAAGGTAGAGCAGCTTGTTTAATGATTCTTAATCTTTTCTTTAATTAAATCATGCAGCCAACCTGAAAAATCTATCTTAATGCAAATTAGGAGCTTTTTTGGCATTCGCTTACAGTAATGCACTAATAAGGTTAATTTATGAAGGTTCTCTTCCAGTCTGTACAGATGATATTTGTTCCCTGCATATTTTTAGCATATTGTCCCTTTTTGTAATATTTTAAAAAAATAATAATAAAAAATGGTTATTTTCACTCGCACAAAAGGGGGAGGCTGTGATCTGCTTATTGTTTATTAGAAAGTTTGAGCACAGAAAATGAAAATCAGTCTCTTCCCTTCCTCAAGTATCAGGCTATGCGGATGCAAAGGCACAATTCGAGGGCCTATTGAATTAAAGGGCCTCAGACGAGCACCCTCCTGCCTTTGGCTGCCGGAGAAAATCAGGCCTCTGTTCAGATAATCATCTTCAAGATATCAGGGGAGATAGAGGGTTTCTCTGAAACCCCCCCTTTTTTTTTTCTTCTTTTTTTTTTTTTTTTTTTTGTCCTCGTAGGTGTGAATTGCTAGTTTAAAGAGTAAATAATTCTTGTGAAATAAGCCTGAATACATTTCTCAGTTGCACAATTGCTTCAGCTCTGGGCTCTGATGATCTCAGTCAAGAAAATCTCTGTCTTTGTGAACATTCCTCCCAACTACAAAATGAGTTGAAATCTGTTCAAGTTGCTGAGTAGAGAGTAAACTTTTTTCTTTTTTTTTAAAAGGTTATTTTTCAACACCCACAAGTAAAAATGGGGACGGAGACTGTGAATTTCGACACATGGTCTTTGCTATTTAATTAAAATCACAGAGGCTGGCTGGAAAGTTTTCAGCAAAGCGATTTTTTGCATCGGGAGACTACAGATTCCTGAAATCGGGAGTTCTTTTCATAGAAATTCCCCTGTTTGGACCAGGAATGATTTTTTTTTTTTTTTCTTCAGTTCTAGGAAAGGACTCCTGATCTTAGCTAGCAACTGCAAAAGATCATTCCTCCTTTGCAAGAAGATTGCCCAACGAGGGCAGGCTCGTGGGAAGGGGGACACCCAGCTCATCCCCTTCCTTAACCCGCTCTCGGAGGCGGCTGTGCCTTCTCCTACCTCTTTCTTTTCCCTTTCTCTCTTCCCAGTTGGACTCACTCCATGGCTGACTCTATTAAATATTTGTGTGGCCCAAGACCGAAGCTTTTTGCCCAAGGACAAGGGAACTTACCTGAGCTGTAAATCCCTGTGTTTAATTAAAGCGAATAGCGGCGTGGAACGGCTTGGGGATGGATAATCGAGAGAAACCTTCGTTCGAGTTCCCTGTAGCCTGGGACTGGAAACAATATCTCACGCTATCCGTGCAGTGATTCCTGGCTTGTTAAGTATTCTGGAGTGGCTGTTTTCCTCTGGTTTTAGGAATTTTGCTTTGCCCACTTCCACATGGGTGTTTGCATCCATGGAGATGGAAATGTGGGAGGTTTTCACCTTCCTTTTTCCCTTTCCAGTTTAGAAAACTGTTTTCCGGCCCGTGGTAGTCCGTCCTGTGTAATCTTAGCACAGCAAGAATGAAAAGTAATTGTTTTCCTTCCCGTTTAATTGTACCTATGTGTTCTTAAGTATATTACATGCTTCACTTCATGCTTCACCCACTTTTAAAATACGCAGATAAATGAGTATCAGCATAAGACTATTTTAATACAAACCTGTGGTTTTGTACACTGTCTTTTCTAAAAGCTATCTATATCAAAAAGTAAAAGAAAAAACAAAAACAAAACCAAAACAAAAAAAATCAAAACAAAAAAGCCCTAAACCAACAAAAACCTAAAAGAAAATTACTGATACCAAATTTTGGGCTCTTACCTGGGAAAATAAGTGTCTAATATAGACAGTTCACTTTTTCTCCCCCCGTTACCAGCACTTAAAAATACCTGACACACCCTTTATTTCCTTTTAGCAGTGAGAGAAAATGAGTCCTTGACATTTTCATCCTAAAAAGCTTTATTGAGGTGATCTTCAGTGTCTTTTTCTTACCTGGTTTTGTTTTAATTTTCATTGTTTTGCCTGTCTTTCATGGAACGGTGACCAATCTCTAGGGGACAGGCCGATACTTGAGGGTGACAGTGTTTTCTTTACCTCACATTACAGCATATTCTCAGGTATAAGAGAGGGCAGCACGGCGCTCAAGTGACAGGAGTTATCAAACTAACCCCTAATGAAGGTACTCCATAAGGAACCCCCAAAATCAGAAACTGAGCTTCTGAATCATGAAGACCTTTGCTGTAAGGCCACCATGAGAAAAATAAGGATGAAGGCTCTACTATCCGATGGAGACTTGTCCACCACATGGGAGGTAAGGGAAAGAACATGATCACATTTGACGCTAAAAATCTTGCTGGGTTAATTACCACCTCACTAAGCAGAGAAATTAAGGCAGGCAGGGCATTTTCATGATGACAACCTTTACCCAGTAGCGAGCTTTGCATTTTCCCAAGGCTGAAGACAATTTAGCCCTGACAAATCCAATCAGTGATATGCAGGCATAACCTCCGGAGATAAGCTCAAATTTTTTAGGATGCACAGGGCAAAAGATGGACTGCAGTAGGTCACTATTAAAATATTTACAACATAGCTTGGCCAGTGCCGAAATGGCACAGTTGGCCTGAAGTCGCATCAAGGTCTCCTGGCATTTGCCTATTTCCCCAATGGCTTTGTGCAGTAAAGTGTTAAGTTCTCCTGAGCGTTTTATATATTTAAGGCAGTAACTTTAAAATAAAGAATTGCAACCTTAGAGCAAAGCTGCTATTTTGAGAATTTTAAACCATTATTGACTCCTGTCAGATCAGTTTCTGGACTTATTGACTCAAGAAGTAAATATAGACTGAAAGAAAGCGAGGTCAAGTCAATATTTATCTTGCAGATCAATACATTTTGATACTAACCAAAAATTAAGCTCAATAAATGCATATATTATATGCAGCAAGGTTAGGAGAGATCCATTCAGAAAATTTGTCAATTTGGAATTTCCCCACGGATTCCAACCTTTCGGATTAAATTTCCATTAGAAAGTCTGTCCCTTTAAGGATGCTTAAGTGACAGTGATCATGATCCCCCATCACCCAGTTGGGTTTTCATGTGATAGCTGAGTAGCAGAGAAAGAATAAAAGGGATGAAAAACGAAGTGAGAAGAAGTTGGTCATGGGAGCTAGGTTCCGCTGTTGGGAGGAAGCAGATGAGTTATGGAGGTTGCATGGAGACTAAAGCAAATATGTAATGTGATAAATGTAATGTCATATTATAATGCAAATATGAAGAATGGATGGAATAATGTAGAGGTGGACTTGCAGTAAGGTATCAGCACCTCAATAGAGGCCTCAGGAGTTTTTGAATTGCAGCAAATGGGATGCGGCGCTGGTGCACGTTCTCACACCTTGGTTCTCAAACACTGTAGGAGGTTTGCAGTTGTTCCTGATGCAGCCTGGCAGCATGTGGCACCGGCGCTCCTGCAGCTGGAAAATACTGCTTGCCTTTTCCATGTGTCACCATGTCGCTTGTTGGGATCCCCACCTGTCACGTCAAAACTGCCCTTCTGCCCATGCTCTGGCTATGAGCAGATGACAGATGGTCTTCAGGTGCTTGGTGGCCCCACGGCTAGGGTGGCCAGTGCTGAATGCATTGTCTGGCCCTGTTGGGACAGTACAGCTTAGCTTCATGGGCTCAGGCCAGTTTTGAAGGTTTAGTATAAGAGCAGAAGCACAAGTGTAGACAGAGAAAGGGATCATAAGAGACGGAGGAGGTTGGCCATGGGCGGCCCTGCCTGTTGCAGGGTGGTGGTATGACCGCTGGTTCTTCCCTTGTCCCCTTTGTCGCTGTACCCACGGGGCCTCAGCTGCCCCACGCTGGGGCAGGCAGCGTGGCAGAGGAGTGGGCTCTGTGCTACTCACCTGCCTGGGGCCAGCCGCAATCTGTCCCCGCTCCTTCCTTCCAGAGTGCTTCCTCTTTGGAGGACGTTTTCCTGAACATCTTTTAAACTATGAATCTACCCTTTGGGGAAGACACATGCTCTAGCGAAATGAATTTCAAACGTGTGTCAGGATATATGTGAAACATTTTCAAGAGACCTTTCTCTTTTTATTTTTTCTTCTTTTTTTTTACTTTTTTTTCCCTTTTGTTCCTTCTCTTTTATTTTTTCTTCTTGTTTTCTTTTTTCCTTCTTTTTTGTGTTTTTTCTTCTCTTCTATTTTTTCTTCTTTTCTCTTTCTTTTTTCCTTCTTTTGTCCGTCTTCTTTTTCCTTCTGTCTTATTTTTTCCTCCTTTTTTTTCCTTCTTTTTTTTCCTTCCCTCTTTTTTTCCTTCTTTTTTTTTTTTTTTTTTTTTTTTTTCCCCCTAAGCTTCTGAGCACAGCACCGGATGCATTTACACCCCAGATAACGGCAGTGACCTCCCATTTACATAGCGCCTCTCACCCCAAAGGATCTCCAAACGCTTCACAAACTTAGCACAAGCTGCTCTCCACGCTCGAAAATCTCTTCACCTACGTCTGGAGCCCAGCCCCCGCCAAGAGGAGCACAGCACCTGATTAACAGCGCACACAACCCCACGCAACAACTCGGGGCAGTACCTTCTCCAAATGAAACTCCAGGAAGAGTTTAAGCAGGCTGAATGTAATTACCCGAACTGGAATTTGGCCAGAGCACTGCAGGTATGGTGGATACTTTCCCTGGAAAAGCTGGGAGCACACGATCAGAAGGAAAGGGCATAAAAATGATTGAATGTTTCTTGCCTTTTCAGAAAACACTGTTCTTCTCTTGTGGCTCATCTGGAAAAAATACGTTGGTAAAAATAAAACTTAAGGGGCTATGCAAAAGCCTTCCTTACAGATAGTTTTGAAGCGCATGAAGATGATAAAATGATATACTAATTGGTAAAATATGATTTCATTTGAAATAAAGTGGAGAATCTCACCAAATTTAACTCCGCAAATGTAGCAAAGTATATTCCTCATCCAGCATAAAAAGGTGCCATTTGTTTGATATCAGTTTGATGAATTATTAATTTTATCACAGCTAAGACGACAGCTAATATTAGAACATTGAATTATTAATTTTCAAATGTGGCAATGAAAAAAAAAGCAGAACAAACACAAATTGAGACACATTTTAGGTGTGAGTTGGCTTGCTTACATGATCTGCTTGAGAAAACACAACAGCAGAGACAGGGGTTTAGATCTTACCGAGCAACTGCTTTTACCTTCCAATCTCAGGTTTGATTTTCAGCCTTACTTTAGAGATAGTGTTCCCTGACTACTCCGCTGAACTATGTTTATTGGATATCATGCACCTCCTGTGCCTGTCAGCCCAAACAGGGTCTCTATGTCATTTTTTTGGCCGTGGATATAGTTTTTTGGGTACTCAGGCCAAGGAATAATAAGGAAGCACGTGTAACTTAGGTAGGGCAGGCATGGTTTTTTTAGGATGAGCAGGTTGAAAAATACAAGTTATTTGTAGGGAGCAGTATTTGGTTTAGTCTTTTACTCCTCTTCATTCCTGCTGTTTTTTTCACTGCTGCTTGTTATGTGGCACAGGGTAAATAAGCACTTCAGGGCTTGTTTCCTTAAAACTGTTTCTGTGAGGTTTTGGCCTTAAGAGCCAGCACAGGATTTGTCTGGCTCCACTCCTGCCCTACAGGCTAATACTGATTTTCCTGTCAAATGTCTCCTTTGCAAATATTCTTCCTTCCCAACTCTCCAAATGAAGATGGGAGCTTCGAAGTCTTTCTTATTCTGTGGCAAAATGGTCAATAAAACATTTCCAAATGTCATACTATTTTTTTTTTTTTTTTGGAGAAGCAGACACTAGTGCAGCGCTGCCCCAGAATGTGAACATTGGTCTGAAAATGAGCACAACTTGCGTGCGTCAGGGATGCTGACCGGTATAGGTGGATTTTTGAGGGCAATATTCCCAGGCCAAAGAAGAGAAACAGCTGTCTGTCCCCAAGCCTCATTGGGAATTAATCCAGCTCAAAGCTGGATTAACTTCTATTTAAAAAAAAAAAAATAAAGGCCACAAACTTGTATTCCACTGCCACATATGGCGATTATTTAGACTACAAATATTAGGCAGGGCTAGCTGGTTGGGTACTAAAGAGAGACTCATTTAAATCACTTATTTTTATCCTGCTGACAAAATGGGGTGGGGGAGAAAAAGCATCTGTCACCCATCTGAGTTTGGAGAAGAGACCGCGTTACACCAAGAAGTGCGGGAGGGCGCAAGAATGTCGCTAATGAGTTACGCCGCGGTGCTGAGCCGCTGACGAAGCACGGTCCGTGAAGTGCTGCAAGGCAGGAGGTCAGCAGCCCAGCGGTGGTCGGGATGGGTCTGCTCAAGACCCTACGGCGAGGCATGGGCACACCTGGCTGCCTGGAAAAGGGATGAAAGATGAGCCGAGATGGGAAAGGAAGGGATGCTGCACACTGAAGGAAACTCATTTGTCCTCTGATCTCTTTGCTTTGATTATTGCTGTGCTTAAAGTTAAGCAGCTGGTTAAAGCGGGAGGTGAGGACTCCGAGCTAGAATACAGGTAGCCTTTAAATTACAGCTTGCGTGAGAGGGACAAAATGCATAAAATAAAACTCCCTCGGACGGAGGGAACCTGTTTTGTGCTTGGATGGATGGTGACTTACTGTGAGTTCATCAGAGAGCTATTGAAGGGACCAGTACATTGTAAGTATTCAGATGCTTTGCAGGTACAGTTATTACCTACACTGCGGGTACGATGTGAGTTAAAGATAGCGTCTGGTACTGGTGTGTGAATACTCACGGCAAAATTCAAAACATTGGCAGATTTTGCTGTAAATACAGACTTGGATCAAGAGGAGAAGGAAGTTCTTATTGCTGCTCTCCCAAGGAATGGGGTGTGTTGGCCAATGTCCCTCCTGCGGGGAGGTAGAGATGCAGCTCCTTTCTGAGGTTCGCTTTTCCATCCACCTCTACTGCGTTCTGTTAAGTGTGGAAAAAACCCATATTTGCTGTTCTGTTTTGGTTTTTTTTCCATTTCAGTGGTGCATTCGGTGGTCATGCATCTGCCATGGGAAGAGAAGTAAGCCACGGTCGTGTTTCATTCATTCTCGGTTTACAGGCTTATGGACAAGAAACTCTTTCCCCCCCTCCCCCCCCCCATGTAAAATCAGTAGAGTTTGTAATAAGTAAAAAAAACCCAAAACACAGCTGGTCATATCAGACTGAGTTTCAGGATTTGCCTGCCTGCGCTCAGCCAAAACCCCAGGCAGCTCTGCTCTGGGTTTGTACACTCTGGTGGGCGCTAGATTACCCAAAATACCAATATCTACCATCAAGTAACTGTTTCCCTAATGGACCCCAAAATCTTTTTGAGGGTTCTCCTCTCCCTGACCTATGCTAACAGGAAGAGCCGGAAAGAATTAAAAGATAGCCCACTCTCGCCACCTTTTAAAGGTGATTCTTAGTATGCGGTTTTGAATTTCTCTGGTTTCACACATTGCTGGTTATGTTGCCTATTATAAAGGATTCAGTAAGACACACTTTCTCCCAGTGGTATTTTATTTTGACACATCTCAAATGAAAATACAGCTCATTATTTTTATACGGAATTCAAATATGTTGTCACCTGGTTTTCATGCATTAAAATACGATTCGCTTTTGCTGTAGGTATACGGAAAAGGAGAATGAGTCTGTAATAAGCCCATTTAGTAATTTATTTATGTATTTTTGGTCATCCAAAAATGGGGCAAAAGTCAGGCTTTGTCTTCTTTTAAAACGTCTTTGTGTTCAGAATGCAAGTGCTCTCTTGTCTGGTCCCGTTGTATTCTTTTTCTTCATGGTTTGGCTCTCCAGAGGCATATTTAAATTGTCATAAATGTAGTAAAACTTTTCAGGAAAAAACACTCAGAGACCTTGTTTATTTGAGTTTTAAAAATATTATTTATCATACCCTGTAAAATATCATATATCAACCCTCTAGGGACAGGGTAGCCTTTTCAAATCAGTCACGAGCTGAAACCTGGTACAGGATGCAAATTAGGAGCTTGATTAAAAGAAAACTAATGTTAAGACTGTTTCTGGTGAAGCTTCTGTAGGCACAGCAGCAATTAATGTGGGGCCAGCTAAGCAAATCTGTTGTGAACATTTTTGCTGTTTCACTTTCTGCAATATATACACATAAAGCATGAAATTTTGGCCCAGGTGGGGGTGCCAGTCTGTTGAGATTACCTGATCCAGAAGGTGTTTTAAATTATGGAAACCACAAGAGATCAATACTTCTCAAAACGTCTCTGGCACATTGAAAAGATTTTTTTTCGAGATTTTTTTTTTTTTCTTTTGCGAGGTTTCAACAGTATCCAATCCACATCTGAAAAAAGGAGTCCATTTAAGCTTTTGATTAACCAGAACCAACATTGGAGAGGTGGCCTCTGATCTGCACGCTTAAATTTCAGTCTTGGAACAGGCTGCAGAGGCTGGATTTAAAGTTCGAATTTTGTTTCGTTTGCAGTAGAACGGAAGAGCTGGCAAGCTTAGATACTACCAGTGCTTTGTGGAAGCCGACATATGAATTTGTTCTACAAATGTGCCAGGGACACACTGATCCAACAGTTAGATCACTTCCAGAAGACACAGAGTTAGATCTCTGAGCTTACTTCCAATTCTTTCTTATTACTACCCATTAAAAGAAAAAAATCTGCATAAAGCAACCCAGGTAATTAATTACAGCACTGAGTGATATCCCAAGAAGAGCTCCTATCTTCAAATGTATAAAAATAAATTAATAAAGAAGCTAAAATATCCAGATCCTTCAAACAAAGAAGGTCACACTCTTCTCATCGGCTCTGGGGACTTGAGGTTGCAGATGGGTTTTGGGTTTGTGTGCCTGACTGAGGTGGGACAGAAGTAACTGAGATGAGTTTTGGTTGCATGAAGGCAGAGAAGATGCGTCTATGGGAAGGACGGAAGGGACAACAGGTGGAAAGTGCTACGTGGGTGTGTTAACTTCTGAGAATAACTAAGGCAGAAAAACTCTTGAGAGTTGTGGTGAGTAATCCATACAGATTTATTTAACGGAAAAAACTTTTTAGTTGTTTTTGTCTTTTTTTTATATTTTTAAAAAAGGCTTAATCCTCACGTATCATGACCCACAGTTCCTTTTTTGCACTTCTCTTAATGACAGATAACTTTAAGGTTTGGTGTCTTAACTATGTTTCTACTCCTGAATCTAAGCTGTTGATAGCAGAACATGTCGTTGGAAAAAGAGGTCCCAAGGAAGGACATCATGATAAAGGAAATATATAAATAGTAAGGAAATATACCAGTAACAGTGATGACCAGCAGGTCAAGGGGGGCTGATGCCATCATAGGACCTACTGTAACCTCCAGTGACCCTGGGCCATTGCAACACCAGGATGCTATATGGTCTTTCTTGGCCACTCCGGCATTAGCTTTTGGGGTCATGTTTGCAGGATGGGTTGCTGGTATGCGTGGGAATTGTTGAGTAAAAGAGCTAGGCTCTGCTGAGCATCAACTGAGTGGATTTTCTCCTGTCTCTTCTTTTTTCCTTTACCACTGAAGGTAAACTTGAGTAGTCATGGACAAGGAATGGCTGGAAGCTGTCCCACTGCTGGGAGCTGTAGGAGCTCAGGGGACAAGGTAACCATTTCCTTAACAGCCTGTCTCTCCAAGGACAATGAAAGCAACAGAAGTGGCAGAGAGGATGAACAAATTTTCCTCTCCTTCATGTAAATTTGTTCTCTCTTTTTTTTTTTTTTTTTTTTCTTTCTTTTTTCCTTTCTTTTGCAGTTGCAAATGTTTTGAGAATTCATCATCTTCCCAGGTTGATGGCAAGACCCTCGTGACCCAGCTGTGAGTCATGATTCCCAGCTGGGTGCCTGTTCAGAGAGACAAAGAGCTTGGATGTGCCCCTGATCACCCACCAGCATGGGCCAGGAACATCTGTCTGCTCCTTCCCTGTCTTCAGAAGGTCCCGAGGAGGTGGGTGGCAGGCAAGGAATATGAAAGGAATATGAAAGGCAAAGGATCAACTGGCCGTGTTATATTAGCCAACTTAAACAATTCTTCTTGGCTGTGGAAACAGCCGTCCCATCCAAAGCTGGGGTTTTTTTCTTTCCTTTTTTTTTTCCCCCCTTTCTTTTTTTTTTCTTTTTTTCCCCCCAAACATGAACGGTTGGTTTCCATTTTTGGCCAGGTTTCTTGGCCAAGGGCCAGCTCTCCCCATTGCCTCTCCCATGCCACTTCCCGGCACCCCTCCCTCCCCACCCAACTGACCTTACAAAGTGCCACAGGGACCCAACTTTACTGAATAGCCAAATCAAAGTATGCAAATCGAGCTGGGATTATTACATATATAATCATGAAAACGTTTTTTCCTGTGCTATTGCCTGTGCCCGGCTTCCTGCCCTACTGCTCTGAGTGCTTCAGCGCTGTCTATAGCTGTTGAGCTGAAGCACCCGAGGATGGCTCTGAAGCAGGAAGGGAGTTCAATCTGCAGGCTGGTTTTCCAGACACTTTCTTTCTCATCCTCCACAAGATAGTTCATATTCCTCCGGATTTCACTGCTATTATTTGGGTGTCTCTACTTCAGCGCCAAGGGTAGATGAATGCCTCGTTCAGCCTCTTCAGTCCACTCTAGTTCTATTTTGGTTTGAGAAGGCTGCGTTACTTCGATAGATGGGAGCAATTCATGCCAATAACTCAATCTTTCTGTAAAGTTTAGGCATCTCAGGCTGAAAAATAAGGAAAAGGTAAAGCTGCATGACGCAGTGCAGGGAGCCGAGTCCTGCAGTCAGGTCTAGGTGATAAAAAGTATAGATCCTGATGGGCACCTTCCTTCAGACGGGAAGTAGTGAGGTTTAATTGGGCATTTTAATGAATGAAAGGATGCACACTGAGTCAGGAAATCCTACCCACCTTAGCAGTTTGAAGTCTGAACTCTCTGCATAGCCACTGAGAAAAAGTATGGGATCCTGATGATGGATGTGGAGGAAGGCTTATCTGAAGACATCTACTTTTTATTGAGATGTAAACCTCATTTTTTATTTATTTATTTTTAAAGAATTGCAGTAAAAAAAAATACTCTATGCAGTATTTTGAGGCACGTAGAATTAGCAAAAACTCTATCATTAAAAACAATATTTTCCATAAAAAAAAATCCATTTTTAATCTGTAAGGAAAAAACTTAACTTCAGCAATTAATTGAGTTTTGCACCTCAATTAATTGCACCAAAACTGCACCTCAATTTGCACCAAAAAAATTGCAGTTTTTTTATATAGTCTCGCCGAATGATTGATTTGCATAGCAAGTCCTCTATCTAAGCCTGAACAAAATCACTCCCTGCGCCATCCCGGCGAGGCGCGAGGCGGAAGCGTGCTGCGGGCTGCCGAGCGAGTGGTGAGGAATTGTCATCTGCAATATCCGAACAATGAACAGAGCACCTCGCCACAAAGTCAATTACCCTTTCAAAGCAGCCATCGTACATGCTCAGGAGCCAGATGTTGGCATTGTGATACCGTGATGCTAGTCTAATGGGAAGGTTGAGTTTTTATTTCATTTTTTTTTTTAGATGTTAGCTTTCTAAGGATTTAGTAGGATATTTTCAGTGTAGTTGAAAGATGAGAGCTACATCCCCAAAACCCAAATCTTCTCGTTTCTTCTTTGGTTCAAACTCAGTCATTTCTCTCTGGATGAAACATGAAATGGAAAGCCCACTATGAACTTCAGAATATTGTATTTCAGGTAAAGTACCACTTCGGCTGATCTTTTAAAAAATATATATGCATCTTTTCAGCTGTCGCAGTCATGAAGCCTATGTCTATTTCTTTTCCTGATAAAGACACACTAGTAATTAAATAATCAAGTTTGGTAAGTAAAATTCAGGTGACCGTTGTTTAGAAAAACGAAGCATAGATTCCTTTTTATCTCCTGTTTAAATCTGGTCTGGTCTCCAACGGCCAAAACTCCTGCTGCCTCCTCGCTGCTCTATGCAGATTGACCTGAGACTCTCGACTTCGCCCCTCGCTGGTACGTGTCCTCATCCCCAGTGCCGAAACAAACCCTTCCCCGCTGTGTTTTCCTGTGAGCAAGGCTGGTACAGAGGCCAAGGGCTGACAACCTTTCTCTTAACCCTAAAACCCTCTGCTCCAGTAGGGGAGAAGGACAACGATTGAGAAAACTTTTGCTATGGTTCGGTTGTCTAGTCATATGGGAAAGCGGACTGCCAAGCCGGCGTCCCAGCAGCCCTAACTCGCTGTGTAAATTTGGGCGGAAAAGGAAGACAGAAAGAGCTTTTAAAAATTATTAGGATTATTGAACACCTTTCTCATATATGCCTTTCGCTTAAACTAATGTTTGATAACTGTACCCGGCACTGCACTCACCCAGCCACGTTTCTTATTTATCCAGTTGGACGTACTAATTTACTTTTATCATACTTGAGAAATAATTGTCTTATCTCTCCTAGCACGTGCTACAGGGCTTATTCTCCCCTTGCTATCTAAGTAGTTATATTCATAAATCCTGATGCATTGAGAGCAGAATAGACTTCATATACCTAGCAATTTCTTATGATTTCTAAGCTATTATCCCCAAATCCCAATTAACCACTATTAAAAATAATGTGGCCTTTCTAGAGTGTGAGACACAGCAACGGGATAAGATACTATGTGAAAGTCCCGAGTATCATATAACGTAATGTTGTTGCTTTACTTTTCCTCTTTTATTAGAGATTTCTAACATAACACTGCATTTTCATTCAAAGTGACAGGATTCAGTGGTATATATTTTGCAAACTGCCAAAACAGAGTCACTGGATTTAGTTTTCTAATAATCAAACAAGCGTATAACATGCCTGTACATGTCAGAAACTGAAGAAAGCAGATTTATACACAACAACGTGTATTTCGTGGATAGCGATAACCCACCCAAATCTAATTTAATCAAATATTTAAAGAGGTAATAATTAATTTTTAAAGAATTGAAGTGAACCGTAACTAGGAAAAAATGTTATTGTTTATTTTTAATGCCAGAGCAGTATTCCTGATGCATTTTTAATATTTCATTAAGGCAGTAACTTTCATACTATATTTTTTCTAGTTTTTGTATCTCACTGATACTTTTTCCCCCCCCCCCAGTAAAGGTGAAATATTGTAGGCAAACTTACAGCTTGAACTGATACATTCTTTGAGGATCTTTTGTCATAACTAATTAAACACAACCAGAAGTATTTTTAAACAAGCCAAGACACAGCACCTGGTTGGGAGCTGGGCAAGTGCTGCTTCTTTTAGCCTGCGAATGCGTCCTTCCCATCAGATATTACTCTCTGTCCTCTCTTCGGAGCTATCACTCATCATTCTTACTTTTTAGGAGAGGTATTTGCAAGAAAGGTTTTGGAGCCCACCTCTCCCTGTGCCTTTCAAACCTAGGAACTGCTCTGTCTTGGTCTTTTGTTTTTTTGGGTTTTTTTTTTTTGATGAAGTGTCTCTCACGTTTTGAGCCTTTTATACTCAAAAAAAACGGTGGGAGCCTGTTTATTGCACTCCGGCTCCAGCCCTAGTTAAAGGTGTGAACTACCAAAGTGGAAGGGGGCACATGCACATTAACACTGCTGTGCAAAACATCGCCTGACAGATGGATGCATGTTAAATGGATGTTTGAAGAAAGCTGTTTGCAATAAAAACCTTGAGTATGGCAGCAGAGGAAGACCACACACAAATTTCCAGCTTTATTTCTGTACTATATAAGGGTCAAGCTTGTTACAGTCCCCGTGATTTTTAATGTCACGTGCTTTTCTCGGTTACTCCCAACAGCTTCGATAGGAGCATGAAGTATTAGGGTTCAAATGCCACATGTAAATAGGTATATATGAATGCATACACACACAGTCATATCTGATATTTCACAGTCATATTTCGTATATTAATATTTCTGCATTTACATTGAAAGGCTGGCTCTTGCCAAGGGTCTACTCCGGCGCATGAGGATCTGAGAATCTGTGGTACGAATTGTCACTTGGTTCAGGGAATGGGTATGAAAATGGTCCGAGGATAAGCTGAGTTTCTCCAGTTTCGGTTACCAGTTCTTGATCTTTGGGGGATAAAGGAGATGCTCCTATCCCAAGATGTGCAGGTCTTCCCTTGTTTGTGAAAATCTGCCTCAAAACAAGTGTTTAAAGTGTATCCAGGATTAGGTACAGCCAAATTCAATGGAAACAGGCACCTGGGATTTCCCTGACACTCTGCTGCTTAGAAACTTGGTTACAAAAATTCTTTTTTATTTTCTTTCTTTCCTTCCCCCCCCGCCCTGGCCCCCGCAATGTATTTTTGTAAAACACTTAGTACCTGTAGATTTTTCTTTCCCATTTCTAGACCTCTCCTAGCCGAGCGTGCGAGAAATCATAGCGGGTGCGTGGCAGGAAAGAGGAGGTTTAGAGAAGAACCTCTCTCCTTCAGTGATACTCAGTTGATGGAGCCCTGAGCTGTTCCTTGGACAGATAATAGGACTTTCCAGGCAGAGCACGGTATCATCTATATTTTTGCCCTTTTCCCAAAATATTTCTGGCTCAATCATCTCCTGCCCACAGAGGGAAATTTTGCACCCCCTGCCTTAGCTGAATTGTTTTTTCTTTATGAATGGATTATTATTTTTTTATTTTTCCCCTGAGTTCGTAATCGCTATTTCTATTTGCTTCTTTGCATTTTTCAAATATCTAGTCCAGGAATCCTTCCACCTGAGATTATCAAAAAAAAAAAAAAAACCCCAAACGACGTGAATAACAACTACATACAGCTTACAACTGGTAGATTCAAATTTGTTTGCATAAATTTGCAAACATGAAAGGATATGTGAGAAGACTTTGCAGGCAGAGAAGGCACCCAAATTGTCAGGTAATTTATACGCCGTAACCAGTTTACTCAGTGTGATGGAGACCTCCTTATAAATGGTTCTTCTGCTATGCCAATATTGTTTGTAGATTCTTAAAATGCCCTGACTTGACGGAAAAGAGGGCAAATTCTTCCTTCGCAAATAACGTTTGACTTCGGAAGGAGCACTTGAAGCCACAAAACTGGAATACGAACATTCACACCCACTGTTCAAATGGTTCAAAAATCCTGTCTTCTCCCTCAGGCCCAGCTCCAGCAAGCACTTACACACATGCTTAACTTTATGCACACGAGTAATCCCATTGATTTAATGGGATTATTCCCATATGTGTAGTTACACACACATAAGTGTTTGCAGGATTGGGGTCTATTTCTCTCGCAATGGTTTGAAACCTATGGAAGAAAACACCGTATGCAAGTTAGATATTATTTAATGGCCACGCATTAAGCCTGAGTGTTTCTGCTGAAATCCGTGGGGCTGTGCCAGTTTGCACGGGCTGAGAAACTGGCCTCTTCTGCGTGGAGTGTACAACCTCTAGATGCAACACATTTGTGGCTCTCAAAGCATAGAAAGGGGAATGGAAAGATAATTAGTAGTAAAAATATCAAAAGAGAAATCTCTCCGTGTCTAGAGGTTGCCGTATTCCAAATCTTGATTTATAACTGAACGACGTTTAGAAAATGTTCGAGATATGCTCCTCAATAATGTAATAATTTGTAGCTTTTTCATCTCCGTAGAAAAGATTTACCTTTTAAATATGTAAATA
Source organism: Rissa tridactyla (assembly GCF_028500815.1). Taxonomy (NCBI): domain Eukaryota; kingdom Metazoa; phylum Chordata; class Aves; order Charadriiformes; family Laridae; genus Rissa; species Rissa tridactyla. The sequence goes on along the minus strand of NC_071472.1, from coordinate 4,080,478 downwards.
TTGAAATCTTTATACACACAGATGTACAGGAGAAACGCATTTCCGAGCATCAGAAAACCATATATAAATATGGGTGCGTGCATGCACGCAAATTTACATGCACAGGATAAGCACTACAAAAAAACTCCAACCGACTTTGGTAAAAATAACTGAACTTAAAGTTGCCTCTGACTTGGATAGTTTGCTTTTAATTTGAAATTCTGCAGCCAGGATATTTTTTAAATATTTAAGGCAAGTAACCATCTGCCATAAATGATAGAAATGGAATATAAATAAAATAGTACTTGTAGTATTCTGATGGAAATCACATGCCAAACGTATCCACAGTTTAAGCAGCAGGAACACTTTCAGATGTCAGGAACAAAAGCAGAGAAAAGAGTTGGTTTGGCCAGGACATGCTTTGCTGTGTGTGGTGTATCTTGTTGGCTGTCCTGAATAACAACATTATTAAGCAATTTGGGCTGGAGCATCATTATGGCCCATGAAGAATTTAAGGAAGATCTTGACTTGAGCGTGTTACAAGAGGAGTCATGCTGTGCCATTTAGTACAAAACTATAATCAGTCTTATGCCACTGGCACATTCGAACACCTAGTGGGATATGCCGGGCATCAATGTTCAAGGTTTTATATAAGGTAACAGCTGCTTTGGTCAGGCAGTTAATTAAATGTGTTAATTTTCCATACAACCAACAGTAGTGACAACAGATCAGAGTGGGATTTTATGACATTTCAGGGTTCCCTTATGTGATCACAACAATGGATTGCACCCACATCATCTTTCACATCCCTTCACTGAATGACGCTGCCTTTCCCCTTTGGAAACGGCTTCAGTCTTTGACTCTACAAATAGCACAATGGTAATGCTTTGGTACCACTTACCGAATATTGCCAGTTGTCTCAACTCCAGTCTTGAAAAGCTGTTTGGGCTTATTCCCGCACCGATATTGGTTTAGTCAGAAGATGCAGCAATTCATTTACAAGACAAAAGTATTCCCTATTTTTGCCATCCTATCTTACATTCTTTATTAGAAATGTTTAATGAGTGGATATGTAGAGTGGAGATAAAACGGTGTGATCACAGAATCATAGAGAACCAGGTTGGAAGGGACCTCAAGGATCATCTGGTCTAACCTTTCTTGGCAAAAGCACGGTCTAGACAAGATGGCCCAGCACCCTGTGCAGCTGAATCTTAAAAGTGTCCAATGATGGGGAATCCACCACTTCTCTGGGGAGATTATTCCAATGGCTGATTTTTCTCACTGTGAAAAATTGTCCTCTTGTGTCAAATCAGAATGTCCTCAGGAGAAACTTGTACCCATTACCCCTCATCTTTTCCACGTGACTCCTTGTAAAAAGGCAGTCTCCATCTTCTTTGTAGCCACCCTTTAAATACTGGAACATGGTGATAAGGTCTCCTCTAAGCCTTCTTTTCTCAAGGCTGAACAAACCCAATTCTCTCAGCCTTTCCTCACATGGCAGGCTTCACAGTCTTTTGGTCGTCTAGGTGGCCCTTCTCTGGAACCTCTCCAGCCTGTCCACATCTTTTCTGTATAGCAGGGACCAAAACTGAACACAGTCTTCCAGGCGAGGCCTGACAAGCCCTAAGTAGAAAGGATAATGACTTCTTTATCTCTGCCGGTGATGCTCTTGTAGGTGCAACCCAGCATCCTGCCGGCCTGCTTTGCGGCAGCAGCACACTGTTCACTCGTATTGAACTTGTTGTCTGCCAGGACCCGCAGGTCCCTTTCCACAGAGCTGCTCCCCAGCTGGGTAGATCCCAGCCTGTGCTGCACTCCTGGATTATGTTTCCCCACGTACAAGACCTTACAGTTGTCCTTGTTGAAACTCATAAGGTTCTTGTTAGCCCACCCCTCCAGACTATCCAGATCTTCCTGCAGGGTGGCTCTCCCTTCCCAAATACCCACTTCCCCACTCATTTGGTATCATCAGCAAACTTTGTCAGGGTACATTTGATCCCATCATCCAGATCACTTATGAAGACATTAAACAGCAGCTGGGTGTCAGTCCCTGGGGGAGCCCACTTGTGACAGGTTGCCAGTTTGAAAAGGAACTATTGACCACCATCTTCTGGGTGCCACCTGTCAGCCGGTTCCCCATCCACCGCACAGACCACTTGTCTAGACTCTAATGCATCAGTTTCTCTAGGAGGAGGCTGTGGGGAACCATGTTGAAAGCCTTGGAGAAACCCAAGTAGACAATGTCCACCTCTCACCCGACATCAACCGAGCAGGTAACTTTGTAGAAGGCGATCAGGTTTGTCAAGCATGATTTGCCCTTCATGAATCCATGCTGGCTTTTCCCAGTCATGGGAAAATGATTGGGAAATGATTGGTATTTTGATCATATCACTTGCATATTCATAGAATTAGAGAAAATTATTTCCTTGTTCTTGATAATTTGGCTTCTTGTACACTGTTGCAAGATGCCAAATTTAAACTTTTGTGATGTATGTTGTTGCTTTCATAACATGATAATAACTCAAATGCATCCAGAAAGAGAAGGTAAATATGGAAGGATTCATGAAAAGGACTAGAAGAACATATTTAGAAGTAATGGACTAACAAATGTGCAGGCTGGATAGTATAAGTGAACTGAACAAGTTTCCTGCCCACCAAATGGGTAATACAGCATGAAGAAACATGGAAGAAATGTAAAACACCAAGTTAGGCATGTAAGGACTGACCAAAAATGAGTCACACTCCCACACATTTGGCTCACAATTTGTAATATTTGTTTTTAGTTGATTGGGTAGCCACTAAAAGTATATGGTAAGCTTTGTTTGAATTTAATCTGTCACTTTTTTTTGATGGGTGACAATGATTTTATGACATATGTCACATTGTGTCACATCATTCAAAACACGTTAAGTCGTGCTCTATCCCATCATTTCTGAAGGCAATAATGCTATTCAACATGACGTGACATGACGAGATATAACGCAACCCAACAGCTGAAAAAATAAAGCAAAAGTGTTGTAGGTGTGACATGGACCCCCAAAATTACATTGCAATGAATCTTAAGAAGAACTTAGAAGCTAAGTTTTCAAAAGGAGTCAGGTGAATGATGTGTTTTTAGGAAGGTGGGCTCCGAGTTACACTACATAGAGAGGCGATGAGAAGATATCATAATCATGATAGGAGTCTGTCATTAAGCTCTGCGATGAAAGCGAGTTCTTCAAGAAAAACTTGCTGGAAAGGTGAGTCTTATGCCTGAAATATGACTGGAACCGTCTCTGACCGGAAAGGCTGCATGTCTGTAGGTGGTTTAGAGCATTGAAAATTTCTGAAACCTCAGGAGGTGTCCTAAGCAGAAACCATTACAGGAAGCCCAGCTTTTTCTTGTTTTGGTCTTCTAACATATTTAAAATGAAGTTGACTGCAATCTTTACAAGCTCAGCTCTTTTTTTCCTGAAGATTATCTTCTTTTCTGCCTTTTCACTATCAGGAGTGTAGTGGTTTTGTTGTATACAATGTTATTTATTCTTATGGACTGCAGTGACGCTATGCCTATTTGTACACACAAAGGACCTTCATCTGGATCACCAATGGGATTATCTCCATTTAAACACAACACCTAAGCACAAAATGTGAAGTCCGCTGATCATCTGAAGCTTTCACTGAAAGATCCCAAATTCCATAGCCACCAGGATCGCACGAGATTTTTTTCCAGTAGATTAGATTAAAATTCTTCAGTCACGTGCATAATCAAATATCATATGCTTGCTAACGTTATACGATTCCATAGCTACACTTGGCTAATCAGTCTCATTAATCATTAGGTTTATTACACCATTTTGGCAGTAGGAGCCTATGACCACAGCTTATCTGAAAGCTCCGGATACTGCAAAATCAGAGATGGTAACTGAAGACTACCTGTACTGAAATCCTTCCTTACCCACCTAACTAATATCACTGACCTGAATTTAAGTCTCCCATTTCCTAGGATAACTCCTGAGAAGGTACTCTATGCCTCATTTCTCCTTCCTTGAAGCTGAGCCTTTTTTAATACTTTAAAACATTTTTTTTGAAATGATACCCCAGTGAACATGACACAGCTTCAGTAGGAGAAGCTGGGTCAGAACAGCCCGAGGCACAGGCTGGGGAATTAGGGCCCTCCTGCTTGTCGGAAGTGGGTAAGGAGGCCCATGGATTTCAGCCATCACCTTTTAGATGGGTTTCTAGCCGCAGGACATTGTAAACGAGGCCACCAGGTTGACATCGATGATGTCCAAAAGACTGCATGTTGTTCTGAAGCTAAACAGAAAGATGGACTTAGTTTTTCAGAACTTATGCACCATGCTTTTTACAGAATTTCCTGTTAATGAGCTTCTTGGATATTCTCTGTTGTTCTTTAGGCCTGATTTTCCCTGTTAATTGTCTTGGAAGGCATCCTTGATGTCTGGAGTTTCCATTATATGCTAGGGCAGCTGAGAACTGAGCCGAGTAACACCCATCCCCCTTTCTTTGGTGACACTTTCCCACCAAAAAACCCCCCTGCAGTTCTCTACCTTTCTTTTCGAAATGCTGTTAGGTAATTTACAGGCTGAATATCTTGAGATTCTTCCACCTTTGCTGCATATACCAAAGAGAAACTTGTGTAAATTCTCACTTTATTACCACACCTGTTAGAAATCACTGCTACAAGTTAGGTGTGAAAAAATGTGGCTGTACTATTACCTAGTAAGAAATACATATGTACCAGCCTCAGTGTAAGTGCATCACCACTGCTATAAAACAGACACAACTACTTTGGTGACATTCACTGTTACTGTACGTTGACAAGTTCCCATTTAATTTACTACATATGGTTCCACGTCTCCATAGCTACTCTCGTGAATTCATTATTCATTAAATAAGTGATGAATTTACTCAAATATTGCAGCCACATGGCCGACACAAATGCATTCTAATATTATTAACACGTTGCCAACTTGCAACTCTTCGAAGTCTGAGTAAATGTTTTGACAAGAAGAGGCAGCAAGAACAAATAAGTAGTAGCAGCCTAGATGAAGTTCAGCCATAGTTCTAACAGCTTTAAAGTCTTAACAGTGTTTTCACTGGGGCAGTACCAGATAAATTGCTCTTATGTGTGCATACAAGAGACTAAAATTCCTTTGAAAGTTTATAATTTCTCATGGGAAAACACAACATAAAAGTTACTTTTACTCATAGAAAAACAACACCATATTTCCCTGTCAACCTTTGCTGTTGGGAATTTCAAACTTTTTGCATTTTTTCCCTGTGATTCTTTGTCGACCCAAGGGACAGGCGTTTACAACATAATTTACTTTCGGCGTGTCTCTGTAAATCATTGTAATACTTTCTATGGCTAGTGAAAAAAAAAAAAGGAAAAAGAAAGCAGCACTCTCAAGCTGGACTGACAAACCACTTCTTTTCCAAGACTTCAACAATGAAGCAAAAACCCCCCGTTTCAGGAGGGCAACGCTGACAGGGAGAGATACACAAAAGAAATGTATTTTACAAGGGCTCCATATAAATGTTTGTATTTACAGGTTGCAGTGTTTGTCGGGAAATATTCATTTGACTGTATTTGCTGGCAGTAACATACACAGACCATGTGGAGCATAAAACGTGTCTCAGTGGGCAGGCTTCTGGGCGCGAAGGGAAAAACACTGACATTTCGTTGTTGGAGAAGGCAGTGAGTTTTTTTTCTGACTCTTCTTAAGGCCTGTTGTTGTCAGTGTTGTTGTACAGGCTTAACAGCGTTGTCTCAGATTAGGTGCTTTAAGCGTAGCCTGCCATGAAAAAAAGGCTGGAAACCTGTAGAGCCTTTCAGCCTCACTTTTTGAGGCTGCTGCTAATATCAAGGCTCATTCAGTTTTACATTAGAACTTGATGACTTGCACATTGGTTGAACCTTCACCTTTTACAACCTTAATGGGGATTTATTAGCTATTTCACAGTGTGTAAATTTGAATCTAGGTCAGATGAGGAAGAAAAATAGGGCAAATCTGGGCCTTAAGTATAACCTGCATATAATATATCAGGATAAAAAAAAAGGTGCAAAATTAAACAGATGATTAAAAGTGTCTAGAGCAGTCAGAGTTTGAAAAAAGAGCTTGATAAATTAGGGGTGTATGTAGGGGTTTTTTTTGAGTTCAAATTCAGGTGACTGGTGAAAGTCTGGTTTCCACACAAATTCAGCAGATTAAGGAGTTAAAATAGCTTGTTAACCTGTTTCTGCTAACTGCTCGCAAGAGGAAATGTAACACAGGTGTGTTTGATATTCACAAGATTAAAGCTTTTGTCTACCATCAAATGTTCACCACATTAAAGCCGTTTTAATGAGGTATTGGAAGATAATGAATGTAAGCCTCTAATTCACTGCAGAAGAGACAGCTTGACCCTGCTTTGACCCCGCTGCAGCCAGGTACCTAAACCAACATATTAGTCACGCTTAGACCGAAAGATGTGTGCGTAATGAAATAGCCACTACCTGCTGCCGGTCTCATCCGCCGAAAATGTATCTGGTTCAGGTGCCACAACTTTTCTGCTCGGCACCCGGCAAGTCTGACGTCAGGTATTCCCCATAGGATGGTCCCCATCCCATCCCCAGCTCTCTTGGGAAGACTATCCGGAGGGAAAAGACCACAGCGTGCGTGCGTGGGGAATGGGTAGGGGAAAAAATGGGTACGAATTAGTGTTGTTGCTCACTTTTATCATTCATCCTGCTACTTAGGGATGCTCAGAAAGTCAATAGCGGGAGTGAATAAAGGTTGGAAAGGTCTTTCTGGTTCACCTAGTTTTGTACTTGCTGTTCGACGGATCCACCCTCCCGCTAAGCCAAGGTGCGCTGCCTGTTTAGTTATTCTTAATAGAATAAGCTCCAAATAAAAATAAAATAAAGATCCTGAAAGGTTCTCCAAACCAGATTTATTTTGGCATGCATATGCAGGAAACTATGTACTGTAGCAAGTTTTAAATACTGTATTTGGACACTAATTCTCAACTGCCGTCATCAGTTTGCTGACAGCCATCTGCTTGGACCCTGCTCCTTCCTCCCGTTCAGCACCGTTGAAGTAAAATATTGACAGAAACAACTTCTGCAGCAAAAGTGGAAAAGTTAATAACACAACTGAAGTCACACAGGATTTTTCTCTAATGTTCTGGAGCTCTCCTACAATTTTGTTTTACTCATGCCTTAATTTAGAAGTGTCCCACCCGGCTTAAAAATAGAGGGTTGTGTAGCCAGCTATCTTTAGATGACACAGGTTACCGAGGAGGAATCTATAGCCGTAAGTGCCTACTGGATGGTTCACGGGGCTTCATTCTGGTCCTGGAGAAGCTGGCACACCGGGAGGTGTGCTGTCAGTCAGAGCGGGGGAAAGAAGTCAGCACAGCAAGGTTGTGGCTGTGGCTGCCGAAAGCTGCAACGGCGCACGCAGCGCATTGCTATAATTCAAGTTTACCTGCAGAAACACTTTGAAGAGTGATGTGGGGAGCCCATGCACTCCCTTCCACACAGTGGTAGCACAGCGCTCCCAGGGGTGCCTCGGCACTTCCAGGGAGACCCCGAGCCTCCTTGAACTGAGATTTTTTTCTTTTTTTTTTTTTTTTTTTTGGTCGAGTACACGGCTTGTGATGTTCCCATGTTCCCCACCTTAATGAGTCTGAGCTGCTCCAGTTCGATGCAAAGCAAGCTCTACCTTCGGCTCTTTGCATGAAATGTCATTAAAGCCCTTGCCCAGGTCACAGGGCAACGCACGGTAGAAGACTTTGCCACTAATTATTTCAAAAAAGAAAAGTGAACACGCGCTCCTGCACACACACACATTGAGATATACGTTCACATAAATAATTTATTTATCATATCTATTTATAACACATGAATCTTTTATATTTTATGGTGATACCATAGCTGTTTGCAGATTTACATCTCTTATTAAATTCCCCACGCAACAAAACACAATGCTATAGAAATATATAGCCCTGCAAACTGATTCAAGACTTCCAATCCAAGTGGTCTTACTGTCTGCAATATTCCTTTCTAAATTGTGCCATCACATCCCACAAATTGACTTGCAATGAAAGGTAATTTCTTTTTATTCTCTTACAGCTTTGCGGGAGAAAGGAAGAAAGAATCTAGCCCATAAAGAGCAACACAACAGTTTCCAAGCTGAACTCACGAACGTATACAACTGTGTCTGCTGCACAGCAGATACGTACACCTCAAAACTGAAGTCAGCCCTGTGAGAAGATGGCTATGTTTACTATGTCGAAGAGATCGGCAGTAGATTTAGTGGAGGAAGTAAAGCCTTTGGGCAGATGAAAAAAAAAAAATCTAAAAAGTCTAGTTCCCAAGCAGAAAATTTGACTAGTGATGCAGAGAGCACCGCAGAAGCTACAAATTGTTTACATGCGAAGACAATGCCTCATCGGCCAACCCAACACTTGAAAATAGGAACATTACATTTTTTTGAGAAATGTTTTCCGTATTTGACCTGGGTTTTTTTTTGTTGTTTTTTTTCTTGACATAGAACAAAATTAAATAAATCCGTTCCGTCACCCTGAGAGAGTGCATTGACTCCCAGCTCTTGCCCGATGCACAGCCCGGCAGGTCAGCGTGTGGGGAGGGAGGTGAGCACCCTCCGCACTGGGCAGGGTGGTGAGTGGCTTCCTCTCCGCTCCTGCTTGCTTCCGCTTTCTCCGTACATGCTGCTTCCTCCCTAACTTTGGACTAGTCTTCCCAAACCTTGTTTAAAGCCCGCTGTGACAGTCCTCCAAGCGATCAGCACCTCCACCTCTCTTCAAAGACCCTGAGGCTATGCTTGTCCCCCGACACAGCAAAGCTGGCTCCTCTCATCTCAGCTGAACCACGCAGCTGGAAAACCCCACTCTGGACTACCTTAAGCACAAAAGCAAGAGTTTTCTTCCTTAAATATTTCTTAGAATTAAAGGTAAGAGTTCGCTAAAGAAAATATAAGTTATTTTAAACAGCCTGCCACATGTGTGGTGAGGATGGCTTACCAGCTTTATCGGTCTGCCTTGCAGGTTCTCCTTTATGGTCTATAGCTGGAGGTGCTGAGGCATCCTCAGAAAGCCACTGGCATAAGCCACATAAAGAGATTAAAGATGTGATTGGGAGAGGCAGGAGGAAGCACTGCTGTTCATCTTCTTGTGCGTGTTCTTCTGCAGGTCCAGCCAGCAGGATCGCCTGCACAGGTCCAGAAGGACCTTTAGAAGTTTCTGAGTATTTTCCAAAAGCAAAAGCGCCGGCAAACCCAAAGCATGGAAAAATACTCAAAGAAACAAAATCAAGCACGACAGAAAAACTATGCAGAGACATTGCTGTTGCTCCACAGTCAGACGTGTTTCCTGCTGTTTGTCTATACGGGAGAAGTACAAGACACCGAACATGACTTTGCTGCCTCTTTGCACATTGGTGCAATTAAAATCCTTGTTAAATCTTTTTGCGTTTAGCTCCACGTGTTGAAGAAGGTATTTTCTTCTCTGGCTGTTATTCTCGCTACCTTTGCCTGGTTCAGTGCTGTGCAGCTCCATGGAGCCAGGAGGTGATTTTCTTCAAAGTCCAGCCATTTAGAACATTTAGACCTTCTAGAAGCTATAGCTATTTCTAAGACACGTTAGAAAGAAGACGGCATTTGTTGGTTTGAACTTAACACTGTATTTTAACTTGCGAAGAAATGCAGAAATGGGACTTTAGAGATCAAAGAGTCATAGGATTGATGAATGCCACATTGCAAATCATTTTTCTTTTGCAACACCTTTAATGCAAATGATGAACTATAAGGTTCCCTACGATTTTAATTCTTGACATAAGAGAATGTATTTATTAAAGTGTTTACAGGACACCAGTAAACTTTCAGAATGGGGTTAGAAGCCCTATTTATTTCCTACAGCTAAATAACACAATAAAGAAATAAAATGTCATACATTTTACATATCAAGGCCAGGCTGGGCAGGGCTTTGAGCAACCTGATCTAGTGTGAGGTGTCCCTGCCCATGGCAGGGGGTTGAAAGTAGATGATTTTCAAGGCACCCTTCCAACCCAAACCATTCTATGATTCTATGATGTTGGATATTAAAGGAAGAAAAATCTTTTGAGCATCTTATACACAAGTCCAGCTGTAGAAGACTTCATTGCCTGTTGTGATGTGGTGACATCAGAGAGGTTTGGACACTTGTCCATCATTAAGAGCCGGTCACCAGAGGTGCAGAATATGAATCTCCAGGTGATCCCACCAGCACAGCACGCTGCCGGCACCATGTCCATCAGAGTGTCTCCCATGCGGCAAAAGGCGCCAATGTCCAATTGCACCCAATGCCTGCTGAGGGAATTCCTTGCTGCAAAGCTCTGGCCATGAGTCCAATCAAAAAGCTGCAAAAGAGGAGGAAAATTGGCAAAGGTCTTTTCTGTGTATACCCCCCACTGAAGAGTAATATTGTAATACAGACTGCTTCTTGGTTTAGCATCTTCAATCCCAACATTTGTGTCAGCTGAGTCTTCAGAGCCGACAATTGCCCTCACTGAAAAAGCTACAAGATTTCTACTAGTGAAGTCTCACAAAAGAGAACATCTATTTTCCCAACAAACCAAATTCTTCTCCCTGACTAGCATATGATATAAATGCAAACGCCGCTCTGCATAGCCATATCTAATTGTAAGGTCACACATTTCTTTAATGAGTTTCCTAAAAGTTTATAGCAAGTTTCCTTAGCGACACAGGTAGGGTTTCATTGATCTCCAGCCGAGGCTGTCATTATAAGAGGATGGGGTTCCAATTTCTGATTAATGAAAATTATAATTATGTACAGATAACAGAGAGAGATGTTTCCATGTTACTTTAAACAAAGAAGAGTTAAGGCCTTATCTTAACTATGCATTGGCACTGCAATGCGAAATGGTCATGCAAAATTAATTTTTAATGTGTTCAATTTATATTAAAAATTTCTGCAAGTGTGTGAATTTTTTTTTCTAATGCTGGAGTGCTACTTCATTTACAATATTCCCTGAAGGTGTTTTTTTTTTTAAAGAGACTCTTAAACTGAAGCCATTTTAAGGGTTTTATGAGACATTATGTGAGCTTTCATATGCAAGTTAGTCGTTAAGTACCAGATATTATATTCTGTAATATGCTTAAGTGATATTAGAGGCTGTATATAGCCTGCAGTAATGGCTATTGCTGCTTTTTTAATTTATCAAGAAAACGTTGCTTAAATAAGGAGCAAATCAGTGCTTGGGTGTAGAAAATATAAATGTAAAAGAAGTGACAATATTGTTGTGACATACTTTGCACTCTCAGCTTCACTGGGGAGCAAAACCAAGGTCTACTTTCCTCTACTCCTCTTGACACACGTGGCAAGTCCTGTATATGCGGTGATGGAGATACGTAAAAAGAGAAATTCCTCTGAGTCTTCGTAAACAGTGTATGACCATTGCTCCTCCAGATTTCGTGAGAATTAATATTATGCCCCCAGTAACCGGATTTTTTTTTTTTTTTTTTGTATGATTCCTGGCTTTGGACTTAAACGAGTGAAGCCTTTGAATGTTCAGCCTACAAAGGGAAGTGTTTTTGTTAAGCTGGATTTAATGGTCAAGCTATAAAAGCTAGGATAAATAAAAAAAACAACAACAAATCCTCACATGGTGAACAAACTTGCTATTTTTTTCCTCCTCCCCCCATTAAGAGCCAGAGGGGGGAAAAAAAAAAGAAAAAGAAATCTTTAAGCTGATAAGCTCATAGAAATATAAAAGTCACTTGACTTTCCTTTCAAATGTGCCTCTTGCTCCATGTCCTGACACAGAAATAAAGTACTTTTCTGTAATTGTGCTGGCGACGCTGGCGAGCGTTACACTGACAACCCTGAGCAATGACACCTTATTTTGGCCACAGAGCCCTCCCCACCAGCCCCGACCTCTGCGTGGAGCCCCAGCTGATGGCAGAGCTCGTTCTGGTTAAAACGCTCCTTCTCTAACCACAGACCGTTCTTCTGTGCCCAGCTGCAAACTCCCACTTCCATGCGCAGTTATGATTGAAGACACGTATTTCAAATGAAAAATAATCTTTTCCATTTTCTTTCCCTCTCCCAGCTGCTGATTCCCACCCTGATTCCTGTTCCGGAGCTGTGATTAATATTTAAAAAAAAAAATAAAAAAAAATAAAAAAAAATCACATCATCTTTCTCTCTCTGTCCCTGCCTCTCCTCCCCCTCCTCTTCCCGGTTCTCCTCACAGCTGTGGATCCTCACTCCTCCTTCCAGTCGCCATCACCGTCGTCCCCGCTCTCCTCCCTCCCCTGGCTGCTTAAATATTTCACAGAAAAGTAATCCAGCTTCATCCAGGCTTTATGATATTGCCTCTCCTCTTGCCTGCACTTATCCTCACTTGCTGCCTTTGGGAGGAACGAGGCCCTCGGCACCCTGGAACCCGCCTTTTTAATGAACCTGCTTGCAAACGAGCATCAAGTTAGGCACCAAATCGGCAATATGGACCTCAGCAAGCCCCAGCAGAGGGATCTGAGGACTCCCCGTTGAAGAGCAGTTCTGCAGGGAACACATGGGCTCTCCAAAGTGACGCAGCAAAAGCCCAGGATAAACATCTCCAGGCTCCCTCTGCCTGGTCTCCGCCTGCTCGATGACCTCATGCAGAGCGCCTGAAATCTGGTTAATGCAAAAAATCAGTGGCCCAGAGGGACCTTCCTGGCAAGGAGGAGTTGGCCAGTGAGCAGCAGGTCTGTGCTCCAGGAGAGGGGAGGTCAGGACAGGGTTAGCCACGCTCCCTTGCAGGATAAAGCCTCCCTTGGCCATTTTTTTTTTCACGGTTTACGACTACTCTGAATTCTCTTCATGGACCAGGAAACTTGGCCCCAGCATCCCAAGTCTACAGTAGCTATCAAGAGAACTATATATTCCCCAGATGACAAAATGTTCCTCCTTTCATCACAAAATTCTCATTGATGGCTCCCAAGTCTAAGGATGAGGAAAACGCAGTAGTCTCCAAGGGAAACGTGGTAGATTTTGGTGTCTACAGCCCATGCATGGTGATTTCTTGTGGTCAGAGGACAAGCTGCTGCTATCTGCCCGTCAACCCTTTGCTGAGGTGGCTTTTACTTTTCTCTGGGGATGTCATAGAATCATAGAACAGAATCATAGAATGGCTTGGGTTGGAAGGGACCTTAAAGATCATCCAGTTCCAATCCCCCCCTTCCATGGGCAGGGATACCTTCCACTAGACCAGGTTGCTCAAAGCCCCGTCAAAGCCCCTGTAGTGCGTTCCCACCTTGTCTGGCTGAACAAGTCTCAGTGCTGCCAAGCGTACTCAGGTTTGACGCTTTCTAGGGCAAATTCACAGGCAGCTTGGACTGAAGACTAACAGAAGAAACCGAAACAAAACCAAACCAAGAGAGAGAAAGCAGTAATAAATATAATAAATAGATCAACACTTGAATCGCCGCCTCCTGTCCCCACTCTGTGCTGTGCTCCCTCCCTGTGGTGACCCCCAGCATCAGGCTGCCCTGGTGCAGACCCTCTTCCCAGCCACGCCGGGGCTCTGACATCAGGAACTAACGTTTATCCAGTTTAAAGCTCTTTCATATGGTCCAAACCGTTTTACCCTTTTCTCCGAGGATATCTCTGGAAGTCTCTGTATGGAGGTTTCCTGTTATTGTCCATGTGGTCAAAGGGCAATTAGACTTTTCCACAGTTGGTCCTGCAACAGGGAGCTCGAATCGGCTTAATCCTTGATAGGCAACAGAGCATCTGCTTCTCTTCTCCCTCCCACCCCTTCACAGGCATGCCCAGAGCATCATTGTAGTAATAAAATATTTTCCCATTCTTCACCCGATTAGTCTGTGTGCACGTGCCTCTGTGTCTGTTTTGTAGGTGCGGTGTGCGTCCGTGTGTACGCGCATACGTGCTCTTCGTGTGTGCCAATGTACCTTCCCCTGCTTACATACAAACAGATGTTTATATATAGAATGCATATTATAAATTTAAATTGATACAGGAACATAAATCTGAATAAATCACAGCTAAGCTGCAGCTTAAAATAAACATTCTGGAAAAAAAATAAGCAAATAAACTTTTTTTTTCTTTTTGGCAGAATGTTTATTTATTTAACAACAGCGATGCAGTTGCTTACAGTTTCTACAAATGTTTTATCTCTTCTTCCTCCGCACCTGTCCCTGAGTGAATAGAGCCACATCTGTCTCATCTTGGCATAACAAGTACACATCTACATCTGTGAAAGATGATTCCATTTTTGAAGGAAACACTGTCTACTTTTACACTCCTGCAGTCTGCTAGAAATTATTACACAATGGATTTTGTGTCTTGCAGGAAGGCTGCTAAATAGTGAATAGCGAGTTTGGAAATGATACAACAAAAGTAATGCCCTACTTTAACAAATAGATAGCTAGATATAGATATAAATACATATTCATTCTAAACTTTACGGATAAGATAGATGCACTGATTAATGCTACCTTCAATTTACTGTTTCTAACATAGCGGATTCTCGCTTAAAAAGCTCAGGAAATGGGAATTGTAGAGTACAGGGATAGCGATGGGATGTAGATGCTTTCACCCATCAGCTGCCGAGTCGAAGCCTAGATGAAGTTGGTAGTGACTGCACAAGTAGCTGACGGTTGCTTAGTAGCATATATGAAACAAGATAATGGGCTCTCTGGACAACAGAAGGGGTGTGGGGGGGTGATAATTTCCCGGAATTCTCCTTTGTTTGCCCCTTCCAACCAAAGGTCACGCGTGGTGGGGAAACATAGCCCCAGCCTGAGCCAGGGCGTGGGAGGATCTGCTGGGAGGGACCACGGCCGAGCAACCTGCAGTGGTGGTACACGACGTGTGAAGACCCTTGGTCCTCCAGGAGAACCATGCCTGCCCAGCCATGGTGCCAGCACCGCCAGCGACCTCTTGGCTTATGGTCCAGCCATGGTGTCAGTATTGACAGTGGGCTCTTGGTTGAGAGCAGCCACATTCTGTGGCGGTTATGTTATTAATGAGATTCAGCAGCTCATTAAATAAATTAAGAGGTGAGCTTTGGCTGATATAGTTAAGGGTTTAATGAGGTAAAATAGCGAAATAGCCAAAAACCTCTTGCTGACTGCATCGCCAGTGATACTGAACTGATGAGCAGCCGTTGTGTTATGCACTTCTTTTATGGGCTTGAAATAAAAATAAAGGAAAGGTGAAGTGTCCTGAAGCTCCTCTTTCACTGTCGTTAGTTCCCTCGCCGTTACTGCCTCCCCTGCACACAGCAGCTCTTGTAGTAATGTCCTGGAAGCTGTAAAAGCAGCGCAGGAGGTGGTTCATCAAGACAAGTTCGCTCAGCTCCTCACCTGAGGGGGTCAGCCCAGGGAGAGCATTCATCCAGCACATTTGCGGGACCTCTGCTATCTGGTACAGAGCGCGTCGTGCCTTGTGCCAACGCGTCCGTGTCCTGCTGACCAACCAGATAACACAGAATTTTCCATCTGTATGGGTGGAAGAGAAATTTCACCGAAAAACGAGGCCTGGCCATTTTTCACCCTTTGCCAACCTGGGGGTCTCTACAAAGCATGAGGAGTCTCCCTTGCTTCCCCCACCCACGGGGAGCTTTCGAACTTAAAAGAAACCCAGCAGCAAATACAGAATCGACAGCGTTGCTTTCAAAGATGAATGTTATTTCTCTCTCAGACTTTCTGTTGCTTTTCCTTCACTATGCTGCAGGACGGAGAGTGAGAGCAAGACAGATTCACTCCCCTGTGACCTCAAAACAGTCCGAAACACGTTCAAATCAAAAAAGAAATCAGTAAGCGTTCATGAATTTGATTTCAGAAGTGAATTGTTTTACTGGGGAAAAGAATCCCAATCGGAACACATTATCAATTGTAATTTATTTAATGGTTTAAAACATATATGAAGATTTAATGAAAAATCGTTCTGGTTGTTATATCATTCTAAGACTCTTCTCATGGTAGAAAATATCAGTCCTTAATGCTTCAGCAAACAGGACTGATGATTTTCTTTTAAGGCAAGTATGGAGAGGAGAGGACAATTTGTACTCAGCGACTACGCTCCGTCTGTATAGTATATTGACGTATTGATACACAGGTCTCAGATGCCACAATGCCAACACTCCCTTTTTGTTTTTTTTTGTTTTTTTTTTTTTTTTTGCAGTGTTTCATGCACTATCTTTAGGCTTTCACAAAATTAACTGCTTGATTTACCCATCCTTCCTGGGAGTTTATGATTCATATCTTCCCTTTTCCCCCCCACCCCCCTTCTGCCAGACCTTTCCAACTCCCAACTGCTGTTCTATCTTCTATATTAAGCACCCCAGGCTCTGATGTACTTGACAATGCCCTGTACTTTAAACACACACACACACACACGCACACTAGTGATCTGAGATTTTTTTTCTACGATGTGACATACATAAACCAAGTGCAGACTCCAGACCTTTCACAAGCTTAATAAATATTTATATTTAATTTTTTTGTCTTCTTTGCATTTGTTTTTCATATTATTTTTTCAAAGGAATGCAAAAAAAAAATATCATTGACAGTTACATAATGCGTATTATTTACTTAATAGCTGTTCTGGTCTATTGGGTAAATATATAGTCAGGCAGTTTTTAAAAACACGTATTATGTACCCAAGAGACCAGAGAGACTCTGAAGGAGCTGTTCCAGTCTATTGGGTAAATATGTATTTAGGCAATTTTTCAAAATACGTTAAAACTCCTTCAGTGCCATTCTGGTCAATTGGTTAAATATGTATTTAGGCTTCTTTTTTAAATGCCTTTTATGTAGCCGATAGACTGAAGAAACTGTAACTGCTGAATATGTTTTCATAATTTTTACCTATGGGTATCGCTTATAGTCGCTTCCTCTGTCTCAGCTCCATCCCCTGCTGTTGCAGCTATCGCGTCACCGAGGAAGAGCGGTGTGTCACAGGCGGCGTCACCGAGAGCAGCGGCACAAGCAAAGGCTACTACAAAGAGTTTTATATGTGAGCAAGGTTATGAATGACACTCACCCGCCCGTCCTCCCTGCAAGGGATGCTCTACATACATTTTTTCCCGCATTTGGCGCTCTGTCGGTGGACTGACATACTTTGCATTGTGCTGTGCTGGTTAGACTCAGGCATATTTTTAAACCAGACCCATTTTTCGATATTCCGAGGCACAAAATGGCATTCTGAAGCCCTGCTGTCAGTTCCGGGGTTGTTTATATGAGTGACGTTTAGCACATGCTTAAGTACGAGCTAGATCAAGGCTCAACCAACAGCACTTCTATCACTTTAAATTTAAATACATTATTTTTTATATATATATATGTATATATATGCCTCCAAAATCTTTTTAGGTGTTCAAGGTGATAGGAAAATCAAATCTGATGGCTGAGCTGGAACACAAGTTTCTGAGAATCTTAATGTAAAGTAGCTGTGACAGATGTTAGCATGCTGGGGTTTGTACAACTTCTGCTATATTTCAGCTGAAGATATATATTTACATCTAGTTCTTTCTGAGTGAGCTCTGGTGAGAATTTTTATACTGCGGTAGAAGCAGAGGCCGGGCTGAACACAGTGGCTGAAGGAAGGCAGGGGAGGACACGCTTCCAGACTTGTTCCGATTAATCCACAGATTTCAAGACTATTACATTTGCTCCACGGTTCCCTCTTTGCCTCACCTCCCTCTACGGATCAGGCATCTCCATTGAACTGCTGTTGTAAATTAATCCAAATTTTACTGTTGTACAAACAGGACTAAACAAATATCTCCTCCTTTTAGCCCCACTGCATGAGCTGATGATATAAATTCCTTTTCAGTTTATTCCTTAATGATAAATTGTTAACCCTCCACATAGAATCGATCACGTTCAGCCTGCGATACCCCGTTCATCCACAGAATATCTTCATTTGCCTGTGCTAATAATTATTGCAGAAGTCCAAGTCCTTCCCTGCTTTCTCCAAGTGGGTCCTCAGCTTTCCTTGCAGTCTCAGTTGCTCCTTCTAGTAGGTGGCTGGTCTTGATCTCTGGTAGAGCAAATGCTGGTGTAGGAAACCCACCTCTTGTTCTGTTTCAGGACAGGTTTGCACTCTCCCTTCACAGTAGTAGAGAGATTGTTCTGTCTTGGTTGGTTTTTCTTCTCTTTTGCAGAAATTTTGAGATAGGTTATTATAATTCTTGATAATTTTAATTTCCTTGTATTGCTCTTTTTATTTTTTTCCTTGAATCCCGTTTTTCATTAATAAGAAAGCGATGGTAAATATTTCCCTCAAACGTGCCTGGAAAGCTTTAATTACGTTAGCTGACGAGCATCTACTGTGGAGATGAAGAAGAAAAAGAGGCAGAAACGAACATGGCAAAATGAGGAATTCACGTCTGCTCACCCATGCCCAAGGACAGATGTATGTACATGTGGAGAGAGAAATGAAAATTAGGTGGCCTACATATATTTTAAACAGGCGCATGCTAAGCTAGAAATATTCTTGTTGAAGTCAGTGGGGACACTTAAATTTAAGCAAAGTGTAAACCTTTACAGATTGGAGTAAAATGATGTCACCATTTCAAATAAATCAACTGCTTTGTTTTGCATTAATGCCAGTTTAATTCAGAGGATTTTTTTAAAGAAAACCAAATGTGGAAATATATTGATAAGAATTCTGACAAGGAATATTAATAAATGAAAATGTTGATAAGAACTCTGGATGAATTTGAAGAGTTATTGCCAAAACAACTTTATTATCCAAATTATTAGAGCAGCTGTAATGCTAGTGTAAAAACAGCAGTGCATTTGAAGTGATGCTATGTCACTCATAGAATTTCATAAACAATGATCAAATCCCATCAGAATAAGAAACATCTTGGCTGTCAAACATTGCAAGATGCTTTCCAGACCCACCAGTATACCCAGGCCTTTCCATTAATCAGCACTACATAAGCTTTTTTTTTTGCGTTTTAAATCATGGAGCTGGATGCTGGGAGGCGCTCTCGGCAGGAACTGTTGCTGTGTAACATACTCAAGCCTGAAATGTGATTCTATTTTTATAATACAAGGATCCCTGCTGGCTTCGGGGAGCGCTAGTAGGTACTGTGTCCAGATCCGGATGTTGAGCTTATTCTGTAGAAAGGGTAAAAATTCCATTTTTATTAATATTCCAGTTTGTTGGGGTTGGCAGGGGCCAAGGGTTTGGGTTTTTTTTTTCACCAACTTACTTCATAAGTTATTGGTGAGGTTTTCCTTTTCCAAGGATACTCACGCCTTGCCAGGCGAAATGCGGGTAAACTGTAAGGGAGGCTTCTGAAATAGCTCTGCCAAACTGCTTCGCCTCTCCCCGTTTAACCACGTTCAGGGTCCTCTCCTAGATAATAAATGAATTTACCCTTTCTTTTTTTTTTTTTTGGATCAAAAACATTACTGAGCCAAAGTATTTAAAAATTAAAAAAAAAAGAATGAAAAAAAGAAAAAAAAAAGAAAAAAAAGAAAAAAGAGAAAAGATAGAAAAAAAGAAAAAAGAAAAAAAAAGATTAAACTCTTGTATGTGTATTAACTATCTTTACATTACGTAAAGTATACGAAAAAGAAACAGTCACTGTTGCTCCACAGCCAGGAGGTTTCCCTGCTTGTAGATGGCAGTAACTATAATCGAGGGCACGATACTGGGATAACCTACTATCGGCGTAATCTGATTTGGCAATTTCAGTGATCCTAAGCATATTCTTATTGCATCAAAACGTGTGACAGCCTTGTGAAGGGCACAAATGAGGGATGAGATCAGACCCAGTCGCATTAGATTAAATGGAAATGTGATGTTTTCGACAGTCAAAAAACGCTGGAGACATCATCAAAGCTATCAGTGCCCATCTCTTCACAATCTCCACTACGATCACTTTTTTTCCCTTACCATTGATCTACTACAAAACTGAAAATTAATTTAAAGGAGGAAAGATCTTCAAATATTTGTATCTGAATACATGTGTGGGCAAAACGCAGACTGAGAGCCGACAGCTTATTCTAGGGATGAACACTAGGCCTAGGACCTGGGCCAAATCTCACAAGGACTGAAAAGACAACCTCGCACTGGACGTTAGATTCAGCCCAGATTTTGAGTCCTCCTTCCTTCCAGATCTGTGCCCACACACATTTTCTTCTTGTACTTTTTCCTGTCGCAAAACTTGTTGCTTCTGTCGCCAGGAAAGACTGCGCATGGAGCCGTTTGGTTTGTGAAGGTGGCTTTTGGTCAAAGCAACTGAAGGCAAGAAGGGAAAGAGAAAACTGCCGGTGGGTGCGGGTAAACACCCACGGGCACCGAGGAGATACAGCACATTCCTTAGCTTAGCAGCAACCCAGCCGTTTCAAACGGGCATTTACGTTGTTTCACGTGATATTAAGTAAACTCGATATCATAAAACTGATAAAAGGAGTTGATCTATTGAAGCTGGCTGGACTCCGGCCCCTTCTGTTCTCTGTCACCACCTGCAAGAGAAAAGAAAGGTGCTACAAAATACATCAAGTACTGATTTTCCCTCAAGAGCACACACTGGCATACCCGGGGTCTCCTTTACCTTTGAAATATGACTCTTTTTTTTCCTTAATCTGCTCCGGACACCACTCACAAACTGAAATGGATATACTCCATTACCGTTAAATTTCAGAGTTTTACTGTTTTTCTCTGACCTCTGCAATGCAGCAGTGGAAGCAGAGACTCCTCCTCAGGATTTCTTTCCCTAGGAAAAGAAAAATAAATCTTTCTCAGTTTAAGCACAAATGCGTACACCGTCAGCGCCATCATTGCTTCTGGGAAGACCAAGAGGAGATCAGTACTGAATTGTCCCCTGGGTATGGAGACACCTTTTAAGTTATGAGGGGACCCCGCTGAGAGCGATGCAGATCCACCATAGCCAGTGGGAGCAACTCAAAAGGGGATTGGAAGAGAAAAGCCCTCCTAGTGCCAAAAACTACTCTCGCGCTCGTATCTGTGGCACACATGGATGGAGTGAGCTCCAGCACATCTGAGCACAAGACTTCTGCCTTCAGGAGCTGGCGAGCCCCAGGCCGGGGTAACAACTCAGCACCTCTCCGTCAGGGAGCAGAGAAACCCTCCAGCTTTGTGGGATGCTCTTATGCATATCTGAGAGCATAAATGTGGTTCTTGCAGGATTTTTCTTTTTCTAATATTAGTAAAAAATTTGAAATAGGGAGGTACTTCCTTACAGTATATCACCCACTATCCACTGATAAGATGTAGACATAAATTCCATTTCTTAATCCTACACCATATTATGCGCAAACCAACTTAATATGCAATGCGAAAGATACTTTATAATTTCAAACTTAAAAAACCCCCAACTTTTAGAATTGGTAGTGAGCATATGTTTATGAGAAACGACCATCAGACTCATCATGTTGATTGGCTTAAAATTAGATGACGTATTGTTTTAAAATACCTTCAGAGTCCTTCATTTGATTTGTAGCTACAGTCTAAGCACTTGAAAAACCTTTGATAGGCATATTTGTATGATATATAAGAAT
Organism: Rissa tridactyla; assembly: GCF_028500815.1. NCBI lineage: Eukaryota > Metazoa > Chordata > Aves > Charadriiformes > Laridae > Rissa > Rissa tridactyla. Next base: position 4,058,942 of record NC_071472.1, on the reverse strand, counting down.
TTAAGTGTTTATCTCTCTAAAACGCGAGTTTCCTTGCTTGTGAGAAATTTTCTAACTGGGAAGGTTTCCAAAACCGCTCTCATGCAGCTTCATGGAATTTTCTCAGCTCTTGTGTTTGCTCCTTCTCCACACCTCTTCCCCAGTGCAGAGAGGCACATCTGTCTGTTTTCTGCCTTATCAAGCAGACATCTACATCTGTGAGGAAAACTCCACTTCCTTAGCTAAAAACCTGTATCTGATTGTGGTAATAAAGCACTACTTCCTCAGTTCAAAACATACATCAGACAGGACCAATTACTTCAAATGACTCATAGCAACAGGCAAAGCAATAGTCGTCTTTTCAAAGCCTTTGAACTTCTACCGCTTCAAAGGTGTACTAAAATGTGGTTATGAGGCGATTGTCTAAAATTGCCAAATTACCAGTTTCCAAGCTTTGACATTTGTTATTTCGAGCAACTAGACAAAGGCAAGCAGTTCGTTCACCCGCTGAGAAAAAGAGAGCAAAACAAAAAGATACTTCCTAGGTGAAGAGAGCCCTTAATACGATGCATCCCTGAACACCAAACAGAAAAATACTTGCGCTTTAAATTGATCAAATAATATAATTAGATTATCAGACAATGCACAACAATAACGCAAAATGCAAACATTATGATCCAAAGCTACTGAGTGAACTTCACAGGCTTTTAATCACATCCTGGAGGTCAGAGAGGCTCAAGGTGTTATTAATGGGAACCAAAGCTTTTCACCTTTAGGTCACCCATTCGAATGTGGCACAGGTTGGTTCGGACTGAACCTCATTACCACCTGGTAATTACTGGCGAGGCTATCTGACATGGGCTTCTGCAAATACCAAAGGAGAGGTATTTGCAGAACCCAGCATGAGCATGTGCCCCAACTGCAGTGGGCAGCGCCGGAAAAAATGGTGTCCAGCAGAAGACAGTTGATCCAACAGAAGACAAAAGTATGTGCAACTCAAAGCTCTTACTTCAGTAAGACTTTCAGTGCTTTCTACTACTTCCAAGTGGTATTAAATACGCTTAGCAAGTCATTGTCTAAAATCACCATATTAATTGTTTCCGATACATCAGTTTCCGCTTTTCTCATGGTGGACAAAGCATTAGTAATGCATTGTCCTTGATGGCGGTGGCTTTCTCCTGACAAGAACCATGTACATTGACAAAGTGATGCAATAAAACTTTTTTTACTCTAGTTAGCTAATAGCTATTCTTTGGATGGACTGATCCAATCTATATAACTATCATAAACATGAAATTAACTTTGAAAAATTAAGTTAAAAAGAAGAATCCAATTAGTGAACATCATAAAGCATATTCTTACTTCCTACTGTCCCGAGGACCTTGTGGTCTTCATGATGCGACTGTTATTTAACTTCATCAGGAATCTTCCAATGTTAAGACCACATTTAAATAAATATAGCTCTAGTTCAACAATGTATTTCTGATGACTTCACTTTTGTATTGAAACAAAAAGTTTTAGTTTCATCATGCTTCATTTTACTGAATTTTTACCTGCTTTCTTGAGAATGAAGGTGACCAAGCGTGTAGTTGGAGGGCACTTGATGCAACTTACTACACTCCATATCAAGGTAGAAGGAAGCTCTGGCTCATCAGCATTGTGGTATCACTGCGAGATCACGAAGGCTGAATTTGTCCATACAGGCGGAGACTTTTCACAAGCCTTCAAGTAAACAAGGGAGAGTTTCACTATCACATGTTTTTGCATCGTGTTTATATGCCGGAAAATGTGGTACTATATCCTCTGAACATTTCTTTTGGAGTGCTCTAAACCCATTCAGATTTGTGTACAACTTCCAGCACAGCATGTTCTGCCTCTACTAGGTCACATTTCCTTGTCTTTGAGCACTGCTCCTTAATGTCAGAGGAACCACAATGGTTTGTTCAGGAGATTGTGGGTCTCCTCTGAGCCCATAAGGAATAAACACTAGAGAAAGGGCTCAAACTTTCCTACTTTTTTTCTATAGGTCTGTGTAGGAAGAGTCTGGGTAAATGCAGGCGAATAACCACTGAATAAAGTATTTATTTTCTTTTTCATTGGGCCAGATATACGTATTTATCAGTGTACTTTCAATTAATTATTGGGGTTTGTTCCCGATAAAGTTGTTGCCAAAATTCAACACTGTCACTTTAAACTACCTCAGCCAGATGGACAGGGCAAACGCGGTACGGTCCCATTCCTTAATTGGTATAACTCTTCAAATCTGTCTTTTCATGCAAATACTCACCTATACAAAATCAAGAAAATTAAGGTTCCATCAATGTTTGGCAATATCTACGTTAAAACTCTTGTTTCTCTACAGATTTTGTCAGAAATACGGTTACGCCACTATTCAAATAGAGAAATGCAACGAAAGAGAGGCAGAGAAAAATCATTTAAAAATTCCGATAGTCAGTGTGGAGATCTGTTCAGGGCTAGAAGTCACTTCTGGCTTTGGTAGGAAGAAAGCCTACAGGCACTTCTTTTTATGAGTAAGTTACATCTGTTCAGGCACTGTACTTTGCTAACACCATACTTTTGTTTTTTAGACTGAAGATCCTTCAAGTCTAGCAGCTCAGATGCTTGCATCCGTCTGTACCCTTTTGGGTGAATACCTGTCACTTTAGGCAGTCTTCTCTGATTACCTCCTCCACAGTGAGATTCAGATTGCCCCACTAACACACTGCTTTCCCTCCTCTGGCACACGGTCAAGTGCCACCAACCCAAGACCTTAGGCTTCACTCCAGTCAAGGAAATAACAGTTTGCCTACAACAGTTTCTGCTTTCTCTCACTTACAAAACCGAAAGGATCTCTGAGATTATTTGATGGAGTAAAGGAACATGGACCATGCATTCAGTCTCTCTTCAACTAGATTTTGTGCCTCTTCAATCAATTTCTGTGCCTATCTCTTCGCTGGGCGTGTTCGGATGTATATAATTAGCAAAAAGAGCAACTCTTTTGTAGAGACACAGCTTTGTGACTCCCTCTGATGAACAACGTTATGCACACAAGGCACGCGGTTTTAGTGTTATACAGCATTTGAGTTTGTTGCAATTCTTTCTACTGAACTGTATTATATACAAATCCCTATACACGTGTGTATGTATACCCCTATATGTGTGTATATATATCCCTATACGTGTGTATATATATCCCTTCACTATATTTTAAGGAGTCAAACAGCAAATACTTTTGTACAGAGCTAGAACTTCAGCTCAGCCCTGTGTCAACAGAAACACGCTAATCTCTGCAGGGAAATAAATTTTAAAAAGCATGTATTCTTCAGCTGCCATTGGTCACTAACCTGGAAGGACCAAGGAAAGCTAGTCAAGGTCTCTGCAAGAGGTTTTGAAATTATCATTGCAATCTAGACCAATATTAACTCATTTTTGCCATGGACCATTCTCTATGTCAAGGTCCAGTCTGTATTTTCCCATTGCCCCAGAGCACACCCACCCACATTCATAGAGATTTTATCGGTGAGACGCTTGTTACTCCTGAAACATGTTCTGATGCCACTTTCCCAGAAAAATAAGGTATTAACATTATCGTTATTCTTAAATATTGGTAGTATCCTTGAAAAAGGATCACCAGCCTGGAAAAGATGAGAAGCGCTGGCAGAGAGCATAAATTGCCCATGAATTTCCTTTCATCGCAGGACAACGAATGCGGAGAACCAGAGCACAAACAACCATTTGGAGGAACTATGTGTGTTCTCTGTACTTTGATACAACTCCGAGTGATGTTTCCTGTCATCCACCGAGGATCTGAATTTATGAGCACGTCAGCGCATACATTTAAACTGAGGATGCCCAGATGGGGAAACCCTCTCACCAGCGGTATGAAATACCCATCTGCTGCCTATTAATACTCTTCAAGGGATTATTGTTTCATGCTGGCTGGCTGTTACGGTTGGCGTTTGGCGGCTGGGATGTTGGAGTTCATACCAGTGTGGCTCTGGCGTGAGGATTAAGTCGAGCCACTGTGGGACAGTGTCAAATTAGGGATGTTCTTTGAAAGCTCCGAGATGGCCCATTCTGAGCAGAAAGAATTTCTATAAGCAGAGAGTCCCCTTACGGTATCAATTTGGTCAAATAATATGTTTATGGCACTATTATTAGATCAAGAGCAACAGTTAAGTGAAACATGACATGTAACTGTTAAAAATTATCCACTATCAAACATCAGCTAGGGACAGTGAAAGGAAGAGTTGACTCTTATAAATAAAAAATGATGTAGAAATTAAACAAACAACCCATGGAGACTCTTTCAGGTTTTTTCTTTCCTCCCGTTTCTTACGTTAAACCACACAATAAATGTTCTTTGGGTTGGAGAGGTTTAATCTATGCACAGAAAGGGAATTAGAGGCTGATTCAGGGGTTTTTTTTTCCTTTCCTTTCCTAGAGGCCTCTTTTTTATTTTCTTTCCAGGTATTGATTGTGAAAGTGATATCACACCAGAAGGTGCATTGATATGGTGTTGAGTAACAGAAAACTGCAAAGACTCCTTACAGTATAATCAAAGCTTCTGTCCAAGCCCCGCACTCTGATGAAATCCAATCAATAGGGACGATTAAATGACACATACAGAGCCATCAATATTAAATACAGTCCATTTCCTTGTACAAGAGCAGTGCAATGTAAAGTGGACAAGATAAAACTTGAATAGGCAGGTTATTTACGATGCCAGTACAGTATTTAAGCAGTGATGAAAGTTGGAAGCTTGCAACATTTGCATATTAATCAAAAAAGCAAACAAGCTTTTCAATGCACATAAAATATAGTTTGGTGGGTTCGCAACGTTTCCAAACGATAACTTTTTTTTAAGTTCTTTTTTGGAGGAACAAAGTCAGAAGGGAGTTGACTCCAAATTGAAAAATTGTAGATTCTACAATCTGTGATTTTAGAAGTCACTTGGTTCTTACAGAGCTTATTCAGAAGTCCAAACCTTTTCTATTTTGCCTGTGCAGTGGAAGGTAGGGGTTGTGATAATTCATTGCACCTTTAGTGTGTGTTCTGCCTCCGGAGGTGGGCAAGAGCCTTCCAGGAAGCGTTGCAATTTCCCACCATGAGCAAACACGCAATATTTGGATGGGTTTGCTCGGGTAACACAAACACATAGGCACATCCATGCTGAAAGGCAGGACAAGCTAGCCAAGAGCCAGAGCAGCAAGTCCACAGGATTGGCAGTGTGGGTCCAAGCGTGGGACTGTCACCTTGGCTTGGCACTGCCCTTGGCAGGACCTGTCAGATCCCAGCTCCGGGCTGGCGTAGCCTCCGCTGGAGCGGAGCAGGCACTTCCAAAGCTGAGGGTTGCAGCAGCAGAGCAAACTCTGTGTGACTTGAGTGCACCAGCTTCACAGCCACCAGCATCCACCTTAGTTTTTATGCTGAGTGAAGAAAATGTTGGCCTTCTACGCTGTTCCTGATGTTATCCTTTCTATCATAAAACTGATCTGAGGAAGAGAGGAAAGTAAAGGTCCTTTTAGATATGAAGGTCTTAGAGAAAGAAAAGCATGACTTCCAACAAGTCGCTCCCATCAAGGACAGTGGATGCACCAAAGCAGATACCAAACACATGTGACGGTTGGTGTTTTCAGATCTCCCGGTGGCTGTTAGGGTTGAGAGAGGGCCCAGCAAAGGAAGGTTTTGCTTTGTTGAATTCCCTCATGAGCTTGCCTTCAGAAATGCACTGTGGTGCTTTCCCTGGGCTAGGGAGAGTCCATCAGCTGAGTCCATCGGCTGAGAACGATGCCTTTCGGTAAACCCCTTCTACCTCTCTGCTGTGACACTCAACACGCTTTCACCAGTTCTTACAGAGTCCAGTTGTAACCACTGGAAATCATATCTAATAAGCCTGGTTTCCTACTGACGTTTTTCTTCATTACCACGACTTTGTGACGTGCAGGTGGGAAACCAAAAGAAAATTAGAGATCTCCTCGCAAAGGCAACGAATTGATAAAAATATAGAAATAGGTTAAAAATACGGATCTCCAGCAAAACGGGCATGATTTTGTTCTGCCTTTTGTTCTTGAAAAGTAAGATAAAGGATGAACAAATCCACTGCAGAGGGAAGGCAGAGCAAAGCAGCCCCAGGTTGGTAGAAAGGTGCTGCTGCGCTACCCCTTAGCTCCACGTTCTTCATTGCTTTTCACACGTGAATCCGCACCATATTGATTGGTAAATACATCTTTTTTTCTCCCTTTTTTAACCTTAATTCATTCTTTTTCAACATTAAACTTTCACAGTCCCTTCGATGCTAACAGATAAAATTCTTTATCACCAAAACTTGCACTGGTTTTAGTGGAAAACTAGTAGGACTGTTCACAAGTTTAGAGTTAATCATATATTTATGCCCTTTGTCGTACTGGGCCATAAATGTTTGGTATCTTCAGGATGAAAACCCTTCATCTTAACACAATTTTCTAGGATTTTTTTAAAAAAACTCTTCAATAAAAGTTTTATAGACAAAGTGAGCCTGAAAAATGTTCTTGGAGATGACACTAGTCTCTGCCAGGACACTTTCACAAATAGTGTGGGGACAGCAGGTTGTTTGCCAATGAAAAGCTACTTTCTCTTGACAAAATTGAAAATTGATGACAAAGTGATTGGGTATTTCTCAAAATGCTGTCAAATGTAATGACATTGGGTGTGTTCCAATTAGTTTTGTAGGCTTTCAAGATACAGCTCTCTCTCCTTGCCTTATGTGTAAAAACTTTGCGTTGTGTGTCTACTCGGCTGAAGGACAGCTATAACTGCTACGGCTCCCAAAATTTTCTAGGGAATAAGACTGCGCTGACATATCTAGTCTTGACTAAATAAGAAACTTCCACTTTTCAAAACCTGAGCTTTCTTCTCTGGTTTGATGGGGCGTTATTTACGCATCGTGCAGGCTTGTAGGTCACTTTGCAGGCAAGAGAGTATGGTACGGGTTGAAGTTCATTTTGATTGACCAGTAATTAACTACCCCCTAATGAGACGAGAGGTGTCACGAGCCCTGGGACATACCGAGCATCCCACCACCAGGAGCGGAGGGGAGAAGGAAGATGAAAGCTACAGCAACTTCAAGATCGCTCCTCTTGGCACTGACGGAGCTGGTAACCGAGATCTCCCTCTCTCCCGCGCTATCTAAAGTACAAACAACGTAAAGCCGGGATTGGATTGATATGGAATGCTACATAAAATGTTTGCTTATAATTATTTCTAGCACCCTTTTGAAGCTCTGGGATAAAACATTTCTAATTATTCATCAGGCCGTCAGAACTCCTAGGCCTCTGTAATAGGGATTTAGCAGAACAACAAATAACATACAGGGATCCAGATGAAAGGAGTGAATTTGAAGGGATTATTACCATAAAAAAGCAAATGACTATTTGATGGAGTTACAACAATACAGAGAGTCAGACAGGGATAGAGAAATAATGCTAATTGATAAATACGTAGCTGCTTAAGCTTTAATTTGAGCTGTGGAATAGTTGTAAAACGCGTGATACCTGTAATTTCCTTTTTAAAAAGATCACTCCGTTTGAAATGCATGTATAAAGAAAAAACCCTCAAATGCATCTTTTCTGCACCCCTCCTCCCATTTTTACCACTTGCCATTAGACGTTACTGTCACGATATATAATTCTAGTTTATATATCTTATTTTGTATATCCTGTGATCTGCTCATATGTGAACCCCGTGGGCTGTAGGAAGGAAAAAGACATTCAAGGAACAAAGACCAGGTTTTCCGCTCATTACAAAACACTACAAAATCCTCGTGTTATCAACCGGACTCAAAGCATTGCAAAGTGAAAAGCAAAGCAAAGCAAACCAACAAAAAAAAACCCCAAACCATGAAACCAACCTCAAAGCCAGTGAAAGCAGGATTCGTGAACAGTTGGAGGTGCCAGTCCAGCCCTACTCCCTCATTTTTCTGTCAGACAGACAACCTTTAGGCGGTTTGTCTTAAATAAGGACCCATAAAAGGCGTAAGTGGAACTTAATACACAAAATAGGATAACTCTTCCACGTTCAGTTCTGTTATGAGCAACATCACTACCGCCACACTGGTGATTTCCCACAAAGAGAGTTTTCTGAGGATGCAGAAGCTGTCTCGCCTAAAGGAGGGAAGGAAATAAATCTGACTTTGTACGTACGCACAAAAAAAACCCATGGATAGGAGACTTACCAGCTACTCTGCAAGCTGCGTGCTTCGTTATATCACAAATATCGTTTTAAAGGGCAAAGATATGCAAAGCAGATGTATTGTAAGTGTCTCTAAATCAGAATTTCAATGTAAGACGTTCTTCAACAGCTCAATACAGTCGGTTAGAAGCTTTCTTCCCCTCCTTAATGAAGGTAAAACGTTAGCATTATAAATTGCAGCTCAGAGAAATTATATTCAGACTTTAAAAAAAAAGAAAAAAAAGAGAGCGAGAGAGAGAGGAACCGTATGCACTAGATTAGCAGGGGTGGATCGTCTTGTTGAGAGTTGTGCTGCCAAAGCCTATTAAAGTAATTCACGTTTTACACATAGACATTACCATTTTCTCTGAACTATAACGTCCTTGGAGCATTACTCCACAGAGACATCCAAAATCCACTTTAGATGGGGCACAAAGGCACAGTTTGAGATTTACCTGTGTGACTTGTCTCACAGGTGACAAGCATTAAGAAGGAAAATCTACACTTCTGTCAGATAAGCAGGAATTCTCCGGTCCTTAATTCACTTGGAAAGAAAGGATAATTACCTGAACTAAATTTCTGCGCCCATCTCAAATGGACTCGAGGGACAATCCTGCAGATTAATGCTCTAAGAACATAAGATTCAGAAAGAGAATGGAGGGATGTATGAAATAGGATCTCTTTTAACAACCTGGATCAAAAACTGTATCCTGAACCGTGGGGAGGGAGAATCGGAGGAAGGGGCAAATCCAGTGCGGCATTAGCGCGTTTTGCTGCTTCAGCAGATTCAGGTTTTGACAATAATAATGATGATTTTAAAAGGCTGACTTTTTTCTTTTTTTTTCCCCCCCCTGCGTTCTGATGGATTTGAACGATGTCCGTGACCTGAATGCTTCAGGCAAGATCCTCAGGTGATGTAAATCAGGATTGCTTCTCGGAAATATGGACAGATTCATCCCTTCCCATCCGCTACAGCTTTTCTGCTCATCTGCAGTATCATAATAATCGAGTGATGTTAATTAATTTTTACCGCGTTTTATGCAGTGCTGCCTCTGCCTCTTCCTTGCCTCGAATTGTTTCGGTTTTGTTCTTTTTTTTTTTTTTTTTTCTCCCCCCCCCCGCCCATGTTATCGCTCCGCGTCCACTAAGTAAATCTGCGGCGTGTTACTTTAAAAAAGAAAATGAAATAAAGCTTGCGTTGGTAGTGACAGTCAATAACGCTACAGCGTTATAATCAATTGCTATTTGTAGCAGCAGGACTAGCAGTGGGGGCAGATCAGTGCAAATTACTGTCACCGTGTGCCGTCGCGTAGCGCAGCCAGCCCGCGTCACGTAAGACAAATGATCCCATATCCAACGGGAGCAGACGGTACTTAGTCATACCTGGACCGCGGCAGAGCAGCGCGCGCCGGCTCCAAATTCAAGGGGGGAAGTGGCTGTAAACCCACCGAATTGATAGGGAAGAGAAATAAATTAATCCGGCCACGAGCTGCGCCGCTAAGAGGCGAGGCTAAATGCTCCGGCTTTTGCAATGGGCTGACGAATGGAGGATTACAAGTATCTGGGGATCTACAAAAAGGTTAGATAGCTTTTTAGTGAACACCGATGACGTCTCTGTTGCAGTTTAAACCGATGGTTCGTACAGACGCCTGTAAGCCATGGGGGTCTTCGGTTCAAAACACCTGTTATGATCAATAATAACGCCAAAATGAAATAGAATACCTTTTTTCCTCCCCCCGCCCTTTCTATAGAAACAGGAGCGTTTGTGACTGCTATAGATCACAGCGATGTAATTTTTTGTCTGGGTTTCGTTTGAGCAAAGAGATCCAGGCTCTGATCTCGGTGGGGGAGAGAGCCGTTATCTCAGAGCCGGGCTCTGGAAGCAGCAGGTCAAACAGGTAATTTTGAAGATGGAGCTTCTCAATTCTTTGCGTTCCGGCACCTTTGTCTCTGTGAATTAGGCAATTTATTTGGAACCCCCGCGACGAGGGAGAAATGCAAATGGTGTTTATTGGGGAGAGAAAGACCTCGCCGCGGATCAAGACCGCATCATTTGGAAAACAAAGCCTTGGCCAGCAGAACGACGTATATTATGAAATCACACCTGATTACCTGGCTAAAGGATTTCTTATTGATCTGGGGAGGTGTTAGACAGACCGCACTGCAACGTGGAGTCCTCCCATGAGCCTTCAAGTAGAGAGGAAAGGAAAAAACACCTCCAGGAAATGCCCCCCCCGACCCCCCAGCTACTGATGCACTCCAGCCCAGGAGAAACCCATCTCCTGGCGAAAGAGTGATCCAGCAGCAACGCCAACTCAAACACTGAGCTCACTTCTGGGACCGCTGCAAAGGATGACAATTTATTGCCCGTTTTAATGATACGGTTTGCGATATGCATACTTGCCAACTGGGAACTGGAGTGAGATCAATGAGTTATTTTACGCAGGTCCCTGTATTCCGGGCCAGAATGAAACCGTTGACCTAGAGGTGAAAGTCTCTAATTTTATTTCTAGTCCCTCTGAGTCATGTAGTCACCAGAAATAACACTGACAGCAATAAAACCCAGCAAACAAACAAAACTAAGCAAACATCAAATATTAAGGAAAAAGATTTTGCCAAAGAGGCTCAGCACACGTTTTGTGTGGCTGCATAATCTTTGACAGCGAAATCTGGAACATAAAAACCCCTCTCTCCTGGAGCCCAGTATTCTTCTCCGAAGAGAAATGTTTCATGATAAATATTTTTGTGCCCGTGGAGCTTTGCGCGAAGTTGGACATGGTATTTTTGGCAATATCTGGATGTCAGTAGGAATCTGAGAAAGTGTCGCAGACTGTACCGGAGCTGGCCGGCTGGCGAGAGCCGCGGGTCTGAGGTTACACGTCGCACAGGCGATGGGCTGAGCAGGGCAGATCAAGGGAAACGGGAAAATTTCTTGCGTTCAGCCTTTTGCGCAAGGAATCTGCTTCTGGTACCTGTTTTGATCCGTGAGCCGAATTACGGAAGTCACCTAAAGTTGCCGCACGTCACTTCACCTTTCTATTGCTAACTCTCTGCCTTTCAACAGAACAACAATTTCCTTGTCTGTTCTTAGGTCCGGCATTTCTCCTGTTTAGCAAGATCAGAATTACTGCTTCTTCTTACTACTACTATTAATATTATGAACAATAATGATCATAATGGATTTTTCGCTACCACTTTAGAGGGTAGTTTCCAAAGGAAATTTCGATGTCTGTTCCTGGCTAGCAGGCATACTAGTTTGGGAAAAATAATCTTCCACTCAAAGGTAGTTTAACTTCAAATAAGGACTTTTTGGCTCAGAGATTACTAAGGAAAAACGCTTCGTTTTGCAACCGTAATTCCTATATTTAAATAAATGGGATTTTCCTTCAGAGAGATTTGAACTATGGAATTTTCCTTTGTTGGACAAGAATCAATGGAGTGTTTGCTGCTAATTAAACCAAATAAATTAGCTGAAAAGGAAAATGAGTTAATTCTGAAGGACCTTCATACTAAAATTACAGTTTTGAGTATAGGAAGAGAAGAGGATTTAATCTAATTTGGTTTTTTCTTAAATTTCAGGTTTTGTTTATCTCTATTATTTTGAAGAATATGAGGGAATCGGTCCCTGTTGGTATAACTAAGTCAACTTTGTGTGATCTGCATTTAGGATCCGATTCAATTACCATCGAAAGCAACGGGGCTTGGATTAAATCTTTACAGCAAGTGTTTTTAAGGTCTCAAACAACAAAGATTCAGCTCTGCAACACCCTGAGCTCAGCCACTAATTTCAGAAAACCAGCACGCAGGCAACGAAATCACCACATTCTGTAGTGACAAAATATTTTGCAGAAACAGGGCTGAGGTGCTGCTAGTGGCTTGGTTTGACCTGATTTTGCTTCACGCAAACACCAAATGTCAATGGGAGACACCGACAGCGGATTTCATAGCTTTGGAATTTGATATTACTATGTTTTTTTAAAACACGAGAGAAAAATGCATAACGTCAAGTGAACGCGCTACCTTCTCCTTTACCTTTTCAGTAACTGCATCTTGCTATGATTGTAATATTGAAATTGCAGATCACCGCGGAGTACAGAAACCGAATCCCTAATGTTGCTATACACCGTATACCCCTAAACCCACCTAAATTGACACTTATCTGAAAAAAAAAATAAAAATTATACTGCTCCGTTTGGGAAAGGCTTTGGGTTTACTTTTTTCGGCTTTCTGGTGCTTGGGGAGTTTTACTTGAGAAATCGGAGCTGCAAAGTTAACAAAAATCAATACACGCTTTACGGCAGTGGACAGTATCTTTTGTACCTGTCCGGAGGCGCCTGCCCACCTGGATTTACAGGACAATATCACCCCTAATATTATCAAAAAATAAACTATATATTTTAATTAGCTTAAAAGGGTCAAACGGCAGAAAGAAAAAAAATCACCTGCGATACAAAACCGCTGGCTATTATAATGATACAGTGTGTAATTCAATATATCTGTTTAGATATTGACCTTCTGCATTATTAATGGCTTTGAAAAGGGTACTGCTGTCTTGCAGCTCCTTAACAGGTGGAAGCCACTGGAAACCGAACATTTATTGGTTTCTATACGCCAGATTACTTTCAAACTAAAAGTCAATGCAAACATGTTTGCAGCCCGAAGTTCACAGGGAGTCCTGATTTTTGTGGCTTGTTAGTTGGGTTTTTGGGGTTTTTTTTGCCTAAAGCTTCTTCTTTACACCTTCCCCCTCAAAAAAAAAACATACTATTGTGAAAGAAGGATTTAATTTCCATTAACTGTATGTAATTTTTTTTTCTGCTTAAAGAATTTCATGGGATATGAAACACTCGGAAAGCCCCTGTCTATCCTTCTGAACAAGCGTTGAGCTTCAGAAAAATCTTAGTCTGTTTGGCTGGGATCTTTGGGGAACCAACATACCTATTAGACACCTCATTCATTTGTATAGAATAATATATATTATTATATATATAATAAATAGGTATTTAAATATAAGCGTATATTTTATATATTTAAGTATATTTATACATTATATTATTTATATATTGTAACGCATATTATGCATGTACCTATATTTACATAGAAATTCATATGTTTATACATAAATTTATGTATTATGTATAAATCTATATATTTATGTAGAATATATAAAAATATTAAATATGTATAATATTATCTTTCCTGTATATTCACCTTTAAAGAATACTTTTGTATTAGATACTACGTTTACATGCGGTCCCAAAGCAGAGCATAAGGCCTCCCACATTCAAACACACCAGAAATCCTACGGAAGGAAGTTTTAGCGTCGGTCTTATTTACCTTGTTTTGCCTTCCACTGGCAATTACATTGCGTTCTGTCCACGAAAGAAAAATTATTCAGACAGCACAAGGTATATCCGAGTGGACATTAACTTGTGTAATTTTTTTTTTTTAATTGCAGAATGCTATTTTGATTAATTTATATATGAAAAAATGAAATGCATCTCATGTCTTCCAGCATTTTAAAAAATATTTTTCAGCAAAGATTTGTTGTATTTGAAGATCTGACTTTTTTCCCCCTGCATTTGTCAGTTATGTAACAGAGAGAACTAAAATTACCATAACAACATAATATTTTTTTTCTGATGTGAAAATATCAGTTAAATATAAACCAATATCTTACCAAATACCTTGTGAATATTTCCCCTAAGGGCCAGATCCCGTGTGACTTTCAACATAGCAGAAAGAATTTATGTGCAAATCAACCATCAAGCATAAAACAATAGAGACAAGAAAAAAACAAATCCCAAACAAATAAATAAATAAAAAAAAATTTAAATTATTAGATCTAAAAATTCAAAAAGAATCCATTAGAAAGACTGCAATAAAGAGCTATCTATACAACTTTTCCTGTGGTCTTTTTACTGACATTTTTAAAAGGCAACACTTCTACTAGGAGAAGCCATAAAAAATACCCATGACCTCATTTGTAAAATCACCAAAAATTAGTGGTTTCCCTTTATTCTAGTTGTCAATCTATTTACAAATATTATGCTATATTCAATGTACAGTGATGTTTAACTGATCTAGAAGGGCTGACCTATAATTGGGAAACAGATAAAAGGAGATGTTTAATTCTTTTAAAATATTTGTTTCTATTTTTAAAAGTCTATTTGTAATTAATTTTGTCCCCTTAAGTAGTGATTTTATATATTATATGTATTGTGGTGTTCTCTGAGCCCAGGGACAGTGAAAATGTACTGTAGGAATTTCAAATTTGAGTCAACTTTCAATAACGCCATGATATCGTGGTATCACGACTGTTTCATTACCTATCATTTACTTCTTACGAATGACGCTGGAAGATGCATCAACGAGACAAGTCATATTTGCAACTTGTCAGCTGTGGATCTTTTCTTCATCACAGATTTCATCTGTTAATCGATTCAAGTCCCAGCATGATGTATTGTACGCAGTACAGAGGAGACCTTTGCTGGTGCCACAAGTTTTCATATATCTGACCTGTTTCTATCCATGGGGTCGAGTGTAAATAGGGCAGCAGACATCCCCTTGTCTGCTATGACATCGCAAGGAAGATCTTTTTCCTTCTTGGGTTCAAGGCAGAGAAGGAAATCTGAACTTGGATCTGCACAGGGCTTTCCTTCCCCTAGGTTTTCTCACAGGAAGTTGCTCCAGCCTTTTGGCCAAGGAATCTTTGAGTTCATCACAACCACAAATTCATCTGTGAATATTCTCATCCTTCCCCATTGAGCTAGAATTGTCAACTGAGCTGTGAAACGCAGGCAACCTCTTGAACTTCAGCTATTTTTGAAGTCCAGCTAGATTGAAGTTTTGACATTTTTGTGCTTTTTTCTTTTTTTTTTCTTCTGATTATTTTGTGTTGCCAACCCAATCCAAGAATTCAATATGATAAAATGCATTCATCTATTCTCCACCAAAAATGATTATTCTCTAAACTGTAGTGAAATGTTGACAAAGTCAGAAGAAAGCCTACTCTGATGGGTTTTAGGATTCAAGAGCTCTAGATAAACACACAGATTTCTGACTGTTTCTCCAAAATAAATCTGAACTCTGATCTTACTTAGGGTTTCACAGAAGTGGTGTTGGTTTTGTTTTTTTTTTTTTCCAGAAGAGCCAAATCCTAGCATCATAGTTCTAGGTTGAGACATGGGGTATGATTTGTAGATTACGCAGAATTGGCACCAACACAGCACTCGCACGCATTTCCAAGAGGTGTGACTGAAAACATGTAACAGAATTTGACTCAGTAAAAAAAATACATCCACTTGTGTTAAAATGATGGTTCTCATTTTGTTGTAGTGCCATGTGTTCCAACACAATGGTTAAGGGAGAATTATTGCTGCTGAGAGAAGCACTATCTTTCTAGTGACTCACTGAAGTCTCTGGCCTGGACTTCAACAGAGAAGTTCTGTCATCAGATTAGGAACAACTTTTTGTTTCACTCAAAACATGCTGACTGGACTGAAAACCTTTGAACAATGCATGTAAATATACCCAAAGATAGACGCCACATTATATCCAAAATGAACAGTTCATTTGTGAAACTGAGCTTTAGCAAGAATCCTGACGCCGCGGGTGAAGGCGGTGGGCTGGGAGTCAGGAGGTCTGGGTTGATCTCCCGGCTTTGCCAGTTTCCATGTCACAGTAGGCAAGAGCTCTCAAAGTTCCCAGAGCAACTTGCCTTCTAAGCTTGGACTAAAATTTGCCTCCAAATCTTATTATCACTTTTAACATCACCTATAGAATCACAGAATTGTCTAGGCTGGATGTGACCTTTAAGATCATCAAGTCGAACTTTTAACCTAACACTGCCAGAACCACCACTAAACCATGTCCCTTGGCACCACGTCTACCCACCTTTTAAATACCTCCAGGAATGGAGATTCCGCCACTTCCCTGGGCAGCCTGTTCCAATGTTTGATAACCCTTTCAGCACAGAAATTTTTCCTAATATCCAATCTAAACCTCCCCTGGCGCAACTTGAGGCCATTTCCTCTTGTCCTATCACCTGCTACTTGGGAGGAGACCAACCCCCACGTCACTACCCCCTCCTTTTGGGCAGTCGTAGAGAGCGATGAGGTCTCCCCTCAGCCTCCTCTTCTCCAGGCTGAACACCCCCAGCTCCCTCAGCCGCTCCTCATGAGACTTGTGCCCCAGACGCCCCACCAGCTTCATTGCCCTTCTCTGGACCCGCTCCAGCACCTCAACGTCCTTCTTGCAGTGAATATCGCACTGCTTTACAAGCAGGTTGAATCTACTGATGTTTCATTTCTGACATCCCTTATGCGCGTACATGCATCCATGTAGTCTTTAAAGGAACTAAATTTTCTCCTTTGTCTGCAATCTCAGCAGTAAAGTGTAGTCATCAGCATCAAGAGGTGGGAAAGGAAAGCAGGACCACCTACTAGACACGGCTGCAATCCTAAATCAGTGAACCACCGTGAATTTACCAGTTGAGGTACTCAGGATCAGATGTGTTGGCTTTTATTCAAAACAATACATGATGAAAGTAGAATATTCTGCCTTTACAAATCCATGCGGTCAGGACGTCTCTCCTGCACGTGGGAGCTATGGGAGGCGGCGGTGGGGGGGGAAGCAGAGCCGTTTGACGACTCGCGGGATCACGGCTGGCAAGAGCAGGGGCAGGAGCCTGTTTCCGTGTCCCTTAATGTCTAGAGACAGGAATAGGAGGGGACGGCAGAAGAATATTCCCTACCCTTATAAAAAGGAGTAATAACGACTGACATTTAAATCACTCCCCCTGGCAAGAAGCGAACGATGAAATAACGGGGCCGGGGCTGGGGGTGGGGGGGAGGTGGTCAAATTCTGCCAGTGGTATCCAGTACCAGCAAGGCAGTGCTCAGCAGGAGTATCTTTTTTCCAGCATCTCTGCGTTCGAGGGATGCGGCTCCTAAGTGCATTTCCCGGTGCCCCCGGAGGATATCTGACTACCCCGGCACTTTGCAGTGCCTTCAGCAGCGGCCGCCCGAGCATTGCACCTCTCCTCGCCGTCTCCCTCCGTGCCCCGGGAGGCTGTCGCCGCAAAAGCCATAAATTTAGCCTTTAATATTTTGATCCTTAAACGTGACGGATTTCCCTTTTAGTGCACATTGATTTGCTCTGATGGAGGCACGAAGCTGCGCAGGTTTCCTGCGTTTCAGATGATTTTTAGTATAAAACATGCAAATCCCACAGTGCATCCCCCTGTTTCTTTGGCATTATGTCTGCAGAACGGTGTCAGGAGCGATGACACCTCTTCACAGAAAAACAGAGAAATATCTTTTGCAGGATGTGAGATTTCTAACGAAAGCCTCCCCGTGACATGAGCTGTTGAACTGTCTCCGCAGAGTTCTGATTTAATTTGAACTATTCTTGCCACTCCATCATAAACAACACCATCCAAAATGCTAGGCAATAATTAAATTTCACCGGCAAACAATAATTAATAAGGGCACAAGTGAGCTGCCTCTTCATTTAAAAAATATTTCTTTGCCATTTACGTTTGGTTCGTCGGAATAGCCCATGAGTTGCGGAGATTAACAAATTATATTGAAGTCCCCCACTTTAGAGGTATTATCAGCGAGAGGACTCTCACACGGTTTTACAATTGTGTATTTTTAAAATGCATCACGAAAATGTTATCTTCCTATCTAAAATATTCTCTTTGAACTAGATAGCTTTCAAATTTGTTAATAAGCTGGTGCTATTTTGGAGTATAACTCAAGGCCAGCCTATCTCACAAACCTATAGATTGAACATATTTAAAAAAAAAAAATTAAGAAAATAATAATCAAAGACAAAAAAGGGGGATTTACCTTCGAGATGAAGAAGCACAATAGCATATTTTCAAAATCTGTGTGGTTTAGATTTATACCGGACCTTCTTATGGTAGGATAAATATATGAGCCTATTTTTCAAAATATATTCTGATAGCTAAAATATATTTTAAGTTGCCCTCTGTCCTTCTGGCTTGCAGGAGCTCTGCGTTTGCCCACCGAATACGGGCTATCCGCACGCATATTTATTCAGATTTCTTTTTCTTTTAGACATTCCTGCAGCTCTTTTGTTGGCCAACTGTAAACTGATCACTTACAATTGTACTTGAGTGTTTAGTGACCAGAAAATGTACAAATGCTGCTGCTGCCAGAGTAACCGAAAGTGCACAAGCAGATTGAGGGAAATACTACAGGCAAAAATTAGCCATCATTAGTTACCCCTGCTAATATTGCAGAAAATTGAAATGCTTGCCTCACTGAGAATTGAAGAGCATTTCTGAAGTTTATCCAGAACAAAATATCTGACTTTTAAACGCAAATAAGATACAAAGCCTTGCGATGCATTGCTGCGCTGCGCGCTAGCAGGACGTAGGAAAATCTGCTAAAGCCCCTTCGTGGGAATCGGTCCCAGATAAATTCAGTCCCCTTAATTACAATTTTAACAGCTTCAGATGCCATTTTAGGAGCGGGGGGAGGAGGGGGGGGGGGTGGGGAGGGAGATGGAGCAACTGGGTCTCTGCTTACGATGATAAACACAGGACCATAAATGTCAGACAAAGGCCAAGAACGTCGCAGAGGACAGATTGCCGGAGACCCGGCCTCAACGTAAGGAACGTTTGTTGGCTTTCGTTTGTGGGGTTTTCCGCCCCCCACCCCCCCGAAAACACCGTAATACGTGTAAAATGCAACAATAAACATACAAAATACCTTTTCCCTCCTAAAGCAGCCTAAGCTCCACCACTCTTCATTGTTAGGCTGTGATAGGTATTTTATATTTCTAAATCTGATGCCTTGTAAGAAATTTTCATGCAAGAAGGTGCAGGGCAGCAGCTAATTCAATGTATATTTTTTTTTAAATTTAAAGAGACACCCTTCTGGAGGTCCTCTAATCCCTTTTACCACTTTTTAGCTTTTCAGTCTCTCCTTTGCACGCCTTTATGGACTTCATCCTAAACCTTGCTCCCAAAGCATTTTTCCACTGATTTATCCCAGAAAAAAAAAAAAAAAAAATTAGTAGAGGGCCTTTTTGGTGTCGTAGCACCCTGGCCGTGCTAAGGTAACCTTCCGCTGGTATTCCGGGTGTTCGTTTCCACGGATGACCTTACTGTCGATATCTCTGTCAAAGCGCGTTTTCGGCGGCACCTGTTAGAAGCGCTACGGGCTTCCATGCACATGTGGCACCATATTGGAATGCTGCAGCTCATTTGGCATCGTGCACGTCGGTAGGGTACGCGTTGCCCAGCATATTTGCACGGCGTTGTGGTTCGATCAAGGAGAGCTTTCGACATATTTTGCACAACGCAGAGGTTTTAGGCACGATAATATATAAATTGCAAAAGGTTCATTTTGGATCCTCATTACCAAAACCAACCAACCAAGGAGATAACACAGAAAAACATGCCATTCCCTTTTCTTTTTTTTTTTTTTTAAAGATAATGCCATTATACACAAGGAAAGATTAATAATTAACCACAGTGAAGACACCTCTTTTACAGTCATATGAAATATAAAATACGCAGCAATTCTAATATTTCTGAAGCTGTTACGCTTCTTGTGAAAAATTAAAATGCATAGAACTAAGTACCTCCCCAAATGCCAAGCTTTCAAAATAGGTACAAGAAATTGCTAAAATAATTTCCTGAACAAACAAAAAGCTCAACCCGTATATCAAAGCTCATACATCTTACATGTTCTCTTGTCTCTTCTTATTTATATTAGGATTTCAGCACCTGACTGTACAACCAGTGCATTTTTTGTGCATCTCTCGCATTACAAAGATTTTTATTATTTTTTGCAGCACTAGCAGAGACGTCTGATTATTATTTCTATTAAACCTTGATTTGGAAGTGCAGGGAAAAGAAATATTAAATAAGACAAGCCACTTTCATCTTGCCTCCAAAGGTAATTGGAGTGTCCAGGTTGGTAACCTTTTGTAAATACACGGTACCCACCGCCACTGAGCTGAACGAACAGAAGGAGCTGCGCCAATCGGATGGAGGGGTTTGTAGATAATCCTAAGGCATCAGGCAAATTGGGAGGCAAAGACAAATTAGGAAACTGCAAAAAAACGAACCAACCAAACAAAACCACCTCATGCTAAAATAAAGCAGCAAGGTTAATAGGCAAATACAGCCCTGAGATACTGTTTACCCCTATAAACTGTGTCTCTCGAACACTCTTAGACCTACACAGCAGCAACAACGCAGTTACTAAAAGGAAGGAAATACTGTGCGTTTTTGTGTATAATATTGATACCTGGAAACCACATAACAACTGTGAGATTTTCAGAAAATACGGTATTGTGAAAAACATTTTTAGAGTAATTTCATCCCTGGGTGTCTTTACAAAGCTAACACCAACCGTGAGCAGACCTAATCCGGTACTGCTGTTGCTCGAGACTCACCTCTGTGGCCACACGGACTCCGCTTTACATCTTTATACTCGGTTTGTCTCTGACCTGAAATAACAGAGCTATGAACTGCTAACCGGAGGGGGAAACCTCAGGCGTTCAACTTTTAATCTTCCAGTGTGGCGGTTCTTATCCTGTCAATAATAAACACATTTGTTAGCTCTGCCTCGTGCAGTCTCCTATGTGCATCTATCCATTCCTAAAAGATGTGTTGGCACTGGGCTAGCAACGACCGATAATTCTACGTGAGCCCGGTATTTTTATTAAAGGGGGGCGGGGGGGGGGTGTGTAACAAAAAGGAAAGAAAGAAAAAAAAAAAGAAAAAAGACCAGATCTCACATATATAGAGATGAGAGCCAGAGATGTATTCACCAGTCGAAGGAGGAGAAAGCAAAGAAGTGCAGCGTGGGTGGCACTCTTTCTGGCGTGGCTATATTATTGTGTTATTAAATCTCGTTATATCATCACTTTCTCACTACCCAGCAGCGGGACAGATGGGAAAGCGTGGTGGGAGCGCACCAGGAATAATGTTGGCGGGCGTTGCTGGTGCGAGGTAAGAGGACTTGAGCTCCTCGCAGGTGAGCAGAAGAGAGAAAGCCACCGAAGGGATGGAAAGCAGTGCCTTCAGCCGCCTTTTCCCAAGGATTTCCACGGTGGTTTCCCCACCGACCCCACCACTGAGCCTCTCCATGGCCCCCACTCAGGAGGTACTCAGCAAGGTTAATTTTTACATGCTTCCTCCCTATATTCATTAATCTCCAGTGTGATTTCCCCCAGGGGTAGACCATAAGAACCAGTATTTTTTCCTGCACAGCTCTCTACAGGATTGCATTCATCTCCCACATCCCAGAAGCGTCTGAAACGAAGGGGCCGAGCCTAAAAACCACGTTCTCAAGCCATTCCTTTGGAAAAGATCTTTGCCGTGATGGCTTGGGAAAGAACCCATATTTTATAGAAAAAAATATAGGGAGAAAAACAGCCGAAGGCCCTTGAATCTACATTAAGAGTCTTCTTGAAGCCAACTGGCTGATGGATGCCGAGTCAAATTGCGGTGTTGTCCGCAGACCTTATTTCAACCCCCCTTTTTGGAAGCTATACTTCCCGCTTTTCAAAAAAAAAGCAACAATTAGACTACATCAGCTTTATCTCGCAGATCCGCACAGTTTTGGTCTAAACTACAGATAAAACCGAGCTGATAGGTGTTAAGGATGCGTCATGATATTAATACGTGGCACTAGACTGTACAGCTTCACGGGAAAGTTACTGTAATTGGGATTTTTATCCCCTGGAAGTCAGAAAAAATTATTGACAGTTTCTGGGTCCTAAATGCATCACCGTTTCAAGTAAAATAACAAGCCTTGCCTCGGGCTGTAGTTCATGCTATGTGATCACTTGATACTTTGTCTATGTGGCTTCCCATGGTAAGAGGGAAAGGGAGAGAGACAGAGAGGAGCCTCCGCCGAAAGAGGAGGGAGTCAACAGATCGCTTCACAAGCAATTATTATTTTTATTATATTATTTCAGCATCATGATAATTAATGACTGAACTTCCAAGGATGTTTGTGTGAATTCAGTGTACTGATAAGAAAGGCTGCACAGTGGGTGATTTATATTTGTTTCTGATTTTTTGCCTGGGTGCTTAGCAGCAGATTGCCGTTCTGTAACTGCATTACTGTGGGGTAACTGGAAATGTTTTACAGGCAAGTTCTGCCATTTAGCATACAACCGTAATATGGTTCTATCATCCATTTTCAATCAATATTTAACCTTTTCAATAAACAACTTAAGTGTACTAAGCCAGAAGGAGGAAAGCTAATTGCCACATGATATATTTGGTTTCCAGGTATACTCAGCTGGCTAAAGTAAAGTTAATTAGGTTATAGGTAGCACAGCAGCATTTAGAAAAATATATCTTCTGCCTCATAAACCTTTTGTTCAGTCAATAGCGTCAACAAAGACTTGCGGATGATGCCTGTAATACGATGACCACTACTTGAAAACCCGGACCGTGCATTTTGCCCTTGCAAATGGCATACGTTACCAAACGGTATTATGGTAAAGTGATGGAAGTGGGTGGGTGGACACCACAGATCTCCACACCCAGCTTCGTGTTTATGCTCCGCGTCGCCTTTGTGAGCCCAGCTGTAGGCAAGCCAACTCCTCGCCTCCTCTATAATGGCTAGCAGAAGCAATTTTTTTTAGGAGAAGAGAGAAAACAAGAAATTAAGAGGCTTTATTGTTACACTATAAAAAGCTCATTGTTTATGGTAACTTCACTGAAGCAGTGTAAGCTTGAAAATACTGTTGTTTGTAATTAAAGGATGCTGTTGTCCACTGTTCATATATGATTTCACTACCACTGCACCCTTCAGAAACCTTTTTGCTTTGCTATTGCAATGCGCAAACCAACAAATAACTTACCTTCAGTCTCTCTCGGAAAGTCCCTGTTTCACTGGTAGCCATACCTGTCTTTTTAGATAGGCACAAGTAGCTATTTTAAAGGAGAAAAATAACATTTAGAATTCACAGTGTCGGTGTTAATGAAAAAAAACCACAACACATTTAAAAACAAAGGAAAGTCTGCTTAGAAATTGTTTCCACAGAGCTATTTTATTTGCATTTCATCCGTTGTAGACATGTATTTTGCATTTGTTCATCTGATACGGTTCTCTTTTACTACGACATAAATTACGGATAATTTTCCAATTGTTTTTTTTTTAAAAACCTGCCGCTAATAAACTCAGGAAAAAATATCATTCTGAGGACCAGTTATAAAATCTTGATATGAACGCCGATCTTTACCCAGGCAAGCAGTCCTGTTCAGCCAAAAATGAATGATCGCCACCCATTTAACTGACGGAGCCTTGCCCTGGATCAAGCTTTAGATCCCTTGCTTACTTGCCATAGCGAATACTGTATAATAGGGATTCCAGTGAAGTCAAATGGCGAGCCACGCGGTGATTTCAACGAGACCAAAACTCGGCCCTGAATGATCAACACTGATCTTTATTATTCAAGGGTAATAACGTACTGCTCCAGTTTACCGAAAGTGGCTGCTCTGAATATGTTATAGTTTCAAGAAGACTGAACGAATGCATCTGTCTTCATGAATGGTGATTAAAAAAAAATGCAAATCTTCTTACATCTTTTCTTCCTGACATTAGGTCATTGCTTTATGGCCTTCTTTTCATTTGCACATCCCTAGTAATTTCTATTTTGGGACACTATTGAAAATATGAGACTCACTGGATCCAAATAGACATTCTTATAATAAGGAGATTGTACTGAGCTACAAAAGCTGCAGTATAATAAAACAAATTGTATGAATGTGAGAAGAATGTGTAAGAAGTTTCATCATAAAAAAATGACCAATAACATTAAGATGTTTTGTATGAGGAAAACACTCCAAGCACTGTTCTTTGTTACTGTATAAAAAGCCCTTTTTTGCAATGGCTGTTCCTTGACACAGAGTCTTTATATGTGAAATAATTTATTGCCATACCTGTAACTGAAATAATGACTAAATCATTTTAAAAAAAGTCTCATAGCTCCAACAGAGTAAATCTTCTACAACTTGCTGCAGTGCTAATCGTAAGCATGTTATACAGTAAGTTTGCCCGAAGCTAAGTTAAGCAGGCAGATTAGGACTGTAATATAGTATCAGGGCTCATAAATCAAGTGTGCTTGCAGATTTTCTTTCACTTACTGCTCCTTCTTACAGTTCAGACAAGTCATAATTACACATCAGTAGGCATTGTGAACAGAGGAATGAGCTACAACATAACGCACAATAAACCCTGTCATATAAAAGCAAACTGGATAAAATAACAGAAGCAATACTCCATTTTACAACATCACACTAAAGAATTACACCATGCCATTGTGTAATATTCTGATCAATCAAGAGCCCATCCACAATTGACAGTCCCAGTAGGCTAAAATTTACTATTCACAGATATTTTCCATTTGTATTTATTATAATTATGATTATGATTATTATAATATATGGTGAATGAGAACTTAAAAAAGCCAGAGGTTCAACATAAAAAGTGCTCGGTGCAAAATACAATTAAAGGCATTTTGCTAAAGCTTTGCTATGCGTGCAATCTTTTGACAAATAATAATGGGGAAGAGGTAAATGATTTTTCATTCATATTTTGTTAGCATTATGACACCGAGCACAGGTACTGTATGCCATCTCTTTTAAACCAGAGCCATGCTGACTGATGTCTCCTAGTTATTTCAAGGCTTAGAACGAGATCAAAGGTGCTACGGCTTTAGCGTATGACATTAGCGGAACACTGAAAATGGGATTTGAGGAAACGAGAAAATATTGGTTATTTTAATTCTAATAAAATCATTTCAAAAGAATCAGTAGACAGCAGGTAAATAGCAAGCGCTGCATAAAGGCACAGGGGTTTATGGGGGTCTCCCCTTCCTCCCCTCAAAAATTATCCTACTTTTCCACTTTTTGGACAAAGAGAGCAGATGGGTGCTCCTAATTTCACTCATGCAACTGTAATGCTCTTTTGTTGCCACATAACCTGGATTGCAGCCCAGTGGTGTGTCCTTTGCTGTATTCCGCCGCCTGATAATTTTTCCACGTGTGTTTAGAATCAAGTCCCCAGATTTGTGCCTCGGTAGAAGAGTGTCGCGGATTTCTGCAGGTGGAGGTACATGGGGAAGGAGAGGACAATGCTGCCTCCAGGAAGGAAAGCTCTTGGAAGATTGGTCTTTTGGCCAAAGATTCAACTTGGGTGGCTCAGATAAAAAAAAAAAATCGCTCCTGGTAATTACCTGTCACTAGCCTCGATAACATAATATCTGCAGATTTGGTTTTTTAGTTTTCTAAATTAGGCTCATTTTCACTAGCACGTACCCATTAAACTTCATTGCTAGGTTATTTTCTGTTTATGTTGGGCTTTATGATCCTAAATCATTTAAGTGCTTTTAAAAATGCCTATCCAGGTATGTGTTTTTAATCATCTTCTCTGCACCAAATGCTCTAAGCAAAGGCAGTGTGGCATCTGGAAAAGGGGAGTGTTGTGGTTCTTTCTCTGGTTTAATGTAGATTATGTCCCACTTGCTTCAGGAAAAAAAAAAAAATAAAAAAAAAGAAAAAAAATAAAGAAACCCCCCCCAAAAAACCCAGTAAGTTGAAACTGAACTGGAAGATACATCAAATCTGGTGTCTCAGTCAGACTGTGCCTCCCATCACAACTTGTCCTGATCTTTGCTGCAGAAAGCCGCACGTTTTTAAGACCGGTCTTGTCTTGTAGAGACCAACATCTCAAACTTTGAGACAAGCATGGCCAAAGGCGGGGTGGGGGAACCAGAGACTGCAGTGCCACGGAGGATATAGTGTCCATATTCACCAGCACTTGCAATATGATAAAAACTACTCTTTTTTTCCTCTTTTCTATGCGCTGTCTTGGCTTTGTCCTAACTTTTGCCATTTTTCACAGATGCAGGTGTTTTTCTAATGCTGGCCTTGAAGACAACCTCCCTCAACTTGTCCGATGTCCTTTCCCATATTATTTTGGATTCTTCTTTATGTCTCCAGCATCGGAGAATTCATCTAACATAAGCTTGAGCTATTCCTGCTGCTTTCTTGGTGTTCCCAACGTGATTCCCAAAATGATCCCAATGTGTTCCCAACAGCCCCTGGATGGAGCTCGTTGCCTCTCCAAACTTGCAAAGTTGGGAATCTCAAGGCGGTTACATGGTTTTACATGATTTCCCCTTTTCCTTTTCTCCACGTTGAAAGATATTGCTTATGTTTTACGTGGTTTTATGGAGTACAGTGCTTTCCAAGGCTCTGCAACACCAGGTCTTCGTTTGCCCAATTCACCTGGCAAACCCACCCCATCTGCACTTAATGGAAACTGCCCAAGACCCCCAGTACATCAAAATGAGTTATTCATAGAAAGCAGGTTACCTTCCCTATTGCTTTGAGGCGATATTTGCAGTTTGAAATGGAAAATAATAATAACGTTTGAAATAAAGCTTAAATTTGCATCAGCTGCGCATGCCCAGTGACCAACGGCCTCCTTGGGGCTGCACAACCCAGCAAATGGGGAGGAAAACTTGCAGCATCCCCCTCTGGCTCCCCGTTGCTCAGGTGGGGTCTTCCCCAGGATCCACCTCACTGGGAAAGCCTCGGGGTTTCCAAGAGGAGAAAGGGTAAATATTTCAATTAAATATTAAGAGTAAAGTGAGGAAATACAGGGTTAGTCAAGGAACTTTCTACGCACATTCATTTTCCTTCCAAAAATGCAAAAGAGTGTTTCGTTAATTTACAGGAAACAAATTTCTGAACACGGTGCTCTCCTGCATCCTCACTAGCCTTCTAAGGCTGGCCTTCCTCTGCGTGTTGTCCAAGCAGCGCTTTTATCCTGTAACCTTCTCGGTCGTCTCGTCTCTGTAACTCTAACAGTAATGCTTTTATCACAGGCCATTTCCCTGCAAACGGTCTCTGCCGCTGCTCTCTCGCTGCGTGTCCACCCGCAGCTTTTGGGCAGAGGGCTCCTGCAGGACACTGACCACGCTGGTGGCACGTCCACCTTCTGCATTAGAGGCATTTGCTTTTTATAGGCTTCAACTGCTCTGTGAAAGCTTCCTATGCATCTCCCTCCATCAAACCCGTGGCAGACGGTGAATTTAATGGTCTCACACAGCGAGAAGGCTGCAGAGCACTGTGAGAGTCATAAGCTGAAGGAGAAGTCATATTTTCATAAGCAAATTGTCTTAAATCATCAGGCTGCTTTCCCTCTAATATCTTCCTAATTGGTAAGACAAAGGTAGGACATCCTATTCAATCAACATTATTAAACACCATTCATTATTTCTGTAGTTATCTGGGAAACGAAAGGCAGGTTTAAAGCTGTATATGCAGCAAGTCGTTCCTGCGAGCAGGGCGGGAGCAGATTTCCCACCGCGTTGCAGTAGCACGTGGCACCTCAGCCCACTCTAGAGCGCTTGACCGTGTCCTCAGAGCCATACGCTCTTACACACCTATGATCTTTCCCTAAAATAAATAGCTATTGGGCCTTCAGCTAGTTATGAACTCTGGATAGAGATAGGGTCCAGTTGCTGGGGTTTTTATTTCCCTCGTTTTTAGGGAAAAGTGGCAGTCTACCCGTTACAACCCTCCTTTTGTTTTGACATCCACATTTTCTGTAGACATTTTCCATCCATAGCTCTGATATCAATTCCAGCATGGCTTGAGGCAGCACCAAGGGGTGGAGGTTTTGCCTGAGTGTGGGGACTCTCGTTCGATTTTTTTTTTCACTTTTTGCACTTTTTGTTTCTGAATCAGTATTAGAATCTGAAAGCTGGTGGGCTGAGAAAAAAAAAAACAAAACCAAACCAAAACACAAAAACCGCAAAACAAACACCAAACCCTACATTGAAAACCTGCATTAAGTTCTGCAAAATTGAATTTAGAGACAAATCACAGCTAGCCACTGTAGTAGATGATAATTTGAGTCAGTGTCTCGCTCCTGGAGTAAGTTAGTGAGTTTTCTGTGCTGACTGAATTGGGGTTCCCTGATGAAGGGAGAAGCGTTCGTAAAGTACATAAAGATTTGAAAAGCCCAAAAAGCAGAAACCAAGTAATTTAGTGGTTCGTGCTCCTGCTTTAGCTTAAGACAAAAAGGCGGCAATTTTGCCACCCGCTGAATGGCAAAGCACAGGTATAAATTGTACGTGAGGTGCTAACTTGGTCAAGCGTTATGATCTCATCTTTATGAACTTTAGTACAATTTTTAAGGGTAGATGTTACAGTAAGATGAAGTACAATATGTTTTATCCAGGGCGGGGAGGTCACAGCACCAGCTATTTCTGTGCATGTGCCAACTGATAGGGTCTGGTCGAGTTTTATGATAAAGACAAATATATTAGCATGCCCATGAATCAATATTGTTTAAATAGTGTACCAGAAGGTTCACTGTCAATCACTAGTTTCTGAAAGTTGTTCATCCCAACTGTTAGGTGAATACTGAATATATTCACAGAAGTTTGGATCTGTTCATGAATAATTCATTAAAAAAAAAAAAAAGCAACCGATCAATTTGCAATTAATAATGATTCAGCTTCTTCCACCCATATTCACACAAAATAACACTACTACGGGGCTTACCCCTCTACCGAATAAACTCCTTAAAGGGGACAGAAGCAGACTCCGGTCCTATCTCTGCAATGAATAATTGATTCATCTTCTTTTCTAAGCAACGTTCTGTGTAAATTTCAAAAAGCTTTAGCCGAACTATGCAAAAACAAACCAAAAAAAAAAAGCCCAAACCTGTTGAAACCACTTCACGAGGTAACGATAACTCATTTCTCTTCCCACTAGTACTTCAGGAAATCAGATACTTCCCCTATATGCAACACAAAACTGCTCAAATCCCATTTTTCCTCTTTTCCTCTGGCCTCCCGCAGCACAAAGGACTTCAACCCTGACAACATTCTGACCAAGATTTCTTCTCGAAATTCAAGGAAATTCTTTTACTCAGGTTCTAAGCTCCCACTTTTACGTTCAGCTTTTCTAAAGTAAATTTTATAAAGCCACTTAAAACTTTAAATCAGTAATATCGTATACTAATCCCATTGAGAAAAAAAAAATAAATAACAATGACTTGCATGAATTTGGGTTATCTGCTTGTTTAGTCACCCTTGAAGGAAGAGGACTGGAGAAATTAAATCAAACTAAATGGGAATTCCAGAACTTAGAGAACAACCTGCTAAATCGAAGTTTTGCTTACCAGTGAGGATCAGTTTTTAGCTAGGGTGAAAGGAGAGGTAACATTCTAAAAATCTTATTCTGTCACCATGTAAGATAATAGCAAAACCTAACTGTTCTGTGAATCCTATTCAAAAAAAAAGTGATGTCAAACTTAAAATCTGCATGTAAAGACTACCATTCCAATGGGATTTTTAGAATGTTCCAAATTTCTTTTTCTTAAGCAAAAATGGTAATTTTGTATTTTTTACATGTTCGGCTTCACCAAATTGCAAGAGAAAGCACACTTTCTTAGGTAAAAATAATAACCAAGAGAAGCCAGTCGATCTCTAACTTCAGTGCTCTTAAAGAACACATAATGAGTTCTATTGTTTTCTTCCAGAGACCTAACGCATTTGGGCTCTTTTTTTATTTTCTTTTGTTTTTATTTCCACCTTACACAGGGAACAGCAGTGGTAGACCAGACCTTTTCTTTCTGTAAGGCAACATAATTCCCTCGTAGTCAGTAGACATAAGCCTACTACCCAAACTGCAAAGAATTAAATCAAAAATTAGGTAAGTTTAAGCTACTACGTTCAGAAACTGTAAAATGGAATTGAAAAATGCTCCACTTCCGTAGGTTTTGATTGCACAAAGCAGGTCTGGTGCCAACCTTCATAGAATCATAGAATCACAGGGTCGGAAGGGCCCTCTGGAGATCATCCCGTCCAACCCCCTGCCAGAGCAGGGTCACCCAGAGCAGGTGGCACAGGAACGCCTCCAGGCGGGGTTGGAATGTCTCCAGAGACGGAGACTCCACCACCTCTCGGGGCAGCCTGTGCCAGGGCTCTGCCACCCTCAGGGTAAAGAAGTTCCTCCTCATGTTTAGGTGGAACTTCCTATGCTCAAGTTTGTTACCTCTTGTCCTGAACCTTGTCAGCAGCACTACCCGTTCCCATCCCATTTCTGGATTCCCAGGCACAAACACAAGTCTCTCTTCTTCTTTGAAAGGTGAATTCAGACCCCACGCGTTTGACTGGGCTGAGCTGAACACCTAGTTGCTGCTGAGATTAATGGCGTGGATATTTTCCCTTATTCTCCCAGATGACGTCTCTATGAAACATTGTCACCCGGAAGGATGCAATAGACTGCTTTGTGCTGAGATACGTTCTCGGCTGAGCAGAGATCCATCATACAGCAGCTCCTACTGAGTGAAATTTGGCATTTTCAGTGTTTTCCAACCCACTTCAAACGAGGGTTGCCAGATCACCTAAAGAGAGTTGAGTTTCCCTACGTAAGGAGGATTCACCGATCTCTCAATTGCCTTTTTGCATTGCAATATCCTAAATAACCCATCTATTATCATGGCAGAAGGGCACGTATTGCCACAACAGGTGGTCCTCCGGGTGATGTTTACTCAAACTACAGCAGAAATCATTAGCAAACTGAAACTGAGCTTTCAGAAGTGAGGAACGATGCGAAGTTTCAGTAATGAAGTACGTTAACACATGATCTCCTAATTCATCGGGAGCCAGAAGTCTGTATCATGTTTTTCTGCATGCCTATTTTTCATCAAACAACATACAATCTTTACTTGACTATACTGTATATCTTCTCTGCCTAGTGGGAACCCTAATTTGCTTTAAATTGCCAAAGTGCTCATTATGGAATTCTTAGTAGCTAGAGTTTGTACATAATATTTGAAAATCAGCCTTAATTTTTCTGCCTGAGATGAACACTTGGATTTCAGAGTAAACATAATCAGAGATTTACACAAACTCGCTGAACCCTGTTTATTATATTTGCCTGGAATAGCTACAAAAGAGGTCAGAGGTCCAATGTCTTCCTGCAGAGACAGATCATGTTCTAGCTGGTACTGAGGAGGAAAAAAACAGTAGGTGATGCTTTAATGAATGGCTTATCATGTGGAACACACCATGTGATAATAGCAGTGCTGGTAAGGAAAGAAGGAAGTAAAAAACATAAAGGCTCTTGCTAGGTTTACATTGCTTGAAAGCTTACATTTCCACAGTAGCAGATGAAGAGGGTTTATTAAGAATATGTAGTAAAATCTGCAGCAAGTTGAAAGGAGCTTTGAACTTTTTTTTGTTTAAACATTATTTTGGAATTGCCAGTGAGATGGCGTTGCCCTGACTCAATAGAAACACATACCGGAATATTTTGATTTTGTGCGTCAGTTTTTGTTACCATTTTTACTGAAGTGACCTTGTCTAAGAACTCAGTTCAGAAAAAAATAAATAAAAAAAAAAGAGGGTCAAACACAGATTATTCCAGACACTAAAGGGATAGTCAATAAAATAAGCTACAATCTGATTTTTGTTTGTGTTGTCAATTAGGAGCTGTGAAAATGCCGGTTCTTTGAGACTGAAGATTATGGGGATAGAATGGTCCAGCTCTCCCAAATAAAGCAGTTCTATTACATGGCATGGGCCAGATCCGCATCTTAAAACTAGGCTGTATAAGGTACTTATTTCTGAATTACTCTTCTTCTTCTTGTCTTTTGAGAAAGAAGAAACAGGCTCAATATTGAAACAAAAATGTGCTTGTCCCCAGTTGTGGCTCTCCATTTATTATTTTTAAGCAACTGTTCTCATCTCCCCCCACTTTTTTTTTTTTTTTTAAAGCAGGAGTCACAAAATGTTCTCTCCACCATTGATCCAGAAAAACTGCGCCTTGAAAAATAGCTTGCCAGCATGAAAAATGCCAAGACGCGACGGCTGATTATTTTCTAAATTCTGATAATTTTGAACTGATAATTTTGTAAATTCTGGCCCTGGGATCTCGCTGTAAAGGAGACGTCAAGACACACGATCCCCTTGAAAGCCGCAGCCACCAGGAGGATATTCAAACATATTGCGGTAGGACAGATTTATAACTCCCCCTTGAAACGAGGGGAAGTCAGGTGTCAAAGTGGATATAGGCTTGTACTTACTAAAGGAAAAAAAAAAAAAACAAAGCGCGTTTAATTTAGCATTCATTTTGAGAGGTTAATTCATGGGAAACCTGGACGTTCAAACCTAAATTTCCCATGGCCACCTGAACCCTGGCTGCTTGGCTCAGGCTGAAGTGTCAGTCCTTCCGATCTTGCCTTGCAGGATTCAGGAGTAATAAGAACTAAATGCCTGAGCTAATAGAGTAATTAATTCTCATTTAGGTAGGATAATTCTCATGCAGTTAAAACCTCCGGCTGAAGCCTGAACGGTGTGGAAGGAGATTCTCCATGGCGAGCAGGGGGAGACTGGGATGGGCAGCGAATCTCTGCATTGCACGCAGCAAACATGCTCTCCCGCACGTATAGGTATCATATAGTCAGCCACATCTTCCTGGGCTCGTGTTAACAGGCAATAGCAAATCCTCTCCCTGGGGGTGTAAAGGCTGGTGGGGAAGCCTCCTCTTTCCCTCCTCTTTTAAAAAACACTGGGAAAAACCATGATCTGCCCCTGCACGCTGCTTGTGAAAACGTCCTTTGGGTACAGACAACACCACATCCATGGTGGCCATCGCTTGCCCTGTCCCTGCTGGGGCTGGGGAGCCCGCAGAAGGAGCTCATCCTGGCTTAGCCCCTGGTCGCTCACAAAAAGGTGCGCTGCTGGTCCCGACCCAACCCTGAGAAAGCAAACCAAACCCCCAGGGAATGCCAAGGAGCAGACAAAACCCGAGCCACAGGCACAGAGCAGTACAGGGTGAGTACACGCTCGCGCAGTCGGATAACGCATACAACCAAAAGGTAAACGCACGGCACCGCTTAAGTTGGGGTTTGATCTGAAATACTCTTTGCAGCTTTGATTTCTGAGACTTTCGTCTCTTGCTCAGCAATAAGTTCTACACGAAAGCCTGGTGTCCCCTGTTGTTTCAGAAAGTTACCTGCCAGGATAATAATTTTATGGCGACAGCGACTGCTGATGCCTCTGGAAGCCGTTCCCTGCCGGCTGCTGCTCACGACGTGCAGCGTGTTATCGCGGGGTAGACAACCTCAACTCCCTTTTGCTGAAAGGCCTCTCCCACCATGAAACTCAGCCGTCCTTGGGGGCCGATGCTGTAAAAGCAAAGATCTAGTGCTCTATGTTTATGCGTGGTATAACTCCAGAGGAAAAAAAACAGAGAAGAGAAATGAATCTGGCCTTTTCTCTTGGCAGAACTCAGTAATACAAGTTATGCTGCCATCAAACTTCTCTTCCAGGAGTGCGTACAAGAAGTTAACCTCATTAATGAGCATAATTAAGACAAATATTTAAAATGCTAGTCTCCTCTCAATATCTATAAGGCAACAGAATTTTGCATTTGGATATCACAGATCAATTAAGTGCTGAGGCGGGCACAGGCTGTGGCTCGGGATGCGGGAAGCACGCATCCCAGGTCATTATTTGCCTCCAGCACATGCTAAACCTGCCCACGATCCACACGGCAGGAGCCTCAGAAGAGCCATATTCCTCCTGCGCTGGCCTCCAGGTCTCAGAGAGACCATCCAGGAGTTTGATGCTGAGGTAACTTCTGTGTGGTTTTTTTTAATGGATGGATTTTTGAAACCCAACCCTAATTTTTCCTCAAGCACCAAGACACCAGTTCAGTCCAGCAGGACTTACACAGCTGGGTGCAGTGCGCACGCAGGCCAACATTTAAGCTCATGGACTCATCGCTTGTGGCCATGACTTCTGCTGCCCACCCACTCCCTAGGTCTGGCAGTGTGAGGACTTACACAAATGCACTTGGAAAACATCTTCTAAGCAAGTTTAACAAAACGAGAAATAATTCCAGCATGTGCAGGTTGGAAAGTCCTTAACTTGTAACATAACTCTTGTTGGCCCGAGTCAATATTTGCAGCTCTGCTTGGAGACTTTCGATGTCTGAGACTGTCCCACCCAGCCCTGGGAGGTAACAGGGACATTTACAAAGGCAAAAAAGAAACTATCCTCTTTTCTATCCAGTTACTTGTACTACGTACACATCCACATTGATACCATCAATAAAACAAACAGAACACCTTACAAAGATGTTAAATATTCCCAAATGCCAATGCAAATGTTCCCAAATTTCTCCTCCATGGTGTCCCAAACCACAGCACCCACACCACACTGCTCCCACCTAGCTACAGCCGGTTGGCTTAGCCTACAGCAGGCCGCGCATCCCGGGCGGAAAATCAGTCCCAACAAAATTGGAATCACCAACTCCTACCAAACCTTCTCAAGATCCCGTATACTGTGGCCTTGATAGTGGTCTTGCTTGTATCTACCCACAATCCTACTGCAATGTTCTCCAAGGCGGCCTTTCTAAGCACAACACTTTTCTCTTTGGCCCATCGACACCCAATGTCTATTTTCTTCTCTTGTATTTCAGGGTGAGCGTTTTGGGACAGGGACCACCTTTGTACTAGTGGCAGGGAGGTCCAGGTTTGCAAATAGGCTTCTGACAGCTTTTTCATATAAAAAAATAACCGCAACTACAACAATATATCATACAACTGCTCAGACATGGGCTTCTGCCACATCTCAGGCAATTTTTTTTTTTCCGAAACTTGAAATGGTATAGAGGAATCACAGTGCTGAAAAGCAAAAATCTTCGTGTTGGTAACACCACCCATAACCCGCACAACTTTTCCGTGAGTTTCCTATGGTATCAGGAAGGCTTTTTTTTTTTTTTTTTCAGCAAATGATCAAGGGCCTGGCTGCAATAAATAAATAAAATTCCTCCTGTTATTTACAATGGAAGCTTCTAATTTGCTTATTACTTTACTTATCTATTCATTGAGATAATTATCTGACACCTGCCAACAGCAGATTGTTCTGACAGATTTTTATTGGCTGAGATCAATTTGTTACTTACCATCTGTCCAGCTAAAGGTGGTTTACAGGTCAACAAGCTGGTGAGCTTTGGAAAATCTTAAAATGATCTTGAGCAGTATCCTTCCTGAACTAATTTCATTTTAATCTCCCGTAAAGCACATGAAAGGATGGACTTGAAAATTAGCTTTCAAGCAGAGTGTATGAGGGAAGAGAAAATAACTTGCCTTTCTTTGCTGCGATCTTGTATCATCTATTTCCTACGAGGTTTCCTAAAAACCCAGTGGAACCCACTAGCTGATAAGCTGCTGTGTGACGCTAAAGACCTCTGAAGAACGCAAAGGAAAAGGAAGCCATGCAGGGTCTAACGACTATGGATGTCGGGAGAAACAAGTGGAAATTTTGAACTGTAAATGGTCCAGCAATTATTTCTCACCGTGGCCTGACTTCCTGGCTGGTGCGTAAGTGTCGACTGGGAAATTATAGCCCACTAGATTGCTATTTCATACTGGGCGCCAATGCTCTAACAACTGTTGGCGTTCTGCACCAGCAACTGCTGTTGCTCTTGGTGTTCTTCTGGACCTTCCCCTGGACGTTCAGCTTCAAATTTTCTTTTTGCTTCTGTATCGAGACAGGTTTTGAAGAATATGATGGAAAGCGTTTAAATTGTTCAAAAGAGAAAAGTAATATTCAAGTTTTACTCTAATTTTACTTCTGAGCTATCTATGGTAAAACATTAACTTCCTATCACTCAGCAAACACTTTTTAGAATTGCAAGCACCATTTTGATGTTTTTTCAAGCCACTCTCAAAAAGCTGCAGGATGCTTCAAATGAAGCCATGCTAACTTAAAACTTCTCAGGGCACCAGAAGTGAAAGTGAGCTTTAAATTATAGCATTGAATTACACAGGAGACTTCTCTTCCTCTAAGAAACGCATCCTAGTAGTGCCAGGAGACTTTCCTAATGACTATGGATCATTTAAAGATAATGGCACTGAAGGTCCCCAGAACAGTATTTTGCGTCAGCACATCCTTCTCCTGAACCTTTCCGATTGTCATCAAAATGCTCAAGATGGTCCTGTTCTTGCACAGCTCACTGCTCAGCGGGTAACACCTCTATCGCAATAACGTTGTGGAAGGGAAACGTCCAGCCAAGATTTCCAAAACATCCAGAAATCCCAAAAAACTAAACTCCAGATTATAAATTTCATTGGAAAGACGGTGACCGCAAATGCTGTAAACGACAGCTTTCTATGTTGAATATTGCAGCCATTTTAAATTAAACATAAAATTGTCTCTGGAGTACGGCTCCGTAAGTCAGTCAGAGAAAAATGGTTCTGCATTTCGGTGCATGATTGAACCCGAAGTGTATGTATGTTTATAAATACATATTATGCATGGGGGTTTTTTCCTAAAATTTTCAAATCATATAGGGTGTCAGGCTGACATACTACGTGTTACAGTTGTAAGCTAGAAATAAACTGAAAACAGGTTTTAATCACAAGATATGAAACAGAGGACCAAACTACTGCCTACATTGGTGGCTGTAAAAGGTGCAAATTTAAAACACCTTTCCAAAACTTGTTCTTAAATTATTTCTGAATTAATACGCTGTGTCCACCTTCAAATAATCATAAATTCGTCAGAGTGAATCTTTCCGAGCAGGACCTCCGAAAGTCAAGAACTTTTCCAGAATTTGTGAAAGCCTGGTGAGTGTTACTCATTATCAGTTTGAAGAATTGATTCCAGTGGAAAACCGATGTGCTGTCTCAAAAATGTCTAACGTATCTGCTTCTCAGCTGAGACCTTAGGAAAAGTCTCGATGACATCTTGTACAGAGACGGATTACTGCAGGAAATGAAGAGGTCTAAACCCAAAAGGTGTAAAATCGGTGCCTGTAATTTGAGATCTGAATGCGCATCTGGAGTCGGTGACAGCCGTGTGTTCCTACCACCTGTGGAAGCCAGGCTACCTTCGTTATTAGGGATTTAGAGTCAAATCATGCCATTGATTTTCCCAGGGCTAGAATTCCGGTCCGCGTGGCTATCGCTAGCCGTTCAAGCCTGATGGCTTTTGGCCCCAGAAAAACTAAGTTAAAAAGTCTTCCCAGAATCTTCTCTGCTCCTGTATCACAACCTATTCCACCTCCTGCATACCAGCTTAATTTCATTTCAGTTTCCAGTTTGATATGCACCGCGGGGATCTCCTTCCCAGGCAAAAGGCAATATGAGGTGAGAAGAAGAGCGTGCTGCCAGCACAGGTATAGGCCTGCATAATGGAGCCGCGACGCGCTGACAGAGGCTTTGCGTTTTAACAACTTTTCGAGTGGGGAGCGAAAGACATAATGCAGATGGCATAATTGAAGTGGGAGAATGAAACATTAAGCATGCACAGAAGGGATTAGAGAGGAAGACTTTTGGGGTTATTTA
The DNA here is from genome assembly GCF_028500815.1 of Rissa tridactyla. Lineage (NCBI taxonomy): Eukaryota > Metazoa > Chordata > Aves > Charadriiformes > Laridae > Rissa > Rissa tridactyla. Next base: position 4,021,365 of record NC_071472.1, on the reverse strand, counting down.
ATTTTGGCTCAGTTGTTATCTAACAGTTTTGTCGGGAAAAAAATGTTAAACCTCCTTGCAAGTCCAGAAAAACTAAGGAAGATTATTACCTGCCTAGGAGTATGTAAAACCTTGTAAAACTATCAGACTTGAGAGAATTTATTCTTTATTATGTGATATCATGTTCTACAAAATATCTTTCCTTGCACAGCTCTCACAGGTCCCCTTTCTTCATTTTTATAGACTTGTCAATTCTGGGAATGATCTAATCATGACGAGGATTTAAGGTATGTATATGCATTGTACTGAATGCTAATAATTCATGAGCTCTTGGTTTCAAAGATCTTCTCTGTGAAGCTCTGCAGTTCAAAAAGGAATGCCTTAACATAAAAAGGATGCTAAGCCTCATATTTAACACCTAATGAAATCATTAAAGAGACATCAGGCATGATTGCAAATGTTAATTTATCATCAGATCTCACACATGCCACAAGTATGGTGAACAAAGAAGGGGAACTTTAAACACCTACGAGGTCTCATTAATTGAGGTAGGAAGTATAACGGTGAAGAGATTTCAAAGGCTGGCCACGTTCCTTCAAGACAAAAGGGCCAATTCTGCAAACACCTTGCTCAAGGGAAGGCCTTCCAAAATCACGGGGAGTTTTGCCAGAGAAAAGACTGAAGGATCTAGTAAAAAAAATCAGGCGCGCTCGGAGCATTTCTGCCGGATAAGGAGCCCCGGTGTGTGTTAACGACACGACGGAAAGCACGGCCGCTCCCGGAGAGCGCTCCACGCCTGTGGTATCGGTTACCTACAGGAGCTCCAGGAAGAATACATATGAGGATAAGGAACAGTCGCTCTTTATTCCTGTCAGTAGGTTTTGCCTTTGACTCGGCTGATCAATATCAGCCCTGCATTGGTTACTATGGGAATGAGGCTTTCCTGCACTCAATAAACCCCAAGTTCCTTTTTTTACAAAGGTGAGCAAAATACTTTTAAAAGAAGGTTTTATCTGCTTTATGCCTTGAGGGACTCTGCAGCTATCGCTTTAAAGGTACTTGGCCACTTTGAAATGCAGAATATTATGATCTAGCTTTGGGCAAGCAAAGACTTAAAACCATTTGTTTACCCCAGAAATCAATGTCAAATTCATGTAGAAATCCATACGCTCTGTGTGCCTGCCCTCTGCGTGTGTCGCTCTGCTCACGCATCCCTGCGCGTACGTGACTCCGTGTGTGTCTGTGCGTGCGCGTGAGTGTGTTTGTGTCTACGTGTGCTCATACATGAAGATAGGAACCTTCACGTGCACTACCTTTAAGGCTTGAAAACAAGATACCGAGATAAAAACACATCTAACAATACCTTGGACTCGGCGCCCCCACTGAGCGAATTAATCCACCCTTATAATGATCCGAGCGTTTCTGATTCTAATACCGGGATAAGAAATAACCTACTTTGCACTTTTATTTATGATAACACATTGTTTGATTATAAAACATTTAGCAATGCATTCATACGTGTTTCTGGCAGCATATAGTGCCAAGCGTATGTGAAATAGTTATGTATGGTATTTCCTGAATGGAATTAATTTAAACAGAAACTATGATGGACGTGATCTGGGACTGCCGGAACGTCAGTTTGGCGACGTAACCTCTTCAGAGAATTTCCAGGTGAAGCAGAAAAGTGGCAGCAAACTGCCACATAAAGCGCTGCCAATTACAGCCAATCTGTCAGTTGTCTGTTTGTGGGACCTATTGCTAATTGGCTTGAAGGATATTATGAAATCGTGAATTAATCCTTTTTCACCCTTTTTGTTCATTCATGTTTTACATGTTTGTTTTTTTTTTTTCTCGTGTGTTAGAAATAAAAATAACAAAAGGTAATTGTGATGATTTTCTCAACCTGGAAGGAACTATAAAGGATGGGAAGTTACTGCAGGAAACTATCTGGGTACCTTCTAGACCACTTCATGACCCGAAGAGATTTAGAGAGTACACAAATAACAAATTAATGAAGATTGTCTAGTCAAAGTAGAGTCTGGGAAAGAGTTCCCTCATGGGTAAAGGAAACATTTTCAAGATCCCTCATCTTTATAATGACTTCCCCCCAACTTGAAGCATCTGCTTTTAGGCTGTGAACAGGCTCTGCATTCACTGGGTTTCTTCAGTGCTCCTCAATGATGATCCCAGCTGCAGCCAGCTCCTCTTATATCAACGCCAACCAACCACCAGCAGCTCGAGGCTTGTCACGATATCTCTCCAACCCTACACATAGCTAAATAACAGTCCCAAGAGCCCACCGTCTTTCTTAAGTCGTTGTTGGGGAAAAAAAGAGAGAAAAAAAAAAGAAGTTAAATATGCATTTGTTGGTCTTCTAATAAAAAATCTGCATAGGCTCTGCCAAGGTTCCCATGGCCTCTCACGACAGCTACACACCGATGGCCAGGACTCAAACTCACACCAAAAGGGCACAAGGGAAAGAGCCTGCTCCTGACAACTGACAGACAGCTTCAGAGGTATATATAACTATCATATTCAGCAACCCCAGAAAATCATGTCGAAACTTAGTCCTTTCATTTAAAATCTGGCGATTAAACCACAGGAACACTAACTCGTGAGCAGGAAACACAAATCGTCACTTTCCTCTGCAGTTTTGAGACACAAAATGAGATCGTTAAGTGTCATTTCTTGATACCGTAAAAGCTTCTGTTAGTTTCAGATTATGAATTCTTTAAAAGACTTAAAAGGACATCTTTCTTAAGGATAAAAAAAAAAAATAAAATAAACACCCCCAAACTAGAGATGTTCTAAAGAAGTTCAGAACTGAAGTTGTAAAAGAGTTTATGCAAAACCAACTTGGGGAGGACGCTCACTTTTGTTTCACAGTTTGCCAAACTAATGGGACCAAAGTGAGCGCTCAATCAAAGTCAATATTGGCCTGCTGACTCTCAAGAAACGATCTAAAAGTGCTTTGGGGGCTCCTTCTATGTTCATTATCTTTTCCTGTGTCACATGGTGTCTCTAATGATAGACAAAGAAGCACTTAAAATGTCTCTACTCAATTCTCTTCACTACTGAAATCTCAAATTAAATACTTATCAAGAAAAAAAAAATCATATTTAGAATGAGATCGTGACACAAGGATCTTCTGAAACACAGCCTAGGATAATTCAGCAGCCCCACTGGATCTTGCATTTAGAGCAGTCTGAAGTATTCAAGTGACTCAGCAACTCTGTGGTGGGTAATTTACAGCTCGCTCCTCGTTGCGAGCCGAACTGCCAGCTTACAAACTCAAAGTGCTTCTGCATCAACCTTCACTGAATGCAAACGCAGCGCGCCCGGGCCAAGCAGCCGATGTCGAAAGTAGAAGTTTAAAACTAAGGGCAAAGCATTGAAATACTCATTCTCGTTTCGCTGACTGAACCTAACTCCACTTAACTGGTTGGAATCATCCAAGATTAAGACATTGCTCCAACCGGCAACTTCATTTGCAGAGTAGAAGATGAAAAACGCATAGTGAGAAGCATCATGATTTTCTAAGCTTTTTAAGAGTGAAAATATCAGATTAAATCACATCTTTACCTCTATGCAGAACAGAAATACATATCCTAGAGAAAAAAAATCCAATGTATATTGAAGCTGAAAGGCATTCCCTGAATAAATTTGCAAAAAATAATATTAGCCTGTTGCCATTTTATTATATGAGTGTCCATCACGGAGAACCAACAAGTACAACGCCTGATTCTCTTATGTCAACAAAAAAGCAGTGCTTTAGTGCTCTGCTACTCCTATCGGACCTGATTTTAAGACTCAAAAAATTAAATACTTCTTTGAGTATGACAATGGGTAACTGAATCTTGTCCCGCATCTAAAACACAAAAGAATTATCTTGAAATAGGCATTATTTTTGTATATTTACCAGTCTTATATTAACAAAATGTATCTTGTTAAAAAGAAGAGCATGAAATTCTATGTCCAGTGAATGCCCAAGAAGAAGCTTTATTTCTGCAAGGAAAAATAAAGTTCAGATTTTATCCTAAGAATTTAAGGCTAGTTGATATCATACAGAGGTCAACAGGAGACTTACCAGACTAAGAACTTATGGATTTGAACCTACAGTATCATCTCATGCTAATGCAATATAGTTTGGTTTTGAAGCAAAACGGGTATGTAATTACTTTTAATTTGATTATAAATTTTCCTTCTTGAAGTAAAACACTAAACCTTAGTTGCACCAGAAAGACATGCAGCATAAAAAACTGGCCACATACGTACTTAATATAGTGGGCATAAAAATACTAATTAAGATAAAACATTATACCAGAGTACCTACAATAAACACAAATTAATAAACCAATCAGAAATGTGAGCATCTTCAGGAAAATGGTAGTATGCATCATATAATCTCATGGAGATAAGTAAGGAATGTCTAATGTGAGGTTTTTTTAATGGACCAGATAATTTGGGGCATAACTGGGAAAAGCCTCCATAAAGACCACAGCCTGTAAAAATGCATATATAATTTGTTAGAAATGGTATTCTCCCATACAGAGAGGCCATGGACTCAGCAACTTTGGGGCTCCAAGCCCTTCCAGAAAGGGACGCAGAAGAATATGTTTTGTTGGCAACCGCTGGTGATACTCCAAACAGTAATATGGAAGAGGAATTCATATCCATCTCTAGAGAGAGTGTAGGAAGCAATATTTTTAAAAATTAGCTAAAGTAGCTGTTCTCCACCTAAAAATGTCATAGCGTTCGAAATCTACTACCTCAACGACTGCTCCATGCTTAGCAAATGCTGTTGAGAGTAAACTGCCTTGCACAAATACTTTTTGATGGGCATAAAGAGCCCTTTCATAGGGAATTTAGGTGTGTTTCACACCACAGTGACCAACAAAGACTTTGCAAGTTATCGCCCATGAGGAACTGCTGGAACAAATGTAAAGTTAGATATTCTGGCTTTAATCATCAGGAGAGTCTGAAGCAGCTGATGCGGTAAAGTACATGTCCAAAACTGATTTATGTTTATTTTACCATGTTTATGTGTTCTAAATGAATACTGACTTTACCTATAAATGCTGAAAATTGGGCATTTACAGCTTTAATGCCTATTAGGATATGCTTAAAGGGACTTCAAAGTAAATTACTCACATGTAGAGAAGCTTATAGGAATTCTGAATTTATACTACTTTCTTCAATAAGATGTCTCAACCTCATAACCTGAGGGTTTTTTCCGACTCCTAGGTTGATGGTGGAGGTTATTCTTTCTCTCTAAAATGTCTTTAAAAGGCGTTATTTAACTGAATAGTTAAATGGTGGGAAGACCACCATACCAATGTTCAGACCCAAACTCAGAGAAGCTGAAAAATAGAGACTGTCCCTCTGATGCGTAGTTAAAATCTAGATTTCTGAAAAAGGTAAAGAAAAAACCAATACCAAACGGAAGTCCAAAGGACATTCTCTAAGACTATACCGATTGTTTGTTCATGAGACTTACAATGACTCATCTTTTCCACTATCACAAAAGCTCGAACAGGTATTATGACAATTTTACCCCCAAACTGTTTGTGAGACTTACCATGAGAGTGGGACATAAGTTAGCTGAACGTTGTTAGTTCAGCTCCCTGCCTTCAGGAGTTTCTCTGACAGGTGCAGGGTAATTAGAGAATAAGAAAGCCCTAGTTTTTATGCTGTTTCCACTTGCATTCTCACAGTATAAGGTACCAAGAAAGTAAAATATATTTTTTTTAAACGTGGATTAGTTAAACTGTGGAGTTACTGGGATGTAGTAGAAGCCAAAAGCTGCATAGTTTAAAAAAAAACAAACCAAACCAACCAAACAAAAAAAACAAAAAAACAAACAAAAAAAAAAAACTTGGAAGAACAGTCCATAAGATACTATTAAATAATGATATGAATAGACCTTCTAGCTCAAGGGTGTGGGGGGAACATCTGGGAAATGTCCCCAGGTATCTTGCCCAAAGCCAGACCTTTCCTGCAAGCAGCTCTCACTTGCCAAAGCTAGAGACGGGAGACGGACCTAAATGGCCTGACCCAGCATGGCCTTACTTCTGTGAGGAACAAATTATGATTAATTTCCATCCAGTTTTGACTGTATGAATTGCTTCTGAAAAGTCTTAATGCCGCTTCTTTCTTTGTTTAATTGCTTAATCTATTTTCTTAAGCGCAGGGAAAGTAGTCATTATTCCTTTCCTTTCAACAGCTTCACTCTTTGGTCAATTTTAGCCAAATCAGAAGAGGAAAACATCTATTATATTATGTTTCTTAAAAACAGGCCAACAGTAGAGGAGAGTCCCAAGTGAGGGAAAAGCTACAGGGAGAATGTAACCCTGACAAGCATCACAGAAAAAAACTGGGAGCACAAACTCAGATCACAAACCCATAGAAAAAGTATTGGTTTCACAGAACAGAGAATTACTTGTTCTTCACTCTTGGTATGGTCCAAGTTTCCTTTTGATCAACTACTGCACCTCCCGTTGTATTCAGTGAGAGACATCCCATCACACCAAGGACAGTACATCTGCTTTTCTGCATCTTTTCAACACTTACAGAACGTCTACATGAACTGTTTGCCATGGATTTGTTTTTTTTTTTTTAAATTATCGTCTCATAGTTTTCATTTTTTAAACTTTAATTTTCATCTTTCAAAAGCAATAGTTTGTTCACTCATTAAACTCTAACCCAAAGAACACGTCCTCCAGATGCGGAGTATTAGACTTTAAATTAGAAAAATGGCAAATATGCACTACATACAAAAAGTATTTGTGATTTCAGGGAGAAAATTAAACACAGTATAGCTCTAGAAAAATTAGCACTAAGAATATACAGGATATTTAACTTTCTGCTTCAGAATTTCTGATGTTTAGACAGAATTCCAGGACATCTAGAACCGCAGAGTGTGCGAGGAGAGTAATTTATCTAAGTGTTGGGACCTGGGACCTCTTATCTTTGACCTATGCTTGGATATTAGGAAAACTTTTTGTCTCTCTATAACCCTTTGTTCTTTACCAACCGAGCAAATTAGAGAAAACCTGCCAGCAAGTTTGTAGAGTTGGATATCTGAAAGAATAAACAATCTGGTAGTTGTACTCTGAAGCCATGCAGGGACTGTTTCTTCTGAATGTCTAATACCTGCGGCTCCACAGATCCGTAGGTACATATTGTTCTGGCCAATATTGTATATTGCTGGAAATAACTGAGATGATAAATATCAAAGCATATTGAGCCACTTTAAAAACCAGTCTCCAGTCTGGAATCACACCACGGCTGGAGAATCTGTACCCACAAGTAGCCATATGAGTGACAGGAGATACAGCATTTTGGATGCGTGTCTGAATCCACAGTTCTTTGATCTGAAAATCTTGCCAGGTGGCTTTCAGGATAGCAGTCTCAAGCTGAATGGCTCTCTCTTAGATACTAAGACAGTTAAATGAATATACAAAGAAGAAAAGAAGAAAGGTGATTGACTGAAGGAAGACATAACAGGAACGTGAAGAAATTTTGACTTGTTTTCTAGAGTAAAAAAAAATGAGAAATGAAATAGCCTTATTGTCTAATGAAAATGCAGTTTCTAATGAAACTCTTGCAAGCAGTTCTCAGCTCTGTTTATCAGGACAGGACCAGAGGAAATGGTCTGAAGCTGCGGCAGGGGAGGTTTAGATTAGATATCAGGAAGAATTACTTTACTGAAAGAGTGGTCAGGCACTGGAACGGACTGCCCAGGGAGGAGGTTGAGTCACCATCCCTAGAGGTGTTTAAGAAACATCTAGATGTGGCACTTCAGGGCATGCTCTGAAGGGCAGAGATTGTAGGTTATTGGTTTTGTTTGTTTGTTTGTTTGTTTTTTTGGTTTGTTTGTTTTTGTGTGTGTGTATGGTTGGACTCGATGATCTCAAAGGTCCTTTCCAACCATGAAGATTCTACGATCCTATGATTCTATGACAAGCCGTGAAAGCTAAGAAGCAGTCAAACTTGTTCGGAACCCGTCTCGGCTAATATAGTGGGAAGAGTAGAGAGAAATCCAGACAGAGAAGCGGTAAATGCAGGCAGACATTAAAAATGCCTGTTAAAAGCTATTTGGGGATTTTTTTTCTTTATGCTTCTCAAAGGAATTAACTTACACGCAGTCCAGTTGCAGCTGCATAACTGCCCAGTGGCTGGAGGTTCACTTGGTTGATCAGAAAACATGATATTATGAGAAAAAATAATCACTGTTGGCAGCACTGGGGCTGAGGACAAGCATATTTTGCTTCCTAACACCCTATTGCGCATTAACCAGATGCCGTGTCTATGGTAATGCGACCTTGGCCGTGGCGAGCCCTGAGGCATGTTCCCGGTCGAGCGTCCTGTGTGAATGGCGAGGGACTCTCATCCAGCCCAGGCTGGCAAACGGGACCCTTCGCACCACTCTGTGCCCACTCAGTGTAAACATGATTCATGTTTATGTTGTGTCCAAGGTTTCCATGGCAAATATACGTCCACGTAACCGTTTTTGGTTTTTTAATAATGACTTGGATCTTCCATCTAAGAACCCTTCTCAATCTGCACATTTCCATTAAAATGTACTTTTTAGGGTTTTTTTTGAAAAAGGAAAAAAAAAAAAAGAAGAAAAGACTGACATAAAAGTGAGTGCTGGTCAGCTGTTCTTGGTGGGGTTATTTTTACAGTGACTCAGTAGAGCACTGGACCAAATGTCTCATCTGTGTTCCAGCGCCTCTCTGATGGACATGGGCGTATTTGATGTTTGTAGGTGCTAAGGTTTGTTTGCAAAAGGAATTTAGACAAAACAAAACTAGTTTTCCCCAATAACCCATCCAAAGAACACTAATGAGTGTCCACTGAGACCTTCAGGCATTCCTTCCATGTGTAATTGCTTAAAAAGATAAAGTCTCTCCAAAGCTAGAAGGGATCCAAAACACAGATTCACTGGGAAGGCTTCTGTAACGCTGTTTATTTCGGATATGTGAGGACATGTTACAAGAGCTCATTTCGGCTTGCTTGGTTATCACACACACGAAACCCTGCGCTGATGTATTTGCTCTGCATCTGTGGCTCTGCAGAGCTTTGTGCTACTGCATCCAGAGAATTTCCAGGACCTGAGCTGGTTTGGTTTGTTCCACGACACACCGTGCTGTTAGACACGGGCCAGAATTTAATCATGCTAAACCCGAACTCCTGGTGGTTTCTAGAGCAGGTGTTATACACCTGGCACTCAGAGGAATTCAGCTCACTCCCCACCGCTAGAATGGAAGGCTTCCCACTGAACCCATGGGGCTTAGGGCAGTATGGTTAATAAACCCCACATCATTGTCTCTTCTACAGCACCGCAAAGCTTCACCTGTCCAAGGAACCTGCTGCCACCCACCCTTGGGGTGCCCCAGGGGCTACCTCCCAGCACAGGCATCCGAAGCACAAGCCACGAGCTGGAAGCAGCTCCATTTTCCTCACCTTGAAACAAACTGGGATGTGGGGATTACGCGCACACCAATGTTTTGTCGCTTTCCCGGGCTCAAGCAGCTAGAGTAGTTGAACACATCATTCTTTCCCTTGTCTGAGAAACATTTACTGCTTGTTACAAAAGGTTTCGGGATGGCATACTGTGTAATAGCTTAGATGACTGAAAACAAATTTAAATATAAGAAATGTGCTGGCTTATTTTTTGCACGTTGTAAATACTCTTAGAAACGGCATGGGGCCTTATTAAGTTCGAACCTCAGGTCTTTCAACTTCCTCGAGAAAAGAGAACAAATGGTAAAAGCATGAGGAAATAAGTAACCTCTGTGATTTCCCACTTCAGTTCAAGCCCAGATATTTTTGTCAGTTGTTAATTACAGTCATATTTCTTTAACACCTTTAAAAAAGAAACAGCAAGCAAAAGATTTCAAAGAGAGAGGTTGCACCAGCTCAGAAAAGTTCTGATTTCTCCAAACATGCGGTAACCCACTGGGCAAGGAAGATCTGTGCTTCCTGCAGACCCTATTGCCAGTTCTTCACAACTGAGAAACTTTTGATTATTTTCCAAACTCATATTGAAATCAGCTGGGTTAGTCACTTTAAAAAGAGACCCCTTTGTGCTGCTCGGTAACCCTTCCGCCTTTTGTTGGGCTTTGGTTTTGACGCACTCTTATTGCTAGATACTGAACTGCATAAATATCTACCAAAATGCTAGCAGAAAAGCTGTAGTAGGACAATAAAGAGGTAACTAATTTTATTTATTTATTTATTTATTTTTACTACTGTTCCAGCACAAGGATGTTGTCATTGCAACAGTTGTTTCCCATATTTGGAAGAGGAAATAGATAAAACCCCTAAGAATCTAAAATGCATTTATGATTGGGAACTATGTTTGGAGGGTTATTTGGGGGGTTTTTTTTAGGCGAGGGTTGGAATGTGATTATTTTTACATAGGGCCACAAGTACCATTCTGAAAAAGGCAGATGATCTGTCCTTCTATTTTCCAGCACAGCCTAATCTAGCCGTTCACTTCAAAAATAGGAACCTCAAAAGTGCTTAGGCTTTTGCCAATGAAATCCCCCTCAAGGTGGAGTCAGCCTTGAGTAGGTAGCTCAGCCCTGCAAAGCTCTTGGCGTGTCCTGCCAACTGCTTCAGATGGCTCCCCGCTTAGTGCAGTGCCTAATTGCAGAGCCCGGCATCTCCTCACCCAACCGAGACCCCCTTGTCGGGGCTACGCCTGAGCTTCTCCCCAAGGATCGCACAGCAGAGCAGCCGCTGAGTGCTAAGAAGAAGCCCTTTTCCAACTGAAATGTCCAAGATCCTCATGTGCAATCAGCGGGACTCCCCGGTTACCCATTTGGTGTTTAATGGGAGCCATCAGGCACCTGTGCTACCCCAGAGCACACCCTGGAGAAGAGAAGGCTCCGAGGAGACCTTATAGAGGCCGTCCCATGTCTGAAGGGGGCCTACAGGAAAGCTGGAGAGGGACTTTTTAGAAGGGCATGTAGTGATAGGACAAGGGATAACAGCTTCAAACTGGAAGAGGGGAGATTTAAATTAGATATCAGGCAGAAATTTTTCACTCTGAGGGCGGTGAGCCCCTGGCCCCGGTTGCCCAGAGAAGCTGTGGCTGCCCCATCCCTGGAGGTGTCCAAGACCAGGCTGGATGGGGCTTGGAGCAACCTGGGCTGGTGGCAGGTGTCCCTGCCCAGGGCAGGGGGGTGGAACGAGATGATCCTTAAGGTCCCTTCCAACCCAAACCGTTCTATGATTCTGTTGCACTGTGCTGTGATACAATGCGGGGCTGCTAGAGCCCAGCTGAAACATCTTCCTTTTGCACAATCTGTATTTCCCCTTTTTTATCAAATTATGCTCCTTTCACTTGATATTTTTCTTCGGGGAAGCATATTTAAAAGTAAAACCTATGACTGCTGCCACCATGAGCTAATTACTGTGTACCCACACAGTATTTTGCAATGAAAACGACCCACTTTGCTTACAGGGTGATCCAGTAGTGACAAAGCTGTGAGTAGAGACAGCAGTAGTGAACCCAAAATAACCTCAGAAAGTGCCTCATTAACATCTGCCTGCAAAAGGCTGCGTAGCCCCACCGACAACTCTTCATAGCCTACAGGTTTCAACACAACCACAGCTGAAAAAACAACAAAAGGATAGACTGTGATGATCCTGTACCTGGAAAAATCTCAGTCCCACTGTCGAATTTCTAAAATACCAAATTATTTGCCATTCATTCTGCCATGTATGTAACGTATGTAAATCCTTTGGTGGCTCAGTGTACTTGGGGGACTTTGGGTGGACAGGTTTGATGCTGAGGCTCTGCTGGAGGTTTGGTTTTACACGATCCTTGCAATAATGATGGGGACCGTTGCTATCATTTAAATACTGAGCAGAGAAATACATTCTCAGTTTAATTTCCTAATTCTGGTGGGTTTAGTTGTGCCTTTTTCACATAAAGTGAAAGTTTTGTTTTGTTCCTGAGGAAGAGCAGTGAGCAAAGGAGCATTGGTAGATGGTCACATACCGAGAAATAGGTCTGGGAACGTATTCAGCCATGAGTAAACAACCGATAAGATGATTCACTGCTATGCACAGGTGCCTAACATTTGCTGTGTGGGAACACGGGGTGATGACTAGGTTGTTCATCATGCCACTGTGTCTTAATACAGAAAACTTTCCTGGCTTTCTGTCGAGACTGTGTTATCCCCTAATTTTTCATGATGCGCCATCTCATATTGGAAACTGTCGGTTACCCAATAAATGAGTAAGCAAAACCAACTGCCTATGAGCAATAACGTGTGCTTAGGGATGATCAGCAAAACCCAAAAACTCTCATCAGAAAACAAATTAATGTGTTCCTGGGGAACACTTCTAGGTCACATGCACGGGCAGCTTTTGGTCAGATTCGTAAGGAGAAGAAAGCCAGAGCACGGGGACCCTGGGGATCCCTAAAACCAACTTCGGCTGATGGCGGAGGCCCACTGCAGCGGGCTGTGGTGTTGGGTATTGGCAACTCTGTGTTACACCCCAGCCAATATTACACTGGATAAGGGTTAGGGCTTAAAACAGAGCAGGGAAAGGGCTCCTGAGAAGGTAGGAAGGTTGCATCTCCCACCACTCCACTAGAAGATGGCAGCCCCCACTGCGCTCGGCATCACCTGGCGTCTAATGTGGGGCAAACTCCCAACGCAGTCCCTAAAACTGACTTCATTCATCTGCAAAAGGGTCCCGTTTCCCCTCGTCTAAGCCGGGCTGAAGGTGTCCTGGTTTCGGTGTGTCCCTCGCATCGCACAGCCTGCCTCCTCCCGCCTGCCAGCCCACAGCCGGCTCCTCGACACGGAGCCGCCACGCTGCCGCTCGCTCCATCTTGGTGCCTCCGGCTCTGCCTCGCCGCTCATGTGTCCCCTCTCCCAGAGCGACAGTCTCGGAGACAGAGCTCGCTTTTAGTTCAGAGCCCGGTAGACAACTCCGTCCTTTAAAAAAAATAAACGATACAAGTCTCATACACCACTCATGGACATACCTGAAATCTAACGGTGGGATAACTATAGCTTAGTGGCCTAGGGGCCAAATCCTGCTCTCGGTTACACTGTTTAGAGAATAAACCAGCCAAAGTCAGCGTGACTCAGAGCAGAATTTGGCTCCAGATATTTTAACTGTAGCATGAGTTTGTTGTCTACATGACTGAATCGCCTTAAGAAAATCAGTGCCTCCTCTTTGCCTTTGCCAGCGGGGCCGCAGCGATCCTTGTGTTTATTTAAGGCAAGCGGCGTTCATGCCTCACCTCCCGCATCCGCACGTCACGCCGCTCACCTTCCCTTTCGCGTTGGGTGCTCGGTGTGTAGGAGCATTTAACTCTTTAGCAATTAGTGCCAGGCTTCATATCTCATATTTTATTTCTCCGGATTTCCCAATCTCTTGAGGGCTAATTATAAATGTTCTCCGAGAGCACCACGTCAGTTGCTGGGGAGTCTACACGGCCGTGAGAGACGCAAGGCAGGGCAACTTCATCAAATGCTCTAACTGCAACTAGGGACAGCTTAATAGCAACAAATATATTTGGTTGTCCTTCACAAAGACCTTTCCCCCAGCTGCTTATATATACGTGTTTATCTCTGGTTTTGCACTGTCAGGAAACAGGTGCTTTTCTATTAATAGATATGATGCAGCAAGGCAAGAAGAAGGTGCAGTAGTATATGAAAACAGGTGGTCTACAGTTGAACAGTTTATAAACAATAACTAATCACTCAAGACCTGTAGCAGTTTCTAATGAGGACTATAATTACAAGCCAGGTGGCTGTAGTTAGAGGAATACATTGTTTTTAAACAGGTTACTTGACTCAACAGCAGTTTTACGGGAGGCAGGATTGTCTACAACATATGTTCCCTCTGTCTCTCGTTTTCTTCTTTTTCCCTCTCTCCCTGCGTGTGTATGTAGGGGTGCCTAACGCCTTCCCGGATAAAACCCTGTTTTCTGTCACTTATGATTCTGCAGACTCGTAATTGCACGGGCTGAATCCTGAGTGCTTATGTCAGGGCTAATTTTTGGAAGAATTCACCATAAAGAGTTTAGCTATATTTCAGGTTGATGGTAGGGAAAACAAGGTGGTTTTTTTTCCTGTGTGTTAGAACATTAAAGCAGGGATAGGGCTGTTACTGTGTCGGGTGTATAATACGGTTAGAAGCTGAAAAGTGATGAAGAACTACATGCCCAAAGCTTGTTTCTTTAATTTATTATTCATTTCAATTGGTCTTATAACAATTCTTTTTCCTAAAATCTTTGCTGTTGCTAAAAAATGGGTTTAATTATTTTTTGGAAAGCCCTGGTGCCCCCCTACTTTTACTCAAGAAGTCGATCCTGCAGGAACGACCTGCTCAATGCCAAAGCCTTGCGCTGTTTTACTGTTCCCCTGAAAATTCACCCAAACACGGCCAAGTCATAGGCCACCCAATACTCTCAGAATTTACAATGAGATCCACAGAAGGTTTCCCACGTAGGGAGCATGGTTCATTCACCCCCGGGCCGTACGCGCTGCCACAGTCGGTGCCATTGTCGGGGGCCTCCGGAACAACCTCGTGCTCTGTCTGTGCTTATGGGACATACTGCCTTGCTCGGGGAGGGATGGGGAGATGGGGAAAAAAAAAAAGAGGAGATGGTAGTGATAGAGTGAAAGGCTTGAGGAAATGGAAACAAAATGAGCAAGTCCTGGTAGCCACAGGCAGGCAGGAGCAAAGAGAAGACAGGCAGGAGCAAAGACAAGACAGGCAGGAGCAAAGGGTGATGGGGTTTCTAGCCACCAGGGAATATTTCCCTCCCAATGACAGCCCAAAAGAGCCCATGATGAGGTTATGACTGCAAAGTCACTACGGCCTTATTCTGAGGTCAAACTTGCCCCAGGTCAGCCGGGGCAGACACTACTGCCCATTTCTTATCTGCTATCTGTAACCATCTGCTGGTGTTCCACCAGAAAGCGGACGCTGGAAGTAGGGAGGAGGCACCACGCGCTGCACAAATGGCATGCCAGAGACCACCTGTTACAGCAATGCTCACAGACATAGCCTCGGCGCATCTCCTGTTGCAAACGTCTTCAAATACCACTGGCGAAGTGCGTGTCAGCCCCACCAGCGGCTGGTCCACGCAGACTAATACCGCAGGTACTTCATTAACTCAGCTCTGCCACGGCTGTAAATCTTCCCGTTCTGCCCAAGACTTGTGTCCAGTTCAATAGGGTACCACATGACACAACTCCTAAAATGATTCTTACCCTCTGTCCATTTTGCAAAAAATAAAGGGAATCATACCAAGAGGACTACATTAAGGCTCCAGGCTAATTCACTTATGTCATTCATTCCAGAGTCAAGGCTGATCTTGAAGCTTGATTGGAAATGGCGGCCCGAACTTAAGCACTTTCATAAGTGATTTATTGGATCGGGGCATATGTGTTATGATACGGCAAATCATTACAAGATCACATATTAATTTCCACGGGGCTTTCAGGTCTATGCAATTAACACAGCTCCCACGTACAGAGCCCCTGCCTCATTTGTTGCAGAGGTTGGAAGGTGTGCAGTCAACACCGGGGAACCGCAAGAGGAATAAAGACTTGCCACCACTTCGGAGACGGAATGACACCCTGGAAAACTGGGTTCTGCCTGTGAAGGGCTTATAAGTGAAGACCAGCAAGTCATTTAGGCCAGTTTCCATGAGAAAACAGCGTGTACCCTTTTCCCCAAGGACCACCCTATGCCGAGATGGTGACAGGCCCTCGCTTTGATCATTTTGAGATCTGTAAAAATCCCAGCTAGGCCGAAAATGTCTTGATTTGGGCACTTGGATTTATGGGAGAGTTTTGATCTTAATCTTTCTATTCTTCAGCATTTCTGGTCAATAAAACAAGAGAAGTGATGTTTCATCACAAGGATATTGCACAGTAGATTCATAACTTTGCGGAAACAACAGTGACACACTTAATAATTTTATATTCAATAATGGGTTTGGATAGTGCCATATACTGAGGGATTACTGTGAAAGGAAACACATGGGAGGACTACGTTATTCTCAATATATCCAGCCTAAAGTCTATTCAAGCATATTTTCATGTAATATCAATATCTAGCTCCTACAATGATTGGTGGTTTCTAAAGATACACAGAGGGACAGGTGATGACTATATGATGGCAACGCCATATAAAAATATTTTCAGAGACTGGAAATACGGTTATAATGGTGGAGAGTTGTTTGGATTCTTTTTTTTAAATACTATAGACTATTTCTAATCCTTACGCTCTCCTCACCCTCTCCTAGAGTCATAACTTCTTTACTTTGTGCTTTGAGAAATTCACAATTTTACTTTGGACTAGTTGTAAGAAGCAGGATACAAACACGGGACTTAATTTTTGGTTGATGCCGGAAGACACAGCATCAATTTTTAGGGCTGCCTTCGGGACTGCAATGAACCTGCCTACAGCAGCATGAGTTCTGGTTTTCAGGGAGCTTTTCTGTTTCCTTCTGATTGCACACAAAGGTCAGAGCCCAGGTTAAATACTGTACCTTGCTTATAACTTTATTTTAGCCCATTTTAACATCCCCTTTGTCCTCAGAGCTACTACTTTACATTTCCTTGGCATGGTGGCATCACTTATTGGAAAACACCACAGTCTCAAAAAGGACATATTGGTTTATTTCCTAAAGTTCCAGGAGTCTTACATGGGGAAGTTCTCCAGAGTCAGATAGGAAAAGCTCTCTCGCTCGAAGTGCGAGACTGCGCTAGACAATCTCCAAAGGTCCATCCAACCGACCTCTCTGTGATGTGTGTGAAGTCTGGACAATTGGGACTTCTCATAAGGATGCAAAGAAAGGAGACTGTCCGCCTGTATCTGAGATTCCGTTCCAGTCATTAATTTGTTATTTTCCCCCCCGTGTTGATGTACAGTGAGAGATGAGTGTCTCCCAATTTTTCCTCTGTGCTCCCTTTCCTGCCATGCATATTCCCGTGCTTGCGCCCAGGCGGGGAGTGCCAGATAACGCTCTGTCTCTACGCGTCGCTCAGGCAGGAAGGGCAAATTTGCTGCCTCCGGATTTTTGGATGGGGGTTTGAGATGGATCAATTATATGTCAAGAGGGACTTGAGCAATAATAAGTGACTTTATGACTGTCTTTACCACTTGGTGGAAAGGTTACATTTAAAAATTGGCTTTACTGTACTGGATTTTAGGTTAAGTTCAAAATGCAGCTTCCGCTGTTAGAGCTGAAGGGTCATATAAAATTCATTGCAATAGAATATTTATAAGTATCTGGGATATTTGTAGGAAACACAATAATGGGAGATTCAGAGCTCACAGATAGAAGAGGGAATTGTTAAACGGCAAATAAGAACTCCATTTTTCCAGCACTTAACCCTATATATAATAATAATTATTACAAATCTGAGCAATGATTAAATTTCATTCTGAACCCTAGTTAAACCTATGCGTACGGAAAATGATTTTTCTGTTAATATTTGCGTGCTGTTAGCGTTCAGAGAAGGACTGATGCGCGTGCCCATCCCACATCTCAGCCCGCCTTCCACACGCCAGCGAGGTGCAGGTATTCCTGGAGGAGATTCGGGGACTGACAGGTCTGGGGAGGAGCGAAGTCCTGTTTGTTTGCAGCCTTTTCTTCCTAATCACATAACTACACCTCTGAAGGCAGAACATCTGACCGAAAGCGCCGAAAGTGAACAAGGTAAAGCCGCAGCAACTATTGTTCCCGCTGTTATCTCATCGCCCCTCTTCTCCTGCGAGACAGGGGTGGTGGCGCGGGGTGCGTGCTTGGGCAAGGCTATCGCCCTACCTCCTTGGCGTGTGCCACCACAATTATCTCCCCGAAATAGGAAAGCAAACTGGCTGTCGCGGAAACAGAGGGCGTTCAATCGGAGGGTAACAGAGCAGACCTAATTAGCTTAAAGTACCTGTAATCCTAGGAGATTTTACCTAACGATAAAAGCCAGGGGAAGTCCCTCAGGTATGAGCAATAAGAGCCCAGCCAGGTTGGCGATGTATCAGGTGTTGTATGTCAGCTCTGCTGAATGCAGCCTATTGATCCAGAAGTTGCCTGCATTTTCTGCCACAAATTGAATTTAAATTGCTTACACCAAGAGGACATCTGGCAGGTTAAGGTTTACCTGTTTCATATTTCAAAATAATTTTCTCCACCCGCAAAGAGGTAGGAAAGAGCTCTTTTGGAAACAAACCAAGCAAAGCTTTATGAAAGAGAGAGAGGCGCTTGTTCGCAATGCCTGAGCTTGAAGAGTTCACATCTGAGGGATACACTTCAAATTATTAAAATAATAAAGCAACAAAGTTTGCACAGATTAAGCACCTAAGCGTGCCTTTGCTCCTGCTGAATGAAATACCTGGCTCACTGGATGAAATAATATAACAGCACTAGCAAAAGGTATAGTCCTCATTCGCATGAAAGACTTTTTTTTTTTTTTTTATAGGGAATGTTTGTTGGTGTTTTGGGGTTTTTTTGGTTGTTTGGGTTTTTTTTTTTTTCCAATTCAAGGCTATTGTGTCCAGTTAAGTTACTAGTTTATTAGTAAAGTTACTAGTTTATTAGTACATGGTTACCATTTTTATTTTGTTTTCGATATTGATATATTCTTAACTCGTAATGTAACAAATGCAGATTTCTTACTGGAGATCGTTGTATACAACAAATTTTTTTTCTGAGTATTTTTTTGGGGGCTTGTCCACCCAGGAGCTTCGTATGACCTCTCTCTCCAGCCATCAAGGCCCTGGATCACCTTAATTAATCTTCCAAGCAAAGAGGTTGTCCTTTTGAAAATGCTTGTCCCGATCCCACGGGGT
Source organism: Rissa tridactyla (assembly GCF_028500815.1). NCBI lineage: Eukaryota > Metazoa > Chordata > Aves > Charadriiformes > Laridae > Rissa > Rissa tridactyla. The sequence goes on along the minus strand of NC_071472.1, from coordinate 4,002,543 downwards.
TACACCTACAGCTCCCCATGTGCTTGAAGTCTCGAGCGCTTACAGTGGTTTGAGTATAAAGACACTGAGACAACCTGGGATCTGTTTGTTTTAGGCCTCTGAATTAGGGGTCCAAATTGAATGAGGACGTTTTACCTTGACCGACGAACGTAAGTCGCATTAATGTCCGTAAAAACTCTGCGTGCGTGAGCCGACAATAAAGCCAGTTTAGATACTGTGAGAATATGAAGAGGGGGGACAGAAAGCACCGTCAGAACAAGAGGCATAGGGCGTATCTTTCAAAAATGTTATTACATGCCTAACACTTTTAAAAAATTATTTTTTTCCTTAATGTGCCTGATAACTACTGGCCTGCTTATACATCGGCCTGTTCGCCTTCCTCGTGAGGCACCTTAGCTGCTGTTTGGACAACATCCATTTGATAATGAAGCAAGATGCCGGCTAGACAGCTGCTTTTTTCTCACTCATTTCACTCTGTTATTGGTTAACTTAGTGGAAAAATGTAAATTTTCCAGGGACTTTAAGGTTGGAGGTAGCCCAGCCAAGGTAGATACGTGCTTGACTTGAGGTCTAATTTAACTCCTGTGTAGTATTGATCGGCTTGGCCCACCGGGGACCCTTAGAGTCTTCCTTTGCCAAAGGTAGACAATGGTATGAAAGTAAAGTGTAATAAATGCCCCTGTCCGGTCCCATGTCGATATACAGCTGCTTTTTTTTCTTTCCCCCCCTCCTTTTTTGCTGTTTTGAGTGCATCAGTATTTCACGTTTATTGTAGTGTGATGAAACACCTTTCAAAATGGCCAGAGGGACACTCAGCAGTAAGCATTTAGGCAGTACAAATTGGAGTGAACAGGAGGACAGTTAGCAGGGAATATTTCTGAGGTCAAAGCAAAGCTGAAGAGGAGCTGAATCAGCTAAAAGCAGAGTTGAGGGCTACAGTACCTACTGCAAAGTAAATATAGATTACATTCCTTTAGACAAATTGATCCACTGGAGGACGATAGGTCTTCCAGAAAAAGAGGTCGCTACAAAAGAATTTAAGTATTTTACACGGACGTACATACAAAGAACCCTTAAACACAGCGGCGAGAGACGTATCACCAGGATAGTCCATACTTGGTCCTCACATGAATAATTTGCAGTGCACTGTAAGATTTAAGGGTCCAAAAGTCTGCACGTTCTTGTGGGTGCTGACTAGTATTTTGCCCAGTAAGCAAAGCATTACAATTTAGCTGCTCAACTAAGCAATAATTCTCACTTAGGCAAGTGGAAAAATCATAAGATTGCAGAGTAATCCAGGTGGGAAGGAGCCCCAGGAGGTCTCGGGTCAGACCTCCTGCCCCAACGGGGTCAGCTCTGGGGTCTGACCTGGTTGCTCAGGGCTTGGTCCTCTCAGGTCCCGCAAACCTCCAAGGATGAAGACGGTACAACTAGCAAAGGTGAAAGGACATCCAGATCAACAAGCCTGTCCTCAATAGTGGTAACTCCAGAAACAAGCAGAACCTTGGATGTGAAACCACAGCAGCTTTTCAAGAACAGCTCTCAGGTTTCCTAAGGAAACTACTAAATTCTTGAAAAAGGTGACAGAAAAAATGATTTTGTAAAAGCTCTCCTCCTCTCTCTCTATTGATGCTATAAGTGATCTTTGACAATCTTTTGGCTCCTGAAAAAATGTGACCTTTGTGTGCATAATTATTTTTAATCAGTAAAATACTCAGGGAGGAACACAGAACTGCAGTTACCAATAAAGTTGGCATTGCCTAGCGGTTGCAACAAGTCATTTAAAACCAGATTATATCAGGAGATCAACATAAATAAATACACATGGCTCCACAAAACCCCCAAAGATGTCTCTTCAACATCACACCACAGAGATACAGGGATCCAAACACGCAAAGAACCGCGGAGAACTGTGACCTCAGTAAGTGATTACCTTGTAGGCCAAACGAGAAGAAATACAATTCAAAACTATAAATTATTCTTTTCAAATTAAGAGTGTGATGAACTCATTTATAAAAAAGTCTTGAAAGTATTTGCAAATGTTTTCCTTCTTTCCAAAGGTTATTCTAGGCTGAGCAAATACTGAAGGCACTAAGGAGAAGACCTGAACTCGGGGCTCTTCTTGAAGATAAAGAGCTCGACGCACTTCTGCTGGGTCTCTCTGCAAGCACAAAGGTATTGCCCTTTTCTCTATACAGTAGCACACCTTTCTCGAGGCACTACCCAGGTGCACGCCTGGAATTGAAAGCTGCATTTATAGGTGAATTCTGCCCAGAATACCTTCTCAGTGCTTAAAAAATAATAGATCTTATAAATGAGATGAATTGTTTACTACAAGACTATGCAAGGCTACGAGAGTGGTGGCACCATTGCCGTGAACTGGTTTTGGTTGTTTTTGTTCAAAAGTGAGCGTGCGAGACAGCATATTACACGGGGCTAGGATTTCATCAGCACATAGGCAAGCCTAATGGATTTCCACGCTCAGCACTCCTCTGCCAAGAAGCTGACTTTTAATATGGGAAATAGACCCCTGCTCAGGATGGAGCAGTCCTGGTCAACCTCAGGGGTCCAGGCACCACTGCAACTTTTTTTGTCAAAGCAGGGGGTTGTTTTGGAGGCATGTCCACGATGGAGTGTAACATTATAGGGGGCTGGATTTAACTGGAAACCGTAAGCGTTGATTGGAGCTAAACCCACCCGCGCACACGGTAGCACTGTCTTTTTGGCAGTCACTTGCAAAACTGGGCTTGATTGTCTGGAAGTGGGAGCAAAATTACCAGGAGAGGAGAGATGAGCTTTATATATAGTTAATTTGCTGTCTGCTATCTATGCTAACCTCCTCGCATTTTTCCATTCTGTCCTGCGGAACCGAGTATCCTGAGTTTTCAAGGGTAAGTAACTTTGTGATTACAATACATTTTTTTCAGCCTAAAAGCCATCCATAAAGTGAATGGGGCTACTCTTGTAAGGGCTTAATGCCTGATGTAAGAGTTGCATGATGTAGTCCAGAAGTAACACAGTTACCTCAATTACTGGAGTCCCACAAGGCTATTCACAGCAGCACTTAGGAAATGTTGTAGGCTCAGGCTCTGGTATTAGAAACTCCTCAGGGCAGCATGACCGTACACAGGATCTCATCAGTAGTTAACAAACAAGCCCTCTATGAGACACTAGCCACTTTTTGTATGAGGCTCTTATTTATTTCTCTTTATTTATTTATTTATTTACATCTCGAAACGAACGCGGTGTTATTAAAGCCGCGGCAAAGCGTACCGTCTCACCGTGTCGCTTTCCTGAAGCAAGGCGACACAGCGAGATGCCATGTGTACTTTTATGCTTTTTTACATTGTTATCAGGGAAAAATACGTCTTGCAATTTCCCAGGGGGCTCCCTGGGACAGTGTCTCAGTGTGAAAGGGCACCATGGGGCTGCCTTGGACAGTTTTCTTTCAATAAGGGTTGTTTGTTTTTGTTTTTTGTTTTTTTTTTTCCTATTGTACCACTCTGCTCTGCTGCTTCACTGATTCCCCAGCTGTTCTTCTGCGGGGTCTGAAGCCGAATGCAGAAAATCTGTAGCTGAACAGCTCAGAAATAAGCAGACGATCATGGCAAGCATGAGAAAACCACGCGTACATCTTTCTCTTTAGACATAATGGTTTGATTCTCTGTTGCGTGCTGGGGGCGCAACATGTAGTGGTTGTACCCGTGCTCCACAGGCAGAAATAACTCTGCAAGGTACCAGCCGGGGGGGTAACAAGACCTCGAGCATCCCACCGTCAGAGCTGGCGTAAGGACTGCAAAAAGGTTCCCAACAAGGAAACTTATTCTATTTTATTGTTACTTACATCCACGTGCAAAGCCGCGAGGGTCTCCCAGCTATAATTTAGGCTAGACCTAAGTAGGAGGAGTTAATTGTCCCGGGAGCATTGAGCTTTCCCTGACAGTGGACGACTATCACTCTGTTACACAAGGGAATGACAAGATTGAAGGCCCCTCCAATTGTTTATCTTTTTCTGTGTAATGCCCCAGAAGGCATCATTTCTTGTATGACTTCACATGGGGAAAACACAAGCAACCGAACAAACCATGTCTTTCCAATGACAGTCGACGGCATATCCACAATGTACTTCTGCTCAGTTAAAAAGTCCTTTTTTTAAAAATATATTCTAAAAATACACGCGATAAAAGAAATTCTGCAGGAACTTGCAATACGCTTTGAAAGTTAAAGTAGAATCATAGACAAAATGGGATCGAAAGGATCGAGAAAAGTCATTTTTCCCAGGGCGCAGGACTGCTTGCTCTTCCCGAGAAGTTTGTCTAGCCCATTATAGGTGGTTTTCTTGCAAATGATACCAGTAAATCCGCAGATTTCAGAAAATCGCAGATCAGTAAAATTCTTTGCTAACCTACGATTCATCATTTCATTCTGTAAGAGGAGGAGGGGTAGCAAGACGAATAACATTTGAAAAAGTAAGAGCATAACGTATACTACTTCCATAATCAATCCTTTTGATTTCTTCATTTGAAACATTTTAAACGTAAAATGTCATTCAAACACATTTGTAAAAAATAATGAGAAAGAAAGAGTCATGACTGAAGTATGTGGTGAACAACTTATTCAATGTGAAACTGTTTTCAGAAAAAATCGAATTTACTTGGTTGAAAGTTCTAATTCTGCTTTTTTACAAGGCAGACTAAAAAATCCAGCAGCTTTTCATCTGACTCCATTTCAATCAGTTTTATTTTAATTTTATTTAATTGAGTGAGTGCAGTAAGCTATGTCTACTTCACCCTCTCTGACAGGAGTATCATAGACGATATGCTTCTTAAAGAAATTGTGAAGTTGTTATTTCACTTCCGCGTAATCACGTTTTGGTGTGTGCGATCCATCAAATCCCCAACCAAATTGATGTTGTTGAACTTACCGCTATCTTTTATAGTTTTTTAACATTATCTTGTGAGTTTTTTTTATATTTTGAACATTATAATTCCCAGGTGCACTTCAAGCTTTGCAAACACGCTTTCTTAATGCAAGAAACTCTAATACCTTTTTTCTGCATCCCTAATGACGACAGGTACTGCCTACGCAGCTACGGATACGAACTTTACATACCATCTGGTTGAAACATAACTGCGTGGATTCGGATGCGTTAGAAAGCTTCACAGACAGGTCTGCTACAGCTCCCCTCGTCAGATGTGATTGCTAATGCCCACCCTACAGACCAATCTACCGAGGCGCAAAGTTAGACAACATCCCGGAAAGCCCCAGTCCACCGAATCCGAGCAGCGCACCCCTTTCCCTTTCAGCATCTTGCTCTTACTACCCTACAAGAACCCAAACCCACCGTTTCCATAAAAAAACAACGAAAACAAGGAATCGCCACTTTTTGAGACGTTTAGAAACACGGTTTCGGTATTTGCCAGCACGTACCTAAGCACAGCCATTGTTTCTGGCTCCATTTTTATCACTCTAGGCAATGGAAACTGTAGTTTCTATATTTAATGTATTGAAACTGCCTGGTCTCCAAGGTAGCAGGGGTATCTATATACGCTAGTAGAATACATTTCAGGCTCAATCACTTTGAAAGCCTGGATAATAGAGGAGCACTTGTACTTTGGATAACAAAGTTATTTCCTTTAACATCAACAAGCTGCTCAGCTAGTAACTGCATCAGGCATTGATTTTGTTAGCCTGTTTGTAGGCACTGCAGGGGCCTTTTTAACCGATAAAACTAAAAAATTTGCAGATCGTTCTTCATGTGCATTATTTCCCAGAGCAGAGCTGACAGGAGGAGCGATATTAATTTCAGGATTGCTGGTTTGAATGTCAGTGGAACATCTGTAGGACCAGCCCTGGATGTGTCAACCGCAACCTCCATGTTTTAAGACAGATTGAAGCCTGAACTTACATCTCCAGCCAAATTTTATACCTGGTTCCTATTGGGACTGTAAATGTGCAGTCACTTCCCAGACTTGCAGCTTAGATCCCACACTAACGGCTTGAACACGCAACTGGATTCAGATGTGGGCTTCTTCCTGCTCTACTCAAGTCTATGTATTTCGACGGGCCAAAAATCTGCCTATTTACTCATTTGTCATTACCAAGTGCTAAATTAAAAGTATCACAAGCTACCAGTTATATAGTCCCTCGCCATCTTTTTCCTTTTTTCTTGTGAGAAATGCTTGATCTCCATTTTTTTCCTTATATCGTGTGCTCTCTCCGAGTAGCAGTAGCACCGCAGTGCCCAGCACATCCCTCCTCCCACCCCTCACCATCTAACTCCTATTATCGGTAATGGGAACTAGGCATGTACATGAAAATGAAAGCAGATCCCTTAGTGGAAACTTTTTGACAGAAGTGTTCGTAACAACTTTTCAAAAAAAAAAAAAAACCAAACCCATGTCTCGTTTATTTTCCCCTTTCTTCCTCCCAGCTTTATGTCAGTCATCAATCGAACAGGAGACAACTCATTTCATTTCTGTGACACACAATGATGGACTTGTGTTACAACCCTGACTTATTTTGAGAACTTCAATTTCTCAAGCTGAAAGCCTGAATGTCCCATGCTTGGAAGGGCTATTGATCTGATGTAGATGGACAGCTCAAGAGGAACTGATACATTCCTTACAGCAATTTTTTTCTGACCACTACATAATGTAGACTTTCTGGTTGTTTGTTGACATCTACAAACTTTGATTCTGCGATTTAACTGATACTCTTTTGCCGTTTCTACTCAATATTTCCCTGTACTATTTGATGCAGGAGTTATTTATTATCTACTACCTGGAATGGAAAAGCTGGTTCACTGTGATAAAATGTACGAATTCATAAGGCGGCAGGAACCTATAAATGCACATCACAATAGGGCAGCTGCAAATGTGGGCCGCTTCCAGATCCTAATCCTTCCCGGTGCCTTTCGGGAAATATAATGCCACCACGGAAGGGGTTTGGATACCCAACTCCCTGCCTTAGAGAGGAGAGACCAGCCATTGCGGCCAGCACAGACCACCTCGCCTTCCAGCAGGGATGGAATCAAAGCTCACACCGCAATTTAATCAAGGAGGCTAATTTTGCTCCAAAGCAGGATAAATACCAGATATCCACGTCTCCTCCTTTCTGGGTTTTCCCCTGGCTTTGCCTCGACTCCCCCCCGTTGCTTCTTCTGGGTGGACAGCAGGTACCTGTCAAGCGTGGGGACGTCACCGAGATGGCAGAGCCCCAGCTCCGCGCCGGCAGGAACAGCCTCTTGGCTGTCTGCAGATCACAGGAAACAATTCATTCCACTCTTAATGATTTATATAATTTCTTTGGACTCGCTCCTGGCTTATGAGGTTTTCTGCTTTTTCTGTTATAGCTTCGAGAACCAAACAAGAGTCTTTCAAAAAGCGGGGGGCAGCTCCTTCAGCCCGGGGAGCTCTGTGTGACAGAATTAGCGTACGTTAATACCAGCCCAGAATCAGTCCCCGAGTTTCATTATCAGCCTTGCCTTTAAAGGAGGGCCTCCTCCTACAGGACTAATTTAGAGCAATGAAAATTAAACTGCATCTCATCTAATAGTCAAAAAGATCTGCAGAAATTGTCCTCGTTTAAATACCAATTCAACTCTTTTCTGTCACAGCAGGCTAGTGTATCCATTTTTTTTCTTCTAAAAGCCAAATACTATTCAAACAAAACAGTCACTTCCACGTTAATTATACGAAAGAAAAAAAAAAAAATAAAGTGGAAAAAAGGGAAGAAAAAAGCGACGTGAGAAAAAAAAACCAAAAAGGATATTAAAGCGTTTTATGAGAACCTAGATTGTGCAACTAAAGCACGATGTGGTCTTAGACCTTTACTTTGTGCACAGAGCCAGACTTTATTCTTTGATTTGATGCATAGGATCACAGTTTATTATGATTATAATGGTTATAATTTTGTTGACATTTGAAAGAAATCAGGAAGGAATAAGGAATAGAGGTAAACGAGGTTGCTGCAGAAAAAGCATCTGTGATTCAGCCGATGGGAAGAGATTGTTAGCACCGAAGAGCGCTAACAAAAACCTAAATAGCTTGCCCCACCCCAAAAATCTCTCTCTCTGTTAGCGTTGGGCTCTTTATTTGAGTTAAATTCGCAGTGAATTAAGAACAAAGACTTTGGGGCTCTTGGAGTATTAAGGGCAAGTGTATTTTCAATCATAATGGCCCGTTTAGAAATGATGGGGTCAGATTCTCTGCCCGTTGGACCCTTGGCACCAGCAGACCCCCGGCTGCTAGCATCTCATCCGCACTGCAGAGGAGGCCCTTCCGCAAGGAGAAGACACCAACAGTTACAGAGAAGACACCCGTTTAGGTGTCCCTCTTCCAACCTGAGCATTTCTCATAAAAAAAAATCCCAAGCTGGTGGGATAGCAAGGCTTTGGAAAACTGATTCAGCTCAGGCTTCTCAAACTTTTTTTTTTTTTTTTTTTCACAGCGTGACCTATATTTAAATAACTCTCCAGTTTTTTTTCCCATCACAAAACCACCATCTCACGCACAAAATCCCACATAGTATCTGTCACTGGCACCTCAGAGGAGCAAAGTACTTGCAGAGAACTCAGTATTTTCCTATTAATAACTTCTTCCCTCTCGCGCTGGAAGATACTGGGGGGCTCGGGTCAAGGCAGATCTCTGATTCCCGTGTTGGAAGGCCAGAAACATCCCACCCAGCTGCTCGTGCCATGAGCGTGGTCACCTCTCCTCTGGGCAGCTTGGAAAAATCCTTTTTTCCCGGTGAGAAGCAGCCGTGCTCCCAGCTTTTCCCCCTGGAGGCCCATTTCCCAGCTCCTTCCCACCCATCACTTGTTATCCCGGATCTCCAGGGTGGCGGTGGGGCGAAGGGTGTCATTTCTGACAGCCTCTGCGGAGCCGTCCCTCCACCGTATGGAAAAATAATGAAAAAATATTTTAAAAATAGGGAAAAAAAATATGGAAATTCCTGGTTAAAGCCTCTACTTGTACAAAAAGCATAACAGCTTGCATGAACTGCAGCACTATGACTATTGCTGTTAATGCTTCCAATGACATCATTGTTTTCCAAATTACAAAGTGCAGAAGACTGGTTTGGGGAAGCCGAAGAGAAAGGGCTGAAGGCAGCGAGGGTTTTAAAGGACGTCAGAAGCAAAAGACGTTTCTTTAGATTCTCCTCCTTATTTCACTAATTCCTTTATGTGCTCAGATTTGGGGTTTTTTTTTTGGAAAGTGTCACTGCACCAATGTCCGGTTGAATAAAACCCTAAATACCACCAGACCTACCTCAGACCCCCGTGCTAAGTTTGCCGTTACCATCCCTGTTCACACGCTCCCCTGTACAGTTACTTTTGTGTGCGCAGTCAATCTCCCGGCTTTCAACCGGAGTGATTTTTGAAGCAAATATTGAGCAACACAGAAAGGCACTAAAATACAGAACGCATTGCGGCTATTGCGGTTTCATGCCGCACTTTACATAAATACAAGGAGCTTTTGTCAAGATTTCTGGTTTAGGAATCCAGGCTGTTTACTGCCCATGCACTTGAAGGGGTTTTTTTCTCCCCTTTAGGCAGGAGGAGGCTCGAGGAAGACTAGCAAGCTGCTTTTCCAGGTGCTGGAATAGTGCAAAGCAGTTGAACCATACTCATGGATGGGGGCCATCTAACTCGTATGGCCAACAGCGTGTTTTCCTTTCTGGCAGTGCTTTTGTTCCAGGTGGAATAGTCTTTCATCCACATGAAGGAAACTCTTGTTTGTCTCACTTTCAGGTAACGGCCTGTAACCACCCAGCTGCGGTCAAGTATGGAACCTATAGGCACATAGATATATACTGTACTCATGCAGACATACAGGCTTATACCTTTCTCATGCATTACACACACCCGGTGCTGCGTACCAAATTAATTGAAGAAAAAATAAGGGCATTTTTTCCTGCTCTGTTAATGCCAGAAAGCCCCAGCGTAGCTGCAGGATAGAGAGCGCTTTTACAACGCAGACGCTCCAGACCAGGTTCCAGCTGTCGGAATTTTATGTCCTTGAGATACTTCTGGAATAACAAAGTGTCATGCACGTCCCTGCCAGTACACGAGATCAGCACATGAGATCAGACGTACAGATGTTGCCTCCACATCCACCCACTGGCATCTTATTATCAGTTTAGTTAGTATCCTCCACCCATTTCCAGCCAACTAGGAAGTCAGGAGTTGTAATTTGTGAGAATGAGCTGTATAGCAACCATTTATCTGAAAAACAAACCTCTGCTGGCAAAAACTTAGGAAGCAAATAAGAATCTTATGGAGGTTTTCTGTCTTGGCACACGTAGGTAACTAACAGGGAATGCTGTGATTACACAGTCCCGTGAGCAGTGGTACCTCTCAGAGGTGAAGGAAGGGACACGGATTAGCATCGGCCACACAAAAACTTGCTTTAGTTGACATTATCTTTGGGATGGAACATCACAGACCAATGTACCTGACTTCCTTCACCCTGCCCTTGTTAAGAAATAAAAGGTTGAGTGTAAATTCAGGCTTGTGGGTAATGCTGTCAGGGGAAATAGCCACGTCGTGGTGGCAGGGAGACGGTGGAAATGGTCAACATCTGCCTCTTCCAAAGGGGACCAGCACTGCCAGACAGCCGGGGCCTTCGCTTAGGAATTGATGAGCACCAACCACAAGGGCCAGGAAGGAGATCTCTTCATATCCCAGGTCATCAATGGATTTCCAGCAGCGATATTATTTCTACTTGTTTAACGTGGTAATCTTATCGGGACCGCGCACGGCACAAAGTTATGAAGAGGGAAACAAGCTTGGGAGGAACAAGTGAGTGAAGATAAGCGTTGTGTTGTTAATTGCTCAGTTATTAAATCCAGGAAGAAGGTGGGTTTGGATTCACTGCCATACAGACTGGTATTCTGGCAAGTGGGGAAAGACATCTGCTCGGCCCAGGCCTCCGCTGTCGGCGTGTATGATCACACCTTTCTAATGAGCATCTAAAAGCACTTCCTGAGCAGAACAAATCCAGCCTCACGCTAGTGCCCTCTTGCAGCTTTGGGGACCGAGAGGTTTAACAGCCCAGAGGAGCCACTGAGCTGGGTCGGGCGATGCTGAGCCACGGGGGTCTGGTCCTCACGGTCCGGGTGCTGCAGCAGAAGGTAGGTCCGACCCCATCGCCCCACACCCCTGCGCTCCCCAAAGGAGGAAGGACAGCAATTTGCCTGTTATGTTTTTCCTCCTTTGCTGCAATTATGATTCCTTGCTTAAGTTTCCAATCTTTAATTGGGTTGGAAAATTACAGTCACAGCACGGTGGGAGGGGGGGGGAGAATATCCCAGCTACTCTGCCTGACTCAAACGTCTGTTTTCATTTACTACACCATGCTCCTGAGATACTTTGTTAACTAGACTAGAATAAGGATATCTTGAATTAAAAAGATATTCTGCCCTTCCTGGCTGCTCTGCCTCTCCATGTGCATAGCGAGGTGCCCAGGACTGCCTCTGCAGGGGAGTTTGGCCCGGGTAGCTTTATGTAGGAGGTGATATAAATAGATAAAAGCCTCACTCATGGAATATAAGTTTATTTCTACATATACCTTCCTCACTGGCACACAATGTAATGTAATCTACGTGCGTGACTCTTTCTTGCCAAAGAGGCCCACTCACAAGTTTTCTGTTGCGCACAGCTATTAATGTTGCAGTTCTGTTCCTAGGAAAAAAAAAACGTGCCACTACAGAAAAAAAAAACTGCTTAAGTTTCTATTGCACAACACACAAACAAACACAATACTTTCTTAATCAAGTCCCCTAGTGCAATTAAGCAAACCGTAGAGGGTTATAAAGCGTGTTTTCTCGCACCTGCCTCCCCACTGGCAGGAGCAGAGTTAGAACATTTCTAATGACGGAGCTCACTCTTCCCTGGGATACAAAGACCGTTCAGCTGATGGTAATGAAGGAGGCCAATTTAGCTTAAATCCCGCCCCTGCCCCCCCAAAAAGTTGGGGGAAGAGGTCAGGAATCGGCGCACACCGAGCAGTACAGAGCGACCCGGCACAGTTCCACTTCAAAAGGTTTGAAGTGCATCACTGATGCAAAGCCGAATTCAGAAAAACGCAGCCTGGGACAACCGCACTGTGTGTGGCTCTTTCCAAAAGCGGCTTTGACTTTCAATTCCCGTTCAGACATAGACAATTTAAGGTTAACATTAATAATAACAGCAACTTCCGTTTTATCCTCAGAATCCTTTCTCTTTTTATTTTGCAGTAAGTTCTGCGAATGTAACACCTTAGAGGGCAGATCCTGGAGTATGCTAAGTGCAAAGGTTTGGACTATTTACAAGCTATCAAACATAACAGCCAGGTTTTAGCACCTAAGCTGGTGCTCGGTTCGTTGCAGAAGAGCAGCAGCACTCAAATGTATAGCTATTGTATGGCTAAGCCGAAGTGATAGTGAGAGCTGGTCGCATTTAATGCCAAATCAGTCTCTCACTTACGGCTGTGGACCCTTTCTGACTTCAGATGGCAACATATGATCCATAAATATGGATGGGTTTCTATAGTTATGCTTAACCTATAGAAATAGAGATAATTGTTAAGATCCATGGGCTGTATTCTGCGAGCTGAAGCCAAAAGGCTTCCGTGGTTATAACCGAAGTCTATAAATCCATTACTTTATAAATATCCCATAGCACCCTTAAGATACACATATAAGCTGGTTTTCTATTTAAAAAGGCAGTCATTTACTGCCCCTTTTCTCATTTTAGAAAATCACTAGACACATTTGGTGACTGATAGACTTGGCTCAACTACACACATCTCTCATGGAGCATCAAGGCTGAAGCACGACTTCTAATTCAGAAAAAAAAAATAAAAAAATAAGCCACACGCTTAAAGAAATTCAACTTATTTACTGTCTTAGGGTGAAGCCTACAGTGGTGGAGCTAGAGGGATACTACCTTTCCTTCACAGCACTCCAGCACCTCGGTTGTAAGTCTACGAGATGTCAGAGCTCTTTTGAACATCCTTCTAATGGGCAAATCGTGCCAAAGCCAGAACTAGAATATCTCTTACTTTGGTCCCTTGGCAAACCAACCAGCTCCAGGAGACGTTCCCCCAGACGCAGCTTTCACCTTAAAAATCAAGCCAGTGCTACTACTCTTTCCTTTCATCATCACTAAATTCATCCTCTGTTAGAAGAAAACGCGGTTCAGCACTGTGACATCCCATGAAATTATGAAGCACTGCCTGAGCTGAGAAAATGCGTAGGCATTTGTTTGTTTTCGATCCGAGGCCGTTGATAATCACCTGTGGTTTAGTATTTGTACAGTACACTGAAAATAGGCAAAGTTCACCCTAAAGTGCCAGCACAGACTTCCATTAATCTCCAGCTCAGTCCCTTAAAGGAGGAAGTAACAACTCTGTAATGATAAGGCTCGTGGCAGCAGCCAAAGCGCTTGAAGGTCTGTTCTTGTAAAGAAAATTTTTCAATTAGTTAAAGAAGCCAGGAGCATCAGCTTTCAAAAAAAAGAGCTTCCTTATGAATCTTTGATCTCTCTCACTGTACCATGTTTCTCATGAAAGACAGTCGTAGTGGCACTGTTTAAATAACATCTACAAAACAGTTCAATTTGCAAATCAGTAGGATTACAGTTTCCTTTATAATCTTTATTTAAATGAAGTAGCGTGAATGAGCTGTTAAATTAAGGGCTTGTCTATGAGAGTTGTGTCCAACTAGAAGTGGCCAATACTTGAAAATAACAGGGAAAAAACTCATGATTCATAGAATCATAGAATCATTTAGGTTGGAAAAGACCCTTGGGATCATCGAGTCCAACCGTCATCTCCACTCTACAAAGTTCTCCCTTACACCATATCCCTTAACACCACATCTAAACGAGTCTTAAACACATCCAGGGATGGTGACTCCACCACCTCCCTGGGCAGCCTACTCCAGGGTCTGACCACTCTTTCTGGGAAGAATTTTTTCCTAATGTCCAGCCTAAACCTACCCTGCTGCAGCTTGAACCCATTCCCCTCTTGTTCTATCGCTAATTACCTGTGAAAAGAGACCAGCACCAACCTCTCTACAGTGTCCTTTCAAGTAGCTGTAGAGAGTGATGAGGTCTCCCCTCAGCCTCCTCTCCCTCAAATTAAACAGTCCCAGCTCCTTCAATCGCTCCTCATAAGATTTATTCTCCAGGCCCTTCCCCAGCTTCATTGCCCTCCTCTGCCCTCGCTCCAGCACCTCGAGATCTCTCTCATATTGAGGTGCCCAAACTAAAAGCAGAAAAAAAGGCCGATTTAAAATGCCTGATCTCGGTTTTGGTCCTAGAGTCTCAAAACCAAAGAGATTTATCCAAGTGGTTTACCCACCCTCTTAACTACCTGTAATTCATGCTTTTCTTTCAGGACATTTCTGTTTATGAAACTCGGATAAGAATAATTTCCGAGCACACCAGAAGCTGGGCATGGCCAGTTGTCCCTGCTGTGCTGGAGAAGATCTGCGTGCTCCCTGACAGCACTGTTACAAAGCCAGTCCTCGTTGGGTGTACGCGGTGTTGCAGGTCTCCAGTGGGGGCTGTACCCCATGTTCCCCACCCCTTACTCCATCCAAGTAGAGAGGCGGCAAAATCAAGCAGGGAGGTGTGCGTGTGGAGGTGTCTCTTTGAAAGGCTAGAAGCAATCATGGGGTACACTGAAGGGAAGACACATTTTGAGTCTCGCGTGGAGGAGCGAGTCCCAGAAAGGCAGAGCATGGGAGACAGAAGGAAGAGATAGAAAGACCTTTGGCTTGCCCTCAAGTCCCCTCCTAGGCCAGAAGATGTCTCCTATTGCCCCAAAGCCCTTTACAAGAGATGTCCCCAAAACCCTGCTGCTTCTTCCCCAGGACGCAAAGATTTGTAAAGTGAAATGTTGGTCTTCTATTATAGTATGTTTAGCCAAAACCTGTTCCCTGCCTGTAGCCTACAGATTGAAAAACCTGGACAACCACGGATCATAGAATCATAGAATCGCCTAGGTTGGAAGGGAACTTTCATATCACCTAGTCCAACCATCAACCTAACACTGACAAAAACCATCACTAAACCGCATCTCTAATAGAACCCACCATCTCTTCAGCTGCAATGGGAGCACATTCACCTCATCACAGATTTAAGAGTTATTACTCCTACCGCAAAGTGTGATGGCAGAGGTTATGTTCCAAAAATGAAAATGTCACTGAATTACATAATCATCAGTTTAGCTTTATATATATATATATATATATGCGCACAAATATGAAATTCAAATTCCTAACATGCTCCTTCAGATTGTCAAAGTTTTCCAGTGTTCTTGTGGTTGGTAAAGCGAGCACGAGCAGGTCCTGAGCGCCCCGTAAGCGGCAGAAATGCCCGATGGTGTTAGCCAGCAGAGGCAGCACAAAATACTCATTCAGCATCCAAGAGATCAGGCTTTTTTTTTTTCTTTTTTTTTTTTTTTTTAAATACGGTAAATGCCAACTTAGAGTAGATGTAGGATATTTCAGTGTTTATGACGAAAATATACCAGAACATAACCGCATATTTCATAATAAAAAAATTGCATCTTGAAAGCATTTTTGACAGGGTTCCACTTTAGAAGTTAATGGCAACATCAGAGGCACAGGAGTCCTAGAATAAATGGAAAATTGGCTCCAAATATTAAAGACAGAGAGCAAGAAACCAAGAAAAGCATAGTCATAGATGGATGATACTGCTTTGGCAGGAAAGGTAAACAGTGAGGAAACATACTGCCAGATGCAAAAAGACTTAGATCATTAAAAAGGGAAAGAGATGAAAAAACCATTCAACACAAATAAATTAGAACAGTATCACCAATATTGTCTGTCAGCATTTCTGCTATAAATCCTGGTTCACAGGAGTGTATTCCACATCTGAAAAAAATATCTCCCGAATGGAACTTGGCATGCCAGATTTCTGGCCTGTATTAGCATGTCTTTGGTCTTCACTAAGTTTCGTGAGACATAAATGGAAATTTAATTTGGATCCACGATGTTTCCGCTCGTACACACGATACAGCCCCGCCAGTTTGCGTTACCTGAAGTTTGAAGAAGCCTTCAATAATTGTTTTTTTTCTCCTCTAGTAAAAACAATACACAAGCTATTAGAGTTTAATGTTAGATGCTTTAAATTTTGTAACAGCGTTTCTTTCAAAACGGCTCAACGTATCTTCAATACAAAATGTTAAGGTGGGGCAGGAAAGAACTGATGATGGCTGTTACGCTAATAATTCACCTTTGAAAGGGATGTCTGTCTACATACTTCTGAACTATCAGCCTCTCCTTAATACAACTTCACTAAATACAGACTGATCTAAAATCCAAGAGCAATCTCCAATAGACAAGACCAAGAAGTAGTAATTTTCAATAAACTTCTGCAAGAAATACCAGTGAGCTTAAAAAAAGAAAAAAAGGTGATTTAATAATCTGCTGAATTCATCCTAGCAAAAATCTGGTTCATATCTCACCCATCCCATTATTAATCCGTACCATTTTGTTTTTTAATCTGATCATCAATTGAGTAGGGACTTGAATATTTTTACAGCAGTCTTTCAATTCACCGTAGGAATTCTTCTGGAGGATACAGCATTATCTTCTACTAGAAGCTATAACATTTTAGGCTGATATTATAGATTTTTCCTTTGGTAGACTGTTCTGCTATATGGATACAAAGAATTTCAAGAGATTCAAGAGTGGAAAATTGAATTAAGTATAAATTGTTTAAATAAATGTATGTGTACAGTAAAGTGCCTTTGAAAAATAAGGCTACAGCTATGTATGTGCCGGTAAAAATGAGAAATTCAGAGCTAGGAATAGGTCATGCCCTATAATACATGGTGCGCATCGCTGCTGCCTTTGGAAATTCAGCTACTTCACCTGTCCCCCTGATGTGATGAAGACAGAGGGAGTAAGATAAATTGCTCTTCATAAAAGAGATTAGGCCAGAGCAGCAAAACTTTATTATAGCCAGCAGAAGGGAAAACGAAGAACAAACAAACTATCTAGAAAGCGAGGGGATGTATTTACTGCTGACCATTGCTACTTTACGGACTCTGCGAAGCGCTCCCAGCAGCCTGTCCTGTTGTTTTGTCTTCTGGGTGACTTTGGTGTCTCCAAACTGTCACCTCTTGTATAAATAAGGTCTTATAGGAAAGGGGCTCTTGGGTTCCTGAGCCGGTGACTCAGCCAACGAGTGGTTTGGATTCGGGGTTTTCCTCATCCTGTCATCACAACCCACATTCCTTAGCGAGGCTTTGTCAGAGATCTTGACTCACGGGCTAAAACCTCGACACGTCTACAAGCAGTTTCAGCTTATTACTTATTTATTTATTTGTTTGTTTATTTACCTGCAAGAAAATACACATCAGGCTTTTGCACACTGAAAAAAAAAAAAAAACCCCAAAAAAACCCAAATCAAAACAACAGAACCAAACCCTCACCCTGGATCTTTCTTACAAGTGAACCGGGAGTGACACGGAACATGAGGAACCCCTAAATGGCATCGGGCACCAGGCAGAGCATCCTTAGTCCTGGCCTATGGGTGGTAACAGCAGGTCCCAGCGGGACGCACAGCAGACACGCGAGGAGGTGGAAGTACTGAACGCATTATGCCTTTTTCCAAAGACTGCTTTTTTTTTTTTTCTTTTCCTGCCCATTGCATGTGTCCTGAAGAATGAGTTATGGAGTGCTGCAGCTCCAATGGAGGCTTCACCCCCGCCCGGTGTGTGTGTAACACACCGGAAAAATATCAGCACACACTTCACAACAGAGACACTAGGAGATCCCACAGGTATACAGAAAGCATATGAAAAAATAAGCACATTAGCATAGCTGAATGCAATAAAGTACCGGGGAGATAAACCACTACTTTGAAAGTGAAGACCGAATGCATCGGAGGAAAGAGGAAAGACAAAAGCAGCAGCTCACGCCTCTGCAAACAGGCGAACCAACAAAAGCAGTTTATTTTCTTGCCTTCCAGCTTCTCCTTTCCACGTAACCCTTGTTTTCCAGCTTCCATTGTGTCTCGTTTAAATATTTTAGCTCTCCGGATCTTTTACTAAGCTCCCCGCACATCCGCGCAGCTATCTATAAATAAGAGAAACCTGCTGCACATGCAGGTCCTCGCTTCGTGCTGGGAAACACGACGTCGGACTGGAAGCCGACCTTATGGGGAAACATTGCCCTGCGAGGTAAGTAAAACCCCAGCTGACTTCATTGGACCAGAAATTTCCCCATGGGGCTCAGGGATCTACCCCTTCTGTCAACGCCCAGGTCTGGAAAACGGGTGGCCGAGCTACGTGCTATGGCCTGAAGAGCACAAAATACAGAATTTTCCACCACATCCACGCCTCACAGCACCTTTGGTCGCGCTTCCCCGTGGTGCTTTCTACTTTCGGCATTTTGCTTTCTGAATTTTTAAGGCAGGGGCCATATCTCTGCAATATCTTCCCCCATCTTCTTAATCCAGCTTAGACGGACGCTGAAAGGGAACACGACAGATTCATGCCTTGGAAGAAATGCTGAGAAAATTCATACGTTATGAAGGTATTGAGGGCGATACCTTAAAGTTACACTGTGATTTGTGCTGAACCGGCACGGTAACGCTCCAATTTCTGCTCACTGCTGGACACAGCTTTTTCTATGCTTCCTACTCATACAGCTCAGCGCCTAAATAAGTTTTCTGTGTAGTTTTTGTCCTTTATTGGTAGACATTTATCCTGGGGGAAATGTTTGGGGTTTTTTTTCCCCTCCTAAAATCTCTCCTCCACAAACTGTTTTCTGCTGCTGTTACGTGACTTCGTGTCCCTGTAGCATAAATTACAGTTTTAAAAAAAATAATAATAAATTCCCCTTTGAATTTCTCTTTAACTCATATTTGCTATATCTCCAAAATGGGTAAAAATGCTTTTAAAAAAATAAATATTTTCCTTTAATCTATGATAACTGAACAGACGTTTGCTAAATGAAGCCAACAGACATGAGAGGATTCGTTAAGTATTTGAGTTTTCTGACACTGCAGATTGGAAGGGAGCAGCAAGGGGCTTTGCCAAAGACAGGACTTTGAACATTATTTTTTTTTTCCTTCGTACCAGCAATGTATGGAATTGAGGAGTTACAGCAACTGTACATGTAATGTCGGACTATTGCAGTATTAAAGAAACTGTGCCCTTTCCCACCACACACAGCATCCTCCGAAGCAGATCATATAGGTAACAGCTTAAAAACGCAAGCACCATCTTTAAGTATTAAAAATGATACACAGCAATAATAGTGAATCAATAGCATTCCTTTCAATAATTTCTGAACAATAACAACTGGAAAACAATGGCACGGATTCATTTCAGCTTCTTAAAACCTTAAGCTCCTGAAATCAGTCTTCATATTAGCATCGGATACAGCAACATTCTGATTTAAATTATTGACAGCCTGAACCAAATTAGTTAGCGTCTCATCTAGTTTCAACAGTCTGCTATTCATTGAGTCGTTCAGATGTTGGATGGATTCCATCAACATCTCCTGAACACACTTTTTTTTTTTTTTTTTTTTTTAAGCCAATCTGCTGCTCTCTGGTTCCTTTCTGACACTTCCATCCCTTCCTAATATAATGTTCCCTGAGCTATCACCCCTCATTTCCACACGCTCGTTCTCTGTCATCTTCACTTTCTACTCTTACTTTGCATTTTCCTCCCATCTCCTTATCTTACATTGTGTTCCTTATCAGCTCCTGTGACATGACGGTTCTTTTCTTTTTACAGTTCTTAATTGTTTCCTAGGGATCACTACTGGAAAGGATGCACTGTCATTGCCTCAAAACTGAGTTTTGATACACAAGTGGTTTTACACTGAATACATAAAAGCATCTCGGAAGGGAAAAAAGCCACCAGCCTCAGGGAAAACCTTAAAGCCACATTGCTTTTCATGTAGGTACCGGAATTCCCCCTCACTCTAAAGACCGTACAAAAATGGAGCGCTTCCTCCATGGTTACTCTTCTCCTTCCTGTACTTTGATGTCTCCTGACGCATCCTCACAGTCTTACCCACGTTCCCCACAAGTTCACTGCTGGACTGGCGGGATGTCACCGGGTGGAAAGAGCGGCTGAGCAGGGGCGGCAGGCAACGTGGAAGCCGGGAGAATGGGAAACACGGGAGGAACACAGCTTTGCGAAGGACATATTGAGAAACGTGGGAGACTTCATCCGAGGACCGAGACAGAAAACCCCCTTCCGGGAAAAGTCTTTCTGACAAACATAAAGATGTGTTTGTGTTTAGGTTGATGCACAAGAATAGCAGAATGCCTTTTTTTTTTTTCCACATCCCAGACGCATTTTCATCTTTAAGAATCAGTGTTAAAAATTAGAGCCCCTTTCGTGCTCTTCTTTCAAAATTACCGGTCTCCAGTTCCCCATGCATCCTCCTTAAGTGACATAATTTCAGCTCCCGCTTACACCAGAACAGCTTTTTCCTCTGCATAAGCTCACGGTTACAGAGCTCGGTGTAGGTGCAGTGGCTCAGATAACAAACTCAAACCCGAGGTAGCCTCAAGTGCCAGCCTATCAATGAGGGCTCTGCTTATGTTTGTCATTCCCAATCTGCTACTCTCTATTCTAATTGCACGTATAAATCAACTACCAGTTTCAGGCTAGCAGGGAAGAGAGGAAAGCCAGTCTGTAAACCCGATTGCAGGTGAGGAGGAAAGAAGAGGCGCCAGTAAGATTGCTAGGCTAATCCCATTTATCACAGAGGGAAAAAGAGTATTCTAATCTGAAGGATGTCATATCTGGCCAAAAAAACCACCATCATACTGCAGCATGTCAGAAGAGAAGGCTCCGGGGAGACCTTCCAGCCCCTTCCAGTGCCTAAAGAGGCTCCAGGAAAGCTGGGGAGGGACTCTGGAGCAGGGAGGGGAGCCATGGGATGAGAGGGAACAGTTTGTAAACTGAAAGAAGCGAGATGTAGATTACATATTAGGAAGAAATTTTTCACTCTGGCGGTGAGCCCCTGGCCCGGGTTGCCCAGAGCAGCTGTGGCTGCCCCATCCCTGGAGGGGTTCAAGGCCAGGTTGGACGGGGCTTGGAGCAACCTGGGCTGGTGGGAGGTGTCCCTGCCCAGGGCAGGGGGGTTGGAACAAGATGATCTTTAAGGTTCCTTCCAACCCGAACCATGCTATGATTCTATGATTTTACTGAGTTGCTCTCGTATCCCAATCCTGTCCTCTCGTAACCATCTGGGAGCAGGAGACGGCAAGACCCGCAAAGGGAGCAGCCACTTATACGATTTCCCATCCAACACATGTGATTTTGAGGAAGGTACCAACATTTTAGGGCAACTATAAGTTTTTCTGACCTAAAAAGTCACACAGTTGGCTGTGGAGGGACTGAGAAGTTGAGCTGTGGACTCTACATTACACTGTGCCTTCCTTGGCTCTGGCCTGGGACTTCTTGACTCTGCAAACCTGGGCCCTTTAGAGCCCTAAAGCAAACGTTGCTCCAAAGCTGCCTGATTGAGATGGTTCAGAGCAGGGCAAATATCAAGAATCACCAAAACAGACACACGCACAGTTTTAGTGCATTTCTGGATGGCTGCGTGAAGGTGTTAATCCCCTACATACAGCCATTAGCAAAGAATTCATTATTCTGCCCTGTGAGTTATCCCTCTATTAAACGTTAGGAAGAATTAGCCTAATATTTACAGTCAGCTATTTGTTATGTTAAAGAGGTATTTGCCAAATCTTCAGCACCTCCACCACATGCAGAAAATCATACTTTAAATGAAGTAATTCTGAATTAAACAAGTGTGCTAGTACTACTAGTGGGATTTATAGTAACCAATAACGGTCTAAGAATGTATTTCACAGATTGCTTCTTTATATTGCAAAATGAATAGAGTTTTATATCTGAAGAAACAAATCTGCACATTAAAAATCAATGTTTCTCATGATACACACTTGGTATTATTTCTGGGAATGCTACAGCTGGCATGCACAGCCTAGTTAAAATATTATAATTTACTTGACTGCATGCATAGTCGATTTGCAGTCAAAACTGCCACTTACTACATGGGAGGAAAAACAATGACTTCCATGCTACTGGAAACATCAAAGGTACTTTTTGCACTACTCCCCCTCAAAGCCTCCTGGGAAAAACCCTGACTCATAAGCTTTCCACTGGTTACTAGAGTGCTTCTTAGGTTTGAAAAAAAGAAAAAAAAAAAAAAAGAAAAAATCATATTTTGCTACAGTACCTCCACTGCAAAATCCTCAACAAGCAGAATGGATTGAAAAATTCAAGCATGACTAAAAAGTACATTCCCCACTAGTCAGTGAATTTTGCTCCCTATTTGTCACTGCCACCTTGGAGAGCCGTGAGCATTAATAATGCATGGGTGCTAGGAATGTATTAGCAACTAACCTTGCGAAGAAAATCAACTGGGGACGCAGAAGAGCTGTTAAAAAAAAAAAAAAAAAGGAAAAAAAAAGAAAAAAAAAAGGGGGGGTTGGGAGGAGGAAAAAAAAAGAAACAAAGTCAGAGCTCTCTGGTATCCTCTTATTTATTGAAGAGATTCGGGGAGAAGCCTCAGGGATGGCGGCAACTATGTATCACTGTAAAGTAAGGCTGAAAGTCCCTGGAATGGGGTCGTAATTGAGTTCATTGATCACATTCAGGAGGAGGGCCACCCCCCACCCACGGAGCTCCCCGGCACCGGCCACTTCCAGCAGAAGAAATACCTCAGAGGATAAAGGCCATTTATGCAAATTGGCGGTCGGAGCAGAAACGTCTGTATTAAACACGTGTTTTTAAGGAAAAGCTTCATCCTGCTCTTATTCGTCGTCGCAGCTATTTTGCATGTGCTAATTGTGATCGAGTTGACTGGGAAATCAGTCGGCGCGCGCCACGTTTGCTGACCAGTTTTTTGCTAGGCTGGGGACCAGGGCAGCGGGTGGGAAAAACCTTCACCCTCACCTACACCTCCAGCTGAACCGTAATGATCGTGGGTTTACCACCACAGCTATTCAAACGTGCTTATTTACATCGTTTAGTTTATAGTGCCGTGATAACATATGGATTTTATTCTCGTTTTGAAACTCTTCAGTCCTTTCAAATCCAAGTACCCAAAGATATCCAGTACCCAATGAAAATATTCTGCTTCCTAAAATAAAACGGGCTTACCATTACACTTCTATAGTTTGAAACAATTTGTACACTAAGCTGCTATATCCCGCTGTTAGACTTGGCAGTAATGGTTTCAGTTATATATTTATGTCCTGCCATCTCCTTTTAATATATATTGTTTATATTCCAAGGCCTATTTTCTGGTATAACAATCATTACAAGTTTTACATGGAACATAGTTGCTTTTTTGTGTTATTAGCCAAAACAAATATTGTGTTTAAATCCACCTTATTGATTCACTTTCTCAGTGAATGTACCCAACTTGTCAACGTAACGGGGAGACAGAGAGGAATATTCGTAAGGTCTGCAGAAAAGGGAAAATAACATGGTTTTCCTTGTGCCTTCTGCTGGGTATATAGACAAAAAAAAAAGAAAAAAAAGTCATCTATTTGCCCCAGAATTATCTCTGCAGAGCTATACTCCTGCTCCTGAAATAATCAGAATGACCTGATGCTCCCAGCAAAACTATTTGCTTTGTAACTCACCAGTCGTATTTTTAGTTACCCATTGCAGACCTTCATGCAATTAATTCATTAAGCTCATTATGACTTAATGTTGCATCCAAAATTCAAAGTTCTATATATACAATTTAATCTTTGGTCATTTTTTATTAAGATGAGCTTTGAATGAGCTATATTCCCCAACAGAAGGATTGGGCCAACTCCCTAATTAAATGCCGCAGCCTGTGGATAAGCTGGAAACCTTACTGTGACACAATCCTCCTGCTTTTCACCTGCTTCCCTAATACTTATCAACTAATTCATGCCATTCTTCTAATCTTTATTTGATGTTGAAGACAAAATAAAGTTAAAAGACACCTGCTGGTAGATAGATTTTCCACTGAACATGCTTACACAGGCCTTCAGGAAAACTAGATTCTGGCATCCTAAGAGGATCACATGATTAAGATCTGAAGATTGAGAAGAGAATTGGTTCAGTACCAGTTTCCCATTCTCATTACAATTGTTCTCCTGAGAAATGAGTAATTTTTCACCATTGTTTTCTTGACACGACAGTCTTTGTTGAATTTTAGTGTATTTTTTTTTTTTTTTTTTGTATCGTCTTTCTTTCTTTTTCCCTTCTCCTTTTCTTCTTCCTTCTAAACCTCCTTATGTATGCCACAGCGGTTAAATTTTTGTTATGGAAATGATTAAAGTTTTATTTTGTTTTGTTTTGTTTCATTTATCTCCCAAGAGTTTTTTAGGGTGATAGTCACTCTGTAAATGAATGTAAAAATGCTTTTGTCACATTAGCTTGCACGTTAACTGGTAAAATGCTTGTTATTTTACTCTGATGTTACATTCACAACAGGATAACAGTTTTGATCCTGTTATGCAAAAATCTGCATTATAAATTAGAAGGCATATTTCACACTTTTTTATCTTGGGCAGATTCCTAATGTAGTCATTACGTGTTAGGATGAAAAAAATTGAGATAAGTCAGCTTCCATTAGCTCAGCTCACATTAGATTCAACAGGCGCTCGCTAAGGCCATACATGCTGTACCTTGCTTATAAGATCTGAATCTTGCTAATGCCGAACCAGTCTCAAGAAATTTTGAGCCTGACAAACCCCATGCATAAAACTCGCCAGTGGAATGCAAAATGTCTTGGGCTAAAGGCATTTTTAAACTGCCCCCCCCTTTTTTTTTTTTAAAGAAAAAAAAGTGCTTTTAGCTGAACAGAGCTGTAATTAACAGTTACAGTAGGGATAGTAGCAGTTAGGTCCTGAAAATTTAAAAAAATATCTTGCAACTGCATCCTAATGTGTCTTAGTTCAAAGGCAGTTTTTCAAGAGGTTACCGTCTTTTTCTTCTTTCATCTACTTACATAGCTTCTAAGCAAGCCCCAAATCGGTCAGATAAACTTTTTATGGAATTCCATTTGTATTATTTCTAACAATATTAGCATGGCAAGGCAGGTTTGTAGACCATTCTCATAAACTATGTAATGCAATGGTGCTGAGCTCATAAAGCTCAATATGTTTAAGATCACTGTATATTGCAGGTGACTTAATTGCGCAACTTTTAAAACATCTCTGAACGAGTACCACCCTAAGAAGACATCTAATTAGCCTTCAGAAGAATATTTTATGTCAACACGCCCAGTCCAATCTGATAGGTTACAACAGCAATCATCAATCAACATGACAAGCTCAAAGGGATGCTCCTACCAGCTAGACACACAGAGGAACAGAGGTGCCTCAAGTGAGACAAGAGCAAGTTTTGGGAGAATATGTTCAAAATGCTGATCCTTCCATGCTCCTTCCCCATTAAATGAGCTCCTAACACACAGGCACTCACAATCTGTACATGTCAATGTTTTTCACCGGGTTATCCCTTGGAAACGTGCATTTCGGTTAGTGGGCTCGTGGGGTCAGACCCCGTCTCTGGCCAATGCTTCAGTGCTCTCAGGGTTGACCTGTTCCCCCCAGTACTTGCCCCACGTTTACGGAGCGCAGCTGCAGAGCTCAGCTCGCTCTGCCCCTCGAACGGCACAACTCAAGTCCCTTGGACAAGAAGGGGGGGGATCATGAACATGACGTTTAGGCATGGGTGGGGGGATCTGATTTCCAGCCCCTGACACTGCTTCCTGACTCTAACCCCTACAGTATTGCAAAAAGGTAAGACTTCTCCAAACATGCTTAGTCAAAAAAAAAAAAACCAACAACAAAAAAAATGCACAAGAGAAAAAAAAAAAAAGGAAAGAAGAAAAAAACCCAAACCAACAAAAAAACCCCACAAACCAAAGAAAGAAGAAATAAAAAAAAGAAAGAATAAGAACTGCACCTCTTGAGCTTAATTTTATCACGATTGCAGTAGCCTCCCATGTTCAATTTCTAACCCTTTATATCTCTGTTTCTGCCCAGCTTCAGTTCTTTGTCCTACATCCATTTTCAGCCCTATATTTGCACAGTCAGGTCCTGCTGTGGGACTCAGGCTTTTAGCCTCTGTGTTGACACACATACATATTAAAAATTGTATTTTGAATCTTTGCGATCTAAAGTAATGCAAAGAGAACTCTTCTCCATGTTTGCAAGCATGGCTGTAGGAGTCATTCAGGACTCAGAAAAGATTTTGTTCAATGGGGAACTTTCTTCTGGGATGTAAGGAATCTCTTCAAGACCCTCTGAGAGAAGCCTTCTCTTTACAGTGTCCCGATTTCATCTTTTCAGATAAAGGATGCTTTCAGTCCACGGCTTTCTGAGGTGCCGGCATCTGAAAGACTCACCATTCCAACTCTGAGACAAGTCACAGAAGAAGAAAAACAACAGCTTTGCTTACACAAGTAGGAATGAGACATCTTTTGCTTTTCTACTATAGAAAAAATGGTGCGTGCACGTGGGAATGGGTTGGGAGGGGTGAACCTGAAGAAGGGAAGAGGCGATCTATAAGACAGGTGGGACAGATAAAGGGTTGGTAGCCCTAAAAGCAGCTTTTACTAACGTAGGTGCATGCACACACCAATACAGTCTAAGTTGCTCCTACAGCAACAGCTCAGAAATGCCCTTCAGGCAAGAAGCCCCACTGCCCTGGTTCCTCGTGCCGGAGTGGCCCGTTGGTGGGTTGCCCTGGCATGGTTCCCGAACATGTGTATGTTCACGTAACAACCACACCATAAAAAGCCTCCACACAGCTCTTTCTCCTCTCTGCGTCCGAGCCTCCCTACACGAGTCCGGCAGAAAGACACCAGATTGCTCTGTTGGGATTTAGATCAGGGCTTTTACACCCTTGCTGCAGTGGCACAGTTACATGTGCGCACACATGTTTACACATTAAGCAATAAGAAGGGGAAAAAAAACCCCAAAAACTTTAAACTTTTGAAAGAGTGTAACATGAACCCATTTACAAATATACTCTGGCTGTCCTGAGACAGAGTCAAAACACATAACACTGTCTTTTCTCTTGACCTTGCAAAATCTTGCCATACCCATTACAAACTCTAGCCAATTTATTTTTGTAGAAATGGAATTTACAGATTACAAAAATGGTTTGCTCGAGTCATCACTATTCCTTTGAACTCTGAGGCCATTTGAATTTGATCCTGACCAGGCTGACCATAAACCATTCTGTTTGGATAATAGAGGAAATGGAGCAGTTTGTCTTGAGTAACCTTATAATAAACTGTAGCTCAGTAGTTATGAATTACAACTAAAATAGCAAAAAAAAAAAAAAAAAGTATATGTATCTGTGTGTGTGTATAATTTATACATATGTGCATACACTCATAAATACACATGCAACTTCAGGCTAACAGAACTAAATGGGTGAAAAGCACGGTAAAATTATTGTTATTTTCAGTTAAAATTAACAAATTCCATCTCCTTGTTCATTATATTTTTGTTGTATTAATAAAATATTGCTCATTTAGATGAGCATGAGAAATAAAAAACTATAAATTGTCTATTCATGATTTACTATAATCTATGTTCAAAGCTCTGTGGATTAGTCACAACTAATAAAGTTCCAAAATACATTTTATTTGGATTTTAAAGTTCTGCGATATGTTTTTCATAAAATCACTGAAGAGTGGAGTGCTATATACAACTTTATTCCAAAGTCTTAGAAATCATCTGAGCAAAACAAAAAAGCTTTTTTTTTTGTTTTTTTTTGGTACCATATTCCACAAAAAAAGGCAAAGATCTGGGAATCTCAAAGAAGCAGGAAAGAAAAAGGTATATCTGTTGCTATTACACAGACTTCCCGTGGGTACCCGCTAATTTGAGGTCTGGAGGGTTTCATAGGCTATGAGAAGAAAGAAGACCCAGGCAACGTTTTCCCTTTGGAAGCCAGCACAGCAGTACAACATGAAAAACATTACAACAGCTAAATCCAGCAAGAACAGATTTAATTTATACCTTAGCGGGGCCTTTCATTTCATAAAAGATACACAGAGTCAGGTCCATTAAAGCGCCCAAAAATCTGAGTTTTGCCAACATGGACTTAGATGCCTCTTGTGGTTTCAGCTGGGATGGAGTTAACTTTCTTGCTGGCAGCTGGTGTAGTGCTATGGTTTGGATTTGGGATAAGAAATACTGTTGATAGCGCACTGGTGTCGCTGATCGTTGCTAATCTCTCAAGGTCTTTTCTGCTCCTCCATCCACCCCAGCAGTGAGCGGGCTGGGGGGCACAAGGAGCTGGGAGGGGACACAGCCGGGACAGCTGACCCCAACTGGCCAACGGGATGTCCCATCCCACACGGCATCGTGCTCAGCACGGAAACCTGGGGAAGAAGGAGGGAGGGGAGACGTTCATAGCAATGGAGTTAGTCCTGCCAAGTCATCATTACGTGCGATGGATCCCGGCTTTCCTGGGGATGGCTGAACACCTGCCTGGCCATGTGGAGCCAGGAATGAATTCCTTGTTTTGCTTTGCTTGTGTGCGCAGCTTTTGCTTTACTCATTAAACTGTCTTTATCTCGACCCAAGAGTTTTTTTCTCACTTTCACTCTTCTGATACTCTCCCCCGCCACAACTGGGAGGAGTGATCAGGTTCTAGCTGCCGGCTGGGGCTAAACCATGACAATGCCTAAGCCTAAACTTTGGACCTCAAATGCTTAGTTGCCTTCTCAACCTGGACCAGCTCTGGGACTGAGTTTAGCCAGGGTTTGCCCCCTGGTCCTGGTGCAGTCTGGGTGCTGTGCTGCACAGCCCAGAGCCGGCCCAGGCTTGCTGGAGCTGAGCACGGCTGGTCTGGCTGGAGAACTGGGAAGTGCCCCTTCTCCTCCCTAGTTTGCAAATCAGCTTCACCTCTAACACACTCCACAAAGACTAGTTGTGACACAAAATGCATCAGAAGTATTATATCCTGCAAACCATGCAAAACAAATACAGAGGCTTTTGCCCAGCAGCAGGAACCACAGCCCAGTGCTGCTTCTTCCCAGCATCTGAAATGGGCCATGGGTCCTGACCATTTACTGGGCAGAAGTGCCTGAATTTCCACAAGAGGAGGAGGGAACTGAAATTTTTTACTGCATAAACAGCTTTAGTTACATTAACTTGTGAACCGATATTCAAAAAGGCAGAGAACAGTGGAGGCATGTGTCCAACCTTTAAAAAATTGTGTACGCTCTGGTTTAAGGATTCAGGGATGCGCACAGAGTGGCTGAAGGACACACAGGAGGGTTAGGACTTCCTCACTCAGTATTTCCCATCACTTATTTGCAGACTGATCCCTTTTCAGCTGGCGGATGATTTTAGACTTCTGGAGACTGTGACTTTCTGTGCACTTACTGTACCAGGAGCTCAGATGCTGGGCAGAGATCACGGCCCTCTTGGTGACCACATCCCTAAATTCAGGAGTAGTTCTGCCAACCGTGGATGAGAGGACACATTTCAACCCAGCTACAGAGTTGCCCCACGCTGTTTGAGACGACTCCCTAGGAGAGGAGCTTGGAGAGACCTGGTGGAGCCAAGCGAGCAAAGTTAAACCCTTCCGATCCTGCAAGACTAACTAAGGAAAATTTTGTATGGCATCATTTGCCAAATATACTTTTTTTTTTTTTTTAAGCCTTTCCAGTTCTCCAGCTTGCCGCACATGAGAGGAAATTAAAAACAAAGAAAAAACAAAACTGCAAAGCTTCCATGTGTCACAAAGCAGAGATCCACAGCCCGTCAAAAATAGTAGTCTATTAAAGGAGACAACTAAAGACATGGTCAGAGGCTGCCAGGCAGCTCCCATCCCAGCGCTGTTTCCCAGGTTGACCAGTAACCACATAGTTCCTGGAACTTGGGTACAGCACACGCAGATATCCAGTGGCTGCGTACCACGTTAAACTAGAGCAGGGCAGGGTTAGATTAGCCATTAGGATGAAGTTCTTCACATTGAGGGTGGTGAGACACTGGCCCAGGTTGCCCAGAGAGGGGGTGGAGGCCCCATCCCTGGAGCCATTCAAGGCCAGGCTTGATGAGGCTCTGAGCAACCTGATCTAGTTGAAGATGTCCCTGCTGACTGCAGGGGGATTGGACCAGATGGCCTTTAGAGGTCCCTTCCAACCCAACGCATTCTATGATTCTATGTTGTAAAACAGATTGCTTTAGTCCATGATTTTAGGTGATGATGAGAACAGAAAAACTGAGTCACCCAAACGTAGCGAGAAGAGCTGGAACAATGAAACAACAACGTTTTGGGGTTTTTTGAATGAAGAAATATGCTAATTTTTCATTGGCCAGCAGCATTCAAGCCCTGCACACACATGTGACCACGAGTTTATGAATGAAAATATATGTGAATTTGAAAGATCGCACAAAATTAACAGATGATCAATGTCTGAAAATTTGTGCAGGGTGTGCATTATTCATTAATTGCCTTTTCATTTGATTATTCACTAAGCACTATTAATTACTCCCCTCTTTAAAAAACCTTCAATGATCTAATCAAGAAGAGAGGGGGGAAATATCATATGTCTTAGGAGACCAATAGCGAACATCAAGAATCAAGGATGAATAGGAAATAGTTGAAATGGAAAAATATGTGAACACCTACAGCTAATGTTTGTAAAGTATCTAAAAATAACTAGGGCATTCACAGAAATCAGGACTGGTTCCCAAATATATGAAAAAAAAAAAAAAAACCACAAAAAACACCAAAAAAAAACCCAAAACCAAAAAAACCCCCAAAAAACGTTTAGCAGAAAATTGTTCATAATGAGCAATTTAACTAGCTATTCAACAGTGATCCAAGCAATTCTCTGATTCAGAAAATGGCAATTTGAGCAAAGAGATATTTGAAGACTGACAAAGACTATTTTGACAAGGAATATCTGGAAAGAAGCAGAATTTAGTATAAACTTATCTAATTCTAAGAATATTAGAAAGCTCAGCTATCCTGAGCCCTAGGTATCTGAGAATATGACAAGGGGGAGAGATTTGTTTCCGATAGAGAGAAAAGGTGGTTTCTGAAGCATCCAGAAGCTGATTCTAATCCCCACTTTAATTAAAGAGGAGCAAGTTCTTCACACTACATCTGCTAGACTTCCCTGGCACAACCAACTGCTCGTCGTTCTGACTTCCATCCTCATAAGGATTTTCCCAGTGCCAAGAGGAGACCAAGGGGGAGGGCGGGAGGCAAGGAAAGGACTGCTTTAATTCCAAACTGAGGCTTTTTATAAACTTTAAATATTGCAACTTCTCCTTTAGTTCCTCAGAAAGGGTTTTATTCCAAGTGTCTGCACATAACCATAATTCATATCATTGCAGAAAGCCTCATTTCCAGAATGATAAACAGGGTTGGCTTTTTTTTCTTTTTTCTTTTAGGTTAACAGAAATAAGCCAACGCGTCTAATGACACGTGATCTAACGAAAAACAATCTTGTTGCAATACAGCATTTGCGTTTTCAGGCAGACAATACTTATCAGGTAGACAATAGCATTCGACGTTGGGAAATAACAGCAAGGCTTTCCTGAAGTAAAAGAGCCTATAATCTTCTGTAATTCGGTACTGAAGAAAAAAAACATTATACCAAGGAAATTCTTTTTGGCGAACTAGGCTATGATTAAAGGTAGTCACTGGTACTTGTGATCGTTTCCTAACCTTAAGCTTTAACTCTCCTCCAAGTTTAGTTTTTTGGTAACCTAGTAGTTTATGGTTAGAACATATCTTGATGGCAATCCAAAGCCTTCCTGAAACACAGAAGTGGCTTGCGTTCTCTAGCAGATAATTGAATTCAGATACTCGCTTTTCTGTCAGATCTCTGCAAAAATAAAATACATCACGAAAATCTGGAGACGGGACTCAGATGACCATCATGCATACACAAAAGTAACAGCACAGAGGTTGCTCCATACAGAATAATTTCTCCCCAAACAGTAGTATATTTAATACTAAAAGATTGGCAAAGGGCTGATAATATTCTACATACTTTTGTAGCATTTATAATTTTTTCTTAATTGGCCAGAAATGCATTTCCCTTCATTGACAGACGCTGTCACTCTTCCCTGCAAAATTATCGTGACAATATACCAGCACAGAAATCCTTCCTGTTCATAACCACGATAATAATGTTTCGCGAAAGAAAGAAACTATTTTACTTGCCTGTCCTTCCCCCTGCACAAAAAAAGACCCCAAAACAGCACTCGCTCACGGCAGCTAGATCAATACGATTTTCTGCCGCTGATAAAATCATCTTTCTACAGGACGTCGCTGATATTAAGACATTAGAGTTCCCCGACAGATTTCACATTGAATTCTGATACCTCCTTAGTTAACAAACAGTTATTGCATATGTTCACTGTGTCTCCTCGTGCCAGGGAGATGGTGTGTTAGAGACGCGGTGTTTCTGTTCAGTTTTGCTGTCAGATGGATTACTACAGGACAAATGACTGTGACTGAGAAAAATCTCCTGTCCGAAGCACCGAGAAGTCCGTAGAAGACCCAGCGCAGCTCAGCCATCCAAAGAGAAGGTAAAAAACCCAACACAATCATTATAGAAAAAAAATAAATTGCACCGATTAGGATTGCTTTATATCCGATTAATTTAACACAGATTTTTTTCATGGTTTTCTATTTGTATAC
Source organism: Rissa tridactyla (assembly GCF_028500815.1). NCBI lineage: Eukaryota > Metazoa > Chordata > Aves > Charadriiformes > Laridae > Rissa > Rissa tridactyla. The sequence goes on along the minus strand of NC_071472.1, from coordinate 3,969,850 downwards.
AAATTCTCTTTTTTTTTACACTTTTTTTTTTTCCTTTTTATCAGTCCTGTTTCCCAGCTAGGGGCAGTGGCACGGCATTGAGCTGCAAAAGTCAGGCCAGGTGAAACGGAGGGCCGGACGGTGCCTTGCGTCCAGTTAATTCATATTCGATTTCCCAGAGCACGTTAAAGAAGAGCAGAGTCAGAGCAGGGCTCTGGGCACCTCCCAGCAGAGGTTCTTCCCCGCGGAGGGGTAATTGCCATCATTCTCTCTCTCTGGTTCCTCTCATATTAAAAGAACTAGACGTGTCAGAGCTACTGCACTCACCGTGCCAAGGACCACAGCAAACATAAGATATAAAGGTCTTATTTAATATCATCATCATCTCTGTGTTTGTCTGCCCAGATGATAGAGGGAAAGACCTTTTTTTTCTGGAGGGTAGGAGATGTGATTTTTTTTTTTTTTTTGTGGGGGTGAATTGAGCTTGAGTTCATGGAAGTAGCCTGTAAGCATTAAAAGGAGCATCGTTGTGTTCAACAGGAAAAAAAAATACAAACCAAAATAAAACAAACTCCTCGCCTTCCACTAATGAGAAAAAAAAAAAAAAAAACGAAAAAAATCACACAGAAAGAAACATTTTCTTTAAAAGAAGCTTTGCTCAGGAAAGATATCCAGCCTCGGTGGAAGGAGTTGACTTCAGAAAGCCTCCGGGATGGTGGAAGTCGATGCTGACCTCCCCACGCCCAGCCTTCACCCCACGCCTCGGGGAGGGGAGACGGGTGACTAGACCTTTGTGTGGTTCAAGATATAAGTCGGGGGCGCCAGAAGAGATACCGATCTCACGCCTCACTTGGAGGTCCGCGTCCCCCAACAGTCCCTGTGATGGCAGGCATGCACGTTGCCATTGCCGAAGTCACGGGCTCCAGAAAGACCCCTCTCCTCCGCAGTCCCTGCAGGAAGCTGTCACGGACAGCTTGAACCTCATGCAGCCTACAAGAATAACTGCCCTCATACCCATGGCGTATTACGTGCTGATACCACCGCGACTTGTCTTGCAACAAATTTAACTGGCTTACAACTAATTTAACGATAGCGGGGAGAAAGGCACGTTCCCCCCCGCCCCGTGCCGTGCCGGATCTCCATCCCTCTGCAAAGGGCGACTTAATGAGACACCGAAACGTTCTCCTTTTTCCGTTTGCAAAACAACTAGCAAAGTACAGATATGAGTGGAAATAAACACAACACAGGAAGGCACACTTTCAGTGCACTTCATCTGCTGTTAAAATATCATTCGAACGCAGCTGAGTAACTTGTGTTTCACTTGCTTGATGATCTGCACAAGAGGGTACAACATGCTTTGTGTGAGTGAAGGAATATGAGATGCAAATGTATGTTTGAGAACGACATCCTTGACCATCGCTTGGCGCACCCTCCTTTTATTCCGGTCTCACAGGAGCTGAGCTCCTGAAAATATGCTGCATTTTGTGCCTAGCTGTAAAATCCATACGCAGCTACGGCAGTGGCATATACTGAAAACGAAGGGAACATAAGTAAGCGCAACAGGGCAAGCCCAAAGCAGCTGATGGGTCTGAGGTCCTACCTAGATGATGGGTCTGAGGTGCCACCCGAGGTCACAGGATGGGATGTGCTGGCAGCAGGGCGCCCATGCTAGCAGTTAAATCTCCCAATTTCATTTTGCTTTGTCTGAATCCTGCCCTCTGGGGTCCTGCCACCTTGCCTTTGCCAGTTGAGGAGCACGTCAGCCTTCGCTGCATCGCCGGTGGCTGCTGTAATTATTCCTTACTCTACGACTGGCAAATGTAAACCACTTTGCATCCACTCTGATTCCACTGCATCGCACGAAATGCAATTTCTGCTCCCCAAGGAAGGAAAAAGTGACTGTCTAAACAGGGCCTGCATCTGAACACGTTGTTACGAATCAAAAGACGTTTCCAGCACTGGGTAACAAAAAAACCCTCACTTCTCTCGGAGCACTTTGAGGCCAGATAGAAGGTACCAAATATAAAGCACCAACACAAAATATCTCTGCAACAAAAGAAATTTCTCACGCGGCACCCCTTTTTTTTTGCGGGCGAAACTCCCCATTGACTCCCTTGCCCTGGAGAGGACTGTACTGTAGGTGCCGGCCCCTCATTTCTTCCTGCACGTAATTGCTTCTCAGATGTCCACATCAAACCTCTCCAGAGCACAGCCTTTGTCACTGCACGGCTCTGTATCTAATGCATCTCCAACCTTTTCATTTCTGCAGAATAATGAATCTACAGTAGGCGCCGAATTTTCCCCTTAGTTTAAAATCCTACCCCTGCCTGTTGCTGCCGCGCTGTAAGAGATAATGCGCTCCATGCCTACGGTATGGTCCTGTTAGCCCTATAAATAATAATAATTTACACACAACTCGCACACTTTTTTTCGGGTCTTTCTGCAAGCAATCCAGAGGCGACAGGAACAAATTGATGGAGACAGAAATGGGAGAATCCCACCCTGTCAGAAGATGAATGAGCTGAGCTTGCATGATGTGAACCATGGCTGACAGAAGCGAGGGGGAATCAAAGAGTGAGCAACTTTTGACAACACACGCTTCACAGCTCTGACCACTGAGGATCTACATGATTATCTCCAGACAAAATAACTGTGAGTAAAAGGCTTACATACACTTAAATTAAACACAGCAGGGTTTTAGTAATCTCTGTTTGCATTTTACTTTCTGTTAAGAAGGAAATTGCTTGGACTTGGAACATTTCATTTAATGGCATTTTTAGTTACCTTTTGTACTTCTAATGCCATAGTCTAAATTCACCCCAAATTGCCCAGGAAGGCAAAAGCAACTTTTGTCCTTTATTTTTAATTGCTGTAGCTTCCTTACCAATTTTACTAAATTAAATGTGTTTTAAAACATCACCGTATTTGAAACCTAATTATCCCAATCTCTGGATGAAGAATAGCTAACAATACAAACCCCATTTATGTAATTTATTTTGCAAAGGAAAAATAAATGGAATGCGGTTGCAGTAATGATATACATGTTTGCAATTCCACCCTGGTTTTTTTCTCTTCCCCACAACAACTTAGGGGAGCTGCATCTTTTTTTTTTTTTTTTAAGCAAATGCTTTAAAAGCATCTCTGCTGTAGCATTTGTTATATCTCCGGACTGCTCTTACAACGAGGGAAAACTCTGCGTAATGTCGTGTTCTCCCTAAGTAGCATGAAGGGCTTTTGTTTTGTGCGGTGGGTTGGGGGTTTGGGGGGGTTTTTTTTTGTCTGTTTTTTTTTTGGTTTTTTTTTTTTTTTTTGTTATAGCTGGTCATGAATGAGGATTATGGCCTGTCGCCCACAATAAGTCATGAATGAAGATCATGGCTGGTAATTGTAATGCGTAAAAGAAAAAGAGTGGGACACGCAGGGCTGAGATGCACTGGTTGTTCAATCATTACTCGGCATACCCCAGCGGAGTGGAGTTTAATCTTTTTAGACCACCTAGTCCTGAGAACTTAAATTTCGTTTTTGTTGGGTAAGCTACCATTTACTCACTGCGTTTATCAATTACTTGCCGACTTCCTGGTACTTGCAGCTACATCAAGTTCTATCCCAGGAAAGAAAATCGTTCCCAACCGACCACCCTACCGGTTCAAGGCAAGCAAACAAGCAACCCCCCCCCAACCAAACAAATAAAACGTGGAAAAAAAAAATTATAAGAAGAGAGCATTACAGCAGGTAAAGAATATAACTGGCATTTTCCATCAGTTTTTCATCAGTCAACAGAATTTTGCTGAAATATTCTATTAGGCTTACAAAAGACTTCTCAGAATTTAACCTGAAAAACAACTGGCTGTTAAAAAAAAAAAAAAAAAGAAAAAAAGGAGACTTATTAAAAAACTAAATAACATTGATACCATGAATTTAGTTCCTATTTAAACTCAATTGCTAGGAAGGTGCCCTCAACTCAGCAGCCTGCTCACTGTGAGTAAACACTGGGACATATGCGGTCAAACAATCCAAAGTACTGGTTGAAGATTACTTCCACAAATGTGTCTTGGAAATTTGCTTTGCTGTTTTCTGTGGGGTCATGTTATTTGCTCTCTGCAAGTGTTCAGATGAGCCCTGACTGGTTTATTCATCCAAATATTTGCAAGACCTTTTAAGTTTGGACCAAATGTTTATTTGTTCAAAAATTCATATGAGGAAGGACTTAATTTGTTATTCTTCGTTCACTTTCCATCCTTGTTATTCTCCATTTTAAAAACAGTCAAATATCCACTAAGGGAACGGATACAATACCCACGTGACAATTTGATGACAAATTGTGCGTTATAAACAACGACTGGTAGAAACGATCAGCGCATGAATAAGTCCAACGCTTGTTTGCATAAACTATCCAGTAAATATTTAAAAATAACAAACACATTCCTAGAAATCAGAATAGCTGCGTGAGCAAATCGCAAGCAAGAAAGAAGACAAAATTTATGGATTTTTTTTTTTTGTCATAAATAATTTAACGACCCGTGTCTTAAAACTTCAGATACAAAAAATGAAACTCAACCATTTCTTTATACCCCTTTCAACACAACTGGCTATAAGCCCCTCTTCTAGCTAAGGATACTTCTATTAAATTCTTTAAAAGATTATTAAGATAGACTTTAAATTTGGTATTTCACACAGCTATCTATATTTGCTCTTAGGAAGCCTGAAACTCAATTTTCGTTGGTTTTTTCCCTTTCCTTTTCCCTTTCTTTTCTTTTCCAAACGTGTTTCCTTCCTTGTGCACACACGCTACTTTGTTAATCTTGGTTATTGCTATTTGCTTGGATTCCTGCATTGATTTTATCTTAGAAGATCATGAAAGTGCAATTCTCTCTCTCTTTTTTTTTTTTTTTCCAGGGGAAAGAAATAGCATTAAAATATTTAACACGCATGGCCAGTGGACAGAAGGAAAATAAACACTTCAGTTGTGAGGTCTTCCAGCTTTCTTGGTGTCCCTTTATAGTCTTAAAAAGAGCAGAAATATCAATATCTACTTTATACGACACAAGGACTAATAGTAACCAGAGTGTAACTTTAAAAATAGTTTGCCTATTAGTTAGAAAGCTTTTCTTTATGCAGTGCTGAGAAGAGGTGAAGCTGAAAATATTCTTTCGGGTTTACAGACATTTAAGCACATTATTAGGAGCTGTGACACACCAACGCGCAGGTATCACCCAATTTCATTACTACCTGATTAATTAACCTGTTTAAAGTGTGAAAGTTGGCACCTTGTCATTAGAATCCATGGGAATAACTAATGAGAAACTATGAAATAATTTGTTCCTCAATTAAAAAACCTGAAAGAAGAGGTTTTATCTCATTATTCTTCTTTCCTGTTATCACCTATGCAAAGCCAAGAAGATTTTGTAAAACTTACTGTCTAAAAAAAAAACCAACAAAACCACGCTATGTAACATCTTAGGAAACACTTCACAGATCTTTAATAAAACGTGGTGTTATCCAACATCGATAGGCAAGCCAAGAAGTTTTCAGGGAAAACGTATTCAGTAGACAGCGGGAATGTGAACACAAGTCCTTTCATTTAATAGGATTTATTTGTTATTCTTTTTTAGCACATCTAGAGGTCAAAGAGACAAAAAGACACACTTGAGTTATTAATTGAGAACAAATTACATGACGAATATGGACCTTGTTTTCTATTAACAAGTTACCTACGATAGGTAATATCTTTTACAAATGTGCTTATTTAGGATTAACAGTTTATGGAAAAAGGAACCTTGACTTTAGAAAATTGTTGTGAGCCTGGGTTATTTGTTTTCATTAGTTTTTCCGTATTTGACACTATGGCAAACTTTCATGTTAATTTACAGATAAAGGAACGGGTTCAGAAAGATGTCCAGGGAAGCTTTAAACACCTGGGTATCACTTCAGGCCCATAGGCCTAAAATTTACGTTCTTAAAATCACTTCTCAAAACCCATTAACCAGCAAAATAGTCACTGGGCTACGCTGCACCCAGTGTGGTTAGCTAAATATATATATATATATGGAAAATGAGAAGCTTAGCATTGTAAACCATGGATTCTAAGCAGAAAACCAGACACTTGGGGGATTTAGACGTGAAATTATCCAAAGACACAGCCCTAGATTCATTGAGAAATAACAGTAAAAGGTCTTGGACATTCCCTGGCTTTGCGGGAAAGGAGAAAAAGAGGAATAAAAGATAATCCTCCTGTTACGGGTTTACACGTCTTGTGGGTATCTGTAGGCATCATTTTTGAGAAGAAACTCAGGAACCCTAACACAAGTTCACTTCTTGCTTGCTCTGCTCCCTCCACCCCCGGAGACTCGGACACCGTCCCGTTGAGAGCTTCAGTCTGGCACGAGGACGAGCTGTGGGCTACCCTACAAACCCTCGCACCCCAGGCTGCAGTCATACTACTTCGTCGTGGCCCCAGAGTAGAAACTGAAAGCGAAGAGAAGAGGCAAAGCAGTTTCCTGATATTTGTTACAAAAATAAGCAGATCCTCTCCCGTGATTGTAAAGGGAAAAAAAAAAAAAAAGAGAAGAGGAAATGAGGTAACTAAAAATTTGCCAAACATCTTCAGATTTTTGTTACTGCTTTGGTGGTAGCCAGCGGAGACAGGTGACATGTGACTTCCCCCCCCCCCCCCCCAAAAAAAAAAAAAAAAAAAAAGAGTATCTTATTTGTGTTTGTTTCAATTTCTGTCGTGATTTGTGGCAGGGGTACCACAAATCCCTTCTGTCCCACAGACCTTTAGTCAAAATTTAACGTCCAGTTTGACACCGGGCTGCTTAAACATCTTCATATAGTTTGCATTTACGTAGGAGATAAAGGAGATGTAGACTTAAAACATACGCCAGAACTGGTTGAAAATGCCTCGTCCCAATTGCTTTATTTGTTAATACACGTAACAAGCCTTCGCTATGGCAATAGGCTTGTTTTTCCCTTGAAAGTCTCTTATTTAATTGTAAAACTGCATATACGAAAAATAAAATATTTCCCCTTTTCTGGTCTTCCCTGATGGGGAGGAAAACTTCCCCAAAGCCCACAGACACGTGCCCTGCCGGGGTGGTGATTCTCTGGGCAGCCACCCACCACCCTGCAGTCTCCTTTCGCCTACGTGCAGGCAGAGGGCTGGACCCTCAGCGACCATGAAATGAAATAGTTTAAGAGTTTTTATACCCATGCAAAGAGGATCTGTTTTGATTTGGGAAGGTAGAAACCGAATGCAAGGTTTGGGCTTCGCAAGGCAAGGAAAGAAGGGTTTTTTCACTCGTTCTTTCTGTATCAAGAGCACCTTGCCACTACCGAGAGGAACAGCTTCCCACCTTCCTCACGCTCTAGATAGTAGAGACTTACTCCTAATTGGGGGGGGTAAGCAAAAAGCACCCAAACCTGTTCCATTTGCACCAAGTTATCAGGAAAGAAAGGAAAAAATACTGCCAAAGGTCCTTGTTTCTCCAGTACAACATGATCCAAAGAGAGAGTGACACCCAAAAGGGTAGAGGGAAAAAAAAAATCACGTATTGCCACCATTTCACCTCTCCCTTCACGCACACGCGTACTCAGATGTGCACACACTCGTACGTACATAATTGATGAAGTTAGATATTTTTGTTTCTGAAAACCAGCTTTAGATGGTCTTACTTATTTATTAGTACTACTGTTCAATTTATATTTTGGCTTGCTATTTATTATGCAAAATAACACACTCATATTTTATTCAGCAGAGCATTTGATTAGTGTAAAGCTTTATTTGCTGGCCTGCATAACAGCATTTTGTCTAGTCTGCAGGCAATATAAGATATTCCAGATCGTTCATAATTCTCACTGACTCCAAAAAAAGAAAACTGTTAAAAGGCTGAAACTCCTTCTCAGCGTGTAGATGGCAGCAGGGCCTTCGGATATACCAAGTCACAAGATAATTTTGTCTTTGATGGAATGACTTGCTACTTTTAATGGCAAATAAACTTTTTTTTTTTTTTTTTTTTTTTTTTTACAATAGATTCTGAATTGTTGCAGGTATTACGGGATCCTGTGAAAAAAAGTCTTCCCTTTATTGTTCGGTCTCTGAGGTCTCCTCCTTCCATATTCAGAGTCTGTTTCTGCTTTTAAGAGTGATCTGCAGTCTTTTTGTAACATCTTTTTAATCTAACTCTATTGCACTTTATTAGTTTTCAGGTATTTGATATAGGTTCTTTTTTGTTAAGATTAATATAAAATACTTCAGGATTTGTCTACATTAAAGGTGCTACATAAAATAAATGTTTCTGGTGTGCTCCAACAACCTAAGTCACCAAGGATGACCAGATGACTTCAAAAGGTGCCTTCAGCTATCCGTATAAAGATAATTCAAAACATTTTCATTTTAAATACATTTAAAAAAAAAAAATGTTAAAATACCGAGTATAGAATAGCTGATAACCATGAGGAAGGGGCAAGACAGTCTAGGAAGGTCAGTCCAGGAAGCCACAAATGTATGAACTCAACGCATTTACTTTAAATAACAAATTATGGCTAGATTCACAAGGAAATGATCGGCTCCAGTGCATGTATGGAGGAAACACAGTTTGAACAGTTTAAGGGGAAAGGTCCAGGCTAATCTTCCCTGAAAAAAAGACCCTGAATGAGAAAAATCTCAGTTTCTTATCTTCCACGCTGGTGGAGCCAAGATCCTCTTCAGGGCAATACTGCGAGTGGCCCCCCGTGGGGCTGGGAAAGAGGGGGAAATTTGCTGTTTTCCCCCAAATACTTTGACTGGGAACGAACACGGCATAAAGGGACCCTACAGACAACCCAGGAGAAATACACATCTCCATAAAGCGACTTTTTAAAGGAAAGAAAAAAAAGAAAAAAAAAAAAAAAACAACAAAAAAACCCACACCAACTAACCAACCACCCAATATGAATAAAAAATCTTCTTCTCAGGGCAAAGGAAAGCTGTCTCAGCAGCATCACTTTTAAAATGGATAAAAGCCCTTCTCAGAGCTGGAGACAAATCAGTGGCACCAGCTTTAACAAAGAGAGAAACCTTACTTAGGGCTAAGAGACAGCAGGAGTGGTAGGAGTACCAGCTGGAACAGAGATGCACATCAAAGAAATTAAAGCCCTATGGCTGAAGAAATTACATGGATACCATAAACTAATAATTTTAAATATTAAAAAACCCTTTTCAGGCTAAAGAAAAGATACACGTTGTAAGCAGCCAGCCCAAGGTTAGCTAGCACTGAGCGAGTGCAGCCCCTCAGAACCGGAGACCTTTACCTTGATGCCTCCTAGGTAACAAAGCGAATTGTTCGATCCCTGCTGGTTAAAGACACAGCTTGCTACGGTTTTTGTGGTTTTGGGGGGTTTTGTTTTGGGTTGATTTTTTTGTTGTTGTTTCTTTTCTCCCCGTGCTTTTTAGTTTCTGTTAAAATACATTTGTTAATCACGCAGCAAAGTCGCACAAAATGTTCCGTTTCAGAACAAGGAGTTACACACAGCCTGCCTCTCGCTCCGCGCGGATGCAACAGCTTGCTTTTCAGCATGACTCTGGCTCTTCCCTTGCCCCAGACATGAGGCTTTATAGAGTTAAATTTAAGGTCTAATTTTCTTTACTAGCAGAACGTATCTCATTTGCTATCAGCGCATGCAGTATACTTTTTGTCAACATGGTAATTCAAGGAGAAAGTCAGGCTCTCTTTGTTATCAGATTTACAATGGTTTCTTAAAAAGACAGCTTGTGTATACCTCCTGCCTCACTAGAATACTTGCTTGCTTGGTTCCTAACAATGGCTCATTAAATTCAGTCAAACTAGTATGAAACTTACCTTCAAACAGTTTCACTTGCTGAACCCCATTCTCAAAGGATTTTCTAATCTGCAATTTCTATTTTAGACTTTGAGCAGGAAATTGGAGAGAAAAGAGCACAACGGCACTTTCTGCAAAAAAACACCAAAACCAAACAAAACTCGACGATACCGGCTCAGAAGCAGAATAGATTTGTGTCACTCCTGTTTTGAAGGCAATCATGCTCACAACATTTCTTCTTAAAGCAGGAGCATTCACCGATGGTTTTGGCTGTAATTAATCTCATCTCAGAAGAGAAACCTATGGATTCTAGGAAACATATTTCCCCACCCCCCTCCCCCCGAAGTCTGTTACTTTGCCAATCTGCACAAGAAGGTTCAAACCGCACACGGCTCATTAGTGGCCACTATAAAGTTAAACCGCTCACGCACATTTCCCACCTCACACCCCAAAACCCTGAGATTTAGCTGGACAAACAGCGGCACAAGGACGGAATTTTCCCCTTTCTTGTACCACCAAGAATAAGCCACATTTGGAAATCTTCATAGGAACCTCTTGATGTACCTTTTGCTCACTCCATTTGTTATATAGCGCCTTCCTCAGCGTTGAATTTGTGGCCAAAACACAGATATATGTTTTATATGAGCAGCTAAAGAAGGTAAAGGTTGCAAATGAACACCTCCAAAAAAAGATACTACGGCTACGTGCCTTGAATTGTTAGACATGGGAAATAATACAAGCGTGAATTATTTTGGGGGGGGGGGAGTTTTTTTTTTTTGTAGGAGATGTGTGTGTTTCAACAACCTTTTATCGCCTGACACGGTGTATGATTAAGAATCTGTAGATGATCAGATAGCCAACTAAGGCATCGTCATTAAAGCACAACAACAGGGACGCGTACAGGACGTCGTCTTTCATGTTAGCTTTTGTGGATGCCCGCCCCGGCCCCCGCGTGCAAAGCTGAGCGTGTAAATGTCACTGCACAGCTAAATACTTCCCCGTAACCCTACTGCCTCGTCCTTGTCCCGCCACCAGGAAGGGTTCGCCGCCGCCGCCTTCCCGATAGCCATCGTGTGAGCAGCCCGTCGCTGCGCTAATACAGGGTTTATATCCCATGGGCAGCTCAGACCACACGTGTAGTATAGCAAAAGTGCCATCTGGAAGTAATTCCCCGTTATTACTTCTTATCAGGACTGCTGAGGGTTTTTTATTTATCAAGTATAAATGAATCATAGGGCAAACTGATGTATGCTCATTAAACTATGAAAACTTATTAGGCTATCCTTTTACCGCTCAAAATAGAAGTCTAATAGAGGTAGGCTAGATCATGCTAACCTACAGCATGAATGTGACACGCAAAAGAAGAAATAGACTGAAATCTGTCTGAGTTATGCCAGGAAATTACATATTCTTCTTAAAGTAAAATAAACACTTGACAAAGCTGTTAATCATCCCTAGTGGAAAGGATTTACAGATTCAATATTAAGATGATGAGCTTCCCACTGGTCTTAGGAGCACTGTAGTCAAATGAATCAATTTTCCTCTGAAATCATTTAGATAAAAATTACATTCACATTGAAGAATATGAATGGTTTGAATGCTAAAATGTCACTTTAAAAATGTGTCGTCCCTCCAGCGAGCTCCTATTAGTTCTCAGTTAATATTTAGTATATTTTGAATGAAAAATTCAAAGTCAGTATCTTATATGTAAATATGTAATGTACCATATAAGCTCACGTACTTTCTCCTCTACAGAAAGTGTTGCATAAACACACATAATCTGCAGAGCCTGAATTAAAAAAATACACATTCAAGATTGATTTTTAAATATCACTCCTACCCAGACATCTCACATCAAGCCACACTAAAGTTCTGCTTCAGAAAAATAAATTTGCACATTAAATAGTAGAGGAAGAAAGAATACATATTTATCTTGATTAAGATGATTTCATAAAAGCTCTTGACAATTAGGATATTTTTTTTTTCAGTAATTTGAAACAATCCTTTGTTGAGAACGTATTTGAAAATTTACCTGCAGTTAAATAGCATCTGGGGACTCCAGTAAAAAAAAAAAACAAAAAACAAAAAAAAAAACAAAAAAAAACAAAAAAAAACCAAAACAAACAATTTTTAGAAGTTACCCATTCAGAGAGAGAGGGGGAGAGAGAGAGAGAGAAAAAGAAAGAATGAGCCAGGGAGATTATAGAATTTAATGATTAAGAATGTGTGCAGTGCAGTATAAGTACATTTGTTTCCTTGGAAACAAACTAGTACTGTTGCACTGAAGAAATTTGTAAGCATTAAAAAATTCTGTAATCAGGCCCCAGGAGAACATATTAAATTTTTTAAAAGGGATAAATATTTGACATTCCTGGCCATTTTCTGACTGTACTTGTTGATGGGGCCTGCTGTCAATGGGTGGTGTTCCGAACGTTAGAGAAATGGATACGATACGTGAACCTGCGCAGCCAAGAACACACTCGTAACCGGCTAATCCGGGCAGCAGGATCAACAACTCCGGCATCGCACAGAAAGATTTAGATCTTTTAAGTAGCAAGTAGATGGCAAAGGCAGCTAAATGCAAATAAAGGTAGACTCCCAAGCCGGCGATAAAGATTCAATGGGGCAATTATTAAGAAAAGGGTCTAAAGCCTCTGCCTAAGTCGTCCTCGCTTGCAGAGAGCAGCGGGCTGGCTCCCGGGGAGAAGACAGGGTGATAATGCTCCTGTTTACGCCGGGTACAAATTGCAGCCTGTTGGAGTTCTTGAGCTCCATTGCTTCAAATAAACCAACAGGCTCTGATCTCTTGAACCTTCCCCTGCCTCATAACCAAACTCGACGTGGTTCTGTCCAACTGCCCAGGAACATCCAAGGGTTTGTTTTTTTTTTTACTTCCATTTTTGCTAGCAAGAAACAGAACCCAAAGCACAAAGAAATCAAAAGAAATGAGAGGCTTCCATTTACAAGCTGGAGCAAAAACATCCAGAACCTCACAAGAGAAATTTATACTTTGGTGGGCCGTCCATTTGCAAGTGTAAGTCGTACCAGCAAGTCAGAAGAACACGTCGACTCTGGTTGGGTGGCTACAAACAAAACCTTTTTTTCTGCCCACTTACTATATTACAACCTTAAGCCAGGCTGTAGAGCTAGAGCAGTCATGTCATTTGTGCTGGAAATCCATGCAGCTTTTTGTGTTACGTGTTTCAAAGCAAATATTCTATCTTCCAATAAAGGTACACAGGGAAAGGTGAGACTGATCACTATAAAGTAAATTTGCTTCGTATCACCAAAGAAACGGGGGAAAATATGCAGATCAGGTCTAAAAATATTAATGCAGTGAGCTCGTTTGAGCTCCGTTACACAGGAGACTGTAAGATGTGGTGGATGAGGCTTTATAGTTATGAGGAAATAAGAATTGCCAAAACGATCCCTTGGTTTCTCCCGAAACGGAAAAACTCAGGACATGGGAAGTTACACGGAACAAAAACGTGGTAAAAAGGATTGCAGGTACAAGTTTTTCATGCAAGTGGAAACCTTGAAATTAGTTTCCAGGAGCAATCTTAGATGTGTAAGGGGAAGCTCATGCTTTCAGAAAGAATTAGAGGAATATAAAAAGAAAGGTCCCGTTATCCTTCCCTCCATCAAAAAATCCGAGCTACTTCTTTAACCTCATTAACTTAAAGTCAGTGAATTAATCCTCCATCTTTTACAAAATTAGAAAAGAGATTCTCTTTGCCTGCTTGGACACTGAGCCCACGGCAGCGAATTTGGTGGAGGTCTGAAACTGGTTTGGAAGAAAATCTGAGCAGAGCTCTGAGAGCCGAAGGATTTCAGATGTGGCGAGGCATTGCCAACTCCGCGGAGGTGAGGGCTACCTTTGCAACCGAGCCCTATGAAGCAGGATTGCTTCACGGCCAACCTGCTCAGTGGCATTTGCAGACTTTCAGACTGCAGGCTATGGGAGATACTGGGATCCTCTTCGATTCCAGTGATATTTTCATTATTTCAACATATTGCGTTAATTTCTTTTGACTCAGTGGTTCTCTGCTGCGCTTCGATATTTTATAGCCTTTATAAAGAGCCAGAGAAAAAAACCAAAGTGCTTTAATACGAAGTGCTTCTATCAGGTTAATTTAAAATTGCTAAACATGCCTCCTATTGTCACATATCTAAAAGGGAAGATGTGAGTAATAGACAGAAAAAAGCTGGTTTTATGGGAAAACTAACTTGTGGCCCACTTGCCTTCCCAATACATGCTTGAAATCAGTAAATGCCATGGAAGACCAACACAAACTTTAGCTACACATGTCTGGGTTTGGCATGGCTCGTTTTGCCATGGAATCACAGAATAAGTAAGCTTGGGAAGCACAGCTGGAGCCACCCGGCCCAATCCCCACACAAAGAAGGGCCAACCTCAGAGTTAGAGAGGGTTGCCCAGGGCTACAACTGGGTTTGGAACATCTCCAAGGATAACCTTTCCCAACGTCCCCACCGGGCCCCTCTTCCAGTACTTGACTAGCCTCAAAGAGAAGGATTTCAAGCTTTATAAAAAATTATCTTTTTTTTTTTTTTTAAGATTAGTAAGGGGTTTTTTTAATTGTTTACTTTCAGATCCTCAGGCTGATAGTTTGATTGGGTAGAAAAGAAAGCAGAGTTCAAAATGGACACACTAGCCTTATCTCAGCTCTTAACACAACTCTGCTCTCAGCCTAGATACAAATCAGCTCAGCGAACCACCGTTCTGCTCTTTACCGGGACTTTGAGAGGAAAAAAAACAACATGCAAAACCAAATTGTGTTTCCCAAATTATACACTTGGCCATCAGACTTGACTCAGGCCTAACTCTGCCGCACTTGGAGAATCTGAGCCCTTCCTCTGCTTCTGTCTGCTTTAACAAGACTTGTAGGAAAGGTACATTCCCACTTCTGTTGACAAGGGAGATAATAAACCCCTGCCGCCTTCTCACGGTTCATAATTTCCCTTCAGGTAATGAAAAAAATCCCACAAAACATAGCAACAATGCAGCTTCTCCAGTGTGTATTTTCATGCAACAAATTAGGGACTTACGGAGCCTTTCCATAGGCAAAACTCCCACTGATATCAATATGTGTTGCTTTTAGATAAAGGCACGTTGACAGTTTTGAGCTTCTTACGCTATTTTTGTTTTACCGCTTTTATGCATATTGACACTTCTTTGAATCTTTCTCTCTCCGGCTACCCATCCTGTATGTTACTTTTCCCAAAATTCCTCATTCTTCAGGGTAAATTTGAGACTGGAACCTCTGACTCCTGTGTACTGTGATTATCTATGGGAAAAGCAAAACCGAGCCAGCTCTAGGGAGAGCTTTTCCTTTGGATCTCTGCAGGGACCCAAGGGTATTGCTCCTTTGATACTATTTTTTTAAGAATCTTCGAGTCTGTATGTGCGCAGAGGAAAGTTTATTGTGATATGGCCATGTGGTACTAATATATCAAAGTCCAGCATTAAAATATTTCTAAAACATGAAAAATGGGCTGTTCATAATGCTAAAGAAGGACAAGCAAATTTGCTGACAACGTGGGTAATTTCCTGAAATCAGAGTTCATCTTGTAGCAAACCCGTGTTCTGTAGACAACGGAAACAAGCAAAGCATAAATCACTCACTCACATACACCATCTCCTCTGTCCTGATAATCGCGTGTTTTGGGGATCGCAACAAAGGAGACTATGCCTTAGAAGAACAATAAGGACCTGCTCCGGTATCCACTGAAAGCAATGGAAAGGCTCCCATTGACATGAACTTCAAGGGGTGAATATTGCATCTGGCTGTTACACCATAAAGGTCTTAACACAACACCTGCAGCGAGCTTTTTACCAAGGAAACATTCTGAAAGCTATGATCTCCTCCTAGTTCTGAGAGCCTGTACTTTTAACCCTATAGAAATGAACGAACATGCGCGAGAAAAATCATATAACGCTGGGACAAAAAATGGATTTATCCATTTTTTCATACCTTGCAAATGTGTTGTGGATACTTCCTCCTAATTTAATCAATAATATAACACATGCATTCTAATATTCTGGCTTTTTTAATAATACGAGTTTAACTGTTGGAGCATAAGTAGTCCCGATAATTTTGAGAATAAATATATATTAAAATTATGACTTTGTATTTTAAATGCATTAATATTTTAGAAATCATGGTGAGGTATTATGTTTTGAAGGTCACTGAAACTTACTGTAGTCTTTGGGCTTTTTCAACTGCATATTTCTAAAGTGTCAATTTTGTCTCACCCTTTATCTGAATTTAAAAATGCGTTGTTTAAATGTAGTCTCATTTTCTAGTTTGGTACACATCCTGTTCTGAAACATTTTACAATTTAAATCTTTTTTCCAGAAAGAAAATAAAATTGGGGGGGGGGGGGGAGGGGGGCTAGATAAATGTCCACCTACTAAATCACAGCCTTGGATTGCATTACCAAGAAAGAAAGAACCCTTTAACACAGGAAAACTAAGACTGGATAGCAAATAAATTAGATACAGACATGAGATAATAGGAAGCACAGTAATCAGAAGACATGTTTTATTATTACAGGTGGAGATAATGTTGAAAAAAAGTGTGGGAGAATGCCTTAGGCTTGTTTGAAGACCAACATAAAAATGCAATACCTATATGTTTGTTTTAGCATCTTTTCTTGTAAAGGTTGTTTTTTTTTTCCCTCCTAGTATTTATTTACTCTTCACATGTAAAAATAGGCTTATTGAAGTATTTAAATGTGCCAGATCCTTAGGAGCTAGCATGACCATGTCTGAATGCGAGGTCATTCTTTTCCTTACAGCAATATTTCCTACAGCCCCCATAAAACCTTCCGCTTCTATAATCTGCTGTAAAATCCAGTGATATCAATAAGAAATTCTTCTATCGACCTACACCAGGTTTCTAGAATTTTCTCCTTCTCTGTGAAAATAGATGAAAAATTCAGGTGAGAACTCCTGCCCACTCTAAGGTCTTTCTTCTCGGTTCATATGCTCATGATGGTTATTCTCCTGGGAGACCGACCACCTGGCCTATCAAAAATTCTTGCAGGTATATTTTAGGTTCCACTGCTCAAAATGCAAGAGAAATGTGTATTCATCGTCCCTACCGTTAGCTTTCATTTTAGAAGGAAACAATTCTGCACCAGAAGATGTGTAAATGTTCCACACTGCTTTGATTAATCGAATGACCACTAACCTGCTGCTAACCAGTATAAATCAAAATTTAAAGTGCACGAAATACAACTAAGAATAATTATACAAGCTATATAGCTTTTATTTTGTATTTTTAAATTCAAACTGGGAATAACAGTAATGCCCAAAGTGCCAAGTCCACCACTTTAATCAACAAAACTCTTGTTAATATAGATGTTTGCAGGAGAAAAGTTGGATTAAACATTGGCTACATTTTGACCTGTGTTCAACAGGAGAGATTGCCCATTTTTTGGGTGCAAATATAGAGATAGCCCATTATAATTGTGACTAAAAATTTTTTTTTTAAAAGTTGAAAGAGACTGCAAAATGAAATGTATTTACTCCCCCCCCCCCCCCCCCCCAATTTCTACTTTATACCAGCAGTCATTTGTGGTCAGTTCATTGCACGTCTACTAGATTTTCTAGACTACCACGCACATGGTGATAGAACAAAATACTTCAGTAGCTTGTAATCTGGTAAGCAAAGAATGTAAAACCTTTAAAAAGTTGGTATCCAATATGACTCCTACAAAATTATCTTTTTAATTACTATATGTTCTTAAAATAGTCTTTACAACACCTTCCAGCAAATTCCTTTTTTTTAACAATATTCCTTTTCATAATAATGTTCATTTTTTAAACAATATCTTTAAAAGTGAAGACAAAAAGTAGAAATGCTGTTGGAGCATTTTTTCTTTGACTATTGAAACGAATACCTGTGTTGCCTTTAGTTTTGTTTCGGAAAAATTGCCTGACAATACTAGAGTCAGTTCAAGCTCAGGTAATCATAAGTGTGTTTGTTCATTTCAAGTAAGAATTATACCATATGCCATGGCTGAAATTAGAATCTAATCGACACCCAGCATTCCACGATGCAGAGATAGAGAGAGTTTAGATAAAATTCCTTTTTCCAGCTTCTATAGTGACACGACGTTGGTAGCTTCACTGTTTTTGTGAAACTCTGCTATCTTTCGGGATAAGAAAGAAAAAAAGAACAGAATAAAAGCTGATGCATAAACCACTTGTAGTTTCCATTACAGAATGGTTACTGAGAAGCTTCCCCATACCTGCACACAGACGTGGGAGCTTCTGTAGAGAAGAATTGTGAATACTCAGAAAGCTTCTGCCACATGGAAGGACAGTTTGCCATCTCCCCTTTCATGACCAGTTTGGCCTCTTTGCCATAGCCAAGACAGAGCTGGACAAATGTTGGAAAAAAATGGCTGATGAACCTCACAAAGAGATATTGTTGGCTTTAATCGCACCATGGTTTTGCTCTTGTACTCGACAATTCTTTGACAACACTTAATTTTCAAATGCATCCACATACACCGGGAACGGGTTCAGAACTAATGAATTTCCCCCTGGGAACCTGTCTCTAGGTAGGTTATTCTACGTAGGCTTATCCAACCAGCACAGGAACAGGAGCCGAAATCTTCTTTATCCACTCAAAATTAGTGTCCCAGGACATCTAACTGAAAAAAGAGTAACTTTTAATGCAAGTCAAATGTCACGTAACCTTAGCTGAGGAACGGTTCAAGAAGAAGGACGGTTTCTTTGGCCTCACTTACGGCACGACATCGAATGACAAAATAAATGTGTCAGCCAGAAAAAAAAAAGGCTGCAACACTGGGAGGAGAGCTGGGTTGCCAGCTATCTCCAGACTTCAGAGGAAGTAAAACAACCGAGAAGGACTTGATAATATTGTCTGATCTCTTTCAAAGGGAAAATTGAAATGAGATGTAGATAGTAATCAGTGCAGAGATGGTTCTGTCAGCAAGGAAATGCAGACCACCGTGTCCTTTCCTCCTCTACATCTGACTTCGCATCCCCCGGCAACACAGCCCCTTTTGAAACTTTTCCATGTGAAAACATTTAATACCTGTGTGGGAGCCCTACGGCACTGCGAGGGGGGGAGGAAATATTCACCAGGAGCATTATCGGGTCGTTCTCTTGGGCAGCAATAACTCTCTCACGCTAACTCCAACGCTCAACCAACGTTTTCACTGTAAAACACACTCCTGTGTTTAGAGGGAGAACCCGCCATATATTATTCATGGGAAAACTCCGTCAAAATATATTGCTCAAGCAGACAATGAGAGCTTACCTGATTAAGAGGTACAGAAGGAGACAGGTAACGCGCATGCAAACACAGGTTTTCTAAGTATCAATGAATCGCCCTTTACAGAAACGTGAATAAAACCAGGAAAAAAGACAGGTCGGTAGCAGACAAAGCGGAAGGGGTTAAATTTCTCCAGATAAATCGGGAAACATAAAGCTAAATTTGAAGGAATATATTTTGTTTTAAACCTTGCGGCATAATAGTCTCATTGAGTAGGGGGAAAAAAAGAAAAAAGCCAGGGAAACAGGGCCATTGATATGCTGATCAGCGTAACAATACGGAGCACAGAGACAATTCAAAACTTTACTCCTACATCTGATTTAGGGTATTGTTGAATAGCAGTTGTTAGAATTTATACAAATAACTATTCTTCCAGTCTATGTTCATGATATTTTATTAATCTTTCTACTATTACTATTATTATTAATAATACAAGAGTACTGTTTTTCCAAAGCTGCATTGTGTTCTCACAGACACCCGTGCTTTGAAGAATTTCCTTTCAAAATTATAAAATATTTATACAATAAATCATCAGATGATTTAAAGTTAAATCATTCTGCTTGTATTTATGTTCATGAATCAAATGTGACTTTTCTCGCTTTACATAGGTCTATGCTGTTTTCAACCTCAACCTTTGCGAGTGACATTTTCATTTAGAATCTTATCATTTCATAATTATTACCTTTCAGAACTCCTAGGGAGAGAACAAAAGCTTCCTCTTTGTATTTCCATTGTTATGTTTCTTTGAAGAACAAATTAAATTTCAATCCCAGCCAAAACAAACTTTTAAAGTACAAAATAAATTAGAAATTACGTGAAAAAACCAGCAAGCTGTGAAAGCTTGACGCGGCCCCTCGTGAGCCCAGGTATATTCTAGATAATTTATTACTGTGTTTTCTTTGTTTAAATAGTGGCCCAAGCTCAGCCTAATGAAACATGGCAAACATCTCACTGAAGTTGATCTGAACCACTACAAACTGATGCCAGGACTTTTGTGATGGTAATAAACGAGAGGGACTTGTTTATACCTTCAGGGTGATTATTTACTATCTTTCCGATTATTGTTACCTTTTAATTGTCCTCCGAGCTGTCCAAAGAGGAGATATCTGATTATTTCTCAGCTGCCTTGCAAAGCGTGGAGCCACACTTGATATATAAAATACCATATTTATATAGTTGCCACTAACGGCAATTCTTATTATCATCGTTTTCTTTTAATTTCACTCCAGTGGGCAGATTATTCTTTTTTAGGAAAAGCCATGGCTCAGATTCATAGAAAAGGCACAACTACAATTAGCAGCAACAGTAAAATGGAGCAAACAGAATATTTGCGAGTCCTTTTTCAGGGAAATTTCGGTTTTAATTACGGAAACAAAAAAACCCCTTTGCGTTATCAAAGTGGGAGGGGGAAAAGAAAAAAAAAAATTAATAATCAGACTGGAAGTAGGAGGAGGGGGGAGAAATCAAGGGACCTGGAGAGTGTTCAACTCCCAGCAAGGGACAGAAATGTAAGTGGCTCCTGGCAGCCCCGTCCGGATGAAGAGACGGGGTGGCGGCACTCGAAGCCTGGCAGGGAGAGCGGCGTTGATGGGAAGGAGGGAGAGAGGCACTCACCTAATAAAACAGTGACACCTGGGCAACGCATCGGCCTGCCCGCCTTCTTTCCCGAGCCTCGGGATCGCAGATCCTTCAGCCCACGGGAATATTTTAGGAGAGAGTCACTAACGCACCGGAGAAGCAGCAAGGAGGTCGCAGCGGAGGCGGCGGGGCCACATGCGCGGCATCCCTGTGTCCCAAACGGGCTTTGATTAAAAGTTGTAAGACCGCCGCGTTTTAACATTGAGCTGAGCTGCCGAGGCTCGCCGAAAGTCACCCCCTTCCAAGTGAAAAGTAGCGGCGCGGTCCAAAATTATGAGCAAAACAGAAAAAAAAAAATATTTTGTTTGGACTCAAAAAATAATTTATTGAAAATAAACGTTAACAAATCTATTTCATTTCCCCCCGGAGCCTTGCAAAAAGAACCAATATTCATCTGATATATTTCGTGTACGAGCACAGCTACACATTAATCTCTGTGATTTAAGTTGCAGTGGTGCCTAAATGCCCTCAGCCAGCGCGGAGCCCCTCGTGCGGAGCAGGGTGAGCACGGGAAGCCCCCACAACTTGCCATTGCCACCACCGCAGAGACCTGGGACAGGGAGGGGACACCCAGGCACGGAACCCTCCTCGGCTTGGAAAGGGACGGAGCTTAACTCCTTCATTATCAAGCTCTCCAGCCAACCTTGCCCACCTCCAGTCGGTTGTTTTTAAATAGACAACTTTGTCCAAGCCTTGCGAAGTCACCGCCGCGGCATCCCATAGCACCCCTGCTATCGAAACTGTCTTGCGCTTTCCGTGCTTTTTCAATTCCCAGCATCCCTAAATTTTCGCCTAATGCAGGTACGAGCTACAAGCCCAACATGCTACAAATGACACGGGAAATTGTCCCAAACCTCGTTAACCAGGGACATAATTTTTAATCCTTTCCAGTGATAGCAGTGTTTCAAGAGCGAAAAGAATAAGATAGTATTTCCAGCCATTTGATCTTCTTATTTTGGATATAGACTGGATTACTTCGGGGTTTTTTAATCCGATTAGGTTTGCCTCTTTCAGCCTAGGTCAAAACCAATGGGGAGATCCTTCTCTGCGAAGAACGGATCTCACCCTAAAGTAAAGGGAGAATCTGGTTCATCGATATTCCTCGCATACAATTTTAAGCCTGCTACTCTCCTATTTTTCTGCAATCCTGTTTTCCAGAGAAACTTTTTTTTCCCGGAGAGTAAGATGCAAATCTACTGCCATCAACTTTGTGTTATTCAGAAGCGCTAAGAAGTAAACCACCTGGTATTTTTCTTCGGCGCCTATATATATGCATATGCAAATCCAACAGCTTAAGTATCTGCCAAACTATTTACCAAGTTTGTCAGGGAAACAGCCTCTGAAACAATCTTCTTTTAAAATAATATTCTCCTGCTAAATTCTTCCTTTGAACGCTATTTTTGTCTCTTAAGGAATATTCACCCTCGCAGTCTGACTGCTTGTTAAGAAAAAAACAACAAGAAAAACAGTAAAATCTCACTGTTGGCCTATGTTCTAGTGCCAGTGTTCAAACATCAGGATCCCAACAGTATCCCAGCGCCTGAAAAACACGTCCTTTTCTTTGAAATCTGCCCGGGTTGCGGATGAGAAATTGCCAGTAGAAATTACAACATTTGCCATGACTGAGATGGGGTGGGTTTTCGCATTTGGGCTGAATGAAACCATGGAAAATGTTGTTAGTAACAACTCCAATGTTATAAAAAATCACCGAGTGACAGATTTCAAGATTAAAAGGAAATATTAAAAATCCCCTTCAATATTTAAAGCTTACTTAACTAGTAGCACTTCACTTGACACTGACTCGTGTCATTTTCTTTCATTCCTCTTTTGATCCATGCAAAGCAGTTACACGATTGCAAATATCTTATCATGTCACCTTCTCATATGGATATGAGATGAAAGAATATTATCTCAAGCTGAGTGATAAGTCCTGTACCAAAACTACGGGTGGAATCTGCACAATCTGACGCTAAACGAGAGCAGGGAGGCAGCGGCGGCGGCACTGGGCATTTTTTTTTCCTGATATTCTGTGTTGAGGATGGGTAAGAAAAAGGGTCTTGTTTTAATAGGTTATTCAAGGCTACTAATTAACCATCGAGATTTTATACCAGGTCAGCCGAGCTTTTTGTCAATGTACAGGGATCATTTAAATTGCTTTTATTTGCACGATTACGAAGTGGCAAACCATCGATATTGTCTCGCCTCCCATTTGAAACATGCAAAGGGCATCAAAAGGCCTATTAACATGAAATAAAATTAGCCCTCATCTGTTTTATTTTAAAGGGACTCTTCCCTCCCTCCTCCTCTTCTCCCCCCCCCCTCTTTTTTTCCCTTTCTTACTTAGGGAACTCAGTTCCTTTCCCATACTTGGTATGTAGTACATCTTTTTTTTTTTTTTTTCTTTTTTTTTTTCGCAGAGTTAATTCTCCAAGTCTGGTCTGTCAGCCAGTATAAACAACACTTGATGAATGAGACTCAAGGTGTTTAGTCACCTGAAGCAGCTGTTTGAAGTAACTCTACACACAGCCTGAGGCCCGTGTTTTCACAGCTGTGGGAACTCTTCAAAAGCTTTCCCTCTTGGCCCGCTTCTTTGCTGTGGCTTTAGACTCTTAGCGCAAAATCTGGACAATTTCAAAAGGGCAGAATGAAACTAGAGACAGTAATTTTTGATGATTTTGGGCCAAAAAAAAAGGGCCTAGGATAAATAAATGAAGTACATTTGAAAGTGCTTTACCTAGGTGGGCTATATATCTAAGAGTCGCTCGCTCTTCATGTGCCCGTGCGCTCACTTAAAAGGGGAGATGCGGGGCCGACGTCCCGCTCTCTGTTTACACAGCAGTATTTTCACTTTCTTCTCCGATGCAGCTACATTAAAACGAAACGTTTATGGGCCTGGAAATACACGTACCTGAAATAAACTCAGCAAGTTTTTAGAAGTTGGAAAGCTCTCCAAACTCGTAAATAGCCCCGCAATGATTAGTGATCTACGCTCCCCGCTGGGAAGCTTTGGGGAAATTGGCCTCGCAGAGGTCGTATGATTGCTTCTCCTGGCTCGAAGTCCGTGCCTGCATGATACACCTCACTGTAACCATGTAGGTAGCCAAAGTAGCGACGAGCCCGAAAAGAAAAAAAAAAAAAAAAAAAAAAGAAAATAATTTGAAAAAAAAAATTGAGCAAGGGGCTGAGCTGGCAGGGAAATTACAGTTTTGCAAATGCGGGACCCAATCATGCAGCTGGGCTGAAATATTATATGCGGAATGAGGTCATGGATCAGAAAATCACGAATTTTATTTGGGGCTGGGGGTGGACTGCAAGCCTACAGCCTGACGGTGAATTCGCTGGAAAATCCTGGACGATAAATGGCCAGGTTCTGCCTCCCCTGCGATGTGCAGCACCGCCATCCTCAGAGGCACCGCTGCCAGAAGACGAGGCTCCTCCAGGAGTCAGACCGATAATTGCTCAATGCCGTGAGTAACGACGGTGCCGTCAGACCAGCCCCAGAAGGTGAGCATCCCACGGGAAAGGGCGACGGAAAATAAAATCGGCAAAGCGTTGACGCGAGCACCAGGAAGGGATGTGAGCAGACAGATTTAATCCGCGAGGCTATGTCAGGTGGACACTTAATTCACTGAATAATGCTTTCCATTTCCAATTTCGTCCAAAAAGGAAATACAGATACATCAACTTTCAAACGTGTCCAACAAAAGGCATCAGCAAGCTTGCCAGAAAGAGAGCAAGGATGGGACAAACTACTCCTGAGACAGTAGAACAAACATGCCCCAGCCTTAGCTGTTTTAACACCACATGCCTCCCACACATTGCTCCATAAATCGTTCTTTTCTTCCCTCTCATTTTCTCCAGTTTACAAAAATTCTTATGTTAACAGAAAACATTTAGTTCAAATTGATCCTCAGCCATCCTTGGCGCGTATTATACACCCTCACCCTTTTATGTTTTACAGCTTGTGTCATTCTGTATTTATCATTTAGTTAAGGCCTTATATTTTTGGCTTGCTGTTCCACCTTATCAGACGATAAAACATTCCCTCAGGAGTGAGAGGATTTTTATGAATTATGATGATAGTATAGAAAATGAATGACTTATTGGCACTACGGTCAGGCTATACATGGAACTGTGTTCTCCGAAAGTTTAGGGCCACAGGAGACAGGAGCGTGTACAGGCACTGCCACTCCCAGGGACGGACATTCCCCTGAGGACAGAGTGACCGGGCGGTGACAAGGACAGCAGTGCTGTCTGGCCACAAGCTCAGGGTGAACCCTGTGCCGTCCTGGGGTCTCTGCAGAAAACCGCTCGTCTCTTCAAGCCTAACACTCTCCGGTGCATAAAAACGCCAGAAAGTTGTGAAGTTTCCAGATGCTCTGAGAACAGCAGGGCATAAACGTTTCCAGAGTAGATAAATGGGATTTGGGCATAAATAAGTCCTCCTAAATGTCTTCTATGCCATCGTCAACATCTGGATGCTCACAGGTCTCTGGGTACCTGTGTTTTGCAATGATACTGAAAGTTAGCTGTGCCAAACTACGTCCTGGTCACTGCTGTCACCCTGCGACGTGCTCCCACCCAATTCTCGCTCCCACCCTACTCCTGAGGGGCTTCAAGCAGCCAACAGCACCTAAAGCTGCTCTCTCATCTCCGACACGGGGGAAGCACATCTCTTACAACCAAAAACAGAGCTGGGCTGGCCTTTTCACTGCAAAAAACATGACGTAAATACTGACACCGGCTGCAGTATACATCAACCGAGTCGAACTTTGCTAATGAACTACTGCAAAACTTCAAATAAGTAGACAAACCTGCTGCTGAACAGCAAACTACAACCATTTCCCCCCTGTACACGTGACAATTATACGTATCTAGGCTTGCTGCCTTTCACCCCAGGAAAGAAAGCAAATAAGAGGAAAAGTTATTAAGCAATTAAAGATGTTTGCTTAAAAACTAGTTTGTATTACCAAAGCCTGGAGTTACAAAAAACAGCCCACAGGCAGCCAGGGTAGTCTTCTCCTCAGGCAGGTACTTCCAAGACAAATAATAGGCTAATTTTAAGTTTTCAGGTAAATCCTGTTCAAGCGAACGAGGTCTCCCAGGCACCATCCATGCAAGGCCCCTGACTTCTCCTACCCCTCTCTCAGCTGGATGCCAGGACCAAATCTGCCTTCTAAGTCTGCTCTTCACAAAACAATTTCTCAACCTTTGCTTAATAAACAACCAACTGACCCCCGAAACAGAAATGGGTTTTTGCCACTGCCGTGGTGCTTCCAAGGGCTCATTCCTGGGGAAGCGCCACAGCCAAGGAGAACGCCAACTGCACGATGTGATATGGCCTTCACGTGCCCATCATCTCTGAGCCTCTTGGCATAGGTCAGCTGCCCTGAACAGAGCGCCGCCTTTTGGGTTGGAATAGCTTTAAAGGGATATAGGATTATAAAGCTTATTTTTCAGTGGAAGCTAAAGGTTTCATAAAAGCTGACCAGCAAAATCCTAAGGCCAATATGAACAGTAACGCAAACCTTACCTGGCATACAGGGTAGCGTTCTATGAGTTCCTTCTCACCATAAATGGCAGCATTTTCTGACACCATCTAATCAAAACACATTCAAAAGACCACCTACGCAACGTGGGATCCACTCGCTGTGCCAGAGCTATGCCCTTCCAAACCTCCTCAGCTGGACCATTTAGGGGCGATTTTACAGAGTTTGTAGATGAAAAGAATGAAATCTGCGAGGACTGACTTTAAAGCAATAACATTTTTCTGTTATGCACTATTATACACCCACTAACCAATATTCAGAATGGTTGGGTGCATAGGTAATGGGAACTATATATAGAAATGCTGTTTTATCTTTAAAGAAGTGAAATATATTAAACTACAGGTGATGAGATGTTACAGGAAGGATCATCGTTAAGAGACCCTTACTCCACATATGCATGTAAATAGTTTTATGGGGATGTCCTGTTGAAGATGATGGGTTCCTTATGAGCAACGGCTTCTGAGCAAAAGGTTCCCTATCCTGTAAATACATAAATGTGAGACACAGCTGGGAAGTTTGCCTACAGGCAAGTCTTCAGGTGAGTAAAATGAGCAGCCAGAGTTCGATGAAGAGAATCCAGGACGCCCTATCAGTGCCTTCTCTGTAATGGCCCGGCAAGAGAGAGAGAGAAAGAAAAGAAAAAAAAAAAAAAAAGGAAAAGAAAAAAATTTACTGCCTAACTTCACCTAAAAGTATGGTGTAATATTTCAGGCTGAACACGTATGTATACATATATATATATATATAGTGTGGTGGTTATTGGAGACACTACAAGCTAAGGCTTTTCTTCTCTTGGTCTCTAAAACATTTTCCCAGGTTGAGTACAATTCCCATGACCATCATAATCATTCATCTGGCTCTCAGGCTGGATAGTGGTACCGTGCGTTGTATTTGGCTGTGAATACCAGCGCACCCAATGATTTCCTTTTCCATGACATTTCTGAGAAACAAATACTGGATCCGATTCCCATCTAGCCACAAATATGAATCAAAACCCAATACAAAATTGGATACACGCTGGAAATTTGATAACTTGTGAATATGAATTTACTCCTGTAGTTGCTGAGCTGCTATTGGAAATCTGGAGCATGCTTGGAATTACAATTTTTGCTTTCCAAAAACGTGCATAGTTTGTTCCTTGTAATCATATTTCTGATGAAGTCAAAGACAGAAATCCCACTGAAAGAGCTGGGGAGGAAAGACTTTGTTTTAAAGATGTATGCTTTATGGAACCTTTCCTACTTGCTGTCCTTCCAGCGTAAAATATTAGCCAGTCTAATCCCTTTCTTCTTCTGTACGTTAATAGAGACTTGAAAAAAGAGGTTACAATTTTTATAAATTGGAATAAAGTGGCCTCTGTTTTCTAACACTTGCCAAAGCATACGGGGTCAAACCAAAACAGTCACCCACACCGGCCAGTTACATGTCTTATTTAAACAATAAATTAGTGTCAAAGTTTCCAGTAATTAATTTCTATACCAATTTACATATTTCATTCCTTTCTTTTTTTTTTTTTTCTTTTTGCTTTCATGTTTTGAAACTGTAATGCAGCTAACATCTATTTAAAGCAACCTCCCCTACCCGGTGATTGATGTTAGATACAACAATTACAATGCCAGTACTAGGGATAATTCTTTGCAGATGTTGTCAAATTACAGGTTAAATGAGGAAAAAAGTTCCTTTCTTCCGGCCACCCACTCTAGTTCTCTTGAAATAGGTGCACAGTACTGTATATCCTGTGCTGTAGGTGCAGTAATTCCCCGTTCAGTCACTCATCTGGTTTAAATGACTTCCATTTGCCATTTCAAAGGATGACGGAACACTGTGTTCAGATTGTTTTGCAGGTACCAAAAACGCAGTAACTCTGCTTTGTGTTTTAGCTGGCAAAGAGAAGTCAGCTCGATCTGGCAACACTGTGCTGGTTTTCCCTTTAATATAAATAACATTTGCCATTGTGAACAAAAAAAGAAGAGAAAGAGGAAAAAAAAAAGAAAGTGAGGTTAGATTATTTTAACCCTTTGTAAACCTTTCCACTCTTTGAGATAAAACAGAGTCCTTGTCTTCATGTTATAATCATAACAGTATGTATTTCGTGTTGACAGAAGGAAGATTGAGCATGGGTCCTGCATGGCTGTGTAGTTTGGGGAGAGGTGATGAAACTTCTCCATTACCCAGCCCTTGTAGCGGGAGCCAGGCACAGTCATATTCCCTAAACGCAGGAGAGGGGAAGGTAATGCGCCATAAACAGAATATGGAAAAAATCAAGAACAAATTGAAAAAATGGCTTTGCCTGCCCTCGCTAGTAGCCGGTATTGGGCTACGCTCCGGAGGAGAGCAGACCGAGCCGCTCCTGAGCTCAGCAAGAAAACCTGCAGCATCGGAAGAGCCCAGCACCACGCTCCGTAGTGGCACAGTAGCCTGGCGTCCGGGGGGGTATGGGATATTCAGGTGAGCAGGGCGACTTGGCACCAGTCCTGGGCACATTTTTTCCTCGGTTCCCTCACCAGAAAGTCATGGGATGAACGGAGAGTGGGTGGAAATGTCCTATGTGCACTAGGCAGCGCCAGGCACCAAAGCCCCCAGTGCAAGATGGGCCAAACTGGCTTGATGGCACAGATAGACCCGACTGAAAGGAGGTTGTAGCCAGGTGGGGGTTGGTCTCTTCTCCCAAGTAACAGGCGATAGGACATGAGGAAATGGCCTCAAGTTGCGCCAGCGGAGGTTTAGACTGGGTATTAGGAAAAATTTGTGCACTGGAAGGATTATTAAGGATTGGAACAGGCTGCCCAGGGAAGCGGTTGAGGCACCATCCCTGGAGATATTGAAAAGACGGGTAGACGTAGTGCTTAGAGATATGGTTTAGTGATGTTTTTGTCAGCGTTAGGTTGATGGTTGGACTAGACGACCTGAAAGGTCCCTTCCAACCTAGGCGATTCTATGGTTCTATGACTGTCTCCAAGCAGACCCTCGAGCTGCTTCTGCATTCCCAGTGCCGGTTTCTGGCAGGCATGCCATGCTCGAGCCCTGAGGCTTTGAATGGGATTTCCATTTTAATTCTTTTCCTACATATGTTGGGCTATGAGCGCTTCTTCTCGCAGTGTACGGGAATGAATGCTGGCCAAAAGAAGGAAAACAAGAAGAGCTGACAAAGAGAAGTTGAAGCAGAGGACAGAAAAGCCAGGCTCTCATGCTTCACTCTTGGCCAAGGCAGTGGCTTGCTGTGTGGCCTTATCCTCACTGCATCTTCCACATCTGATGAACAACAGCATGTAGAATAAATGCACTGAAAACAACTG
The DNA here is from genome assembly GCF_028500815.1 of Rissa tridactyla. Classification (NCBI taxonomy): domain Eukaryota; kingdom Metazoa; phylum Chordata; class Aves; order Charadriiformes; family Laridae; genus Rissa; species Rissa tridactyla. The sequence goes on along the minus strand of NC_071472.1, from coordinate 3,940,240 downwards.
CCAGGTAGGACAGGAAGCCAGCCCTATAAGTACCTGTAGTAAATAGATATCGGTCTGGCCAAAAAAGATCAGGGACTGACGGAAACACGTTGCCAGCTATGTGGGTGATGGTGAACGGTCCGCGCTGCCAATTTGTAATAATATCTCTTTCGTAATAAACTCCTCAGAGGCATCTGCACAACTGTGTGCGAGGTAACTGTTGCACGCTATTCCCTAAATAATTATGTTCTCTAAATATTCCCCCTCTTTCCTTTAAATCACCACCCCAGGACTCTTTCTCCTCCTGGCCAGGGCAACACGCGCTCCATCCTGAGGTAGCACTATCCCCCCACCCCCCCGGCAACGAAGCGGTCCATTTATTTTTAACCTACTGAGTTTAATAATTTTCAGAAGTGAGCTACGGGGTGGGTTTGTGAGTAGTGAAGGCAGGAGCATGTGATTTGTGTGCTGAGCTTCGGCGTCCTGGCTTTCGAGAGGAAAGCGCAGCTTGCTGATGAAGGCTTGTGGTTTTCCTGTTTGTTGTCTGGGAAGAAAAAAGAAAGAAAAAAAAAAAAAAAGGAAAAGGGTGTGGAGGTGGGGTGTAAATGGGCAGAGTGGGGCAAAAAAGAAAAAAAAAAAAAACACATGAGAAAGAAATAAATCTTTACGCCTTTCCTAAGTAATGAAGATGCTCGAGCCTTGTTTGCTCTACAGGTTGAAGAGCGTGCAGCGTCCCACAGGTAACAGGAGCGGAGAGCGTGATATCTTTGAAGCACGATCTTAAGGTCTAGGCAGTATTTGACCTACGTGCAACGGTCACGGCTGCCGCCATCGCGGCTGCAGCTACCAGAAACCGAAGGGTTTTGGTCTGCTCCAAAACGAAGCCAAAAGAGCCTTTGCGTGTAAGAATGTTTCGAGCTCTCCAGCAGCGCCGCTGCCCAGCCAAACAGGCAGTTTCTGTAAAAGGAGAAAGAGCTTCCTGCCAGCCTCCTTCCCTCTGTTTTGTTTTATTGTACGCTTTTCCCCACATTAAGCGATTTTAAAGCCAAAGGGCTTGCTTTCCTGGTAAAAGAGGGCAGGCAGGATTGTGAAACACGAAGGATGTCTAATCTACGACTTTCAAGGGTGTAGGACGTGTAAGGCTCGGTTAAGAATTTGATCACGGATTGTATATCCTTTCCTGTGCACGGACTACCCAAAACTGGTCATTATTCAATGCATTCTTTAAAAAAAAAAATAAAAAATGTAATAATTAACACATTACCGATTCTATTCATGGTATAAATCAAACACAACTGTTCAAAAACATTACTGTGAGCACACTGCTAGCTTAAGAGAATGTGTAAACAGGAGTGGCATAAATATTTCATGGATAACTTGAAATTTTGCTCATATACATTGACAACTTCAAACCCAGTTTTCTGCCACTGCTTTTGCCAAGTGCACTCACCAGTCCACAAAAAGGAAGCGTGAAATGGCTACAAGCGTATCGTCCGGCGCTAGAAAATAAAGATTCCTCAGCTGATAGGGGAAATAAATTGCTTTAATATATGTTGATATTATATACCGAGCCTACAAACGTGTGGATTCCTGCCCTGACGCCCAGCTCTGGAGATAAGCGCAATCTCTGTCCGTACGTTCACTAATATATTTGCAGCTGTTTGTATAAAGGATGCGTTCCACAATATTTTTGTTTGCAACAGCCCAATATTGATTTCCAATGGCAATAATGTCGAAGCCTTGACCATATAAAAAAAAAAAAGAATCTTGCCCCTATGGTGTTAGATTTAAGAAGCCAACACTGCCATAGTAACAGTAGAGCCGCGCACCAAATCTTTGTTTAGATCAAGTCATTTGCTTATTCAAATTTATGGCAGAATTTATATTGCTATCTACAAATAGATATCAATAGTTAAAGAGATTTTATAGCGTTTTGACATTCGATATATTATGCAGGTTTAAAAGGCTCTGGAAAATGGATGAACTATCTAAGCTGAACAACTTTCCACTTGTAAAAACGCTTCTCAAAGTACAGAGGGCTCAGATTTAATACTTAGTCTTGCTTGTTTAAGCACATGCTCAAATGTGGATGGGTTTTTCATATTTTAATCCTGACAGAACAATGCAGTCTCCTCAGAGCCAATGCTAAATGAAAAAAATGACAGACATATCTTATTAGGGAAGATAATTTAAGTAATACTTATTTTTAATGCTTCACTTAAGCAATACTATTTTATGTCTTCAAATACATACACAACTCTCCTCTTTCCATTGATGATTTATATTACAGCTTGCACTGCACAGATTCTTATAAAAATAAGATTTTGAGTTGATTTAAGTCCTTAACATATTGTAAGAGCTCTATTATATATCCCCCAAACACGGTGTGATGGATCCTATTTTTATGCTATGCTTCCTTCTTCACAAGCATAATTTCCATTCGCCAGACAGCAACCCAGATAAAAGCTCTAAAATAAAAATAAACTTATACACAAAGCTCTTTTAAAAAGATAATTTATCTTATGGAATAGTCAGAAAACTAGAGAATAATCTTTGATTGATACAAATAATAGAAAATTTCCTAAATAACTTTCGCTCCTGGTAAGCTTCCAAGTAAGTAATTCACAAAATATGACTTTGTTCATTGGAAAGGTTATAAAAATTTGTTTGTTGGAGGTAGGGAAGGAAATGTAATTAAAGGCTAAATTCAGTCTCACATTTCATTTTAACTAAAAGAATATGTGTGATTTGGATATAAGTCACCTAGGCACTTCCTTTTTTTTTTTTTTTTTTTTTTTCTTTTTTTAAGGCAGTGCACATTGTCAGCAAATCAAATTATCCAATAGCAGAAGTACATCTGGCTGAGCTGACTATGCCAGGTAACCTTAAATAGAAACTCTGCAGCAGTTAACTGTGTTGCAATACCGGGCTTTGCTGGTAATACTTATCGAAAGTTCCCCTTTGTAGCATTTCTATAAAAAATAAAAAGGGAAGAGGTGAAATGAAAACATAAAACTTGTTGGGGGTTTTCTGTATTTATAAAAAAATCCCTTTGCAGTTGGAAATGCTTACAAAGGCATATATAAAATACAGCAACTCCAGTTATTTTTAACTGCATATGGTCTACATAAAATGAAGCTATAGATCATGGAAGCCGTAATGAAGGCAAGTTAAAGACCATAGCAATTCAAGTACTTTAGCTAGTCTTGAATTTATAATGTCTTCACGTAATACTTCAACATTCAAAAGACAAACAAAACAAATTTCCCCGTTATTGGTCATAAAAGAAAATATTAATTTGTTCCCTTGGTAATTATTTTAACTATATGAGGGGGATCCTCCTCTTGGACGCATTGCGTGCACGACCTCACGTAGATTCTGGCTTTTATTCGCACAGAAGTCAACTTGACAAGACACGTTGTGGGTATTTGCGCTGCCTGCCACATTTTAGATCAAAATCAAGTTCTGGATCCTCCATGCCTTACAAGTCACTTTTAAACTGAGACAAAGCATTTGGTTCTGGGGCTGAGCGCTCAACTTAAAAAACCCTTCTTTCCCCCAAAGGCAAATGCTATATGAAAATAAATTAAAACCCAAATTTTGCTGGTCAGCTATTTTGAATATATAAATAGGCAGTTTCACATGAACAGAAGTGACTTGAAACCTTGGTTCTAATCTTCGACGTGTCTTGGAAATGCCCTTTTCTTTGTCCTTTCTCAAGTAAATTTTAGCTTCATTCCATCTTCATTATTTCAGTGAGGTTATGCATAAAACAAGCTACTACACAATATGAGTAAAAATGGCAGAACCTGACCCGAAGTGAATTACCACAGGGGAAAAAGAAGACTCGTAAAAAGAAAGACAATGCACCAAGAAAGTGCGTTTGAACAGAAGTGCCATTACATGCCCACAATTCATTTGTAAGCTAAACCATTTCTCCATAATTTTAAAGTCAATTGTGAGTTTTGAACTATTACATCAAATATATGTTTGAATTTTCAACTTAGAACAAACGCACCAATGTCAAACAGAGCCACCTATGCAGGAATCTCCTTTTGCCAGATTCCCTTTATTATATCGAACGCATACTCTTAGAACAAAGAAAATGATGATGTTTGGCACGTGGATTAAATGTTGTGAGGCTAAATCCTCCAAATAGTTGCCGGCATCGATGCATCTTGGGTTTTACTAACCTTAGATACTTTAACCTAAAGCTCACTGCGACTTGTGTAAACTAAAAATATGGATCTCTACTCATTTTCCCAGTTATTTCCCTCCAAATATTCCCTTTTGTCTGATCCCTGAGCGAAAGACTAAAAATATGTTTGTGCAGAAATTGTAGCGATAACGACCTTGGCCTGTGCTTTGGCCTATCTCATCCCAAGTGGTATGAAAGAACTTCAGCTGAGGCGAGCTGAAGGGCACACGAGCTTTCTGAGATAGGTCAATAAGTTTTGCTAGAGCCAAACAGAAACGGCAGAGACATGCACCGTGCTGCACGCCCACTCTCAACGTATAGAATAGCGACGATGCTCTGGCTCGCTAAAAGCTTAAAATAAATTGTCTGGATACAGCTTCTTCTTGATGCCACAACATACGCCTCTCTAGCGCGTGGTATTGACAAGGTAAACGCAAAAATCCCTGAGAATTCAGGTACAACCGTACCCCGGGAACCGAGCTGTCCCAGGGCCTACGCTGTATGTAGCACGTTCCTCATGCGGTGGATCACGGCAATTTTATAGAGCGATTAACTAACCCCAGCTTAGTGGCCACATTCACAAGAGGTGGCATTTTACGGCTGTGAATTTGGGAACAGCCAGCGCTGACACTAGTTAACCTTTGAGGACCAAACACACACACACAGAGCCGGAGGCTGGCTCTTCGCTCGTGGTGCTGGTGCGTTACCCACTACGCAACCAGCCCGATGGCAGGGGCATGGCATGCGAAGTCCAGTTGAACTGGACATTCCTCCTGCGTTATGAGCCTGAAATGTCAGGATTCTGACCGCTAAATCAGAAAGAGAGATGTCAATAGATTTGAAAACTTCCTGCGACGTAGGCGTGACGCTTTTCTCCATCTTTTTCATTTCCCTCTCATATGCTTTAAATCATAAACCGTGGGTCCGGTTTTTGTGTAAGCGCTGCAGTGATCCCACAGTCTGCGACTGGATGTAACATGGACTGCGGAGCTGAATTAGGTTTTCATATTGAAATAGGCAATATGACTGAGTGCCCATAAAACATTTCTGCCTGTGCAGAGAGAATTCAGACTTCTCCGTGGCTGACAGTGACAGAAACCTGACAATAGCAGTGTAACACATGAGTCAGAGAAGGGGGAAAATTTGACCAGAGAAACCGGTAGAGAGCTAGTTTTGTATGAAAGAAAGGCATTAAATATCTACTGGCTATGCAGAGGAGGAAGGATCTTGGTCTCCGAAGCCTGGTCCACAGGACTCCCACACAGTTAACTGGGTGCATTTCAGATTTGTCTACCTTAGATGGGGCTCTGAGTCACTCTTGCTCAGTGCTCAATCTGTGCTTTCGTAGACTCTGGGTGCTTTGAGACTCTATCTGTTCCTCTCTCCCATGCAGGGGATCATGAAATCATAACTATCAGGTAGGATATAAAGCGGGGGAGGACAAGGCTGAGTCACAGCAGAACTTGATAAAACCCACTGGCTGCTGGATCCGGGGGAAACACGGTCAGATAAGGGGAAGAAAAGCTTAACTCATTACTTTCCCACCTCCTGTACCCCACCATCCACACCCTTAAGTCTGCCAAGGAAAAAGGCAAGAACCACACTGGGACCTGGATGGTCCCTGGACTCCCCGGCGGGTGTCCTGGGGTGAGTCTTCAGCTCATCAACTTCTCCATTACACAGGAGCTGCCAAGAGCAGCAATCTGCACAGGGACTTGGGGTGACAACCACCAAGACCCTGGGTTGTATTCTGAGATCCCTTGGGTATCACCAGCCACCCTCCAAGCAAATCCAGTCCCATGGGTAAAGCTTCAGACAATCAAGTTCAGCTTCTGCCCTGGGGTGTTTGCTCCTTCCAGAGGTGAGCAGGGATACATCCCCATCTTGTGCTACCTTAGCAATTGATTTGGGAATCATCGATCTCCCGACAGATTATTCTTCCACCCCAAAGTTCCTGCTGGCCTCCCTTGCTCCCTTTTCCACCATCCTTTGCTTGTGAAGGACCACGGAGCACTGGTCTCTGAGGCTGCTTGGTTGTTTTCCTTCTCACTACTATATGTGCTTAGAGACTGCAGGTTTTTCAGTGAATGAGATCCACCATCATTAAAGATTTTAAAACAAATCTTATTTTAAACATTAAAAAATTAGCTCCACAGAAATCCGGATGACTGCACAGATTTGTGACCCAGCTTTGTGAAACAACAACTAACCAAAGCGTGAACCAGAATTGGAAAATATATATATTTTTTTTTTTCCTTCTGAGATCTGAAAAACACTGGTTTGGGTTTTTTGCCACGGTTTTTGACTTTTGTATGCTTCTGCGTTCACATGTGTGAGTGAAGTGCTGAGTCACAAGAAAGTTTTCCAGCCCACTTCTGCGCCTCCGTGAAGTTCATAGCTCTAAAATCATGTTCATATAAAACATCTGCATGTTTGGGTGCTTCTCTGAGCTCAGTTTGGCATTCAGGTCTTTGGAGAGCCGCCCAGGACAACAACAAAGTTCTGCAGCCTTTACATGATCTGACCCCACCTCGCCAGAGATGCGGAGCGGTGCCGAGGTGCAGCTCCCGCTCCATCCCCGATGCCCCTGGATGCAGAATCGGGGGGCGGGGTGTCCCCCCGAGCGGTGGCTGATCCCATTTCACAGCCTTGGGCAGGGAGACAGCCAAGCGTAAACAAACCAAATCCTTCAACTCTAAATACCCTTGCTTCTCTCGTTTCTTTTTTTTCCCCCAAAAAAAAATCTTATCATGTAAACGCAGCGTAGTTTTTTTGGTTTAATAAGAATAATAACGGCTCAGGATTCAGGAAAATGACTCACATGGAGCTAGTCCAGCTCTCCTACTTGGTTCTAGTCAGGTCACGATGAATCAGATGACCCTTATCTTAGTTTAAGACTGTGAATAAAAACCTCTCCCCTCTACAACCCGGCCAATTTTTGTTACATTATGCAGCATATCTCCTTCCCCTCTCGCATTTCCTAGCTCTTCAAGTCTGCCCATTACCTTCTCTGCAGAATTTCCCGTGCATGCCTCCCTCCTGAGTTCACCTCTGAGTAAATCCTCTTCTGTGCTCTGTAATTTCCCTTTGTCTTATACCTTTCGCCCCCCCCCCGCCCCCGCTCTCTTTGTCCTGCCTGAGCCTCGGTTTTATCGCTCTTCTAGCTCAAGCCGAATACTGCCGTTCGCTTCCTCATGCATTGTTACACATGACCTACATCCCACCCAAGCCAAAATAGCTTTACTTGCTTTAAAACCCTCCGTGGGTTTGTACCTTGGACCCTTGAGAGATTTCAGCTGTATCTGAAACCAAAGCAGAAAATAGACCCTTCTTCATTTTTTTTTTATCACATTCATAATATAAACTATGGCAACGCTTTCCAAACCAGGGATGCAAAACTGCTTTTCCTTCCCTGACTAGACAGCTCATAAAGGTTTGGGATCGAAACTTGCAGGTTTTGTCCACTTTTCCCTGCAATAAAAACAACAGATCAAATAATAAATCCCACGTTAGTGACCTTTCAGTCCCCTTGGTAGCGTGGTTGTGGAGACCCTGGCCTACATTACGAAGAAAGTAGTAACTGAGAAAACAGATGAAAGAAAAAATAATATTTAGTATTGTTACGTGAAAGAGAAGTCATCATAGGTCTGGCTCCAGAGCAAGAGCTAACCCAGCTTAGCTAGAAAAAGACACGTTCCCGTAACAGGGGAATAGTTTTTGTTTCCCATTTCTGCCTTTTTTGCTCAAAGACCGAGGAAAACAAGGAGGCTGCGAAAGAACGATTAACCTGCGTTACACTTGAGCAAACTAAGATTAAGAAACAACGCGGCAAAAAGCATCGGTGAACTCAGGAAAGGATTACACAAGCTTATGGATGATCAGCCTAAAAATTCGGTCGCCCCCCCGCCCCCCCCCTGCCCGGCATCCGCAAACTCAGAAAGTCCCTAAAACACGAGTTACCAAAAGCCAGGCAGGCATACCAAAGTCCTATTCTTATACGGCTTCCCAAACCGGCCACTGTCAGAGACAGGGTACTGGGCTAGAGGGAATTTTGGTTTGGCCCAGAAAAAGCCTTTCCTACATTAGTAGTTGAAGATCACTCGCTAATCTTTAATAAGAGCAGCCTGGCAGCAGCCGGGCAAAGCCATGCAGACCTACAGGCCCCCGCTCTCTTGCTTTAACCTCTCGCCTGCACCGTCTCACCCTCTGCCACACTTCTGCAAATCTGGCTGAAACGCAGGGGGAAAAAAATAATATATTACTGCAATATACCCCAGTGGAAAAAACTAGGTAAAAGGAGCCCCACACCTTGTACTCCATCCAGTCTTGCCTCCCGTGGACTCGTGTTTGAATGGGGCTGAGCTGGGTGAAAAGCTTGGTCAGCGCATGGTCGATCATGACCAACACGGGTGACAGCTTTCTCTGGCTGTCAAAGTGCCCGACGCAACCGGCATCAGGCTTGGAGCAACCTGGTCTAGTGGGAGGTGTCCCCGCCCAGGGCAGGGGAGTGGAACGAGGTGATCTTTTAAGGTCTCCTCCCAACCCGAACCGTTCTGTGATGCTCCCATCTGCCTGCTCACGCCTCATCTTTCTCAGAGCCATCCCTGAGATGCTGGAGCACATCCTGGGCGCGCAAGCACACGAGAGAAGAACGAGTGCATAGCTGCTTCCCTATCATTACCATCCATCCCTCTACCTGCGGATAGGGATGGGAAGAAAGCAGCTTTCCCCTTCTCTCTGAAGAACCTCCAATTTTCTGCTGTTCAAAATTGTGGGTAGCAGACGACCAAGTTGCAACTACACCAGTGTGAAACTGCCGTTGCGTCACCGGCTTGCAGACGCTGTTACAAAACTGAGGCAAGACAAGGCTCTGGGAGGTTCATAAATGTTTCGACACAACCTGAACAGAGTTACAAGGAAGCCGGGCCTAAATCTGGAGATTTCTGGATTTGACTACGTACAGCTTGAAAGTCAGTCTCGTCAACCCCGAGCGGAGAAAAACCTTGTCAGCCTTCAGTTGATATGCACTGGATGTTTTCTATCGAAGCTCGTCGTTGTATTTTTAGGTTCATTCAGTTAGAATCAAAAGACAGCTTAGGGAAGACAAGCCCGCATATGTGGAGCACAAAAAAAAATAAAATAAAAAAAAAAAAAACTTGCACGAAGCCCCTGCAAACGCAAACTGCAAGCCATGGTTTGCTGAGTTTAAATCCAACTGTAGCTACTAGTTATCTGCAGTTCTGATAAATATTCATGTATCATATGTTCATATCTGACTGCAGGAAAAGAAAAAGGATTCAGAGAGCTTTGTCTGCCCTATGAGCTTTTTATCTGCGCTTTAGTAACCTCCTTATACTTAGTAAATAAGAACATTTCTTTGTTCGGGCTTTAACACTTTTAATATCCTTGCAGATTCAGCAAACCTTTGTTCTAAAATGCTTTGTGCCCATTAGGGCTTTTGATTATAGATTACACCACCATTTGATTTTTTTTTATTTTTTTTTTCCCCCCCTCATGGGCAACATATTCTTCTTTCATTGAGCAATATTCAGAAACTTGGAAATCTAACCTGTGTTTTAGTCTCAGGACAGGCACATTCTTATGGTAAAAACCTCCCCAATTGAACTTGGGATGCATTCAACTCTTGTATGGTTGATACTCGGCCAGGTTAATTATGCAACCACCCCAAGTAGAAGAGGACAGCAGGATACACGAGCATTTTTCAAAGACTTGTTTTCAGTACAGAGACAGTTTTCTGGAATCAAATAAAGAAAATGGAGAATGTCTGTGATTTACAGCGAACTGGCACTCTGAAAATGCAAGGATTTGAAAGATCAACAAGGCCAAATTTGCAGTCATTTACGGAGTGATTACAGCACGCGTCGACGTATCCAAGTTAGCTTTAATCAAGCTACCTTGGGTACCAGCAGCAGCATTAGCCGTGGCAGCAGCGGGCTTCAGCGTGAGCTGTACAAACCTGCTTGGGACCCTGGATGTCTTCTCAGGCAGCTGGTCTGAACCAAAGTCCATGCTGATATGGCTCCACCGCCACTGGCAGGCCCGCAAGCCGAATTAAAACCAGCTCAGTTGGGCCTGGATGTGCTGCAGCCACTGCGATGGCTTGTGGAGAACAGGATTGGGCTTCTTGCACCCTCCCCCCAGCCACGCCATCAGCCCACGCGGGGAGATGTGGTGCCTCAGCATCCTCTACATGCAACAGAGCGGGATGTTCCTCCGGTGCTGCCTTTGTATGGATTTGTCATGTAATATACAGCCCCGTCCCTCAGTTTGGATGACTGTCTCAAGGCTGCCATCTAAAATGAAAACAGCTTAATGCAAAGGCAATGCCAGCTCTCAGCATTCAAAAATCATGAGCCAGAACCCAGAAAGTCAGAAGACTGGCTTTAAAATCACGGCAGTTCAAGAGACAAGAATTATCTTGGGTTTAATTGTTCTGCTGTAACTGGATCCGTGTTTTTAAGCTTTTTCCTTAGTAAACACAGGAGCTGGAAGCGTACTTCTAAAAGGACTGCACGTTCAGAGTGACAACCTCAGTCCAGCAGTTGGGGCTTTAGGGGAAACAGCAAATACCACAAGACTTGTGCTAAAATCATGTAAGTCGCCAATGTTTAAAAAAAAAATAAAAAATTTGGCTTAAAATGTGAACTATTTATTAACTAAATCCTACACTGTCAAATTAGCTGGTGATTCTGGACGCCTCTAAACAAACTACAGACACCTCCAAAAGACCTGATTTCGCAGAGGGCGTGTGCTCCGTTACAATAATTTAGGCCAAAACTCTTATGAAAAGAATGCAACGATTCCGATTTAACATTAGCCAAAACGTTTGGAAATTATTTTTTTCTGAACTCCAAGATCTCATCAGAGATCCTCACCCCAGAAAAAAACAAAACAAAACAAAACAAAACAAAACCAAAAACCAAACACGGGAGGAATGAGCAGCTTTAAATTTGTATTTTAACATTTCCCACGGCCCATGTACGTGCACGCTCTCTCTCTCTTTTCCCCGTTCCTTCACCGTCTCTGCTGGTCAGAAGATAAAGCCATCCTTGTCATCTTCTACTAATACTAAGAAAGGCAGCAAGAAATGAAAAATCAAGTCCCTGTCATATTCCATCGAGCACGCTGGCTAGATACGGATGTCTCGCCCCCATTTACAATCTGAACCAAAAGATTTGAAGCCAAGAAAGCAGCTGGCACAATAAAAACAGTAAAAGCTCTAGCTGGCACCTCATGCTGACAATGACTAGCCAAATCTCCATGGGGAAAAATGCCAGTATAGATTTCTGTGACAAAAACAACAAAATAGATTTTTGTCAATGTACATAGATTTGACAGGAAGTCAGACAAATCTATCAATAATGAGTGACATATATCTGCAATATTCCCAAACAAAATGGTACATTTGAAGACAAACTGAGAAAATAACTAATTGTGTTACGCATGACACGTATTCATCTGGACTTTTTGATCACAACGCTGTAATTCATTAATGCAGGTTATGCTGCAGTTATCCTAGGAGGAACTGACCAGATACACCAACATATTTCTAAGTGCTTTCTAAAGCATCCTTCAAAACGCTATTATTTCAGAAAGGGACAAATCGCTTCTGAGGATCTTGCAGCTAAAATCAAGCCTTGTTGAGATGGAAAACTGGATTTCCAACTCTGGCACAAACTTTTTAACCAGCTTCTTTATTTCCACGCTGAGAAGGCGGGGACAACATTAAAAAGTGGAGACCAAAGAGTTGCTATATATGCTTTTTCCTAAGAGGTTATATGCTAGAGGTGTGCTATACAAATGAAAATATAGCTAGTGCTCTCTTGTCACCGAAAAACGCTTGCAAGAGATTGCTATTTATTTCACAGCCAGATGCGCACCGTGTTGCATCCACGTGGAGCCCACGAGAACCAAGCGGGTCTCTTTTTGGAAAGACCTCAGCTCTGTAACACCTTCAACTGGGGGCAGGGGGAAGTAACTATTTAAGAACTTCCATAGCTGATAAACTGAGTCTAACTTAATGTTTTTGTATGAAAAGCCACGTCCCTTATCACACATAGCATGGTGCACCCAAGTGAGTACACGGTGATGAATTAGGTATCACAGATCTCCAGGCACACTGATTTTTGCCCAACTTCTGGCCAAGCTTGGGACAGATTCTGACAGAGCTGGGAAGATATGATTGGGTTCAGAAGCCACAGTGATTCGCTTAAAGCGAGTGTCTAGCAAGACAGCTATGCAAACAGATGGCAAGACCCAGATAGAAAACGCTTTTTAAGTGAAAAGACAGAAACTCATGCAAAAAATGTCTTACTCATACAAATTCTAGAGAGTCTTCAAAAACATCTGAAGTAGTTGTTATACATAAATGAAGTAGATGAGCCAAAGTCGTCTTTACTTGGGAAGAAGTGTGTCAAACACGCTGCCCTGATTTACCATGAGGTGTGCCCTGCCCTGTACTTCGGTACAAATTAGGAAAGTATGAAAGCTGTAAAAAGTACCCCAGCCACTCAGTCTCTGACGTTTTTTTCTATCAATCCGAAAGCTCCAAAGATTTGGGAAGTCCCTGTTCATACACAGGTCACTGACTGATGGAGAAGACCAGAGGACTTGCCATGCCTGTATCCCAGTAGCCCCCAGTCGACAACTAAACCATGGATAGAGAAGCTTGTAGACGCTTTCTGAAAGCTACAGCTTTTCTGTAATAATTTACGAATACTGTTCATTGCTTTGATAGTCATGATGTTTACAGCCTGAACATACTTGCTAGATCTAATAGGAAACCATAAGAAAAGCAACCAGGAAAAGGGGGATGCAACGCAACCACCACACAGCAAACGTTTTAGGGGAAATTAAGAGCCAATGGCTGAGCCATTTCCAGCCAAGTCTACATTTTGGTTTGGACCCAAAGGGCCAAGAAGAAGAAAAGGGAAGAGAGGACCTACGGCAGGTTTAAAGTAAGTCTCATTCTCAAGAGAAGAGAAAGTTTTAAGTGGAACCAGAGTAAACTCGAGCACTGACTAAGGAGAGCTTGAAGGAGGCAGGCACTGGGGGTAATAAAACTTGACCTGAGTTCATGCCTGTCAACAATTGTTTTAAAATCCCTTTTTTCATATTGGACCAAAAAATAAAAAAAAATAAAAAATAAAAAAAATTTAGAGTCTAGATACTTAATTTCTGCCAATACCAGTGTTAATGAAAATCAGTGAGACAAGACCTAAATATCTCTGAAGGCCTCTGCCCACTTCTTTAGACATAATTAGTCATTACTTCTGTTTCAAGAAGTCAGTTTTGTCACTCAACCCCTGCATGCAAACACGCACCCACAGGCAGACCCAGGGGGGCACAGGTCCCAGGTGGAGAGGTCAGATGCCTGGTTCAGACGGCAGCTGGGGCACTGGGGGATGCTGTGACCCACAGACCAGCCCTGGATGGGGCCGCTCCACCAGCTGCACGTGGGGAGCGAACAGAGGTGTGGCTGGACCTGGGACACAGCGAGATCCGCAAAAGCTACACGCTATTACTGCACAAATAACTGTGTTTGAGACCATCCTTTTCTCTGAGCACTTTACCCCCTCCATTTTATTTTTTTTTTTGTTTTATTTTTTGTAGTAGCTTTATCAAAAAATGTGGATCTACAGTTTTGAATACATTCAGTTCTGTAAGGTAATTTCCCCTTCAAAATGAAAAACGGAAAAGAAGTAGGTAATGCTTTAATTTGTTATTAGGAGTAATTACTGTCTGGCCTCGAGGGGTTACTTCTACATTGGTTTTAACAAGAAACCCATTTAACATATATTTATCTTTGTAAATTGTCCTGAATGATCAGCAAATACCTAATCATCTGCAAAAAGCTGTTTAAAACATCCTTACCCTGATAACAGGAAATTATAACCTATGAGACCAAAGAAGCTGCAGTGGTGGTTTAAACCATGATAGACGTTTGCAAGAAGGCAAGAAGTAGGTATTTTCCACAGGTTTTCTTTGAATCTTTTTCTTGGATTATTAATACATCAGGAATAGGCCTATTGTGTTCCTCCCGTAGCTGTGCATGGCAAAGACAGGCAAGACCCTGCACGGGAAGCCTCCTGAAGTCCTTGAAGAAAGGAGAGTCTGTATGCCGACCCACCTAAGCAACGCACAAACCTTTGGTCTGGATGCTTAGAGGAATTCAAGGCCAGGATTCGACCTTGCAGGAGGCTCATGAATGCTGCAGATAAACAAAACACCATCCCTGGAGGCGTTCAAGGCCAGGCTGGACGAGGCTTGGAGCAGCCGGGTCTGGTGGGAGGTGTCCCTGCCCAGGGCAGGAGGGTTGGACCTGGATGATCTTTAAGGTCCCTTCCAACCCAAACCATTCTGTGATTCTGTGAAACGCAGAGAAAAATCTCAATACTTGAAGAGCGGAGGGGCTCCCTCTCAGACTTCAAACCTTTTTGTGTTCCAAACAATTGCAAATTGTATTTATTATTTATTGAAGGCCCTGCGACACGGTTAGAGTTAAAAACAAGACTAAAATTGGACCTCACAGCTTTGCTTTGATACATGAAAACAGACGTGAATGTCACATCATTCCTCTGCCCTGCTTTCTCTGCTCATGTGAGCAGACAGGGGATGGAAAAATACAATAATTTTCCTCTCTGGGGACTGCATAGCTCAAGGGATTGGTAATAGCCTTTCAGCCCTAAATCAATTACTCAGAATTGACTCAGGTTGTTAGTAACTGAGTTTGTTTGTTTGGCTGCATAAAACACGTAAAATATATTCCCCTCTCACAACGAATGTCATTTTTGCTCAGGAGGCTCAAAGGATTCCTCCCTACCTCTTCCTACCGGCTTTGAGAGTCTAATGAAACCAAAATCTAGAAGCAAAATGTGGAAGCAATCCATATCGCTCGTATAATAGCTAAGAATACCCACAATTCTGGACAAAACACTCTCGACAAAACTTTCTTCGCAGCGTTTCCCAAGTTAAACAAGCTCACCCAGGGTCTGCGACTACAAAAAGCCTCTGATGAGCAGGTCTACGAGCTCGCGTCAAGAACATTTCAGCAAATCTGCTTCCAAGGCAATCTGTTAATTAGGAACCAGTGTTTCTTTTTCTATAACGAAAGTAAATATAGTTTTACACAAACAATTTTACCTTTCATGAGGCTTAGGAGATTCCTTAACTCCATATTAATTCATACAGGCATGATAATGAGCCAATAAATATCCAAGTGCAGGTAATATTCAATCTTCACCAACGTTTAACAATAATCACCAGTTCCGTGACACTGAGCTGACCGTGGATGCAGAACAGGAGTATGAAACAGCTGAATATTTGAAGGGAAGTGTTCCCAGGAGTGTTCCCAACAAATACCAGGCATTTCTTTATCTGCTATTTTGCTTTTTCTCTTCCCAGACCCAGAGCATAACCGGGAAGTGCTAAGGCATGTGAAAATTTGTAAAACAAACAGAAAAAGTTTTCAAAACTTTCGCAAACCTCAGCAAAAGTTTATGTTTGGTTTGAGGAATGCAAAAAAAAAAAAAAAAAGGCAAGAAAAAGAGAAAAAAAAATAAAAACCAGTTCTGGTTCTTATTTTTTCTAAAGTGGTTCAACTGTCCCTAGTTCATCCGCATGAGTTTGCTCTGTGTTGACAATCAGCAGCCAGGGGTTTTCAAGAGTGGATGTTCACAAAGCAAAAAAAAAAAAAAACAACAAAAAAAAACCAACACAAAAAAACCCACCAAGGAAAAAAAAAACCCCTCCAAACGACAATAATTTTTTGATGTATTTAGGTCACACAGAACTGCAAAGGAAGACTTTTCTTCCACCCTTACAGATTTATTCCAGGCCAGAGACCCCAAATTGTCCTTAAAAAAATATAATTATTTAAGAGTTTGGTGTGCAGGGGAGGATGGTGAAGAGAAGCAGTGGTGGCCGGAGCGTGACTGACGGGGACAGGAGCAGGTGGGAGAGGGGGACGAGGGATGAACGCCGCCGTTCTGCCCCGAGACGGGAGCGCAGACAGCACACGCCTCCTTCTGCACCTGAAATCCAGAGCAGGCCTGGACCCAGAGCCTGCTTTAGCACACCATTAGTCAGTTCTGCCTACCAGAAAGCAGACAGGAACCTATTAAATATCTGTATCGCTCACAAAACTGCAGGAGGGGCCATAAACAATATATATCTTTTTTTTTTTTTTTAGTCGGACAGATGAAAAGGCGTTTTCTGTAGAATGTCCAGAAACTGTTTCCAATTTTTTAAACAGAGACATAGATGTATAGACACACGCAGACCGTGGCAGCAGACTTTTTAGATCAGACGCATTTAATACTTTTAAAATCTGGGTCCTGCTTGCCTGTTTGGAAGGGCAGGTCTGTACAGACAGGACAAAGTCAGCCCTAAATTAGTTCAGTAGCAAAAGCGAAGAAAATTGGTGGGACAAGTTTCGGGAGCAAGCTGGTGGCTGGGACCCAAAATTCAGGGATGAAACCCGAGCATGGGGTGGCATCGCAGCGAAACGGATGCAGACGAGACCTCCAGGTAGGGATGGAGGTGATCTGCTTGGGTGAAGGAAGTTGGGCGGCACTGACGGTAAAGGAATTTATTAACAGGCATTACAAGAACTGGCCATGATTGTAAAAGCCTTTTCCACCCAACCCAGACTTTTCCGGAGCCTTTCACGGTGCTGCTTTAAGAAAAAAAAAAATATACTGAAGAGTCTGCAACGGTGCAGGGGTTCACAAAAGCCCTTTAAAGAGTAACACAGCTGGGGAGTTCGC
The DNA here is from genome assembly GCF_028500815.1 of Rissa tridactyla. Classification (NCBI taxonomy): domain Eukaryota; kingdom Metazoa; phylum Chordata; class Aves; order Charadriiformes; family Laridae; genus Rissa; species Rissa tridactyla. The sequence continues at coordinate 3,923,275 of NC_071472.1, read as the reverse complement.
AGCACGCCCAGGTTAACTCTTGTAAGCCTCGAGAAATCAAAGAGGAACTTCCAAAAATTTGGAGGCATTAGAACTGGCAAGAATCACAGTCTGGGAGAGGTGATTAGGTGGTCAGTATCTTATAATTTCCACCACTTAACATCTTCCGCTCTGGCGCCGGGGATAAGCAAGCGCGGAGGGGCATCCCCGCGGAGGGATAACTACTGACTCGCCATCTGATGCCCACGTCTCGAGGTCCGTTTCAGGGCTCGACTCTGTCCTCTGGTACCGGGGGCGTGCATGGCCGATGTCACCCGCCCTGTAAATCAGCTATTGCGCCGGTGCATTCACGTGTGGTAATTATTTTAAAGGATTTATGGCGAGGCTTGCTTTCACACCACGGGACTTGCCTGAGCTGCAGGAATGACATTCCAAGCTTTTATTTATTTCTTTATTTGCCAGACCCTTAACGTTACTCCTCTGTAGCTTTTTGGCGCATGAATTTATGGCACTGTCTAAAACTCTAATACTTCTCTTTGAATATACTGGTGGACGTTTCTGATCTCACTTTAATTGGGCATGCTTTAGGCTCACATAAAATATTAACATCTTAGCCAATGAAAGTCAGCGCCCAAAGCTCAGATGGTTCTAAAATTAATATAACCTTGTTTCTTGCTCACAGAAGCCAGAAAAGATCAATTCCAGAATAATTTTTTTTCAGTGGCTGATAGCTCATTTTATCCGGACAAAACACGCCTGTTTCGTGACCTTCTGGACATGCTGCGATACACATACATCGTTTGTAGAGTTGAAATAAGGACAGACTGAAGCTTTTGATACAAAGATTATTCAGGGAGAGTTTGATTATTCCTTCAGTTGACTTATTCTGAGGTACACACGCCTAACGATTTTTCCATCCCTGAAATCAAGAAGTCTATTATTATTTTAAAAGTTAAATAACGTTGAGATAACTCTTGTTTATTAGCTTGGTTTCCCCTCAGCAAGGGGATTTGTACTCTGTGTGCATCAGTCCCATCGCCCCACAATATAACTACACACGAGAGAAGGTTAAGAAACTCCCATGTAGAAAGTACCTACAGGTTTCCTAAACACAGTCTGACAAGTAGAGGAATAAAATTCAGCGGGATGACCGTGGGACGGCATAGCTGCGGCAGGACACCAGCAGCCAGACTGCTGGGCACTGAGAATTGGCACAGGAATGAACCACAGTTAAGAAAGTTTGATGATTTCTAGTGTTTACAGTACTTTTTTGTTAACTTTTTTTTTTTTTTTTAAAATAAAGTCCCTAAAATGACCAGTGGGTCAATCATAAGAACAGGACTGTTACTGAATTTAATAAACCAACTCACGTTGCAAACTTGCCTCAAAAATAGAGGTACTTATGGTACACCCTAAGGATGATCACAGTTTAGATTGGATCTAAGGAAAAATTTCTTTACTGAAAGGGCTGTCGAGCACGGGAACAGGCTGCCCAGGCAAGTGGTTGGGTCACCATCCCTGGAGGCATTTAAAAGACACGTAGACGTGGTGCTGAGGGACATGGTTTAGTAGTAAGTTGGCAGTGCCAGGTTAAAGGTTGGACTTGATGACCTTAAAGGTCTCTTTCAACCAAAACAATTCTATGATTCTACGATTCTATATGATGGACAATTCCTGTCCATTGATGAAGCCTCTCCACATCAGCCGAGAAAGCCATAGGTGTCAGTAACACCTGACACATCAAGACAGCCCTGGAGATACCAAATCTGCTGAAGAGCTGCTTTTCTGGGCCTGGAGGAAGGGTTAGGTCTTCTCCACGCTGCCTCCTCCTTGGGACTGTTGCCAGGAACGGGAATTCACGCTGGTCCGGTCTAGGTTCCCACTCCAGCCCTTGTCACAGCCTGAGCTATTGGCATCACAATGCCTGAAGGTTAGACAAATCATCGCCATCCTTTGCACTGTCTTGACCTTTTTAATATTCTCTAATTCAGCTGGGTAGCTGTTCTCTGTCACCCCACCAACTCTTTGGGGTGGCTTCAACGGAAGAAATGGGATGTTTGGGCTAGTTAGCCCATTGTGGTTAGAGAGGCCAAGGCTGCGCCAAGCTGTGCGATGCCATTCTGCCTGAATTATACTAAATGTTGCCTCTATTGCTTTAATACTTGTTGCAAAGAAGAAAAATCAGCGCACCATTTCTAAGGAGAATCACTGAGATACTACAACCTAGGCACGATTTACTTTCATTGAAGTCAGCCTTGCTTTTTACTTTCCTGCAGTGGCGGGAGCAAGCAGCAGCTTGGAGATAATGGTTGTTTTCTCCATAATATGCCCTGATTTGGAGCAGAATCCAACCACTTTCAACATTCAAAGAGTTAGAGGTGGTTTTGCCACTTGGCAACCGTCATGAGAATGGGATCATTCCTAGAGCAGCCTCCATTGAAAGCTGGGCTTGAAGCGGTTGGGAATTATACTTCCCTGGATTTGAGAAATCTGAAGCAGGGATGCACAACGCACTTAAAAGTATCTCCAGTCCTAATAGTACCTAATAGCGGGTCCTCTTAACCAACTGAGTAACAGAAACTAATTACTCTTTATATTTACTCAAAATGCACTTCCCTAGATCTCTTCTGATTTGATATTTCTCTAAAGGAAAAAGGCCAGCCCTTTGGAACAGAGATTGCCAAGTTCAGAAATCAAACCATTAGAAGTCTAAAATATATTTTTTAAGGGGGAAGACAAGGCGGGAATTGCTTTAAAGGAAACAGTTTTCCTAAAAAGAAAAAGCAGTGGTTGAAAAAAAATAAAATTTGATCATTTTTAACTGTAATAAGAATGAGCGCTTAGTAATATTTTTATTGTTATTTTTAATTTCCTCTATTTGAAACTTGGAAAAAACATTTCACTCTGGGAATAACATTCAAAACATGAAAACATTCATCATGTAAACTTCTGGTAACTCCTGACACCTCTCTTGTCCTCCCATACCACAAAAAAAACTCAAAATAAACAAGAAATTAAGTTCTGACCCCTCCAGAGACCTCACAAACTCCTCTGGAGGTTTTGCCACTGCTATTCATTTTACACAGAAAGTTCTCAGATGCCTTTCTGATGGCTCCAGCGTGTAACCCCGAGATAGATAAGCTCAGAGCTGGGGAACTGAGTCCAAGTCAGGAATTTATGGGAAAGCATGCGGAGCAGATGGCAGAGGAATGAGAGAGGAAGGGAGCCACAGCTGAGAGCGAGCGAGTGTTGAGACTGTGTCAGATGGGAGAAGGAGGAAAATTATGCTGATCTAGAAATGTACAGTGGAACTCTTCAATATTGATTTAGTAAATAACTAGGCAAAGACATCTCTCTCTTTCAGGTACTTACTTTCAGGTACTTTCAGGGCTTACATCTTCACCACATACGTGCAATTAACGTTTTAATCCTCACTACACCCTGACAGCAGAAAAGCCCGTTACTGGCCTTCTACCAGTCCTGGCATCTTCTTATCTCCTGCCTCCAAACCTCACGTCTCAGGTCAGCTTCAATCCAGTTCTTCCTAACCGGGACCTTTAATTCAGCTCTCCACCCACTGCTTACTACGGATATTGAACTCCCATCAGGATGGTATGAAGCTCAGTTTTCAAAGAAATTTGTATTCTTTATGTTTTGGGGGGGGGTTTTAAGGCAGCATATCCTATGAAATAACTTCAAAATGTATTTGCAATTATTGTTAGTCTTAATGATGGTTAGCGAAAGCTGAGTTTCCCTCGGTTCTCAGCATACCTGTCCCACAAAAAGTTATTCTCTTTGCACAGGTAACGGAAGAAAAACAATTACCCTTGGTTTATGAGTTTGGTTATTAGGCAGGGATATCATTTTCAGCACACACGTCGCCACCTGAACTGACAGTGAGGGTACATAACCTTTAAAAAGAGAAGGAAAACTTAAAAATACACAAAAGGTTCTTGTTGCTTTTGTTTTACAAAATATGTCCGCTTGTCCATTTTTGATTTTAGCAAATCTATAGCCTGATTTCGCTGAAAGAAATTCCCTTTTACAGAGAGTCGTACTTTTTAAGACCGAGCCTGCCTGTGAGGCCAGGCTGAGCGGCTGAAGAGGAGAAGCAAAGACAACCCCGTACCCCTCACCCCCAAATACACGACCATCGGCGCAGACAAGAGCGGCCGCGGGGCTGCTCAGTTTTCCCCCAGGAGCCGAAATCCTCGCGTTTCCCACCACCTGGTGACGCCCAAAAAGCACAATCAGGTAGCTCCGGTTTCCGATGCCAAGATACTCCCCGCTCCCCTTTTCTCACGCTTCCCCCCCCTGCCACCCACCCTGGTGCCAAGCGGTGGGCAAGGAAGAGCCAAAATCCTGCTTGCCAGCAACAAAATGCTCTCAAGGGCCAGGTACAGATTTCCTTGAGCTATTTCCGACCGCGCAACCCGCCTCAGCCTATCCCGGCAGAAGCTGAAGGTATCGCAGCTGTCAATAACGCCACGGTCTCCGCTATTAAGTGTAAGATCAAAGTGACAGAAGCCGTCCTCATTTCCACCCACCGGAGTCTGGTGGTGAGCGCTGGCCTGGCTTCGTCAGGGAGCAGGCTGTCAGGCAGCAACAAAAAGCAGAATAACACAAATAGAATGAGCTTACGGGCTGAGATCTTGGAGTGGGGGGGGAAAAAGCCCAACAAAAAAAACGATGCTGGAAAGCACATTTGGGAAACTCAGGAAGCAGGAGCTCGTGCAGAGCATCGGAGCCCGTGAGGCCGCTCTGCAAAATATTCACAACCCAAAAGGACGTTTCCCCTCTCACGCCGTGAGTGAATACAGGCTATTTTTGTCATAAAAAGGCCATTGGAGGCTTCGTGGCCAGACTTTGAATGGTAAGTTAGGTGCTTAAGGACATAGATCAGCATTACGTTTTCAAGAGCGCTTTTAGACACCTAAATATTTTCTTTAAATCTCTCTCTGAATACCATGAATATCCCGGTCTCTCCGTATAACTCCTGACCTTCACATCCTCAGAGGTGAAAACCAAGCAGGCTTTCCGCTATCACTTTCCGACACTTCTTGACAGAGTTAAAAACATCAAATGATCCTAAAATTCGAACAAACTCCGTTTCACCTGTGACGAACCAGTTGCGAAAATCCCTTTGGTTTCCAGAATCATCAGGATTCAAAACAAAAATAAAAGTGATGAGTTGAGCAGCACAGCTTGATCCCAGGCTGAGGGTTCGAGCTGACAACATATTTATACCCCAGGCAGGCAGAGATTACTGGATGGAAGTTGTCATACACAAAAGGCCAGACACCATGTCATTCAGGACACCCGCCAGTTATTTCTCATGATACAACACGATCTTCTGGGAATATTAGGGAGTACACCAGTGACTACTGGAATTGCAATTGCCATTTACCCTCCACTCCCCAATAAACTAATTAAAAAAAGAAAGAGAGTGTTTTAAAGGGACAAACCAGTGAGTAGTGCGCTTCAAAAAGCTGGAAGAGCCGATACGGACAGCAGCCTGGTTTTAAAGGGCATTTTCAAACTTTTGAGGTCCGAGCTCAAAAAAGTCAAACAGAAATTTCCATTTTCTGAGTGACGCTTCCCTTGCTCTCTGCCCTGACATTTCAGCGCCTTGATTTCAGAGCCCTGACAAAAACCAGAAATTTAAAAAGTTTTTGAAAAACAGCAAGATCAAGATGGAAAAAAAAAAACCAAAACCCAACCAACACCCCACATCAAAATCCTTTATCAATATTAATGAAACTTTCCAAGTGCCTAAAAAATTAGCTTGCATGTCGGACGCAGTTTTGTTTGCTTCCTTTTTTTGTGTAAGCCAGTTTGCCCATTCCACGTACAATTTTGTAGTTTTCAGCCCAAACAGAGCCACTTTCTTGCCCACCTGTGGCCGCATCTGGGTCTGTGCCAGCCCTCTCACGTGCGTGGTCTAAGAGGGATAATGAGAAATAACAGTGAAGTGGTGAGGGGTAAGCTCTTTCGACTACCAGGCAAAGTCAAGATTTAAAGTGGGTTTTTTTTAGGAAAAAGCATCTCTGACAAGCGTAGAAGTATTAATTCACGTGCAAGAATGAGTACTACTCTTCAGAGAAGGACTAGCAGAAGATGACGGTGGGAAAAGAGAACTTATGCTGAAAATGAAGAAAAGGTCTTTGCCTGTCTACCCCGGCAAAGAGCACGCCGGGGGCCATGGCACAGCTCTGCTGAGGGTACAGCACCAAAGACGGGGAACATCCACTAAAGGAGGATGTCAGCACAAGGATGAATGGGATAAGCACAATTTGCCACGGAGAAGAGAAGGCTCCGGGGAGACCTTCCAGCCCCTTCCAGTATCTGAAAGGGGACTAAAATAAAGCTGGAGAGAGACTTTTAACAAGGGCATGTAGTGATAGGACGAGAGGTAATGGCTGCGAACTGGAAGAGGGAAGATTTAGATGAGATCTGAGAAAGAAACTTTTCACTCTGAGGGCGGTGAGCCCCTGGCCCCGGTTGCCCAGAGGAGCTGTGGCTGCCCCATCCCTGGAGGGGTTCAAGGCCAGGCTGGACGGGGCTTGGAGCAACCTGGGCTGGTGGGAGGTGTCCCTGCCCAGGGCAGGGGGGTTGGAGCCGGATGATCTTTAAGGTCGCCTTCCAACACAAACCATTCCATAATTCTATGATTCTAATTTCAGATGCGAAATAAACACAAGGTTGTGTATTAGAAGCGTGAAAGGCTAGAAGCAGTAGGTTTTACGTTCATTACTTTTAAGACAGGTTTTGATAAACCTGGAAAATAGATAAGACCTGGTGGCTGAAATGACAGCTCAAGAACTTTCTTCATGCATATTTCCAAGATACGTTCAACATCAATTCAAAGAAAAGTATTGTTGCTCCCCCCTTCCCTTCCTTATTGCTTCCATTAACCACTACATTTCTCATTAACTCCTGTCTTAGTTTGAAATCAGCATTGCTGGGGAAGGATCATCTGTTTACATTTTACAGTGCCCATCTATAGGGGCCCCTATAAATAATTCAAAAATAGCAATAGCCATAATGGCTTTCTAAGAGCATAAATGAAGATACGTTCAGAGTCTTAAAGACCATGCACTCGGTATTAGAACAGCGCACCCAGCCTTCGATATTGGACTGATTCAGGTCTGCAGGAGCGCTGCTAAGCGGGAAATGGGGAAAAAGAGCATAAGGGATTTCAAGGAAGAGAGCGAGGCCGTGAGGCAAACCGTTTCAGACTCTACAGGAAGTGCAACAGACGGTTGGAAGATAAAAATGGGACAGAAATTGGAAAATGAAAGAAAAAATGCTTTCCCATTTGTCCCTACCATCTACGCAGATGAATAATAATGCTTCCCCAAATGACTTATGTATCAGATCATTCGATCCGCTCCTCGGAAGATAGGGTGGGCAAATACTTGCGTTCACGCGGCAGATTCAAAAGCGTGCTGATGAACTGCCTCGCGAGGTTTTTGTTGTCGTTGTCATTATTTTAATCAGTTTACAATGCAGCTACTTCTGTAGTTATGTATTTGTTTACTCATTCTGTCAATGCTTTATAGGCCAATTGCTGAAGCTAGAAGTGAAATCGCTGGTATGAGTGGTGTGTTTTCTAATCACGCTATTGTGTTGTAAATGATCAACAACGCTAAGTTGAGTTAAAAATCAGACAGTCATTTTTCAAGCCGTTTCTTTGGAAAGCAGCATGTATCGCATACCTTACACTTTACAAACCAAGAGATTTTAATAATTTATTTCCCAGAGGAGTTTTATGACCCTGGGGATAACAAATGGAGCTGTCTAATTATTAGCGCGCTTAAGTATAGGAGTAGATTATTTTTCTAATATTCCAGTCGGTCTCCTCATCAACACATCAGCGCTAAGATTTAACGCGCGCGGTGTGGCAAACCTCTGCTTAAAAGCACTAACCGAGGTTGCCGAAGCACTTCATAGCAGTCATAACACAGCACAGTAACAGCAATAATCATACTCTTTTTTTAATTGTATCCATCTGAGTTATAGCCCAACACGGTACGGTTCACAACAGCAGCGCGGAACTGCTCGGAGCTATTAATGTCAAATTCTACAGTGGTGTATTTTGGGCGGCTTGTGTAACTTTTTGTAAATGCGCCGGATTGTCAAAACTCATTGTTACGTGTTTATCTGCAAGTTAATAACGAAGGGCCTGAGAGTTTTTTTTAAAAAAAAAACCCAAAAAACAAAAAAGACTTTTGCCATTACTGAGATAGTCTGCTTGACGTTTAACAGTTACTGGTATAATCTTTCCCGTGTCAAAAATTACAGCTAATGTTAAATAAGAAAGCATATAGTTTTACAAGCTCCCAAGTACCCTGCCTTTAAAAGTCCCCACATGTCTCAGCAAGACGAGTAATTGTCCATCAGCCTATGGTTCATTAGGGACCAGAAATCAATTGAGTGGGAGGGTTCATCATAGCAGGTTATCCAAACCTTGGCTGCGCTGGCTTCCTGATGAATAGAGTAGTTGGGAAAGAGAAACTTTTATCTGATGGCTCCAAGGTAGTTAGGCTACTGACAACAATGTAGGATAAGGCTAATTGGGCCGGTAAGGAACAGAGGTAGAGGACAGGGTCCAAGCCGAGAATCAAATGCTGCTTTGGAGCTCCGGGGCCAGCAGAAAGCTTGTCTGGGAGGATGACCTACTGTATAAATGAAAGGCTCACAAAAATTAACCAAGTAGAGAAATGCTCCTTAGACAAAAAAATATGTTTTATAGCTGCGGTTAAAAGCGTGCTGCTGTAAATAGCGGCTGTGCACGTTACGGGCTAGTTTCAGCTTGGATTTTATCACCTATTAAAATTAAAATTATTTTGGCTGAATCCTTTCTCTCCATGGATGATGCTTCCTCTCACATTCTCCCTCCACGGATTCACTGTTTTGGAAAGGTAACAAATTATCAAACTGATATGATTTCTTCCCTCTTCCAGGAATCGCAGCTCCTACCCCTTTCCCTCCCTATGAGCAGGCTCTAACCGTAGCCATCCGAAGATAGGGTACGTCAGAAAAATTCAGCATCCATTTTACTGCTCTGCTATGTACAAAAGGAGTCATGAAACAGGCAAATATTATAAAAAGGCAACAATTAAGAAAGACATTTTGGGGTGAGCAGTGATCTTCAGCAACAGATGAGCTCTCTTCCTGGTGCCGAAAATACTTGATTTATACTCTTTCAGCAGAATGAATAGGGTGAACTAAAGTGTCTACATCTGCTCAAGACTGCATGGCTTTAATCACTGCTAGCCTTAGTGGTCTGCATATGCTTGCAGAAATTCTTACAATGAGATGAATAAATACATGAAAGCATTTGCCCGCATGACGGCACAAAGCAGAGGTTCTGAATAATGACGGATGAACCTCAAAGGAGATCATAGGTTCCATTTAGCCGAGCACTCGCGCATTAGGGTAAGAGCCCTAACTACATAAACCACTTAAGCCTGCAGAAGTGGACTGCAAACTGATGCGAGAACTACATCTCCGCTGCTCCTGTCTGAGTTTAGGTTAGAATAACACGCCGTCAACTTTTCTCTTGGAGTCACGAGTCCAGCTATACCAGGATTCTAAGAACTACCCCCCCAAACAAACCCTAAGTAGAAAGACTGGAAGAAACTCGTATCGCTTGTTATCAGTTGTATTGATCTACCTGTCATTTCCAGTTTAAGCTCCGCAGAATGACAGGTATTTCTAGTGCAACTCATACTCTATGCATGAGGAGATCTTTAGGGACCGTGGTTTTCCACCACTGCGTTGCCATCGCGGCGAAGCAATGAGGCTCTTGTCATGCTGCCACCACACTACACTGAGTTCCTATGTCACTACAGCCATGGAGTAAGTGGAAGGGGCAAGTATAAATCTCATGGAAGTCTGTATAAAAATCTCCTAAGGTTGTTTTTGTGGAGCTCCCAGGTGAGCATAAAAGCAGTGATTTGTAACTCTTCCAAAGGAAATTGTAATGAGCCTCGTTTACCACGTTGAGGTTGCAAGCATTCTGCTTCCATGTGCGACACAGCCAGGAAGGTGCTTACGATTACTCCATTTCTCTGAACTAATACTCCAAGCACGCAGCATCTATGCACATACTTCACTTTCTAAGAAAAATATTACATGACTTACTCATATGAAAGATATTACTACATCCTTATTTGTAGGACTAAGTCTATAGATTGCATCCAAGAATATTTACAAAGCCTCCCCATGATTTCAGCAAGCTCTGGATCTGGCTTTATATGGGCTGTATCTTTATTACGCAAGCATGTACAAGAGTAGGTAGACTTCTAAGACCTTGTGTAGACAGCTGTGATGACAAAAAATGAATCACATACACTGTCCTTTAAGTAATTGCTCAGATTTTCCTTTTCTTGTTCTTAAGAAAAAAAAAAAAATCTAATACCACTACAAGTCCTACCGCTAATTTATTTTTTTCCTCTACGGAGAAGAAATTTCTGTTTTGTGTAAGCCTTCTTTGAAGTGACTTCTCTGTAAAGACATGAATCTGAGGGGCTGGAATGCTCACTACAGCACAGCCCAAATCTAGAGCTAGACAAAGACATTCCTGGTATTTAACTTTTTTTTTTTTTTTTTAAAAGTTGTTGTTTTGAAACTTCCATTTTTATGTGAAGCTTCATGACATCCTGAGTCAAAGCAATAAGTGCAGCACATTTTCTGGGTCATAACACTCCCATCCCCTTCAAGAAATCATGCCAAATAGCTATGTCTGTACTCACTCAAAATAATACTTCCTCTAAAAATGCATGACATCTTATATGATTTACATCATGTTATGTTGCGGATTAGGTTAATGACTTCTTGTGCTTCTGTGAACCATTCAAAGTACCATGGCCCAGAATATTATTTTATATAAAATATAAATAGAGTATATTGCTGCAGTGGTTGGTTATTTAACACATGTATTTCCATTAATATCGTAAGGGTCTCGAATGAGGGGTGGGACCAATGTGTAACAAGCTCCTTCTCCCTGTGTAAAACCAAATGTATTATACTGCTCTTGAGGGCTAACTGGTCTATTTATAGTTGAGAATTAAATATTTTTCTTGCTTTGTTCTGGGGGTTTTATTTGGAACGTGCGTGTGCTTTAAATACTGAAGCGCCTCATTTCAAACACGACGGCAACTGTAAAAGTAACAGAGAATTTTTTGGTCATCTGTTGCAGCCCTCTTTGGGTGAAATCCAGGATAGGGATAATATTTGGTTAACTAAAAGACTAGTAAACAACCAGATCACAGTGGTGTCTAAGGCATCCTCAAGAGAACTCCATTTGAACAAACAGTCATTATTTCATTTCCGACATGAAACAATTTCATAGACAATGACTTTCTCTACAGGATAGGATGCATTTAGCTAATGTCACCAGTTGTCACCCTAGAGACAAGGTTTGGAGTCGTTAGTTCACTAATGTGTGGCAAATGCGTGGCATCTCAATGATCAGTTGCGTTCTGAAGGTAAAGCTGGGCTAGGAATTATTAGGAAAGCAAGAGAAAACAAGCACAAACATCATTCATGACATTTTTTAAGTCTACGATGTGCCCATATCTTGATTACCAAAGTCCCAGTACTCTGATCGACTTGAAACGTATGTAATAAACTCAAAAACAGAACGAGGAAGGGCAACGAGGATAATCAGAATTTAGACTCACTCATCAAAAAGAAAGAAAAAAACTCTAATAAGTCAGCATTGGGATGATTTGAGAGGAGTACAACAAAATCATGCTGAAGTGTGTATGGTTCAACAAGTTATCAAAAAAAAAAAACCCAACTCCCTTATTGTCTAATAAATCAAGAAGTTGGCAACACTCAGACAAGCAGGTACCAAGTTGCAAGCCAACAAAATCAAGTACTTTAGACACACAGTGCAGAGCTGAGCTGTGGAACTCATCAGGAAGATGTGAAATACAAGTTTTAAATGGGATTAGATGAATTACCGGAGCATTTATCCAATCAACAGTAACAGTTAAGTAAACAAGATGCAGTGATACCGTGATATTCATGTCACCTCTGCTTCAAGAGGTCTCTAATTCACTGACTGAGGATCGGTGAGCGCACGCCAAGGGGACTCTCTCTCTAGCCTGTTCTTATCCTTTTCCATAACAATCTACTATTTTCCACTGTTGAAGACAGGCTATTGATCAGCGTTTGGGTTGATCTTTGTAGGGTCACATTTTACACAGAAGTGAAACAATATACTCACTTGTGCATGTAATGGAATCATAAAACCAACATATTTTCTTGGATTTGGTCTATTATGCCACCGGAAAAAAAAATAATTGTAGGAATACTGGGAAAAAAAGGCCGTTTCTGAGCCAAAATTACCCTTTAACATACAACGTATCATACTTCTATGGAGATTCTGTGCAACAGGACGTGCCCTGTAAAAGATTATTATCCATCCCTTAGGTGGAGGGTGCTACTTAATATGTGGAAATTAACAGACTGTTTTAATGCTTTTCTAAGTCCTTTTGTCACAATCGGTTGTAATTCACCACAGGAGCAATCCACGGAGAGGAAACAGGGACGATCGAGTCCCTGATCACTCCAAACGACGATTGGGCGATTTCTCCGAGATATTCTTCAGAAAAACAAAACTTATTGGGATCAATCCAGAGGTAACTCAGTGAAATTTAACAGCCTGTGATATAGAGGAGGTCAGACTAGATGATCTAATCATTCCCTTTGGCTTTAAACTTTATGAATCATGCTTGAGGTGGAACTGGTAATGGGAGTCATCTAATGGGAGTGGACATTGAAGCAACATCCCTGGTGTTTAGGGGAGCAGAGAAAGCTCGCAACATTTGGCCCGAGGAAGAGGAAACCAATTAAGAAGGCCTCTCATAAGAGGGAGAAACTGCCAAATAGGATTAAAGGGAGAGGTGTAGGCCTTGGTGATTTGGCACGAAAAAGCTGAGGCCTGAGTTAGCCTAAGCGAAGAGAGAAATGAACATGGCCAAAGCCATGCTTGACCTGAAGTCTTTCAGGCAAGAGCATTTTTTCTCGTTCTGTGCAACCCTTTACCCCCTTCACCCCTGAATGAACCCACTGGGTCTGGCAACTCCAGCCCCTTTATGACATGATTTGGAGATTTGGGATGTGGAAGCTGGGGTTGCCGGTTCTCCCTTGTTTCTGTGCCTCCTCCCTGGTGGCTTTGGAAGAGGTTAGTGCACACAGAGCTTTTGCTTTTGTAGCACTGTGGTCTCCTCCACACCACTCAAGCAGCCCACGTTCTCATAAAAGACAGGTTCAAAGCACCACTTGGGTTTGTTATTTTCCTAGCCCGAAAGTTATAGTCTGTCAAGTTAATCCGGAGGTCTTCCAGCCACGTGATGAAAAGAATTCATATTAAAAACAAAAAATATGCATTACAGCATAATGCAACGACCAATGACACAGTGAACACTGCTGTTTGCACATGAAGAGGGGGAAAAAAAATGTGTAGCTGCTAGATATAAAAACTTGTAGCCCATGGGTAGCTTTGTGTTTGCCGAGAGTTAACATATTAGCAACAACAGCCTAATTTGCAGTTCTGCATTTTTAAGTTTTACTTCTAAGAACTGTACATTATTTATAGAAATAGCCTGATTTCCACGCGGTTCCTTCACAACTGCCGGACTGCACATCCAGCCGTTTACATGGCACTGCTACGTTACAACTTATCTCCTGCAACTATCTGTTTGAATGGGAAAATGAATACCAATCTGATCAAATATACGAGTCTCTTCGCATGAAAAGTCAGTCCTCTGCGAAAGACATATTTTGAAGATGTAAGTGGGGTGTAAGTACGGCTTGGTCCTTGTGCATGCACAAGAGTGAATACCACCCACGGGGAAAAAAAAATGCCATGGAAAAATTCATAAATAACTTTGAATAACAAAGACATTTGAAAATGTCATGATCTTCTTCACATATTTCATAAACAGAAAATGTAGTATAAATTCAAGGAAAACATTAATAATTACAAGTTATTTGCTCAGCCCTACCGATCAGCAGCAGCCTAAAATACACTGGCAGATGTCTAGGCAAAATAAAGATAAACACAGTTGCGTTCAAACCACTTTTTAAAATTCTAGGGTGAGATTTACAGGCTTTTTGGATCTTGTGACTTTTCGCTGTTTGTTTAGTAGTTTAAAAATTTAAAAAAAAAAAAAAGAAAAAAAATTGTTTGCTCTGTGAATGCGAGCCTTAACATCTTTCTTTTCACTTCGCATGCTTATTCAGACCAAAATATAATGTTTGAGACATTTTCCTTCTGCTGAACATACCACTGTCAGAATAACTTTGCACACAGTTTATAGTTATTGTATGTAAAGCGTGCTTTGTACCACAGATAAAAAGTTATACTTCTTTTATTGATAGAGTGGCTGTGAAACCATTTGCTTTTATTAAAAAAAAAAAATAAATTAAAAATCCACAGGGCTCTGACCTATACAACCAATTGTTGATTGTCTATAATGTAGGGGATTGTTCAACTCTGAAGATATGGTTCATGAATTAGTAGAGTGTGACTGAATAGAAGTGTTTTCATTTAACAGATCATTATACTACTCCTTTTTTTTTTTTTTTTCATGTACTAACCAGAAAAGTCCAGGTCCAGCTCAGCTTCTGGTATGGAGACATTTATAATCATTGCAGAAGGAAGAAATCGTATATTAAAAGAGAAAGAACACTGGTATCACCAAAATCACTATATTTGCTAAATCCACATCGCTGTCTAGGGAATATCACAAAGGAATGTTTTTCCATCTCTCCATTTTGATGGCAGATTTTTAAAGCTGTTGGTTTGGGATTGTGAAATTTCTGATTTCACACCTTTCCCCCCCCCCTTTGAACTTGGGTTATTTTCCAGATAATTCTTGGGAAGTCAGCATGCTGAATGTACTTCACATCCAACCTTTTATTCGTAAAGTAATCCTCTGAAAGGAAATAGGAATTTTCCTTTATTTTAGACTAGGTTAATTTCTTGTGATTTTTTTTTTTTCCCCTCATAAGAGTGCAGTTTTTAAGAAAAGGTTTGTCAGAATCAAATCGGAAACACTGTCCAGAAAGTAGCAGGGTGTGACACCACATACCAATGACACATCGGGGCAATGATGAATATTATAACCTATAAAGTATCACATTTTGTTTGTTGCAAACAGAAACTTGCCAAAGACAGCGTGTTCTAGCTAGAGCTGTGAAAAAAATTGCTAATCTTTGTTTCCAAAGATCTGCATGCAGCCGTGGCAATTTTTATAAATTTTATTTGCAAATCAAAACCAGGGTAAAATTTCAAAAATCCAATTGTTTGGTATAATGATAGATTAAATGTTCTCCAAACAGACCAGAAATTCAATGAGGTCTGAGAAATACATTCCCCCCACAGCGATAGTCATTTTCAGATTGAAAATATCTTTCTTGGATGACTTGCCTTTTTTTTTTTTTTTTAATCATTTCTGAAGAAATAAATACTTCCTGTTTTCATTTAGAATAAAAATAATGGCGAGGCAAATTGGTATTCCAAATGTTTAACTTTTCATGAAACAGGTGAAAAGTTATTACATGCTGGTGAGATTTTTTAAATAGGATCTTTATTTCTAGCTTAAGGGGGGCAGAGAGAGAGAAAGAGAGAAGAGATGAATGGCAGTGACATCTGAAAATATACAACTCCTTTATATTAAGAGAGTTTGGTCGTATAAACCTTCTGTCTTGTTGCTTTGAGACCCTTTAATAATGTTTGATACCACTAAAGTTTATTGTTTTTATTCATGAAAGCAAAGGAAAAAAAAAAAGAAAAATAAGAATCTTAAATAATAGGCCAATCACAAACCTGCGCTCAATGAGTGATGGAGGAGCATTTTCCTCTGGGGAATTACAGTAGTTGGAAGGGTTTGTCTGAATGTAACCCCAAGTTAAAAAAAAGAGGAAAAAAAAAGAAAAAGAAATAAGGATTAATGCTTCAGCAGGTTGAAGGGGAAAATCATTTTCTACATTAGTCTTGCTATGAGCCATCCTGAGCATTAGGTACTACTGTAATAAGTCAAAGTACTACAACTGAAATAATGTTCTTACACGTAGTTTCAGGCTATTTTATGGCATAATATAGCGGTCTTTTTAATTAGAAGATGTATAAGAAAAAACAAAGTTCACGATTCCAGAGTCGAGAGCTGATTTACACTTTGCTTCCATGGAACAGATTTGATTTTTTTTTTTTTTAAGCTGCAATTGGAGAAATTATTTTTAATTATTTTTATTAAACAGGTTATAAGGTCTGAAAGGCAAACAAATTATATGTGCAACGGAAGAATGAACTATTTTATCTAATTTTTTCATATATAACTTTCAAAAGGCCTCCAAATTAGGATACTGCATCATTAAGCTTTTGACATTTGTCCAGTTAAAACTATTGACTCATACTTTCATTTCTTCCCCCTCAAATTACTACAGTGCCACAGCTGATCTAACTATATTTTCCATTTCTTATAAATAGCCACAAGAAAAGTATTAATTATCCTTGTACGATTTAATGCACCAACTGCCTTAACCTTTCAGGTTTCCTTAAACGCCAGCATAACAAGGCATATCCATGGCAGCAAATGTGATTTATGACAGGAATCTTTAATTTCTGTTTTTAAATATGTTACCCACCGATCTGCATACATTTAAATTCGCCTGCAACACTTTTCTCTGTCTTGAGGCTGTTGTTTAATATTCAAGGATGATTTTTGTCCACATACATTTTGGTCTATGTCACCTCAGATTAAATTATTACTGTTTGCAGCCTTTTTGGAGCAGGCCTCAGGCCCTTATTTACAAGAATCAATGAAACAGTAATGAAAATCCATTTTTCATACTATCAGCTCTGGCCTGCTTTTATTTAGTTAGCTGTGTCTAAGCAAGCAATTCATTTTGCGCAAATGTCACGTTGATAAAAAAGGACGAGCCACGAAAGGGTTAATCATGAAATAAGGCCTCCGCTTTCGCCACCCCCCCCCAATAGTAAAGCACATCTGTAATGGTAAAATTAAAAAAATATTTTCTTAATGTATGCAAAGTAATGTATATTGACACATAAGCAAGCCTTTTCATGATGAATATTGAAATATATATGCAAAGCACAGGAAATGTGTAACATGTTATAGATCTTTCAGTGTACATTTAGAGGAAATGAGCCATTTATATTCCACAATTTAGTGAATACCTACTGTTTATTGGTACAGAGCACATAGGAGTATATTTGTCTTAGTAATTTATTTAGGTAAATATATTTATTCTTCTAGGGGTTCTTGTGCTTTTTCTGGTTCTATAGTACTAGACATAAATATTTAACAATGCATTGTCTCAAATGTTATTCATGTAATTTATCAGGGGAAACAGTGGAGCTGTAATAACTTTTAAGCCTGCACCTTCACTTAAACCTGAGATTGATTTAAAATGTGGGAAACCGAGACGTTTCTCCGTATACAGTAAGAACGGGGCCGGTTTCCCTGGAGGAGCACGGCATGAGTCACACCAGCTCGGACGCCAGCTTGGAGAGAGGGCAACGGCAGACGGGTCGCTCCTCTCCTGCGGGTTGTCTTCTCTAATCTCCCCATAATAAAAACATGAGTGAATGAGAGGGTTGGTTTTTTTTCTTTTTTCCAAAATAATTACTCTTGTTACATATCACCTCATTTCCCTCTGCAGCCTCACTTGTTTTCATGCTGCTGAGGTCCCTCTCACGCTCCCTGGGCTGGGAAGCCAGCTTTTGACTTCTTCCCTCCGTCAACAAACCATCAACAACCGTTTAAGGGTCTCCTGAACCCCCACCTGCGTTCGTGTGACACTCCGGGAACCTCAGGTGGGAGGGATGGTTACAGCAAAGGGTATCTTTTCCTCCATCAACTAATTCCTGAAAGCTTTAGCCAGCCAGTTTCCAGGCATTTCAGGACAAATTTTCCCTTACTTAATCACTGGTGCCTGAACACAGACTTTATGAGTGGGCCTGCTAGTGTCTATTAGCATCCTCTGTCTCAGCGTGTGATCCTGAATTCCTCGGTGAACATATTCACACCACCGAGAGAGCATTTTGCTACTGACTTGAAGGCGATAGGATATTAACTGATTATCTCTTCTCCAGGCTCCGCTTTCTCCGTGTCTATAGCTCCCACCCTGGCAACTCAAGGGGGTTCACAGTCATTTCTTCCTCATCTCCTATTCAAGCTGACAGTGCCGTAGCCTTTTTGGTCTGTAAATTCACGACTATTTCCTTTCAGACTACGCACCAAGTACTTAAGCACTTGTCAATACCTCTTTCCTGCGATCACTGCAGATGCAAGGCACACAGGATTTGGTCTGGGTTTATTTTCTTCCTCCCTCCCTTCCTCTTTCTCCCACCAGTTGCAGACCAGTTGCACAGCCCACCCATGGGACTTCACCACCCCACTGAGGAGACAATTTTCAGACGAAGGATGGGAGGAAGGTACATGTTATCCTGTTGGCAGCTTGGCATTGAACAAATGTCAAACACATGATGTTAGGAGGCGCAAGTGGGAGAGAAAATAATGCAAGGGAGATTTGCAAGGGAAAAAAAGGCTCTTAAGAAATAATTATTCATGGCATAATCTTAAAAATGCAATACTTATCACTAGACAGGCAACTGGCCCATGTTTCCAAAACCAGAGATTAAAATAAAAAAAAAAAAAAAACAAAAAACAACACCCGATAACTCAAGATTCATTTAGAGGGGAAAAAAAAGAGGAAAAACAGGCAGCAGCTTTCTGAAGAAAATACTGCAGGAACTGGGTCAGTTAAAGGTTGGGCAGAGACCTGATCTCTCTGGTGAGGAAGTGCAGGGCAGGTCTATCTGGAAAAGCTTATGGTAAACTGACCCTTCTCCCCAAATCATCGTGCAACTACAGGTAAAGAGACTGAAATACAACTTAGGTTGGGTGTGGAGGCTGGATCTCAGCACAGGCACAGAAAACACCTAGACGCTGCGGATTACTGTAAAATTGAGCTTGGACCAGGGAAAGTGGAGCAAGAAATAAAAGTGGGAAAGTGGGGTTACAGAAATAAAAATAGTATTTCATTTGGATGAGCACTACTCGTAACAACATTTTCTGTGAAGACGTGACTGTCGGTATCCCAACATCAGGACCTCAAGCCTACTCCATGATGAAGCCAACATTCATCCAAAACATCTCTCTGACCTGCCAGACAAAAACCTCCAAAGAGCAAGTACTATTCTTGAGCACGATACCCTTGATAAAGGATGTTTGCTTATCGTGGAGTCACAGAATCACAGAATGGTTTGGGTTGGAAGGGACCTTAAAGACCATCTAGTTCCAACCCCCCTGCCATGGGCAGGGACACCTCCCACTAGACCAGGTTGCTCAAAGCCCCGTCCAAACTTGTTTGTTTGTTTTTTTAAAATGACACGTAGCCTTTATTTTCACATGTTGGAGCTCACTCATACATCCTCATCTCTATCTCATTTCTGGAGGTGAATGCTGAAAGAGGAAAGCGATTGCAGTCTTTTCACAATAAGTACATGAAAACAAGGTGAGAGTCCTGGGATTTCCATTATAGCATAGGCTATAAACTTGAAATTCATTAAAAAAAAAAGATATATAGGGCACTAATAATATAAAGAAACTTTGTTACAAGATCAGTATCGTAATACCGAGGTGCTTTCGCTTGTTTTCAGCAGGTCAACTTTATTTTTGGATATGCGTGTACTTACTACGTTGATCAGAATTTATATATTCACATCTTATCTAGTATATCCATTTCCTGTTGCTTTCTTTCTGGTTAAACATCCATTTTATTTTTTGTGTTGTGCAATGTATTTTGGTTAGCACTGAAAAAATTCAATTGTCGTTCTTTAGATTTCAAAATTTCCGTCTGTGTAAATTTAACATGACAATCGGGAGGAATGCCTGCTCTTTGTATTTTCCCCTTTTGCACTTTTTCAGATTACGTTAACAAAATTCTCAGGTATAATACTCAATGTATACTCAGTTAAAAACAGCCATCGCTTCTTTGGATTATTACGACGAATACATGACATCATTACGACATACGTGTTAAGCTATTTATCACAGCACGTGGCAGAACACTACCCTCAGAGCAAAAATGTGGGCGATTACGTTTCTGCTATTTTGGTTATTTCCTGAGAAAGAGTCTTCTTGGCTCTACCGGAGCGTATTTAAGGCACTATCTGGCCAAAATTATCGACTGCCTGATGGGTCATACAGTCCTGGAAGGCCCTGGATGCCGTTTGCATAGCGGCTGACCTATTTGCTCTGATTCAACTAAGTATATCTCTAAAGGAACCCTTAGGGTTTACAGTGTCAACAGTCCCGTTTTGTTTGTTTTTCATCTCAAACCACTGCTTATCTAAGAGAAGCAAAATAAGAGATCAAAAGGGCACTTAATTAATTCATATCAAATTTTGTCACACAGCATAAAAAAGGATGGGAATTCTAGCGATATTGTCAGACTTGCATAAACCCACTGGAAGATGCGATTCATACGCATCAAGTGTGCTCCCACAATGCCATTTTAGCCATTCTATTTTCTTTCTTCAAACCCAAATCACAGAATTGTAACGCCCCCGATGCAAAAAGCAGAAAAACATTATCGTTGATGGATGAAGGTTTTTGCAACTTTGAAGAACAGGAGCCTAATAGACAGTTAACCAGTTGACAGCTACCTTTAGCTGAGTAAAGCCTTTGTATTTAGGTATTTCTAACAGCACAGAAACAAAAGAAAAAGGGAAGGAAAATAAGCTTTCTCATCTTATCATGAAATCCTCAACTCTGAAAAAAAAAATAATCCTATCCCAAGCTGGACATAGTTTTCTTGAACCTATAATGCGAGAATAAATTTAGATTTTACCAATGACTCCATTGCATTTATGTAATTTCAGAACAGAATATTCCACATAACATCAAACTTTCTAATCCTATTTCTTTTAAAAAATATATTTAACAGAAAATAACACACCAGTAACCCAGTTTTAATTTGGGCTTACCAAATACACAGCACTGGCAGCTGACTGCAGAAGTAAAGCCATCCCCAAACAAGCAAATATGATGCCACGTGACCATGATAAAATTCAACCTTAAGTCTGTGCATAGTTATTACGTTTCATGAAGTATCCCCTTTTCTCATTGCTTTTTTTCTCTAAGGAATGCTTTATACAGGCAAAAAAAAAAGAAAGATGAAGCAAAAGTGTCAGAAACCAAGGGAGTTGTATGCACAGTCCCATTATCAACAGAGAAAGTGGAAGCCCAGACCTTTCAGGCACTTAAATGTCCTTTGATGCTCCCTAATTCTACTGATCTGGCACTGCTTTATAAACTTGCTCAGAAGTTCAAAGTTTCTTAAAGTCCTCCTTCTTAAAAGATCCTTCTAAGCAACGAAAGGAAACAATATCATTTCCCTTATGTCACCAGCAACAAAGCGTGGATGTTAAATAGTAACCATCACTGAAAAGACATTCATGATTACTAAAAAAAAAAATTAAATAAATAAAAATCCATAACCACTATGGAAAAGTGTCATTTGGAAGTTGGAAAAAAAAAAACAAAACACCAAAAAACAGTAAATCACTTGGTAAATTATTCTGTGAATATTATTTTTTTCAGATAAAAATATTCACATTTTGCGCATTTCTCACGGATTTGTTTTTGGGATACTACCACACATTTCCTCCCCCTAAGCTGACCAAACCTGTGTTTTGGTTTTGTCGTTCAGAGGATGGCTGTGTACAACGTACAACTGCTTAATACGGAAATTTGGCCGTTATTCCACTGACTCCCACCAGGTCAATTGCCTTCCTTTTTACTCTGGGATTTTTATTGTCATAAATATTGTGTAACCTAATTTCCTTTCTTGGATTGCGGGAGCCTGAAGGTGCCTGTAGTTTTCAGCAACAAACCCGTGTCCGGTATTGAGGCAACATTTGTGCTTTGCGACGCTTAGTTGCAGCTGAACATCTGGACGGTTATTTCTTTGCCCATTTTCATAAAGACCTTTGAGTCAGTGCGATTCAGAAAGGCAAACGATAACCAGCATTTTTCTGTGAGTTACCAAAAGTCCTTGTCAAGAAGCAAAGCGCGAAGGCACCCAGGCTGACACTCTGGATGCCAGATCTGCATGGCGCTCCTGCCAAAAAAGTCAAGGGACATCTTCTGGTTCATAAATCAGTGAAAACCAGGTGATATGAGTACACTTTGTTTATTTTGCATACTCCCTTGCCTACCAAGCTGGAAGCCATGGGGATGCCATAAGTGCTAGATGCAAAGATTTCTTGGCGAGGACCGAAGGCTTGGGTACAAAGCAAGTCGTCACAGCAACCAGCTAAGTCAACGGTCAGCAAAACCAGCTTGCCAGGAGTACCTTTTCACTACTTCAACATAGTTCCTTTTAACTCTATTACCGAAAGCTTGCTGCAAGGTGAGCCTTAAAAAGAGAATTAACAGAGCCTGCACAAGCTCTCTTCATTATCTTCTTGGATACCCCATTTTGCTGCCCCGTGCTGAAAAGTTTGAAGGCTCCTCAGTCTAATGAGCATTACCATCTCAGGAGTATTTCCGTCTGTGCGCTTACAGAGTTCACTCTTCCTTTAATGCTGGTGCCTCATTAGTTACTTCTGTAAAGCAAAGGCCGCAGGACTGAGTTTTACGCACACAAGCGTGAGCTCCAAGACCACTACCTTTAGAGGACGTGGCAAAAGAGAGGGTGAGGTGCTGTCACCGGAGACCCCAGCAGAAGCCTGGTTACGTACGAGTTAAAACACTTGTGACCTATTTAAAGACCTCTGTCTAACGAACGATGCCAGAGGTGTGAACCAGGGTGGATTCCCTGGGTACATTAGCGCAGCTCCCATTAGTTTTAATGGGACTTAACGTGAACAATCGTCCTCTCGCGGCAGAAACGCGCCAGCACCTTTAAACGCCCATTATGCACAAAATTTGTTTTTAACTTGTTTTGTTAATTTCAGATATATCTAATCATATATTTAACCTAATATATCAGATCCTCAGGCAAGAGCTTGGTGTGCAAAATGGATACACGTAGCTTGCGTTTAAAAAAAAACGTGACTTCATCCTTGCTTTTATAGGCCCACTAGATTCAAAGGAATAGCCCCTGGAAATAGTAACTGCTGTGATATGCTTATGGCTCCATTTACAGACTTTCTTATAGGTTCATAAATGGAGACTAGGAGGAGGAGGGAAAGGAATAAAATTTAATAACTGAATAAAAATGTAAATAAAGATTTGCCTAAAATTACTTGTCCAAGAAATAATTCTCCCTCCCCCTTAAGCTAATACTTTGATAAGCTCTGAACAGTGATCCTGATTTGGAGCGTGACCTTTGAAAATGCTCTCCAGCTTGATTAAAGATGTATTAAATTTGTTTAAATAAACCTCGTTGTAATGGCACATCATTTGTAAGAAGCTATTAGGGGGCTGGAAACTGTGCTGCTGTATTTGCATGAAAATGTGCCCTGCTCGAATTGAGGATCTCTCCTGAATTAACCGCAAAGGAAAAGTGACACTTTCATAATTTTTTTTGACAAAAGGGGAAAAAAAAAAAAAACCCCACAACTTACAAAACTTTATGCTAAGCTCTATGAGAAGGGAGGTAACTGCATATCAAAACAGGGCTATGTACACAACACACTCTTCCCTGAGCCACTCTCCCTTCTTTTTTGTAGAGGTTTGCTTGACTTAAATGTCTTTCTTTTTGCCTGCTTTCCCTTATTTCCCCCCCTGAAAAAACGTCTTTGGAAAGAAAGAGAAAAAAAAAAAAAAAGACTATAAGAAAATGTTTTCCAGCGTGTTTTGTGTTTTTTCAGCTGATTGAGAGAAAAAACAATCCTATGCTAACAGCAGAAAAAATTGGTTGACACTGATTTTATTAGAAAAATAACTTTCCCCTTTCAGTGGGCTTTCAGGCATTCAGATTTTGCAGCATTTCAGGAAAGGGAAAACATAACGCTGGATATCATGGAATTTATGTGATTAGGCAGAAAGGTGGATGAGTAGATAGATCCCATTCCTGCTTGAAGCATATAGATTGCCAAATGTACTTTAATTTCTTCCAATAGCTCCCAACTGAGTGAGTAACTGCTACGCTAATGAAAAAGTCTCTCTCCCTTAAATCAAATTTTAAATTAAAACCTTTCCCATTTCCCAGCTAAAGCCAGGACTCTAGGATCCGTATGCGTACTCGGGGGCCTGGAGTCTTTCTTTGTGCTCCCTGTTCCTCGCCACCGATTCCACATGTCAGCCCTCTACAGCCATCCCAGTACTCGCATCCTTCGTCGTGCTTTCAACGACAGAGGCGCAAGGCAACGCGGATTCATCTGCACGATGTGCTCGGTGCTGCGAGCGCTCGGGGAGCCTCTGTCCCCCCTCCAGCCCCCACCCGAAACCCGCATTGCAGAGCACGAGGACTTCTTCTGAAGGGATACATTATGGACTCTCATTTTCCTACTTCTTCTTCTTCTTGTTTAATCTTACAGATCTTATTCTCAAAGTCTCCTCCTAAACCACAAGGGAAAAAACACGCGAAATCATGAGGCCCTCAGTAATCACACGAGTCAGCAGCACCAGATGATGCAAGAGGCCGTTGGTATGGGCAGGCTGCAGAGCAGGGAAGGTCTGCCCTTCCAGCGCGGAACAAACATTCAAAGAATAAGACTTTGAGCAATTATATTTTTGCTTGCAGCCATTCCTCCCTTTCTTTCCCCCAGCCGCTAGCAGAATCCACAAACAAAGAAAACTCGAGCTTTGCAAGGTCTAGAATCATAGAATCATTGATTCTATGAGTCTAAAGCTTAGCTTTGCGAAATCTACCAACAGATTATCCACTGTTACCAAATAACAAGCACGTGCACCGACGTGCGCCAACAACTTTGTCACAGCCACGGTGCGTGCAAGGTGAGCCGGGACACCATTGCACTACATTCTGTTCAACGGGAACTCATGCAATTGGCCCAAATCCTTTAGTGTTTGAATAAAAGGTTTACCAGGTGCACATTGAACCAGAACTAAAGAAAGATGAAACATTAGGAACAAAAATTGCTGACCGAGATCATAGGAACAAACGGTCTGGTTAGACTGATAGCGAAAGACACCAAACACCTTTAAGACAGACGTAAGAAATTGCCCTTTACTGGATGACATTAGAAGAATGCACCCAGAAATATCTCATTTAGTAGACAGTTTAAACTCTGAAAGGATTATCTGGTAGCTGAGTTTTCCAGGCCGGTTCTGGGCTGTGTGATTATTTTTCCTTCTGACTGGCTATTTATTGAAACCAAAGCAAGAAGAATCACCAGTATTGTGTTTAGGCCTACACTTCTACCCCACTCCTGTGTACTTAACTTTCTGCACTAAGCTGCCATGACCTTACAAATCTATCTGCACATTGGAGTTGTGCTAACTGCCCATCTCTGAACTCTTCAAAACTCTGTTATACACAGCTCTGGTACTCGCAGGTGGATCCACAAACAGGTGGAAGGACCCAAATGCTACTGCAAGTAGCAAGGGCCAGCTCTTAACTTATTTTACATGGTAAATCCCTGGGCAACACTATTCCACTATCTCATATTTCCTTATACGACGCATTGGCTAACAGCTTGCTAAGAATTAGGAAGAGTAAGTTGCACTCCTTTGACTGGAACCGCACCACAGTGTGGCCAGGAACATGAGTCAGGAGAACAAGCCAGAAATCTTGCATTCCGTGTTATTCACGGTCTCTTTTCTCATTGAACGCCAGTGCGGTGCAAAGTGCATGAGTGTTTCTGGAAGCAGGATTCAAACTCTGCCCCTGCTTGATGGGCACCCAAAGCAGCAAGGCATAGTCAACCTCCTGCTGCTTCTCCCATGAGTCCTCTGCTCAGTGGTGCATAGTGGCCCAGCTTGACCAAACCCCTTGTGAGCCTTCTCCTAGATCTGGATGATCGCAATAGTCCCTGGAGAAAAGAAATGGAAAACATCCTCAGGAAAGTGGGAAGAAAGCTTTCCCCACATCTCCACAGTCTTGGGGAGGGCTCCAGAGCTCCAGCCACCATGTTCGTGTGCAAGGGGTGGGGAAGACCCACCACCTGGCAGCTGCCTGCAGAAGAACTGCCACCTCCAACCCTGTTCACGTGGACCTGTCCTCAGTGAGGGCGGATGTGGGAGCTGGGCCATCAGTATGGGGCTGACACTCAAGTCCCGGTCAACGCAGGGCAAGCCAGCCAAGAGCAAAGTGGCAGAGATATTGACAAAGTAGAAAAAAAAAATTAGAGGGCCGCAGAGCAGAGCCTTCAGGCATCACAGTTTTTAATCTGCATCCCTGCAGACAGCCTAAACCCTATCTCAGATGAGTCATTTTTTATTTTGGGGACTGGCCATCCCATCTCAATGGGAGCATGGAGACCCATAAAAAAACTGGTCTACTGGCAGCTCACTGCTGCCAGACAGAGATCAGTTTTCTATAAGCCTGTGCCATCTTCCCCTGTTAAGGAACTACATTTTCTTCTTCCGACATGTTTTCTCATCTCTTTTTGGTTTTAATTTACCCTTCTAAATTGAGATACTAGAGCAGGTGGAAGCAACCCAGCTCCAGGCTAATTGGTTCATCATGCACGTTACGATAATTTTCATTCTGGATTTCGATTAGGTCAGTATGGAGACTGCCTTGGTCAGAGTCTGTAATGATCTGCTTATTAACTCTGTTGCAGGGTCCTTGACTGTACTCACGTTATTAGAGATTGCAGCTGCCTTCAGTTCTGTGAACCATGTAGTTTTATTGGACTGTCTAATGTCCTGTGCTGGACTATCTAAGTGCTTGGTTTCTGTCCGATCTGGCGCCAGGATTTCGTTTGTTCCTTTAACGCACCTCCAGCCACATTGAAATTGTGCGTGTTATTCTGCTGGGTTTTATTCCAGTTCCACCAGTAGAAATCAGATACTGCTTTTCCTAACCCAGCAGCATCGGGGAGGGCGTTTTCCTTACTGAGATGATAATCTATTTAAAATCTTTCCATCAAATTCTGATATGGTAATCTTCTGGTTTTCAAATGGTTTGAAATTTAGGCTCAGAAAACTTTTATTAGAGCTTGGCCAAGCCCAAAAAAAAAAAAAAGAATGGATCACTAGTGATTGGCAGAACATATAAATAGGGTTGTGGCAAGGGGCAAACTCATTATTTGCGTTGCAACAACAGATATCTTTCTATTGGGATATTTTACCTAATCCGAGATCATTTTTGACCCTGGGCTTTCCACATCCGAGCACACCACTAGCACTTTCAGTGTTTCCTCATCTAAACAAGGTTTCTAGAAAAAGACCTTTTCTTGCTTAACTGACACAGAGATTCTTTTTAATGCTTTTATTACAATCAGATTTGATTACTGCTACGCATTTTTCTGCTCATCTTCCTCTTGTTAGCGTTAGTTCCTTTCAGCGGTTCAGCAACACTTCTGCCACTGCCTAAAACTGCTGACAATAAAAATCTTGTTTTCTATCACGTGCGTAATTCTTCGCACTGCTTCCCTGTTTCTTGATATGTAACCCTTAAATGGTTTGATTTTTAAGAATGAAACTCTTTACTGGGTACACGGGTAGGATCTTCTGCTGTGGGTGGGAATGTCCCCGAGATGCTGGGTAACTTCAGGTTGGGCATGAGAAAAAGGTGGAGGGGTATTCACCAGTGGGAAAGGGAAGAGAAAGCGAGCCTTGAAGGAGGATGCGAGGCTTCTGTATGCACGGAAGGAATGAAATGTAGCTTCGATACGTTGTTGAGGTGAAAGAAGTTATGATTTCCCTAAGAAAAATATTTTTGCTAGACAATTGCTTTTCCCTAAGGAAAGGGGTTCTAAGGTGCGCAATTACCCTACGTTTCTGCATCAGGATTTCAACTCAAGATCTCTTGGTCTTCTGACATACCCCTGATTTTCTAACTATTTCTGTTCCTCTCTTGGTTTGATTCTGGGAGGTATTAATTCTCTTAATGTTTCCAATAAAGGCATCAAAGGCATTTTGATCAGACAATTGAAGCGATCAGCACTGGCCTAACTCAGCTCCGACTGACGGCTGTGGTTAAATTCCCAGCAAATTTATGTGGAATGGAATTAGACACATATGAATGAGCATATATGAAAAATATCTCCCCCTAAGTGGTCCAAGCAAAGCTTTCATTTTCACAGAGAACCGTGTCTTAAATTAAACTTAGCTTACAGAAGTTTACCACGTAGTATTCTGGACATCAAACGGCCCAAGCCGGAGGCTCTCTGACCAGTTTAACTGTGGCAAGCCTTTGCTCAGCTCCCAATTTAAATGCAAATATTTGTTCACTTCGTTTGTCCAAATTACAAGCTTCACTACAAATTTTGGTTACCACAATCCTCGACGACTTTTTCAGATGAACATCCAACAACCCAGGCAGCATTTTGGAACATATTGGGCCTTCATTTCTTGTAACGGGCAAGGGTTTTTTTGGTTTTGTTTTGTTTGTGTTTGGGGTTTTTTTGTTTGGTTGGTTGGGGTTTTTTTTTTTGGAAGCAATAGATCAGTGACTGTCTCTCTTAGGGAGGTTCTCATAAAAATGGCAGCAGGCATCCTCCACTGAACAGAAAGGCTGGAGGTTAAATAGCAATATTCGGATTGATACTGCCAGACCTAAGTGAACAAAACTGGACACATTTTATTGGAATCTTTGGATAAATGACCACCTCTACCTTACGTTTTAGCCTGTTCTTGTTGCTATAATGAACTTTGCTTTTTCTTTTTTCCCACCCCCCCCCTCCACCTCCCTCCCTTCCTCCATCAATTTTTATGTCCCCAGTCTCAACATTGTGTCACTTACTGTAGGCTCATTTCTCCATAAGGAAGACCTTTCAGCCTTTTTATATATTTAAGGGAGGGGGTACCTTGCTGAAGATGTGTTTCCAGGTGCTTTGAGCTATGGGTTGCCTGAAATCGTAATTCCTCGCGTATTCAGAGACAGTGATTCTTCATTTAGGAAACCTGACAATCCGCGTACAGCTGCCTAACTAATAGTTAAGGAACAACTCATAAAGCACCCCAAGTTGCCCTACTGAACTTCTCCTTGTCCAGCTTATATGGCATTTAATGAAATAATGCTCCACTGCACACCATTAAAAAAATTATGAGGAAGACTTTCTTGTAATAAATATCTTCTTCTAAAACAGAGGATAAAAATCTAGTCCCTGACCAACATAAAACCCTTTGTTGTGTGCCTCTGGCATTGGTATTCACTGCCTGGTTTACATACTTCCATCTATCTAACATCAAGGATTTCTAAAGCACCCATCACAGCGGTATCAAAGGATCCATAATTTGCAAAATAAACTTTGTATGCAATAAAACTATATGAATCATGGCATCTGCAACAAATTTACTGGGAACCTGTATTCCGGAGCTACTAAAAATTTACCTACTTCACACCTCACTTCTTTTTTGGTCATTTATTTTTACTTGCAGTTAACTGCGGCTTCATGACTTCATTTTCTCCTTAAGTTTCTGCTTCATCACACCATGTATGGAAGATGGAAACCACCAGCACAAGCTCCTTCTTAAAGCATTTTTGGGTAATCGGGGAGGAGCGAGAGGAGAAAATTAAGCAAAGCCACAAGAGATAATTTATCCAAAAGCCGAAGAAACTTCTGCTTCAAGCTTGAATCAGAGGTCTCAATCCCAAAGCAGGGATTTCCATAAAGCTCCATGCTTAAAACAATCCAAGTAATTAAACTGTCCAAAACGAACGTGCCTAACTTTTAGAGTTAAAGGAAAAAGTGCAAGGGGTCATAGCTTAACTAATTACCTGTAAACTCTTATCAAAAAAGTATCTGCAAAGTGGTCCTACACAAAGAAAAAGAGCGGGTAACAACACAAATCATAAATATACCGATGATAATTCTTTGACCCATTTTTCTAACACCTGTAAAATTCTCCAATAGCTTATCTTATTTCTCATGCTCGGTTGTTTAAAAAAGTTTCACTGTAAGCTTTACTGATTGCACTGATAGCTATCACAAATTTCCGTGGGATAATCACAGAATAAAGCACTGTGTAAATGGACTGGAATGGTAAATTGTCGGTAATAATGTAATGCTGGCATTGGTTAATTATGGGCTATATTTGATCCATATGTAACACTCCGGTCACTTCAGTTTGAGCCCATAATAGCCCAGACTGATTTTAGATGTGAAAGATTTCTATTCCAGCAACAATAAATCACAATGAGGGATGTTGGACTTTATTCTTTTAAAGCTTACGACAGGCCAAGTATTTCAACTTTACACAAAGTTAGACATCGAGGGACAGGTCTTTTTTGAGAGCGTGAGCATTGCTTTGTATATTAGAGATGCACTTCCTGCGGTTGATGCAATTATGCTTCAGAGAAAAGTACGTTCATAGCTTTTTGTGTGTCTATTTTATTTAAGGAAGGCAGAAACCAGCTCCTAGCTGTCCCAGAGCAAGCAGCAGGGGCTCCCACTTGCAGACCCACCCGACTGGGTACAACAAGGCTTGTAACAGGACTGAGTATAAATGAAAAACTGCTGCGCTGCCAAGCATTTGGTAGGGTAAACTCTGTGCAACAAGTAAAACTGCATTTCTAGGCAGCAGCAGACACCGACCTTTAAAAAAAAATTAAAATAATAACGGTGCATCCCCAGCAGTCAGTATGACCTAAATGTTCAGATAAACTCTAGATTTCAGAAGTGAAATCCTGGGTCAGTTCAAGCCAATGGGAAAACACAACTAGGAAAGATAATGAGATCTACAACAATGTCTCTGGGACCCTTTTTTTTTTTTTTTAAAAAAAAAAACAAAACAAAACCAAACAACAAACGAATACACCTTATTTATCATTACTATTAACGTGTGCCTCCCTTTTTCCCTTGCATGCCAAGGTGTTATTATCCAGAGCTTCATTTTCTCAGATTTGTCGGAAGAGCTTTGACAAATGTACCAGCAGTTTCCCGGACCAAGGGGCACAAGAAGTCTTGCCATGCCAGCCCTCCAGTCCTAATGGATGTCATTCACCTCCCCACTGGACATGTTGATCACTGGGTCCAAAACCTTAAAAACTCTCACATTAGAGTTTCAGATTCTATTGCCTGAAGTCAGAGTTGACGATGGCTGAACGTGGGAGCAGCAGAAGACTTTCTAGCCCAAAGAGCTGTCCTCAAGCTTTTAAATAAATCCTTATAAAAGCAGTCAAGATAACGCCACAAAGCAGAGCAAGAGTAAGCTGTAAGCTGCAGCCTTAGCTGGTACGGGACAGGATAGCACTGGACACAAGGGTAGAAGTTCCATTGCATTTGTCCCTCTACGTTTCACCAAGGTGATGGTGCTGGAGGTTACCAGACAGGAATACAAGGCAATTAGCAAACTGACAAAAGGCATTTTCAGCATTTTGATGCAAAATGTAATGACACCTGTGCAATAAGAGCTGTCACATGATGTTTTACATCATGTCACGATGATGTCACAAAACATACTGTAGCCTTTCAGATGATGTGCTACACCCTCTTACACCACTAGGTCACAAGTGATTTAAACAGCCACTGTTCATTTCGGATTAGCGTAACTGTTTGCAAAGACACATGAAAATAAAAACAAGAGTGGAGTAAGAGTAACATCAGTCACGGCCATATTATGGCTATCAAAAAAAATTACTGAAAGCGATACGTGACACCTGAGCGGTGACTTCAGGAGAAGTTACAGGTTAGCATTGGAGTTGTGGCAGGCTACCAAGAAACGCCTGGCAGGCGTGTTACCTTTTTAAAAGAGCCAAAGAAGCAAAACTTCAAAGGTGTAACGCAACAAATAAGACACAGGTACCCTACAACAACCACTGAAAGGCAAGTGATGCTGAGCACACCTCACTGCCAGACAGCTGGAGCCGTCCCAAGCACGTCGCTGTCATTCCCAGAAGTGCTCTCTTTGGAAAAGAATACCTCCAGGAATGTATATTAAAGGACTGGAAATGCTAATTTGTTGGCACAATTTCTCTCAAGAAATCTCCTGCCAGCGGGAGGGGAACCAAAACCCAAAACAAGATCATAGGAATGCACGTGTTTCTTTTCATTTAAACCCCCAATATGTTTTGCTTGGGTTTTGGGTCTTTTTATTTATTTTATTTTGGGGACCGAAAGTGGCATTCCAAGTTTCTCCGACTTATCACTGATACGAGCCACCCTCCGCACATGAAACTATTCCATGTGGTCATTACCTTCCTCGGTGTGCATTTGAGAAGTTGTTCAAACAAATCGCAACTGGTCTGCAAAAGATACATAGAACATTCTTTTCTTCTTTCTTCCCCATGCTGAAATAGCTAAGACTAATAATAATCTGGTTTCTTTTGCAAAATGTATATCCGTAGGCTGATCATATGATTCATAGCGATTGCAAAACAGGGATTAAAAAAAAAAGAACTATTTTAGTCGGCTGGGTTATGGAAAAAAAAAAGAATAATCAAGAAGTTACTTAAC
This sequence comes from Rissa tridactyla, assembly GCF_028500815.1. Taxonomy (NCBI): domain Eukaryota; kingdom Metazoa; phylum Chordata; class Aves; order Charadriiformes; family Laridae; genus Rissa; species Rissa tridactyla. The sequence continues at coordinate 3,890,769 of NC_071472.1, read as the reverse complement.
ATCTGCAGCCAGAATTAAATATCTTAGGTACACGATGTATCTGGGGAGAACACAACAGCTCCTTAACTTGCCTGAACCTTGCTGCCAAAAGCTGGGGCAGAGTTTGAGGTTGGAAGACTTACAGTGGCACTGAGGGAGGGGGAATTCCTTGCGGCACTCGTGCAAAGAAGGGTTGTTGGCCAGTGAACCGCAGCCCCGTGGTTTGGGGACTGAACGGCACGCATTTGGGCTGATCTTCAGTCCTTGTTTACTGACTTTGAGTCCAAAACAGATGTTCACGCTCCTTGTAACAGCAAGGTTGGAAAATACCGCTTCGTTATGGAAAGACAGTTACATCAGAAAAAGTCCAAATTAAGTTACAGGTGCTCTCCAGAAAGCAAAAGTGACTTCCTACACTGACACAACGTGCTGGGCGTCCTTGATGAAGAGCAACCACATGAAAACGCGTTGGAAAGCCAAGGGCATCCTTCCCGCGCTGCTCATCCCAGCCAGCTCCCAGGCAAAGCTGCCGGGCACCTCCCAACCAGCCTCCAGAAACCAAAAATAAAACCAAAATCTCTTCCAGAAGACCAGACTTCAACATCTCCCCTTTGCAGTTTTCCGTCTTTCCCGCCCCCCCCCCCCCCCCCATCAGCTGCCGTTCAATGATCAGTAATAAACCAAAAGGCCAAATTGTCCAGTCTGCGTTCACCGGCAAACGAATTAGTTCTGCCAGCCTTATAAAACACAGAAGTAGTACAAGGCGGTGGCGAACAGTTTCATTTCAGGTACCACAGAGTCTTTCCAGTTACTGCAAAGTTAAATAAGAGACTGAGCTGACAAAACTATTAAAGTGGCTCTTTCGAGGAGAAAAATGGATTTCACAATTAAGAATCAATTTGATGCAATCCCACACTTCGATAAAACAAAACAAAAAAATCCTTTATTTTCTAATAACTATTCATTGAGCACCTCCTGCATTGACCACACACTTACTGCTGTCCACTATGCTTAATCATTTATTCAAAGAAAAATTTCTCTTGCCGACGAGGAGCCGGTGTCGGTTTGAAGAGTTTGCTGCTTGGCTTTGGAACTGCTGAGGATTTGGTAATAGCAAAGTCAAGGTTACAGGTCCCGGGATGCCCCAATTTTATCTAATTACCTGATACTAAGGTGTTAGTAGACAGAGTCTTTTCAACTGCATTTAACAAATCAAAAGCATTTTATTTTTCGTAAAACAGAGGGAGGAAAATGAGGAAAAAGCTTCTGGGGTTGTCCAGAACAGCGCAGATTTCACCATTACCCTTTGCTTGTGATGCCTGTTTGTTTTTTGTTTTGGTTTGTTTTTTTTTTTTTAAAAAAAAAAAAAAGAAAAAAAAGGAAATGGAAAGGGAAATAAAAATCTTTCCCATGCTATCTTAGAGGCAGAGAAAGGAGAACTGATGAGAAATGGTGCATCCGTGGGGCTAATGCGGCTCCTCTGCTCGGCTGCAGGGCTGCTCCGCTGAATGTAACAGCAAGAGCTCCAGGTACAGGGGCAGAGCACTGGAGTTGTCCGGCCGTTAAATAAGTGCCTCCTCTTATTTTTTTCTGAAATTATATGCATCACTTTGCCGAGCAGTTTGCTGTCAAACAGCTCGTCCTTTCCTTAGAAGACGTATGAAATAACCAGAGACTGAGGGCCACCGGCCGCACGAGAGCACCGGACCTCCATCACCAAGTAAAAGCAATTTTGGGGCAGCACCTCACGTCCCACCCGTACATCTCAAACGTACAAACAGGCATCGCCACAGGCCACATAGAAGAGACTTCCAGAAGCAGAGGTTTATATAATGCTCCACAATATCTCCTACAGAAAATAAGTACCACTAATACAGTTGCACCGTAGGACCATTTAGAGATGAGTGGGGTTATAATGCATCTACAGAATCAATGTTTGTACCTTGATTTAAAAGTCTAGCCCAGAAGCAATTCTTGTTACTTCGAAATTTTTATTTTTCTTTATTAAGTCTCTCCAACACTTGAAAAAAAGCCCTCGACATACACTTATGTAAACCTGCACTTTGTGTCTGCAAAAGAAAAGTTAGCACGGAGCGCTGCCCTTGCCTGCAAACTGCACTTCTGGGGAGAAAAACTCAGTCCCTTCCATTTGAGAAATGAAATTTGTTAAGTGCCTGGGCCACAAGGCAGCAATAAGACCGTTGGCAATTTGAAAGAGCAAATTAAAAACAACAACAACAAAAAAAAAGCAAACAGCTGAGACTTTGAGTCTAAAAATTATCTACGACACATGCATAGTAAAAATGTTTTCACAAATTCTCCAAAGGATTTTTAATTATTACAGATTGTATTAATTAGGTAATTATGCAATAGATTCTTTTGGAACCATTCCCATCAATTATGTATGCAATATTACGTATACATGGGGTTTTTTTGTTTGTTTTTTTTTGTTGTTGTTTTTTTGTTTTTTTTTTTTTTTTTTTTTTTTTTTTTTTTTTTTTTTTTTTTTTACAAACTGTCCAGTTTTGTAAACCTCTGCCCCAGTCCAATAGTCAGAGGGGTTACAAGGGTGCAATAAAGCACAATTTTTGCCATGCTTTACCCCTTCTTGGAAGGAGGAAAAACAAGCGTGCTAAAGGGACAGTGCCACAAATATTTATTATTTTAAAAAAAAAAAAGCTACAACATATTTATTTAAGCAATAATGAGCAATGCACAGGGCATCTCCTGAGGGTTAATGACCATCTGGGAGGAGGTGGTGGCTCAAAGGGTAGCTCAGGGCCATTAAATCCAACTCAGCATTAAAGGGTGCTAATAAGGGGGTTTTATACCTTTGTAAGGATACACAGATAAGAAAAGCTCCTGGGCAGTTAAACATTCATCTAGTTGTTTCAAATAACAATATATACTTATTGCCACACTTTGGACTAGGCTCCCTGGTCTGAGAACAGGAAAAGGTTCAGGGAGGGGAAAAGGAGAATTTGGCAATGCTTTGTTTGTTTGCTTGCTTTTTTTGTTCTTCTCCCCCACCCTCCCTTTCTCTCTCCCCTTCTAGTTTGGGATTTTTACTTTTGATCAACAATAAATTTATAATAATCTTGATACTGTCCCAAGTAGTCATAGGTTTTTGTTTTGTTTTGTTTTTGAATGGGCTTCTGCAGCTTTTAATTAGCCTGGGAAAGACAACAGAGCGCTCAGAAAAGCCTCCTCTTCTTCTCGCCCTTGCAAAAGGCAAGTATTCCTGCTTGTTTTAGTGAAACACAGACGCAAAGTGGTTGGAAAGGAAGGGGCTGAATGGGCACCGACACTGCTGTCTAATTTAAAGGTCCTTCCCTTCCCCGGTGATAAGCCCACATCCCAAACTTCATATAAAAACCGTAACGTGGGTTCTCAGCCCTCACTGTGGCAGGCTGAAGAAGCTAGACTTTTTTTTTTTTTTTTATCTGTTTCATTCCCTTTCTCTACCTGTGTCTTCAGACGAATCCATTTTTCTAGACCACACCACAGTTCAGACAGTTGGTGGTCTACCAGGTAAAAGAAAACCAGGAGGGGGGGAAAAACAAAACAAAAACCACAATCAAACCAGAACTGGTAGAAAATATTTAGCGAGAGATAGGAAAACTAAAGAAAAAAAAAAAAACCCAAAACCAACACAACCAAGCAGTAATATTCACCAGGAAAAGATCTGGTGAACATTTCACCACCCCTTTCCACTTGCCATTCCCCACAAAGCGCGTATGCTTGGACAGCAGGTTGCTTGCAGCACCTACAGGCTGGAGGAGACAAGGTAGCAGTCACACATCTCTACACCAAACGAAAAAAAGCAGTTTGCAGCTGACTTTAATCAACAATGATTAAGAGCGAGAGGAGATTCCGGCCATGCCCCATGGGCAGCGCGCCTGGGAGAGACCTGCAGGGAGAGGAGTTCTGCTGGTGGGAAGGCGGTGGCCAGGAGGGCTGCAGAGGACCTTGAAACCCCGCGGGGAGGGTCCGATGGATACCGAAACCTAATCTGAACTGAAAGCACTAATTGAGCCTGGAGAAGAGAGCTGGAGGGGTTTGTATGACATTTCAGGGGTAAGGGGAGGGAATAAAAAAAAAAAAATTAAAAAGAAGATAGAAAAAGAAGCTAGTTTTGGAACATTTTGTTGACTTCAATAAAAAAAAAAAAGGGAACGTGAAGTTGGAGAGAGCCTACAAATTACACTAGTGCCATAAAATCCCAGTCCGCACCATAAGGACATAGAGTCCTCACTCTTCTCTAACCCAGCCACAACCTCTTCACCACCTTTGTGCTTCTACCCAAGAATACTTTTTGATCTCGGAGCTTTAACCCCATTAGCACTGTTTTAACTCCCATTCATTCCCTGGTACCGTCCAAACTTGACGTGCCCTTGGACTGCGGAACCATGTTAACCACACGGATAACGTTAGGTCAGGCCTCCAATGCTGGAACTCGCTTGCCAAGTTTTCAGATGCATTAAATCCTTAAATACATAAAATAAAATAAAAAAAAAAGAAAGCCAAAACACCCTCAACCTTAGATTTCTAGCCAGCACTTTATATAGTTTCACTCGTTTTTCTGATACATTGTTCATGAAAGCGGAATTCTGGTCCACCCCCTTCCCCCCTTCCTTTTGGCATGTTTAAACATTTTAAATTGTTCCTCCAGTAGCCCACTAAATGATTTTGTTCTACTTCACCCACATTGCTTCATTTCTTGTATCACTGCTTGTCCTTTGATTACAATTGCAAATGGAAAAACGTTTGAAAGTTGGTTTTGTTCTGCGAGCAGCTAGGAGCAAAGTGAATTAGTAGATTAGCCTATTTGGCAAGTGAGACCCAAGCTCAGAGGGTACCGTAATAAATTTAATGTTCACATGCTAAAGCTCCAAGTCCATATTGCACAATCATCACCTATTACAGTGTCTAATTTAAAGATAGTTGGCGGCCTTTGCCCAAAATTTGCAACACCTAAATAAACGGGGCTATTCTAGTTAATCAAAACATTTCCTCAGCCCAGCTCTCGTGAAACGAATTGGCTGTCACCCTATTGCAGGAACAGGGGACGTACTTGAAGTCAAAGCAGGGAGGAGAGGCTTGGAGGTTATTTTGTCCACGCGTCTTGTTTTGAATGTGTTTTTGAGCACCTTCAGAGCCGGTATTGGCATTCCCACTGCCCACAGCGGAGCAGAGCTAACATGGTGCTGGAGGATTCCCTCCCTCCTCAACCCCACTTTTTCTTTCAACTACCTTGAAATTCAGAGTAAGTGACAATCCCAGAACAGGTTTCTTTTTCTGCTGCTAGTAACACAGATTCCCTAAAGTGTTTCGACAGCCTACAGCACGTACTCGTGGGTAACCCGAGCCAGAAGCCTGGTGACGACTTGCTGGCATGGGCACACAGACCGATGGTCCATCTGGAGCACCGGGCAATGGGCCCTCAATGGGGACATGAAGCGGCGAGATGCCCCCCTCGAGCAGGGCTGTGGAGTCCCGCACAGGTAACGGACAGCAGGTCTCCTGCCTACCAACAAATGCCGATCCCGAATGCCTATTAAGTGGCTCGTTAACACATCTTCTTCCCAACCAGGTGGGTTCAAGCTCTGCAAAACGAACACGAACTATACACGGGCACTTGGCAGAGTTGGTGGCGTGACGCCATTTCGTGCGTGATGTCATCGTTATCCTACTCCACACAACGCATCTGGAGTGCTTTAGAGATGCAATACTCATCTTACCTGCCCCTTGCACACCATGGCCCAAAGGAAAGAGATGATGGCTTCGACCTCGGCAACAGCCACTACCTTAAGCAGAAGTGATGGGCAGTTGATTACAGCCGTAGCCCCAGGGTGGGACATTGGTACAGCATGAGAGGTTCAGCTCTGCTCAGGAGCAATTCCCTTTCATTTCATGAAGCAGCAGTTTCTGGGCTTGCAAAACTCAGGGGAATCAAGGAGTTTCCACTATACAAAGAATGAAGGTACAGCCAGTCAGCTGGTCACCAGCACCTTGTTTCTCCATGAGGCATTGGTGTCTCCAAGCTCACAGAGAGCTCAGGGCTGGTGCCTGGCATTACAGGGCTACACCCAGTGCCAGGACCCAGTGCCTTGTTGCAGGAGCAGAACATCTGCCATCTCTTACCTCTGCACAGAGCAACGGCTCCTGCCAAGTTCCTGCAACCCTTTGAAATGCATCCGTTTGCCTAAAACTTGTGATAGGGTCTTTAAAAAAAAAATAAATCGTGGCATATCACCATAAACAGACCCAACTTGCTGCTTTTGTAGCATGTTTTGTCAGGAGATCAAAACATTTTAGAACTGAAGACGCAAGTACAACTTGTCCAATCCAACGTGTGAAGAAACGTACCCAGAAGAGGATGATATGCTCGTGACCACCTGCAAGGGCAGTATCAGAGGTAAGAGCATCATGTCCTAGATCACAAGGCATGTTGTTCCAGACACAACATGCAGCCTCCTCTTTGCTGCTCTCCAGAAACCAAGGTAAAGCAATAGCAGATTTCCTCCAGTCTCGGTGGCAGGGCCTGTTTTGCAGACCGTGCTGCAGGAGAGGAGCTTGGTTTTCCACAGACATAGATACTCCATCTGTGCCTGCAGAAATTTAAACACCACAGGAGAACCACACTGCACTGTAACACTGAAACTGCAGACCAGCAGTGCTACCTTCACACCGATCCCCTTGTCTTATGTTAAGCTTCATCCCCATTTCTGTGTGAGCCTCAAACATCTCCATCAAAAGACAGGTTACAGTGGGAGAAAATAAATACCAACTTTCCAACCATCGCACGGACATTCCAGAGGGCCATGCTGCCATCCAGCGTGACCTGGACAGGCTGGAGAGCTGGGCAGAGAAGAACCTAATGAGGTTCAACAAGGACAAGTGCAGGGTCCTGCACCTGGGGAGGAAGAATGTCAGGCACCAGTATAGGTTAGGGGCGGACATGCTGGGAAGCAGCTCTGAGGAGAAGGACCTGGGGGTCCTGGTAGACAGCAAATTATCCATGAGCCAGCAGTGTGCCCTTGTCGCCAAGAAGGCCAATGGCATCCTGGGCTGCATAGGGAAGACTGTGGCCAGTAGGTCGAGGGAGGTCATTCTCCCCCTCTACTCTGCACTGGTGAGGCCACAACTGGAGTACTGTGTCCAGTTTTGGGCTCCCCAGTTCAAGAGGGACAGGGAACTACTGGAGCGAGTCCAGCGAAGGGCAACCAAGATGATTATGGGACTGGAGCACCTCCCTTACGAGGAAAGGCTGAGAGAAGCCTGGAGAAGAGAAGGTTGAGGGGGGACCTGATTAATGTTTACAAGTATCTAAAGGAGGACAGAGCCAGGCTCTTTTCAATGGTTCCCAGTGACAAGGGGCAATGGGCACAAGCTAGAACATAGGAAGTTCTGTTCAAATACACGGAAAAACTTCTTTACGGTGAGGGTGTCAGAGCACTGGAACAGGCTGCCCAGGGAGGTTGTGGAGTCCCCTTCTCTGGGGATTTTCAAGACCCGCCTGGATGCAGCCCTGAGGGATGTGCTTTAGGCAATCCTGCTCTAGCAGGGGAGTTGGACTAGATGATCTCTAGAGGTCCCTTCCAACTCTGAAGATTCCATGATTCCGTGATTTTTTTAGCTATAATCCATCAATATGTATGCACCGAGGCAAAAAGTCCGTCTTTCCTTAGTTAGTTTCACCGTTACAAAGTGGAAGGAAGAGCTGTTATAGAAAGACCTAAAACGCCCAGAGTCTTTGCTCGACAAGATAGGAAAAGATACCAAGTATTTGGGGATAATCAGCGGTGGAGCGGGTGATTAATTACCAGGCAGCATAACCCTACTTAAAATACCTATGTTGCATAAATACCTGGGGGTGCTCATAACCCTCCAGAACTGCTACAAGCCACCATAAACGAGAAGTGCAGGAGGACCGCATGTGCCTTCAGTACGTGCAGGGACTGTTTCCCAAGGGCTCCAAGAGTGATATCGGATTTAGGAGCAATTTGAGGGTGCAAACATGTGAACGTTAAGGACCAGCAGCAATGAAAAAAAAAAGTAGCTCTTTCACCTACCAGCTGAGAGCAGATACGTTTTAGTAGAAAACGTGCATGTAAAAAAGTCAGAGTTTCTGTAACATTCATATTTCTCTCTGATACCTTAATATTTTCTGGTAATAAATAACCAGGGCTGTCCATGCACCATTAAGAAACCTTTGGAATCATAAAAAGGAAGAATAAAAAGTTAACCTAGTATGGCTAATTAAAATTAGTTTGTTGGGAGTTTAATCAATTAGCGCAGAGTTTTCAAGGCAATATCGCTGCTATTCACGCTCAGTGGAGGCACTTTCAGGCAGCCCTTTATTGCAACATCTATGTTCCGATGACCTTTACTTCATAAAGCACTGAGCTAAACATTTCATACACGGGGCAAAATCTGTTTATTGAAGGATGCCAGGGGACTGTCTTTAGGAATGCGATTTGGCCTCACTTGGGTAATTTACCAAAGACAGAAGAAAGTTGCAAACCTATTTGTAGCCTTCATTTGAAAGGCATGCCATTTCTTTGTAACGCTCCCTCATCTCAAGATGCGCGCTGTGGTTCTGCAAATAAACCTCCTCCCAGACAGATGCTATAGTGATTGTCCTGGTAAACCAAAAAAAAAAAAAACAAAAAAAACCAAAAAAAAACCCAACCAAAAAAATACGCAAAACACAGGACAAACAAACAAACAAACATCCTTCCACACAGCAGACGCTTTCTCAATTACTTAATTTGACTTTTGTGTAATTCAGACATGATTTCAGGGAATAATATTTTCCAGACAGAACTTATTTATTAAGCAGTTGGTGGTCAGGCATCAATTAACCAAAATAGGCGGCACATCTTTGGGAGGCATTATTTTCCCCGTTCAGAGAGGAGCAGCGATAAGGGCGTCACCACCACCACCGGGTCCCTGATTCAGAGGTCGGTGTCCTCTGCGAGGGCCCACCCTAGCGCTTGTGAAAGACCCGCTGTTGAAACGGCACCTGACATTTCACCCCGAACTCCTGTAGCATTTGCTGATTCATTGCCCACGTGGAAGGAAAAAAAGAGCACGTTTACAGCTAACGACAGTACCGTGCCTGGCCAAGGGATGTAAAAACAGACTTCTGGGCTCGTTGTGGAAGTCCCAGCTTTTTTGCCTTTTTTTTTTTTTTTTTTCTTATTTGCAGTCCAATAATTAACTTGGTTTGCCTGCAGTGAATGGGACGGGCAAATCCAAAAGAGTATTTAAATCAAAAAAGAGGAAATACCTGAATAAAAAGATAAATGCTGTGAGCTCGTCTTTTTGTGTTGCTATTTCTTGGCTGAATTTTCCAGTTAGACTTCGGTGGGCATTTGGGTTTGTTGCACGGCACAATCATCAGAGCCTGAACCCGGCCAAAGTTCTCCTGTACGAGCTCGAGGAACAGCTCGTGAAATGGGAAAAGGGCTTCAGCCCAACCGTGGGACAACCCTGAGCTGAGAAGCTAACTAAGGACAGGCTGTGCCGGGCTCATGAATTAGGCTTTTGAGGAAAAGCCTTTTGGCCGGGTAGGATGCGGGCAGTTTGGCAGGGCTCCCCGCGCCCAGCGGAGCAGATGCCCTGGCAGGGTGCTGGGTGTCCGGCGACATCTTTTGGCAGAGCTGTAAAAATGAAGTTGCTGCTGGGCGTTGCGACGCCTAAAATAAAACCCCATCGTGCCTTTACCATAATCTCACGGGGACACGGAGTTTCCCCAGAGTCAGCACACAAGGTCACATTCTTTTCCTGGCAACCACTTTTTTCTAAGCTGAGGTGAAGAGGGAACCACAGATAAATCAAAAGATTTGTGTAAAACCCCCAGTTCTTGTCTCCGAGTTACACATAGGTCTGGATTTCCTTTCAGAAAACCAGGATCTAGGTATAACTGATTCATAATCATTCCTATATTGAACTATTACTGAGTGTTGAAGCTGATTTTAGCCTTTAAATGAGTACCAAAACATAAGTGTCTCGGTAACAAATGAACGAGGTTGGTAAGAAACGATCCAGTTTGTGAAGGTGGCCAAAATTAATTGTGAAAAAAGCTAGCAAATGTAAAATGTGGCTTACTTGTCACCAAGAGTCCAGGACACTCGCTGCTTTTACTATCATTATGCGATCCAATATTTTTTTTCACCCTCTTTTCTTCACTTTTACTGTAGTTTCATAATTAATTTCTTCCCCCCCCCCCATGAAATGCCTGGTACATACTTAGCCATAAGAGAGAAACATCAAGTCCTGTTTTTTCCTAGTGAGTTATGACTGCCTTGTAGAAGTTCTTGAAGAAAGAACACCATATATATATATATATATAAAAAATATATAATTTCTAGAGGTAAGAAGAGTTTCTACTGAAATGCAAGTATTTTCCAAACCTCATTGGATTTATTTTGCTCTTTGACAAAGAGGGGTTCAAACCCAACTGTGCTTAATCTGAGCTTCTTGTATTACTTGCAATTCACACTTTCTGCAAATTCTGCATCTTCTCTTAAAAATTTCTTGCTTACCAATCATTCAGAAATTCAGATCTAACTATAATTTTCTGATTATCAAGAACAGCATAGTCGTATTTCCCAACTCCTGTAAACAATACATTCCCGTAATCAACTAATATATACACTTGCAGAAATGGAAAGCTATATGAAATGCTATTAAAAGGCTACACTTATTAAATATATATATATATCAGCATAGAGTAAAATTACTTGTATAGACACAAATCCCAGCAAAGAGTGGAACCTTTTTTAATGCAACAAATAATTTCTTGACAGTTCCTTTCAGGTTAAAGGCTGGAATGTAACCCAACTTGTATTAATATTTGCCTATAATGATTAATTTGCTTATTCTTCAAGCCATAAAAGTGAAAGCACAAGCAACATCGTGGAAAACAGTATTTAAAAAAAAAGGCAGTTGTGATTATCCCTAGAAAGTAAACTAGACTTTCATAAATTCTCAGCTAAATGTTGCCAAACCGAATTGTATCAGTTTCTCTCCTACAAACTTGTCATTTGCCTTCCTTTCGTCTGTTTTTTTTACTGAGACTGTGAAATTAGGAGCGTTTATTCAGAATCACATACGAAAAGGCAAAGGCTGGGAAGAGAAAAAGCTCTTTTATTTATCAAATTCAGTAGGATCAGATAGGAGAGGTTCCCAGAATCCACTGTGAGATAAAAATCATTAAGTTATGTTTCATGCAAAGTCCTATCTGGCCTTTGAAGTTTTCGATTGGTGGGAAAGGACAAAAGCATGTCTGCAGCTTTTCCATGAGCTGCGAGACGGCTCATTTTTGGGAGAGTAAGAAACCTACATTTTTTAAAAATGACCCAAGTTATATACACACACACACGTATCTGTGCATATGTATATAAAGTATCATGAGTTATTTTGGTGATTTTGGACCAGCATCACATAAATAAAGTTTAAATGCACGAAAGTCAATATTTTCCTTTTTTACTTCTCAGTCTTTCCCGTCAATTGCACTATAATAATGAGGAATTTGGGGGGTTGTTATTACAACTCTACAACTTCAATTACCTTCATTCCAAAGACATTTTCAAGCCAAAAAGGATTAAATAAAAAGAAGGATTTTCTTACAAGGTGCTGAAGTTGGTCCCTGTCCTGGAGCAGGTCCTCATACTCCTGGCCCCTTGGAAGTTAATTCTCCCTACTGCCAAAGGTCCATTTTTTTTACTCCAGTGAGAACAGAAAATACTCAGGATTGAGACACACAAGGAGAAATTCAGCTCCAGGTGAAGGTGCTGATCCTTTGACATCTGGGTCTCTGTTGACTGGGTACGTATATGTCCACCATGGTCAAAGGAGAGCGAGTCGATGGAGTTCATGCAGTGCAAGAGCAATTCAGAAGGTCAAATGCAGGTATCCGGCTTCAGTTGGTCTGAAATGCTTTCTTAACTCCATTTATTACATCGACTAGATCTCACACACCTAAATCATATGAGGTATCGTGCTCTGGAACTGGGTAGAGAATCCCAACAACATTTGATTTAGGAAAAAAAAAAAAAAAGAAAATCTTTATAGGATGCAGATTCTCAGTTGGAAAACAAGTACAAGAAATATTGCATTTAAATTGTTTCAGCATTATCCTAAATCTACACTCCTAACTATATAAGGGTTACTGAATTCTTTCCCGCAGCTTGTTGTTGACTAAAATCCGTTTGCCTTAGTTTCTAGAACTCTCCAATAAGACCCTAAGACCAGCATTTTCTAAGGTGATAACATGGACTCAGACTCTTAACTACATACGTCAGCACCAAATTAAAGGTAAGACAGTTTTAAAATGTACTGGGCACCTGCCACGGACCATGATGAGAACTGGTATTGGTGGGTATTCCCATACGCATCTCCTGACTGATCTTCCAGGTTTCTCCTGACTAATGCCACTCTCTCTCTTCCAGAGGAAGAGATCCTCAGGTCCATGACCAGAAGGAAGGCTCCATCATCTGTATTTATTAGAAGATCTCAGCCCACAAGTTTAATTGCTGTTTATCAAAAGTTTATTTAAAGGTCTTGCCCATGTTCCTGCTCTTCACTGTTTGGAGATGCTCACAGTCTGTCCCCTGCTTCTAAGCTTTTCTTTAAGAGGTCATATTTTCACCTGGCTTCATACTTTCCAGCTCATTACATTTTCAGACCCGTGCTCTCTCTCGAGGAGTTTAAGACATCTGAACCCCTTGGGAAATACATCCTTCATGTCTGACGCTCTCCAGGTGTTAATTTTATCTGAGAGAATAAAAACAGGCTTTCAGCTGAAAAAAAAACATAGAAGATGATCTAGACTTTTCCCCATTCTTTAACATACCTAACCATATCAGCCAGAGATTACTTTTACCCATAGAATTCAAAGGAGTTCAAGTCACGTAATTGAAAACTGCAAATCAAGTTCTTCCACCTCTTCTCTCCTTCAGCAGCAATTTTAGTAAGATAAAGTGAACAAAGGCCTAATTTTCAAGAGTGTTAAACAGAAACTGCACTGACATTTAAGAATATTTCAGTTACCAATTTGATATCTAAATAAGTAGCGAGATTTGCAGACGTGCTCAGAGCAATATGAGCAGCAGAAGGCTGAGAACATTTGGAAAGCTATCCCCGAAATTCATAAAAATTAGCAAGACTAATTATAAGCAACTTCACCAAGCTCGACGTTTGAACGTTTCAGTTGACATCAGGGGCGAGCAAGGATTTGGAATTTCTCAAGAGCACCCAAAAAATGAACTGCTCATCTAAAATTCATCTACTTATTCTAGCTCCTAAGCCATTTTTTCAACCCATATGCAGTCAGGAGTCTGGCTTTTATGGCGCTCACAGATATTTCCACCACAGTGCTCAAGATCACTGTCCCTTCACCGATTAAAAGTTTTTACATGAAAAGTTACTGCTCTGCTTCAACGTGGCTCATCCTGAGGTGTGACTGAAGGCTGCTGTGAAGGACATGTCCAAAATAGACAGCAGTAAGAAGCTGAGGGCAGCAGCAAGTAGCTACTTACACAGAATCAACGGGACTTGGATGCTGTGGATATTTGCACACTTTCGACAACTGTAAGCGTTATCCAGAGAATCTGCATGGTCTTATACTTGCCACAATCTCACCATCTTTATACACATGTACTTCCACGACCGCAGTAATCCATTTAAGTTGCATCAGATACATGCCGAAAAGCTGATTCCCTGCAATTTTCCCTGCTTATTTCTGTTCCTTCTTTAGTTTTATGTTTAAAAGCTTGCCACTTCAGTCCAATTTATGAAGAAACCTGCCTGAAAGTAAGAGCTGAAATTTATTGCCCAGCTTTATTGATTGGGAACCTGAAAACCTACGAGCTTCAGTAACTGGAAAGTAGATGAATGAACCGACTCAAAAAAAAAAAAAAAAAACGAAAAACACACAAACACAGAAAACTCAAGGGTGAATAAATGGCAATGCGCTCGCAATTCACCACATCAGTCTGACCTGAACATCCCGAGGGAGAATCATTTTGTTACGAATGAGTACGGTATGTTTGGGAAACGGTGTATTGTCAATATAATCTTTATAATTACAGTCATATGATCAGTACATCTGGAAAATAACAGTCAAGTGATTAGTCTGAACTTTGTCTGGATCAGGCAATTTTTACACAGCTCTGTCAAATGTCAGACCTCCTTCTCCCTCACCAATTTCAGAAATGTTGCACCATGATTTCAAGCAGTGAATCATCCTTCCCTGTGCCAACCATCTGTTTCGTCTGCCCCCTCAGTGTCTGAAATTAGATGACGGAGGGCAGGGCAGGCTTTCTAGAGTGGCCATTAATGTTAGTGGAGGAGGGGCCCTGGCGACAGATTTTCCATCTGAAATCATGGACTGTTAAAACTGGCAAGAACTAGAGAGGAGCAAGTAGAAAAATAATGCGAGGAAGAAGAATTAATAAAGGAACGGGGGGTGGGAGGGAGAGAGCAAGGGAGTGGGAAAAGGAAACGGGGGAAAACAGTAGAGGCAATGTGATGATATGATGGAAGAAAAGAAAAAGATATTAGGAAAAGAGGAAAATAGAAAAAAAAAAAACAACACACAAATTGCCCTGCAGATTTGTTGTTGGGTTGGTTGCTTGTTTCTTAAGTGAAGAGCAGTGATTAAAAATAAAATAATAAAATCTGCCCACCAATCATTTCAGCAGAGGTAATAGGAGGACCAGAAGAATGATGAGCAACATAAAAGGAGTAAGACGACTCCCAAGAGCTATACTTTAACTCAAGGACTGGCTGCTTCCAGAAGGGAATCTGGAGAAGAGCAGGGATTAAGAACAACACTGGAGCCTGGGAAGGTCCTGCATATGCAGAGGCACTGGGAATCAGTTAGCAGTAGCTATGACAGATTTAGAAAGAGGTCCTGGTACTAAAGCAGTTAGGGAGAAGTGACCATGTACATCCATAGGCCCAAAATTTCACCTTTACATGGAATTTGCTGAAAAAAATATAGCGGGGGTCCTTAAGAGTCAAGTTTCAGAAAGCTGCACAAGAGCAAAAAGATTTATTGGATGACGTGACGGAGAAAGTTGTGTTACCTTCCACCTAATGTACACTTGAAGGACTCCTGCAGACACTTCATCTCAGTGGCCATGGCCTGCAAACTGGCTTTTCACTCTGACGCGTTTCTGAGAACCCTTACAGCAACAGGTTTAGACTTGCTTTCGATTGTCCGTTCCCCACCCCCAGAAATACTTGGATGGGGAAAAAAAAAGACGACGACATTATGGTCACGTCCCCAGACTTTTTACAGTAATATAATCTCAAATTTAGGAAAAAATAAAAATCGATATTTTGGCAATAACGATGCAAAAAAAAAAAAAAGATACGAGGCTCAAAAAAACATCCAAACTTCATCTCTCCTCTCTGTTTTTTATCTCGGATCAAATGTTGTCCTACATCCCCCCATGTGTATTGTAATACTTAGCACAACATGAAGACATTAACTACGCCAACTATCTCTGGTCTATCTTTCATCAGTGCAAGCGTACAATGTCCCTTAGCATAAAGAAGGGGTTACGAACTGCATACAAATGAACAGAGTTAGATCAACGAATTGGTCCTCTGCTTCAGTAATGGAAGGAAAACATTGCTGGAGGAGCATATCATGGGTTTTTTATCATTAATAAAAATACAAATATCAATCTTAGTTTATAAAAGTAAAATCCTTTCTCTGAGTATGAGTTTTCTGAAGTAGACCAGTTGGGAAATCCCACTTACCACTATCCAGAAATAACTAATTAGCTGCTGTAAACCTAAATTACACCAACCGCTTCATCTGTGGTTAGACAGATTATTTGACATTAATCTAATGTATGACTGAAGTGCTTGTTATTATTATTATTATTATTATTATTATAAGGAAGCAGTCACTGAATTGTATTGCTTGGCTAGCACAGGAGTATGGTTTTGCTGAATTTGGCCAAATATAAATAAGTCACTAACTTTGTCAGAAGTCTAAAAGTTTAGTATTGCACACAGGTCAGTGACCTTTCTGTAACATTGCTGCTCCTGAACAACGTATAGGTTTCTACACCGCGTCTAATAGCAGCATCAAAACATTTGTTACTGCGTGTATTTTGTCAGATAAAAAAAAATAAAATATAGCATCCAATTTGCATAACATTCATAGCTTTCTAGAGTGGCTACTATTAAAGAAAACCTTTTAAATGTTTATTTCCATGACAGGATTTAATTATTATTTTTTTAAATACTAGTTGTACACTTTATTAAAAAAAATTATAAAAAATAAAGAGCAGCCAAAACCAAAAAACACCCCCCACACCAGCTTATCTGGGATAAGTGAAACAATGAGTTAATCTGTTAGTTTTTTGGGGGGCTAGATTGCTGTTAAATGCTATAAAAATAGTTTATTTGAAGTAATATATCTTTTTATTTGCATTCAGTCTTAGAGTATAAATATAGCATCTGCTTGCAGGTGGGTTATTTATTCCTGAGGGTAAATTTCGGTGAACAGCTCCAATTCTGAAGAAAATCCAAAATATTGTATTTTACGTGACAGACAGAAGTTAGAGGCTTTCAAACGGTAATGGACCAAATTTTTTAAACGCTCCTCAAGTTGTGCTCTGATTTTTGCATCTGCGATTTTGCACCTGCAGTCAAGCACAAAATTGTGGGCACAGTCAATTGTAAGAGCGTCTAGCTGTTTGATTGTACCAGCAAATTAAATAGTAACTGTTGATGCCTGGCTGCTATCTGCTGCACCCATCGTGAAATTCGAAGACAAAATTAGATTGCTTTTAAAATAAAATGGTGTTCATATCCGAACAAAGTTACCAGTATACATCCTGCATTTAATGACACATTCACACGTTAGATTGGCTGAAAGTGGGGAAAAAAGCCGCCTTTGTGAACTGAACCTGCACTAAGATCATTTTGAAAAAAAAAAATAAAGAAAACCAAACAAACTTATTTTGATCTGCAGTTATAACGCGCGTTTTTCTTCCGCATAGAGTTAGGAGCCTAGATGGCTGTCAGCACCGCTTTTCTGTTGTGATGGCACTGTCCTCTCTGCCCTCAGGGAAAAGGTGAGTAAATACAAATTTCTCCTTGGTGACTTTTTTCCTGCCTTCTGGGAGAGACAACGCAGTAAACCTGTTTAAGTTGCAGTTTTAAAACTGATGGACTCTGACCATTGCGATGGCTCACCCTTGGCTATCTGTATATCCAACGCTAGATGCTATTGCCTCACCATTCCCCCAAAGAGGCACCACTCACAAGGAGACTAAAAGTTTGCCCGTTAGCTTGGGTTGACGTTACACTGTACAGCCACCTCTTTGGCACCATCTTTACGTGATGACAGCTTTCGGGGGAAGCCATTACTACTCACAGCAGTAGGTTTGACAGAGAAAAATATTACTTTCATAATTAAGGTATGGTGACTTTCTTGCTCTTTCAGAGGAGCAGAAGTCTCTCTTATTTTAATCCCAACGCTGTTATCCCCTAATGCATATTCTTAGCGGTCAGGAGCAGCAACAGGCTACCATTAATAAGAAAGGGGACCTGTTTGAGGCCTCTTTGCCATCCCCATCTGTTTGTTTGCTTACAATTTTAGGGACATTTAAATTCTTCTTGCTTCCGTTTGGAGTATGGGCATTCATGGTGCTCTGCTGCCAGGGTGCTTCTACCTCTTCCCTACTCTTTCATTTCTTGAGTTGCTCTTCACCTCTCCGTTCCTTTTCTCCCCGCCTAAAAGGAAGAAGTGCTTGGAAATCTTGAAACCCGTGGGCTGCCCCTTTTGTGACAGCTGTCCTCTGCGTACGTTCGCAGTGTTCCCTCTAGTTTTGTTGGTCGTTCCCAGTAGTTTGTAAATCCTGACAAACGAGACAATGGCTTTGGCTGTTTGCTCAGTGCCTCTTCCCCTGACGCTGCCACAGTTCATTAGGGCCAGCCCATAACCCTCAACTGGGCTATATGGAAAAAGATGAAAACTTAATTTCTACGGCCCAGGGAAGAGGAAAAAGTACCAAAGGGAAAGGTGAAATATTATTTGGATCAGTAGAACCATGAGGATATTATACTGCTATGCAAAGACATGCTATCTTAGGAGAGCGTAATCAATGATACCTAAAATTTCATTAAGATAGCCTCTAGACTTTAAGGTACAACCAGTCAGAGTTCACCCAACTCTCATCTGGCTTTCACTGAATATCATGTATCATTTGATTCATATTAATATGAAAATAAATTTCCCTTTCCTTTCAGAAAGATCAAATAGCATATAAAAGTTATTGCAGATTCTTTTTATTATTATTTCGTGAGTAAGACTGATGAGTTCGCTCTATTTCTAATATTAGCCAGAAGTTTTCACGAGATGAGAAAGATGCAAACATTTCCCAGAGAATTAAAATTAGTCCAACAAAACAGTAAATAACCTTAAAACGTTGTTTTGTTCTTCTCTAGGTTGAAAAAAAAAATAGGGAGTTCTTTCCTTTCTTGTCCCCCTTTCAGTCTCTGGTGGGTGAGACTACCCATGTTTGTAGTTAGGCAGCTGGCTAAAAGTCACCGATAAAAGCAAATGTTGTAAGTACAAAGCACAGAAAAGCCTAAGTCTTCCTTTAATGCTTTACTAGCACTTCACTAATAGGCCCATGGGGTGCAGTCAGTCAATAATAACCCAATAAAATCAATAACGATAAACAAGAGTCAGTGTTCTAATAAAAATAGAATTTTTAAAATCCAAACCAGCTGTTTCAGGGTTATGTACACACACAGGCCTGGTGCTCGGGTTCACTCTGTTTCCAAGGACCGGCGTTCAGCTGCCAGTCCCGCGCGCGGTTTCCTTGGAGGAAGGCTGACGCGATGGACGACACACTATCCCAGCTTATTGCCAAGGTGAACACACACGCTTATTGCTTGCTTTCTTCTGCGATTTTATGGATACTCTTGAAGTTTGGTTTGTTTTCTTTTTACTTATTTACTTCGTGTGTTTTATTTGACACAAAAACCAGGAAGATTTTTCCTCCAGTATTTTCCAAGCAGGACAGAAGACGATATAAAGAATTTGGTCCCCTACAAAACACCTGCCCTTGGTTAGATTGGGCCCTGCCCTACGTAACTACCCAGGGAATAAACTCACTGTTTCTGTCCCCAAAGGACTGGCCACATGCTACGGAAAGTTATTTGGAGAGTGCCTGAAAGTTCTGGGGAGATGAGGAGGAGCAGGACTGAAGAGTCAGAGGTAATATCTCGTCTTTCGTAAGTTAAGAAATATCTGCTTTTATTGGATGACTTAGGTCTGCTAATGTCACTCTTATTATTAGCTTAAAAATAAGCCATAAGCTCAAAAATAAGCCATAAGATACACTCTACTCCCCAGAAGAGAACTAATTCTTTCCAACTTTGTCCATGAACTATGGCCACGCTACACGAAGGTCTGAGATGAAAGGCTCAATCCATCTTTTAGGGAAAATAATAAGCAAACAAACACTTTATACATCTTTTAAGACTATTCATCTTTGTTAGGAAGATTAATTAGAACTCACTGAATTTAGAGCCAAGTTTAACTTTATTTACAATCCCTTTGATAGGTAGAGTTTTATTCCACTATACGAGTGACAGAATTGAAGCACAGCTTTGAGGAAAGACTCATCCCAACCCCAAACACGACACAAGTCTTTCCAGCGCTGTCATCTTCCCACTAAAGGGACCTCAATTTCCAAACAGAAATATAAGGTATTTGAGACCAGAAGTGGTTCAGCCCGGTACAGACAGCACAGATTAGAAAGAAACTGCCACTAGACAACTGTAACGTGAAGATGAGGGACACCGGAGACGAGAAAAAAAGACTCCAAATGCCAACTGCCCTCATGGATCCAAAGCAATGTTCAAATATGTTAGTACCACAAAGAGGAGAAGGGAATGAAAGACAGGGTGGGGTATTAGCAAAGGGATAGCTCAGTAAATGGGCTACATGCATCTGTCTTTTCCTCTGAATAACTGCAAGACAATTTCTTCGTCTGAGTTCTTGTGGTGAGCCGTCTGGCCAGTGCGCAGTTCAAGTTTGACCAGGTGCTGTCGCACAGAGGTCCTACCAAGAAGGCACGTGGAGCTCTGGGTGTCAGACTGCCACACACCCTCTTATCAAAACTAAAGCTGAAAGCAAATAAGGATGTTTTTAGCTCAAGAGTACAGTCATACAGGTGAAAAAGGAAGTCACACAGGCTACAGCTCCTGAGAAAAGTCTCTAGCCAAAGATGATTTTCAACAATCACACCCGTATGTATCCCGATACGGATAAACAGTGAGAAAATTCTCCATAAGACAGATTTGGCTCCCATTTACACTCAAAAATCCACCCCTCTAATGGCATGAAGGATGCTTCCTATCTTTTTCCTATCTACCCTTCGACATATTTTCTTTCCTGTGTGATGAAATTTATCTCCTAATATACAGCTTCTTCTGAACGCTCTCTGACAAACCCCATCAAAAAGTGCTATGTTATGCTCCAATCATATGTAGAGTAATGGTTTACTCATTTTCTGCATGAAAAGATGGGCACAGTACTTTGCAGAAACCATCAAACCTCTCATTTTGTGTGCTCTTTCTACAGTGTTCCTTTTGCCAACATCATTAATTGCACATGCCTCTGTCGCATATACTAAGAGACACAGGCCTGGCCAAAAGCAGTTCCTGGCACCATTGCCATTCTGATATATGCATTTCAGCTTAACAATATTATCAACACATGGTTTTGAATCTTACTCCAAAAAAAAAAAAAAGTTTTACCATCCCCATTACTAGTGAAGAAGGGAAAAGTTCTCCAATTCGAGGTATAATTTAAGAGAAAGGGGAGAACATCTTGTTAGCAACAACTGAGAGTCCACAGCTTATCCTTTTGGCTGGGGTAGAGTGGTACAAGGTTTCTAATATCCTTCAAGACGGCCATTATTTCACCACAGAGACAAAAGACCATGCTTTGTGTACGTTTTTATGAGAGAGAGGTGTGGACGCCCAATCAGACGGAAAAGCATAGTTACGTGCTTGTGAAATGAATTACACCGACGTCTGTTATAAATCTTTAACATAGCTCATGAGATCAATTAAGATGTTCAAGCAGCTACAAAAAGGATGATTGAGGCAAATGGTAACATCAGGATGACCATATGGTAAGGGAACGCTAGAACTGCGTGGACATAAAACGCAAGCCATCGGAGTGCCACCACTAACCGCGCACGAAACAGTGAGCGGGTAAGCAGCAAGATATAGAGAAAAATACCAGAAGGAGAAGAGAACAGCATGGGAGCTGAGGCACATGCAGGATCCAATAACGTGAGACTCATAAAGAAGGGCAAGGTGCTTTATTCCTACAAGTCGCAGGTGCAAGGGTTCGACGTGCCGCAGAGTTGACGTTCCCAACCCCAACCGGTGCCGGTGGAGAGCGCATGGCCCGGCGCCGGCACACCGCATGGAAAACATAGCTGAACGTTTAAAATAATTATATTTAATATGAGACGATCAGCTGTAAACAGCAGTGATTTTATCTTTCTCCTGACCTGCAGGGATGGAACAAATTAATTGACTGGCCCTTTTTAAGATCTCAGACAGTTTCTCTCGAGATTGCCCATTGGGCTGCGTTACCGCGAGCCATCATCTCTGCAGGAGACAACGGCCTATGGACAACTTACTTCACATGCAGTTGCGTTATTATAAGGTGATAACAGCACCATTAAGTCATATCACTGCTGTACTAAGGTTAAAAGACTTTCATTTCCTAAGGTTGTTCAAGCTGCTGAACTGCAATAGACAATTTAGCCTAACCTTTCACAGCAGTCCTAAATCCATACTGACTAATGAAGGCAGCGGCACATGGGGGAAACCACATCCTCAACACCTGATTACGAATGGGAATACTCGGTGTGGACAGAATATAGACAGAATATTAGTTAGCGTAAGAATATATACAAAATAATGGAACTAAAGTTAAAATTAAGTTCTGGTCATTCATTCCCCTCCCATACTTAATCTAAAAATTTGCCTTGAACAATAATAAAATACCACAATATTTTGTACAGGTAGGATTCTTTCACCCTTTTTGATGTCAAAAATTAGCAGGAAATTAATTACTTACGTCAGATCAGACTTAACCCCATCCTTAACAATAATTCGCCGCATGTGCCTAAAATTCAAGAGCATTCACTATGTTTTATTGTGTTTATTTTTCAAGGATCCATTTTTAGATTTGATTCTTTCCTCATACTGAGCCTGTACTGTGCATTAAAGTCCGGAAATACACAGTTGGTTTTTCACATTAAAAAAACATAAGAAACAATTTGACAGAAAAATTAACAAACTTGCAAGATAACGTTGCCGTCCACCCAACACACAGTGCTTTTAAAAATAGGGGGGAAATTGAATAAGTGTTTTTGCTTCCAATTTGGGCTTACACAGTGACTAGAGTCAAAACTGGTGAAAGATGAGGCTGTCAAGGTGGAGG
The DNA here is from genome assembly GCF_028500815.1 of Rissa tridactyla. NCBI lineage: Eukaryota > Metazoa > Chordata > Aves > Charadriiformes > Laridae > Rissa > Rissa tridactyla. The sequence continues at coordinate 3,868,271 of NC_071472.1, read as the reverse complement.
CAAATGTAACAACATTTTGAAAATTAGCTTCTATGTATAAAAAAAAAATGGCTAGAACGATTTTCGTTGATTAAAATTTAGGCTCTTTTACTTTCGGTGCATGTTCTGTTCTAGCAACAAGAGATAGATGGAAGAATTTTATGTGATTTTTGAGTCAGTTGAGATTTATCTGAGGGCCTGCTAGAAGTTCAGCAAAAGACCCGGATAATTTATGCTTGATGTGCCAAGAAATTGGTGCACGGCAAGGGAGGGAGAAGGGAGTCGTATCACTGTTTGCACAAGTATTTTGTGTCAGAACGTAAGAGAGGTGGACACGTACAGTACCTGTATATGCCGCAATCATAACCCAAATGCACCTCAGTGCCCAGAGCCTAGAAACCAAATCTCTCCATTTCCTTATGAAGAAACACCCTATTAATGGATGAGGAACACCCAATTTGGGCCTCTTATCGCAAAGTAACCAGATAGGTTTTGTTACCCCTATGACTTGAGCAAGGAACCCTTATGGCAGCTTTCCCACTCTCTTTGATAAAGAAAAAGCTGAATTTCTGCCTCTAGCGGAGGGAGAAGCAAATAAGTGGGGGGAAATAGCATCCCTTGAGTGATTGCCAAGAATTCCCACAAAAAATAAACACAGTCTGGTGGTTATGTTCTTAACAGCTGTGTTAATGGGGTTAAAGAAACCTTAAAGAAACTCTGTCTTTTTTTAAATGAGCTCTGTTCTTAAAAACCTGATACGGTACAAGTTTTGCTTTTAAACCCGGCGTGGTTTTCAACTGAGAAAAGTGCCACTCCAGCAGCCATGGCCGTTCCTGAGGGGACGCGTAGGGGCCTCTGTCCCGGGAGAGTCGTGGGCCGCAGGCAGGACGGCGATTGACAGCACTGTGCAAAGCCTCAATATCTTCTCACAAAGAGCGTGTGGCAAGCAAAGAGCCGCGTTTGGGTGCGGCAACTATACGTGGCACCTCATCATACTCTTTCCTTGTACAGCTTAACTTCAGCGACACAGATATTGAAGTCGGAAAGTTCTCTTGAGCATAACTAAAGTCCCTTCTATTAAAAACTCCAAGCGAAAAACCCCCCAAAACCCACAGAAACAAAATAAAACAAAACAAACAAACAAACAAAGACTTCTGTGCTTAGGTTTTGTTTCTCTTGTGCAAAGATCTCACGGGATGAAGTTTCGGATAAAAAAGTTGCCACCTCTGATCCTCTCCTCAGTCCTCTTTTGATATAGGCAATGGTCCCAGTCCAATGACAATATAACTGTTTTTGTTGAAATAAAGCATGGCAGGGAAATGCTGCCAAAGGCACCAAGGCAAATGAAAAATGACACCGTGGACCGCAATCTGTACGTACTTCCCTGCGATTACAACATTAGCTTTTGCTTTCTCAACTTATTTATTGGTATTTCAGTAGCACTTAGGTTCCTGTGGCATAAACTCTGTATCCATTGTGATAGCATTTTATTATTGCTTACACTGGATTTCTGAAGAGAAGAAAAACCAGCATTTGCTGAGCAAAATTGTCTCCTCGGCATTGTTAATGGTAGTCCAGAGCCTTACAGTAACCTCACCTTCACCACCTTCAGTAGGCGCTTTGGGCCCTGTGAGATCCGTAGGCACGCAAAGCGGATGCATGGCACCCAACAAGAAAGTTAATTACTTGTTAGCTTAATCTTATTTAATATAACTCAGAGGAGAGGGAACAGCTATCGATACTTCCCAGAAGCAGCAAGGGCGTGGGTTTTGTTTCCACACTGCAAACCTTTTCACCCAGTTCACCATCCTTCTCAAGAGTCTAACCACCTCCCTATGGCCTCGTCCTCTAACACCATCTCCACCCACTGTTTATAAAAAAAAAAAAAAAATTTAAAAAAATTGAAAAAAAACTCTGGAAATACACAACTACCACAGTTCCTGTGGCTTTTTCAGCTGGTCATCCTTCCCAGTTGATGTCTCACCCCCGAGACCTCCTGCCCAGGCACAAGGCAGCATCTCTGCCGTCTCAGGCACAAGGCCAGGCAGGATGTGGTGAGGAAGGTGGCAGACCAGCCCTGGGGATAGGGACGTGCCACAGGACGGGGACATGGAGGCATGAACACAGGCGTGAATACAAAAGAGCTTGTTTTACCCCATGCCCCTTTATGGTTCACACCAGTCTGGCTGCTAAATCCACTGTCATCTTTGGAAAAAGCGACTGCCTTCAGATTACTTCTCTGTTAACACAGAGTCAGTAAAAGAGCCATTACCCAAATCATATACACATTTTCAGATCAAGGCCATCACTGCAGCCTCACCAAAAAGGCCAAGGTGATGTTTTTTCAAGCTATAATCAATCTGCCAAAGGAATACAATACTCCACAGGACAGAAAAAAATAAAAAAAAATTAGCAGCACGAACAGCAACAGCAGTGGGGGTCTCCCCGAGTAGTGTATCTTCAAGAACAGTGAATCATTTCACTCTCCTTGCAAATGTCAGACGCCTGATTCTCCGTGTCATCTGTGGCTCTGAAACGGTTTCAAGCGAGACCTGCTGTCGCTGCAGGGGGTTAGCGAAGCCGTCGCAGGAGGGAAGGCGGCGCGCGGTGCCTGGCACGGCCATCAGCCTGAGATGCCTTCGCACCTCCCTGCAACCGGCTGACTGCCGTGCCCTCGGTCTGTGCCCCGAGGAGGAGCTGCTGGAGCATGGCAGAGGGATGCACAGAGCAAGGTGTTGAACCTAACGTGGTTCAACAAGGGCAAGTGTAGGGGCCTGCAACTAGGGAGGAATAACCCTATGCACCGGCACAGGTTAGGGGTTGACCTGCTAGAAAGCAGGTCTGCAGAGAAGGACCTGGGAGTCCTGGTAGACAACAGGTTGTCCACAAGCCAGCAGTGTGCCCTTGTGGCAAAGGCAGCAAATGATCTCCTGAGGTGCATTTAAAAGAGCATGGCCAGCAGGTTGAGATACGTCATCCTCCCCCTTTTCTCTGCCCTGGTGAGGCTACATCTGCAGTACTGTGTCCAGTTCTGGGCTCCCCAGTTCAAGAAAGACAGGGAACTACTGGAGAGAGCCCAGTGGAGGGCTACAAAGATGATCAAGGGACTGGAGCATCTCTCTTATGAGGAAGGGCTGGGACGCCTGGATCTGCTCAGCCTGGAGAAGAGAAGACAGAGGGGACCTCATCAATCCTTACAAATATCGAAAGGGCAGGTGTCAAGAGGATGGGGCCAGGCTCCTTTCAGCAGTGCCCAGAGACAGGACAAGGGGCAACAGGCACAAACTGGAATGTAGGAAATTCCATGTCAACATGAGAAATTCTGTTGTTTTGTTTCATGTTGTCTGGGCAAATAACACCCATCCAGATTCTCAGTTACAGTACCCGACGCAGGTAACTTTGGGTTACCCGTGTATCAGAAGCACTAGTTCCTCCTCTGCTCACAGTTGCCGTCTACTGAGGGACACTTTCCCGTAGCTGGCATCATCTGTCTCCCAAGGGTAGGTGTGGGGACTCCAATAACTGCCCTGGCACACCCGACTCCATGTGCCACACAGCAAAAAGACCACTGTAGAATAAGTATCACCAACTGCTGGGTGACACCAGTGCAAGATCTTTACAAAGCAGAAAAAAGAAGATAATAGAAGGAAAGGCACAGAAGTGATCCTACTGCAACTTGTGGATGCATTTTTGGCTGTGTAAGAATTAGAATAATCTCCTTCCCAGTTGGATTATAGAAAAGCTAAAGGAAAGGTTTAAACCTCTTTAGACACATCCCTTAACTTCTGCTCCATGCACATTAGATGCCCACAGGGATATATTGTCACAGCTGTGCCTGATCCTACCTTGGAGCGTGCTTTTTCTTGCTGCCCTGAAATTGCCCGAAAGGAACTTCTTGTAACTAGACATGACTGCCATTGCAGTGTGTGGGCTTGGGCAATAATATTTGGGCTTGGGCAATAGTATTTTTTGTTTTCCCACCTGGCACACTACATTGCTATCATCCCAAGCATGAAGCTCCATCCAACGCAGCCCTGGTAGCAGGGGAAGGGCTAGCGAGGCTGCAGGAGACCCCCAGGCCGACCACGTCCCAACCTCTGCAGCAAACAGAGGGCACCCAGAAGGGATCAGGCCCCTCTACATTTGCTCTGCTCTACTCCCTGCAAAAATTTTAGCTGAAACCATAGGGTAGAGGTGGGCAATATCTCAGCCGTACCTTGCTTTGCTCAGAAGAAAAACCATGCAGACTTCGCAGCAGGGTTACATTTTGTGAACTTGTCTTTAAACAAATGCACACGAACTGAAAATTGTACTTACAAAGCAAGAAACACTTCGCCTTTAGAGTTTCAAAACAATCTCTCCACTTAAATAACATCCTACATTGAATGTTTTCTTTCAGTTTGAACATAAAATTCAGCACAAAGCTTTTTTTTTTTTCCAGTTCTAAATTTGGCTGAAAATTGTGAACCAAAGTGACTATTAAATCTTGTTGGGGGGAAAAAATTCGGAACCACCCATAAACCTAAGCGCCAGCTGTAGGAACAGACCTGCCAAACAGTCTCCTCTGGCCCCAGACATCGGTCCCGATGACCCATGACTGCCCTCCCATCACATAGCTACCTATACAGGGCCATACACAACCCAACGCAAGAGAAACCTGGGGAGGGAAATGAGCGGAACACCTACGCAAGGGCAGTAAACGCTACGCTAAATCCTTCAAGATTGGAAGACAGGTTTGTTTTGCGTGTGGATAGTGAAGGTGCTATAGTAAAGTTGATGTGAAGAGTCAAAGGGGAATGGGAGACCCCAACACCAGGCAGGGCAGGAGGCAGTTTAGTCAAGACAGAAGGCAGTCTTGACTGTTCAAAGAGCTGTACTTTGGCCCCTTCTTCTCATACCAGATGGATTTTCTGGCTAAGACTTATCTGTAATTTTCCTCATAGCTACTTTACAAAGGGAACAGAGCAAAGAAATCACTTGGATCTGGTTTCCCTAGAACAGGAGAGAGAATATCCTCAGTGCTGTTTTGGATCTAATAAGTCACAGGAGGCATCTTACCCCTTACCTCCCAGTTCATGCATTTGTTGCATTTCTCTGATTACAATCCAGTTTTTGCACTTTCCACTTGACTCTAAATTCTACAAAAGAGCTTGATTAGGTTCAAAACTGGAGCTCAGGAAAGCTTCAGAAAATCATCTGAGTCTCTTAAACATGTATGCTAGGAAATCCATGTGTTCAAGGTCTTCACGACCAGAACATGAGAATAGCAGCTTGCCCTAAAGCTGGAACCAAACCAGCAACCTAAGCATCATCAAACTGGGGATGCTGGGAAGAGACTCTAGATCCAGGTTTTTCAACTGGCCCCATCTCAGTGGTGTTCTGGCCGGGACCCAAATGTGCCAAAACGCTTTGGTGTTCTAATCCACATTAAAGCCCTCGCATACAGCTCTATTCCACACTTCCCAAATCCTCTTTTGTATTCAGCAGAGAAAAAAAAAAACAACACTATTTTCACATGTTCCAGAAATGCTTTATGTTTCATCCGAAAAGTAATGATTACTCCACTATGGGATTTTTTTTTACGTCAACAGGATCTTGAAAATTATCTTCTCACCTGATCGCTACGTAGAAAAAGAACTCTGGGGCTACAACACTGTTAAACAAATTGCTTCCAGCAGATATAGCTTTCAGCCTTCTTGTAATTAAGTATAACAAGTCAAAATTCCTGCACTTTCTGGGTCTTCAAGCATGAATTCCAATTTGATGAGTTTTGGGGGTATAAGCAAAGACCTGACTCCAATGGGTACGTCATCCTAGATCTCTGAACTTTACGAGCACAAAAAGAAAAACAATTCAACCACAAAAGAGACATGTAAGGAGCACTGAGGGTCTGACTTAAACCTGCGAAAAGGAATAGATTCAGAGTTAAATCTGAAAAATCTGGGCTGACATGGGCCTAACTCATGCCCTTGTGGGCTGGAGGGAGAAGGGGAGGGCTGAAAGAGGTGAATTCATGTAGCTTCGGCATGATACTTAAGTCAAGACTTTTTAACCTTAAGCCTGAAATTGCTAATAGGCTCTTGATCATGCTAATAGGCTCTCAATTAAGGAAAGATACAGTGATGTTGTCTGGAGGCAACATGAGAGATGTTTCCCCCACCAGCCTCTGCTCACAAACAGAACACTTTGTGGCCCCGCATGCCCACGTAGCCACATGGCCAGCGCTGGTTGGGCATTGGGAGAGCTCCTGCACCCACCCAAAACCTCCTCGATACCCAAGGGAAAAAGCTTGCGTAGGGATTGCTTGTGTAGAGCAGCCTCCTACAACCAGGTCGAATGCAATCAGGCAAAACTGGAGTGAGAGGTATTCATAAAAACCCACGTTTCATCAAAATAGCTGTAAAATAATTCTTCTACCAAGTTTTATCTATTTTTTTTTTTAACAGGCTACTTATAAACCCATGAAGCCAGTCATTTACTCTCCTTGCCTATTTCCTTATGCATATAGAAGAGATGTACATTTTTCATGGTGTTACTCCAGTGCTATAGGTTTCATTCTTTTTCTCCAAAGACTCCTAGAATCCCAGTTTACATGAATTTTAATACTACCCGTTAGTAGAAATACGTAGTCAGGATACTGAATCCATTAAATTGTTTTTGGAAACTCCTGGAAAATTCTCACGCTACTGAAAGCGACATCAAAAAACAAGCAATTCCTAGAAGAGAGAGACACCCACCACACACGCATCCACTTCCTGATCCATTCCCTGCTATAGTAGACTTTAAAGATGAGCAGATACTACTGTAAAAGAAACACATCTTCACTTGTGAGGCCCTTTTCAAAATATACAAAAATACCATTTATACCTCCTCCATGCCTTATCTTTTACTGGTGCTTACAACTGCCTCCCCCTCAAACACTAGGCCTATTCTTTAGTGAAAGCCTTCGGCCAAATACAGAAGTGGAAACTTAGCTTGAGCTTTATATCCATCATGTCATTGGGGCAGGGAAAGGAAAAATAAGGGAGTTTGCAAAGGTACTCTCAAGCCAAAGAGATACCCATCTGTAATACAAACACGTCATTCTCCAAGAGGTGTATAAAGCATAAAAGCAGTTTAACGATACGCACAGCATTTCGCAAGCCCAAGATGGTACGGGGACACTGTAGTTTCCACCCTACCACAGAGGCTACAGACAACGGGGCCAAAGCGATTCCCGAAACCTCAGAGATCACCTCCAAAATTTGCAGGTCTCTCTTCCACTTTCCTCCCAGCTCCTGTGCCAGCCCAGCATCCTCATGACCCACAAACTCCACAACGTGTCCCTTCTCAGAGGAGGGCCACCACAGAGTCACCCACGGTCCCAGCAAGGCAGGGCAGGAACTAGCAGGGGGGCTTATCACAGCTTGCCTGCCTTTGAAGACTCCAAGTTATCTCCCAGATTTGCTCTTCCTGCACACAAAATGCTATGTTTTGCACCACTGTCAGGATCAGGCCCTTCCAAGATTTGGGGAAAAAAAAAAAAACCCACACCAAACCAAACAAAACCACAACAACATGTAATAATTGTAAACACTGTGATTTTTATCTATGGGAAAGCTGTATTTGCCAGGAGGTAGCAGCACGGGTGCATCAGCTTCAGTGAGCTCAGCGACCGAGCAGCTTTCTAGAGTTATTACAAAACTTCGTTTCAGATTGGCTTGGAGGAAGATTACAAAACTTTAATTAGCGCAATAAGAGGGGAGTGGGTGAACCAGTCCAAAGCCTCCTTCTGAATAATTGTCTATTTGTTTATTATTACAGCTTCCACAGGCTAATTATTTGCTTAAGAAAATACCTTTAAAAGTCCACACATTAAAAAAAAAATAATAAAAAAAAATCAGCCGTTTGTTTTTCCAGTGTGGGGTTTACACTTTAAGTTTCAGCAACATAATGTACCAGATATTTGATGTTACAGATGGTTGTGGGGAACCAGAAATACTTGAGGGAGGCAGGGCAGGATGTACTTTTTGTATCTCTTACCAAGAGCTAATGCCTTTTCAGTAGCTTTTTAGCAAGAAATTCAGCAGAATTGCATTGGCTCACAACCACTTCTCCAAACCTGAATGAAGAGGCAGCTACAGGGGCCGTGCTAATTGTGCGAAAGTGCATGCTAATGTGTCCTAGAAGTTGCACTCGTAGTCCCAAAAGGGAGTCTAAAACTTTATAGTTTCTATTTACAACTTTGGTGGCACCCAGGACCCTCTTGGGATGCACCCGGAGAAGCACCAAAAGCCAGAGCTGCTTCTTGCATCCCCCCCACCCTGCTTCTGCACAGGTACCAGGTCTGTTTTCCCCTTGCTCCCACTCTCCCTTTTTAGTGTTAACAGTTAATTATGACACATATTTCAATTAGTGTTCCAGCCCTGTGATCAATGACCCACATGCCTTTGAACGGTGGGCAGCCTGGTTCCTCCGAGGAGGAGCCCCCACCACGCACCGCGCAGGTTCCAAAGGGTTAATCCCAGAGTGAATTCTTCAGATGTGTAATTTAATACTTCATAACTGCTGAAAATTGGAGCCCACATAATTTATTTTCTTTGGTCTGGGCACATTTGCCTCATGCTTGGCTGTGGCTGACTTCAGAGAGACACACCTAAAGCCCTCAAGTGTCCCAAGTGGCCCATGTCAGTTGTGCAGAGAGATTGTGGTACTTGGAGGGAGCCCAAGGATTAGGTGTTCCTGAGAAGGTTTTTTTGGCTCTACAAAGCCCACGGATGTCATGGGAATAGGCTGCACTCCTCCCCCCGCCCCCCGCCTTGAAGGCCACATATCAACGGGGTATCTAACCACTCGGAGACAGGGCTTTGCACAAAGGTATACATTAAAATAAATACAACATGCGACCAAAAAGCACGCAGAGAGGGAAGGAGGAATTGCCGAGCGGAGACGGGGAAACAATTGCTTCATTGTGGAGCCGGCGGCGAGGAATCGCAGAGCCGAGCTCCACCTACAGTCCCCTTCGCAAAGCTGACTCCGGCAGCCCAGGCTTTCCTCCGCTGTCTGCTTCGGGAGCCTTTTTGTTTCAATTATTTTTATTTTAATTTAATATATTTTTTTTTAATAATAATTATTTTCACTGCAGAAAGATCCTCATTTGTATTTCGGCTGAACGTGAGCGCAGGCAAAGTTCACTGTGCAAGTGCTTTTAAGGTTAGTTTGCTTTCTGTATTTTGAAAGTAAATAGCCTGCTTTTTCCTGGAATTTATTTTAGGATTCCGTCTCTATCGCTGGCTTTCATTTGCACCAGCTTCATATCGTCTGACAGTATTTCACATTTTTATTGCAATTTGATTGCAGTGCAGTAGTTCCATCATTCCAGCAAAAAAAAAAAAAATTAAAAAAATGTTTGTCTAAATTGTACTCTTGCCCTTCCTACAAAAAAAAAAAGAAAAAAAAAAATCAAGCTTCAAACATGATTGGAGTTGTAACTTTGAAAAGGAGTAGCCAGCCTCCGTAAGCATCAAGTAAAATCATCCCTATTTTCTACTTACTAAAAAAAAGCCTTAGACACTAATTCAAGCTCTGACATTGGTGGCACACAATAGTGTATCTCCTGCAGAAGACACACATTCGAGGCAGAGTTCTGGATCACACGGGGGGGCTGCATGCCCAAGTAAACGGTAACTGCATCTGAAGCCTGGTCACCAGCCTGGGTCGCCTTCTTGGTCTCCACAGAGCTCCAGGAGGCAGCGGGGCAGAGGTCAGCACCAGCTGATGCTTTCCGCCCCGCGGCAGCTTGCACGGTGGGTTTTCACCCAGGCGGCGTCTCATCCTGCTGTCTCATTACTTCGGATGCAGCTCCTCTGCGGAGAGATTACAGTCCTTCCCGAGAAAAGCTGGTGAGAGCAACCACTGGCCTGCAGAAGGTTATCTGGGCAGGTCCCCAGCTACGAGACCAGTCTCCCCACACCAGCCAGGAGAGCCTTGAGAAGGAAACACCAGCAACTGTGCAAACAGTCTGCATCTAGGGCCAAAACTCGTCTCCCCCAGAGCCAGAAGGTATTGTCCATCTCCTGGGCAACACCTTCATTCATCTTACGCCACCTCGTAGAAGGCCTTATACGAGGAGCTCTGCAAGTATGCTGGGTGCCCCATAAGTGACAGAAGAAACCAAAAAAGAATAAATAGGTACTTTGTGTGTATTTTGTTCCTTTGTGTTAACTCCGACTCAAACAGACCCCTGTGCTAGATCAAAGCTGTGCACTCCACTCGATACCCAGTCTCTGATATCCACTGCCAACAGACAGTGGCAACAGCTGGTCTGTTAAGAGGTAGAAGCCCTCTTCCATTAGAGAAATTCCTATTCGTGGATTCCTACCATACTATTGCTTGGAAAGACAAAAATTAGGATGTACACCAAATCTTGGAAGGAGGAAAGGAGGCAAGCCTAAACCACCCCAGGGACGCTCATGAGCGGCATTTCTTTTCATCCCGGACAGCAAGGCCAATCCGGTTTACTGATTGCGCTGCTCAGAAACCCCTGCAGAGCAGGAGTAATCAAGCCATGATCTCCTACTCATTAGACTTTTGCTTTAAAAAAAAAAAAGTCACAGAAGCAATACAAGCAATGTGCCTAAAGCTCAGAGCCAGCCTTGATGCTTGCCATGGAGTCACCCTCCATGCCCAAAGGAGATGGAGGGGGCATGTCCTTCAGGGGGAGCAAGAAGGATGTGGTGAGACACAGAAGGAAGACCTCACTAAGAAAAAGGTAGGAGATCATTAATTTTTTAGTTTATTTCTAAAAGGTTCTTCAGTGCTATCATGATCGTCTGAGACAAAAACCCTCTTATACACTCAACACATGAGAAACAGCAGACAAGCCACTGAAAAACTCTCCCTCTCCTGCAAGAATTTTTAATGAGCATTATTATCATCTCACTTCATAGTCTAATATGCCCAAAATTTATGTAACTTCCAAATGGTAGTCAGTATTAGCATTCTTGCATCCTAGGTGAGAAAGCAAGGAGAAAAGTTCGAGTGATTTGGATGTCAAGAGCAGTGTTAGAAATAGAATACACGGTTCCATCTCCTGTGCAGCGCTACCGCAACGGTTCGTTCTCAAGGCACGCTTTTACGAGGCAGATATTTGACCCGTTATACCATGATGCAGAAAATAATAATAAGTAATGAGTGGGTGGGTGGGTGATCTCACCGGCGTCTTTAAACCTCCTGCAATGTGTGGGTTACGAGGTTTGAATCACACAGAAGTAGTACCAAATTCGCCTGCTGTTTCAGAGAGACTGCAGGAGAAGCAGCGCCTAACTGGTGAAGAATGAAGAAAATTAAAAAAAAAAAAAAAACAAACAAAAAAACCCAAACCTGAAACAAGAACCAGAGATGAGTCAAATAGAAGCTATAACGAGAACATAAAGCAAGAATTTCCACCTGTATAAAGAAAAATCAGGGGATGTTCAGCCAAGCTTCTGAGAATTTTTATCCTTGACAAACTCCTTCCCATTTAGAGAGAAGATATATTGGTAAATATGTATTTAATCTTACTTGGAGAAGAAAAGAACAGGTGTGACATTGATCCCTCCCATCACTGTCAACCAGAGCAACTCCCCTACCCCAGCTCCCACCCAGCTGCCGAACCAGTACAAACGAGATCGGAATCAGCCGTGGAGTTCATGCTACAGAAAGAAGGACATTAAGTTCATCCAAACATCCATCTGCGCCCAGGCTGAGTTTCTACCCCTGCGTTATTCACTGCTCCGAGCAGCCGGGAACCTCGGGAGGTGACTCTGCCATAAGACCGCATGGCCAGGCACCACATTTATGAATGAAATTTCTGGGTGGTTGTTTTTTTTTTTTCCCCCAAATGTAAGATTGGAGACCATGGATGAGTGCCACTTACTTTTTTTTTTTTTTCTTTCCTTTCTTTCTTTTACAAAACCCCTAGGAGAACGAGTACGCTGTATTTCCTCAATTCAATGCTGATATATCTGATTTCCCTCCAGGACAGACCAAACATTAAATAACATTGAACAGGCTGAGTGTGTAGCTAAAATACTTGCAATGAAAAGTTTTCATTCTCAGCTTATTTCCTAGTTTACAAAAGCTCTTATCAAAAAAGCTCTCTAAATTGGAATTAGTTAGTGATCCAGGTCTCTAAAGCCCAGGGACTGGAAGTGAAGATTTCTTAATTATACCAGCAGGGGCTTGATTTCTATTCTTAGTGCAGCTGGGTAACGTTGTTAGGTTCTTGCAGAGCACTGTTTTTCATTGGCAGGGATAGCCCCTGCTTTACTTCGACAAAAATACAGAGCTCTCTAAATCAAATCGTCTTCACATACGCGTGTAACGGAGCGTCTTCACTTCAGCCACGCACACAACCAGCTCTTCAGCTGAACCCAGGTTCCTTTAAAGTTCAATAGCTCCTTACTTGGGAATCTGATCACTAGTCTCAGTGTTCTAACTGATCTAAACTTTTAAAAAATTTTTTTCTTTTTTTTTTTTTTTCTCCAGAGGGGGCTGTGCAATACCTTATTTGCCCCTTCTTCCTGAAGGGACTAGGTGCTCAGCTGCAAATTCACCCACAGAAAATTCTAGAGGCCAGCCCCATAAGCAGCTTTTGAGATCGTGACCCAGATGATGAGCGGTACCACAAGAACCCCCGAAATTAAAAACATCCATTCACAGTGAATGAGCTTCTGTACAAATCACTTCTCTCTTGAATTACAAGGATGTACCCAACAAAGAGAACAATAAACAAAAAACCCTCTCGCTTTATATAGGACTAGAATAATAATAATAAAAAAAATTACCCCAAGAAAGAATTCATTACAGATTAAATATGTAGTTTTAAAACCCTTGAAATGCTCCAATAAAACAACTCACTGAATAAAATATGGGGCAAAATATAACAACACATGCCCATAGCTGCGGTTTCAGTGCACTGGGGGTAAGGGGCAAGGGAAGGAGGCGTATTAGTTTATCTTCTTAAGGCTCCTGGACAGAATCCAAAGAATTGGGTTCAATCCCCAAGTAGGTCATATTTTTACTCTCATTAAAATATTTGACTCATATTGGCAATGTTCTCTGAAGAAAAATGAACTCTGGACTCGGAACAAGATAGAGCTGTAGTTCTTAAAGCCACTATTTAAATCTCAGAATCTGATGGTTGCAAAGGTGACTAGCAAGAGGCTGCTGGTCATCCCCAGCGTCTCTTTTTTGCCCACACAAACAAACAAACAAACTTGGAAAACTCCAGCAGGGCAAGTCAACTGCAAGCCACGAGGCAACCGGCCGTCACACGCAATGCTATTTTTAAGAGAGACATAGAGTTTTTGCATCTTTACATTCCTATCTGCTCAAGCTGCTTTATCAAAACTCAAACTTTCTTGCTGGGAAACTGTTCTCTCTTTGGTACCTTTTCTGCCAAAATCCAACTGTAACAACAAAAGTTTATAAACAATGAAAATTCCAGCTGCTTGACATCAGCGATGTGAAGCTTTCACTTCACACTGATACAAATATTTACCCTGAGCTCTGGCAAAGCTTTCCTTGCCCATGTCGCCCTTAATCATACATTTTTCCTTGATTGAGTTATGCTTTCCAGTACGTGATTTGCTCTGGTTTACTTTTTAACACATCCCAGAGGCTTCGTCAAAATCAGCTCTGTGCAGGCCATGTCATTTGGTAGCTGCCAAACATGCTGTTCAGAAGGACCTTGGCAAATAGCAAAACAGTGTCTTTTTCTAACTGCTCTAATAAATGCGTTTGTTCTTTTCTGACCACCATTTATTTTTTAGATCCCACATATCCATAAAGCAACGAGCCAAGAAAGTAAGCAGAAACACGCTCATTTTCCCTTTAATCTACTCCCTTGAGGCAACAGGCTGACTTTTTTTGCAGACACCTTATAGCTAAGAAGCTGCAAACTATCGATGACTCACTTTTTATTATTATTTATGGGACAGAAAGGTTAGTATCAGAGGGAGTAATAATAAAGAATCACTTTGTCGCTGTTTTAATACTTGCAAAACTAAATGCACAGGAGTCAAAACAAACATAACTCTACCTGAACAAACAGGATCATCACAGACTATTTTGACAATTATAATTATTCTTCCAAAAGAAAGAAAAAAAAATCGACAGATTTCTCAGTTACATTCATATAAAGCCAAGTGCAACAAGGAGGAAAAGCTCATCTACAACAGCTAACACAGGGAGGAGAAAGGTTTTTTTAAACTTATTGCTGAAAGTAGACTCAAATCTTAACCAATATAAGATATCTTGCCTTTTGATGACTCTCTACGTCCCACTTTTCACTGGGAGAAGAAGGAGGGAAGCAAAGACGACAAAAGATGTTGAAGAATTTGGGGCTCTGGGCGGAAGTTATCCTAAGTTTGCAATGGAGTTTGTTCTTACAAGCCGTAGCCCAGCTTCTGGTTTATCTTTGCGTGCAGGGATAAGGAGAGACTGGTCTCAGCGAAGCAAGATGGGAATTCTGCTACCAACTTGAATATGAACAGGATTTCGGTCACAACAGGCATTTACACAACGTGCCTGGCTGCAAATGTGATTAAATAGGTTTTAATACTTGCAAAACTAAATATACAGCAGTCAAAAGAACCACAACTCTACCTGAACAATTAGGATCATCACAGACCAGGACTCGGAACAAATTTCTCGTCGCGTATCCATTCTCAGTGTCCATGTCGTAGTCTAACATTATACTTGAAAGACGAAAGAGAGAGCTGCCTTTTTTTTTTTCTATTATTTTTAATAATTTGGTTGTAGGTAATTAAAAAATAAATTTTAAACCCAAACACCTACCTCTAAATGATCTGCAATCGAGTCTGCCGTTTACAGTGTCAATCCATAGTACAGATAAACGTATGAACCGACTCCCCGTTCTTCCTCGAGGGGGATCAGTCGTCCCAGAGCAGAGAGAGAGAGAAACTGTACCTGACGCAGCTCTAAACCACAATTAGTTTAATAGGCTTCTGGTTATATGTGAATCATCACCATTTACAGGTTGTAAACAAAAGCAGAGAAACCCGAAGTCTCTGGTAATTAAAAATGAGGGTCAAGACTGAAAACTCCTGACCCCCCTGAAAAGTAAGATACAGATGTCCCAAATCTATTTGTTATTTCAATGAAGTTTTGGTGCATATATTACAGGGCTCCAGGCGAGTTGTTCGAAAGCCTAATACTTTAGGTTCTGAGTTTCAAGAACAATTTCCCCCCCCCCCCCTTTTTTTTTTTTTTTACTTTCTATCTAAAGTTTGCTTACTACTGGTGTTTCACATCAAAAGCAAAAAAAAAAGGTTTAGAAAAGATACTTTATGGTCCTAATAAATCACTCTAGTTCAGGTCAAAACTTAGGCAGCAGATTCCTGAATCTTCATGTAATCTTTACGTAAAGATTAAATACTTCAATAAAACATATATCCTATGAGAATTTAAGTATTTGAGGTTTAATTAAGAAAATTTTGCTTAGTTCATGTAGGATAAAAATCACATTGGAATATGCATTCATGAGTCTTGTGATCCTGGCATCAGCTACGGGTTACCACTAGAGCTTTTGGGAGAGGTGGCAAAAGGGAGAAGTAATCTGGGAAGGTTTTTATATGGCAAATTGTTAAGCGAGTGCCAGATTCACACTTCACGCTGGTCACTGCACGTGACTTAAGTCCAGCACCTGTAGTGAATCCTCACCTCCGGCTGACGGAGAACCACCACCCAGGGTGGCCCCTTCCCCAGTCCCAGCATGGCAAGAATAGGGAAGACGGGTAGTCTTGATAAAAATCAAATTAGAAAAATCGAATTTAGAGTACGGATTAGTTTCAGTCTCTGACATTTTTCTACAATGTCCCGGCTAAACCCAACATTTGCGTTACCTACCTTCTAGTCCTTTACATAGAAAATATTTTAAAGTTGCTAGGTGTGTGCTGAGTGTTTTGAAATCCTCTAGTAAAACCACGTTTTAATGTTAAAGTCGTTTAGGAGCCTAAGTCTCATATATCTCTATTCGTAATATATATTTTTAAAAATTTTATTCCGGAATCACATTAGGGACCTTTTAACATTTATATTAAGGCAGTTATGACAGGAAACCAATAGTCATACGTATTGTGGTTACCATCAGCCTTACAGATATGTGTTTTCATTTCTTGAGTTTCTGGGTTCATTTAGAAATACAACTATCATGAGCTGGTACTAACGTGCCAGAACTCCCCCAAAGCAAGTGGAAAAATGAATCATCAGAAAGAGCGAAAAACCTGAAGAATATAAACATCAAAAAAGAACAGAAAAAAAAAAACCCAACCAAACACAGCAATGTAACACATCGGCTAGTCTCACAAACACAACTGATGAAGTTTCCTTTACCTAAGAAGATATCTACATCACAGCTACTCATTTGTAACACCCTTAATAGTCAACAGACAGAAAGAGGTGCCTCTAGGAAGTAATTTGATTGCAAGGAAGAAGTGTAGTGCTCACTTCAGCTGCCCAACCAAACGATCTGTGGGTCCTCCAAATTACATGACACAGGACGTATGTCTGGAGCACACAACCGCCAGAAGTTGCAGCAGGAGCTTCTCATTACACAGGTACTTGTTGCCAACTCCGCTCCAAAATGCATTATATTAGCCACGCCTTAGAAGCCAATATTCCTCTCTGCTGACCATAATGGTAACCCAGATGACCAGCTCATCAATAGGCATCCAGAGCAGACAGGAAAAGTCAGGGAGATGAAGCCCAAGCCATGTGCCTCCCACACCAAACACACAACATGTCACAGCAAACTGACCTGCAAAGCAAAGGTCACACGAAAATCACACGATTTTACGAACTTATGATTAGTAATGAACTCATATGATTAATAAGCTAGGAGAAAAAAAATATACAAGAATTACAGCTTTCTCCAGATGAAAATAGAAGATCAAACGTACCACCAATATTCCAAGGACAGATTTACCATCCCCACTTGCAAAATACTCTTATTCTCAGAATTAATCCCATCACTAGCCACTGAGCAGAGGGAAAAAAAAACAAACAAACATATGAAGGCTAAGAAAACCAGAAGTGGAAACCACGTGCTTTATTTCTCAAATTATTGAAATAAATTTTTTAAGTCACAGGTGAAATGAGCAATTTGGATTGAAACCACTTTCCAGCGTCTCTGAGGGTCGCTCCAACAGAGCTAAAACCAAGAACCCTTCAAGGCTTTTGACCACACCGAGGAAAATATCAAAACTATACTCAGATAAGATGTCTTTGTTGAATTGGTCACAGTTTACATAACATTTTTATCGACTGAAACAAGCTTAGGTCAAAACAAGTTAAGAGACCCTTATTTTAGTCTTACAGGTTTATGAATTCAAAGCTTTTCAGTCACTAGAGTGGAAAAAAAGGTCATACTGAGTCCAACATCGAAATTTCACTATGGATTTCAATGACTGCTCTGAAGAATTTCCTGGTGTTTGATGGGACTGAACAGACACAACAAGTGGGACAGCTGCTCTCTACGGGCAGTATGGACTTCTCCCAACAGTTTCTATGTTCCTTTACCTCTCCACTCAGTCTCACAAAGTCAATTATTAACGTTTCTTGCCTCTTTACCTGTGCCCTCAGTGTTTGCAACTTCTTCCGAGTATTGAAAAAAGTGGATGCTTTTCTCCTTCACCTGCAAACACTGACTTATTTTCCCTTCTGTGTTTTCCAGGACTGCAAGAGCTAAAGCGGAACTCCGCAATTGAGTTGTTTTTCTTAAAAGTCAGCTTTATTTTTTTTTTTCCCCCCAGCGATATCAACAGGAAAGTTTGCTGCTCTAACAGTTGCGTTTGTCATTCCCAGGTGCAGAGTCAGTAGAGGGAGCAGAAGAGCACACAGAAAAGTGCTAAAGAGCTACAAAAAAAGATTCTTTACTTAATGTTCAGTCCTAATCATTGTTATTTTTGTGAGGTTTGTTTTCTTGAATATTCCCATCTGCCTCACCAGGTAACAAATCCATAAAATTTGTGTAAGATGACCACATTGCTCTGAGAAAAAGTGGACCCAAACCCAAAAAGTTTATCAGTAGAGATTAAGAGCTGGAAAGCTCTCTCTAATGAAGCAGAAAAACAATCAACTTTCTTAAAATAGGAATCTCAATCATAACTTTGAATAACTTCCTGTTTTAGTAACTGCCACAAAGTATTTCTGGCCACGTCCAGTGCATAGCTTGTAATAAAATATAATAATCACCGCATAATTCCTCAGGAACCTCCAAAACCGATCAGTTCTGTTGAGACTTTGACAAAACTTGTGTTTATTACACAACTGAAAACAAGGAAAAATTTGCTTGGTTTTGGATTCTGTAATCAAACACAAATCTCAGTCCAGGTTCATCCAAAATTTGCTGAATTCCCAAAGTTTTTCAAGAATTCCTCACGTCTGGCTGCCGGAAATCTCTGGGACTCAGCTCGAGCGAACTTGGAGCAATTTATGTTTTTTTATCAAAACTATGGGAAATTCAATTACTTTTCATGGTTTTGGCTTGAAATCAAATACAACATTGCATTGCTAAGTGCGCTTCATTTCAACTTTTTGGTTTTATTTGAACCTCAAAGTAAGATCAGGAGGACAAAGTCCTTTCTCATATTATTGAATATAAATCCAGAGTCATCGCACTGATTTTATTGGTTCTATTCCAGTATTACACCATTTTATAGGAACACTTTCACGTCCATTTCAAGGCCGAGGGAGGGGAAAAAAAAAAAAATCCAACAATTCTTTCCATGAATCCTTGCAAACCACTAAAGTGAACATTCTTCTCATTACTGTACATAAAACTGCACTACGCTTTGGGGTACAAATGCCTACCAGAGGCCTAAGTGCAGTTGCATGACTAAGTTTATGCAAGATTATGCTCTTCCATGTCATTTCAAGTTAATTACATAAAATAGATTTCTTTAGTCACGATGAAGTCCTTTGAAGGCCCAGTAAATCATTTGGAGTAGCTTTAAAAAAAAAATAAATCCCAATGTAGTTATTTTTCACTAAAGTAAAAAAAAAATCATCAAAACAAAAGATTTTTTTTTTTTTTTTTTACTTCCTATCTAAATCAACCAATTCCCTATAAAACAGAAAACACAAATCTTTTTGCTTCTTAGGTTTTCACACCCAAACTATCACAGAAAACCAGGTTGGAAGGGACCTCAAGGATCATCTGGTCCAACCTTTCTTGGCAAAAGCACGGTCAAGACAAGATGGCCCAGCACCCTGTGCAGCTGAATCTTAAAAGCGTCCAACATTGGGAAATTTACCACTTCCCTGGGGAGATTATTCCAATGGCTGATTGCTGTCATTCTGAAAAATTTTCCTCCTGTATTCAATCGGAATTTCTCTGGGAGCAACTTCTACCCATTACCCCTCGTGAGTGCTGTATGGAGTGCTGTGGTTTTATAAAAAGACGACTAATAGGATAGGAGAAAGAAGAGAATGAAAGAGAATAAGGAAAAAAAAAAATCACAAAAATTTTCAGTTGACTTCATACATTAAGTCTAGTACACATTACACTTCTCCAGAACTGCTCTATAAATCCGCTTGATTATTTCCTTATACACCAACACAGCTCACACCCAAAGCTCTGAAATAGACATTCCACCATTTAAAAAACAGATATCTCTTCCAGTCTTACCAGCTTTGAAGGATTTTAACTTGGCAACTAAAGATACCAGCAAAACTTTTCTTCCTTCTGCTCTTGCTAGACCATCACAGAATCAGAGCCCAAAGATGCAGACTCACGCGTAGGTCTCATGTTAAAGTCCAACCAAAAAAGAAAGGAAAAAGAAGAAAAAAAAAAAAAGAATCTCCTGGAACATGTGAATACCTTAGCATTCTCCAAGGCCATGAAAATGCCTAGCAGTATCTTTGATATGAAACGCAGGAATTGTATGTTGGCTATTTGGGGTCTTCACTGCTACCGTAGGACTTCAAGGAATTCCCATGCAGTATTTTAATATTCTGTTGAATCGAGTTACTGCACTGCTCAGACTATATCTTTTTTTCATTCACGAAATCATTTTCTTCTGCTGTCTAGCTCCCATCTCGTGTGAGCTGAAGCTAATATTTTCTTATCTATATCCAAATATTTATTTATATACATTCAGCAAGTATGAATCTGCCCAAGTGTCATGAAAGGACTGTATTTCTTACACTTGTTTAAAGCAGGGATGCGTTCTGAAAGGTCAGAGCGTATAAACAGTGTGTTTATTGGCTTCCAATTAGCTCCATATCACATTTGTGCAGCTGAAAGTCGTTCTTCTGATAGCTAAGCTTTGCAAAAAATCAAGCTCATTGCATACATCCTATGGGTTATATAAGAAATAACGTTAATTACAAGGCTACCTTGTCACGTCTAGGTCACTACCTGTACGTCATTATTCTTGTGAGCTTATTCATTATATTAGGGTTCTGGTGGAGATTTACACCTACAAACGTGAGACGCACAAACGATTCATCGTTATAGGTTATTTTCAAGTTTTTTGCTATGTCACAGCAAGACACCAACACCTGCAGGAAAGTGACTTTCTGAAGTTAATGGCGAAGAGTTTTCTGAAAAATAAGCTCCTCTCCAAGAGTCCAAAATTAGCACCCAGAAATTGAGACCCACAAAATGATTTAAAAATAGCAGTTTTATACATGAAGTGGATAAACGGTTCACATACCAAGGGAGAGCAGAGATGGAACCCTGACTGATAAATGCTACCTACAGTAAACAATATTTCACATCGTCATATTAAAAGAAACAGATAACGACTACTTCCGAGTTACGGAAGATTTTGAAACAGCCCTGCTTGTAGAACAAATTTCAATGTCATTTTTACTTCAAATAAGTTAATGTCAAAACTACAGTATAAACACGCGAAAACGCTAAACGTTAACCAAAACCACTGAAGCCTCATCGACTACAGCAGTATCCATGTACTCAGGGAACCTTTGTTAAATGCAGGAGAGATGGCACTAACAAAAGATACAGCTAATCTTACTTTATGGCGACTCAGAGAAATGCACAATGCTGTACTACTGTACTGCCAGGTAATCTACTGCCTCTTTAAATAAATCTAAATATTAGGTCTAGGAGGGATCAACCTGAGAAAAATGCTAAAATATAACTGCTAAAGTTAATACTTACTTAATACTTGCTTTTCTACAAGACTTAAAATGAAAAGGCTTTCCGACTATTATAAGATGTACAGTCTTAATCTACATTTCAATAAGATATTTCAAGGCAATGCTGAAACTGTCAAGGACCCTTTCTTAAGCCTGAGAGAGGCCTACAAAGGAATGCTGACAGTTTCGTTTTCTGTGACACGGAAGCATTATTTTATCAAGAAAATGTTATTATACTCGTATTCATTTTAGCACTCCTCTTTGCGGACTCTTCCAAACCCCCAGATGTATTTGGTGGCACAAACGCTAGAGTAGCACTTGTGTTGTCAGGAGCCCTTATGATAAAGGTAGATGAAGAGATTAGCATAAACGGACATTCTTCTGTCACGTTTTATACAGAAAGGCTAAAAACGAAGCCAGAATGAAATCTCTCACCGAGATACCCCATAAACTGTAAATGTACTCTAAAATGTGTCATTCAACCTGTTGTTTTCCTGTAAGGCACAAAAAAAACCCCACTATAGAGGTTTTTTTAGAAGAGATCTTCATTGTTATAATTTACATATCTATCGTTAACATTAATAAATCTATTCCTCCCTTATGCTAAATACACTTTTTTGTATTTTTACTGGTTTAATCTTTGTTGTAGACATCTTAAAAATAGCACATCAAGCATCTTCTTAAATTAACTCTTTCATTAATAACGTGGCTCCAGTTAGAAAAAAAGCTTTTATTCTTGTGTGAATGTATACGTACAGACCATAAACAGTTTCTAATTAATCACATGTGGATTCAAATGCAGACTTGTATGCCATAAACCAACACTGAAGTGTATAAGAAACTGTCAGTCAGATCAAAAGTCAATCCAAAATCATCCCATTTGCAGAGCTGAGATGCTGTCACAGTTAGTTAGCCATAAATGTTTAAAACAGCAACCAAACTTTTATTCTAATTGAGCATGAGTTGAAAGGCTGCACACTTTGATGTCTTTGCTTTTATCATTTGTATATAGCTTAAAACAGCGGGGTATTTTTTTTTTTTTCCCCCTTCTTCTCTTAGAAATAGGAGACATTACTTCTTATTGAAAATATACAGGTAGGTCAGGCTGTATTTGTGGAGCCAATGTATGGTTTTCAATCATGCACGTAATCACTTACAGCACTAGTCCTCAAAAGTGCAATTACAGTAGTTTCTCGTTACTATTTAACCTTTTCTTCCTATCAATTGTTGACCAAATCATAAAAAAAAAAAAATAAAAAAATGCATCTTCTGGATATTATCTGGAATGAGATCCTACATCTCTTAGGGAAACCAGTCCCAAGGACTTCAACGGCATCGCCATTTTTCAATCCTTTAATTCTTCGGGAGGGGAGAGGGCAGCAGAGCCTGTTTGCAGGCAGTGTATTCGAGCAGATGCCTACAATCTGAGAACATGTTAAGAGAAACCTGAGAAGCAGCAATGAAAAGTCCAGGCCTAATCTTATTATAGAAACACTCTGTGTCTGTTATACAAGGGAAATACGCGGAAAACGCCAGCCGGGTGGAGCAGATGAAGCAGAGGAGCCCCTCACTGCTGCTCAAGGCAGCACACGAACACCCAACGCTGGGTGCCTCAGACTACACCTACTCTTTTTTTTTATGAGAAAAAAAACAACCTCTTGCAACAGAAAAGTTAAAAACATAACGTTCACATGTCTCACTTTACTGGGGCCACGGAAAAAAAGGTCTTATTACCTTCAACAGATACTACAGCATTCCCAAAATCCATCACCTGCCTGACAGCCTTTGCCTACGCTGAGTGATGCAGGGGTTAAGCTTCGTGCTGTCATTTATGGTGCCCCAGTATGGCTGAGGCTGGGCGACATCACCGCGCGCCCACCTGGATTCACTTCTCTCCTGACAGTACACAAGCCTCCATCAAAAGTTACACCAATTGCCAGCACCAACGTGTGCAGGAAAAGGAGAGGAGGTCACGGGGCAGCAAGGAGAAACATACTTCTCCATGATACATGGACTCTCCTCCTTCCCCATGCAGAGCAGCGCACCTTGGACAGGACAGAACCTGCAGACGGTTGGCCCCATCCTGCTCACAGGGGCCACAGTGTTGGCCTTGTTAGAGAATCATGGTGTGGGCTGGAAGGGACATTTAAAGGCCATCGAGTCCAACCCCCTCCCCAATAAGCAGGGACGTCTTCAACCAGATCGTGCTGCTTAGAGCCCCGTCCAACCTGGCCTTGAACGTTTCCAGGGATGGGGCATCTCCCGCATCTCTGGGCAACCTGGGCCAGGGTTTCAGAACCCTCATTCTAAAAAATTTCTTCCCGATCTATCATCTAACTCTCCCCTCGTTCAGTTTAAAGCCATTACCCTTTGTCCTATCGCAACAGGCCCTGCTAAAAAGTTTGTCCCCATCTTTCCTGTCAGCCCCCTTTGGGTATGGAAGGGGCTCTGAGGTCTCCCCGGAACCTTCTGTTCTCCAGGCTGAACAACCCCAACTCCCTAGTTGTAGCAGTTGGAGAAAACCCACAGAGATAAATTCACTGAGCACTACCCCTGGCCAACTGGCTTTAATTACTACAGAATAACATCAACAGGACAGAGCCACCAGCTAACGAGCTGTGTCTCTCATGAAATGGCTTCTCCTGCAGCACTGCCTGGGCCACTGTACCATTACATCCCTGGGGATGGGACTGTCCTCAGGGATTGTCCCTGAGGACAGCCATCCTCCTCCAACCTCCGCAAAAGCTCTTGCTCCCAAAAAAACCTCACCACTCGATGCGGTTCAGCATTTATTTAAATCCTAGCTCTTTCTCCTGAGACAGGAATTTAGCAGGAATTTATTGCGATCTGAAGAAAGAAGCTTCAGCATACTTCTACGCAAATGAAAGGAGGAATTTAAGAGGGAACCTCAAGGCATCTATTCCTTGGCCTGGAATCGCAACCTGCTGCGTTTAGGCTTGCATACATTTTGTGCCAAAACTCACATGGGTGTATACGTAACCAAATCACTATCAGGCCTGACCCGTGCTGACAGAAAACAAAAGTTTACCCAGCTTCACAAAAGGGACTAAAAACCAGAGACATCAGGAGAGGAAACGGTGCACGATCTATCGTTAAGTCTTCACAGAAGGCACCTGACAGTGCAACAGCCTCTCCTGACAGGAATTACCATAAAAGTTTCTATGACCCGGAGGTCATAGCTGAGACCAAGAAACCTTTCTGCTAGGGGCTGTATGAAAACATGTTAAGACACAGATTCAAGTACGTAAAAAACAGATGGAAAAGGATTATGAGAAAATTATGACTCTTGTTTTCCAAATGAAGAGCAGAGGAAAAGGAGACCTATTTTGTTCTCACCTTTTTTTTTTTCCTTTAAGGAATAGCGTAACCCCACTGCTTCCAACAAGAGATAAAGCAACCTTTGATGGTTTGTCCAAGGACACCTCCGAAATCTGTGGCAAAGCCGGGAACTCTACACAGCCAGAGGTCCATTCATAACACCAACCTAATTCCCACAAACTGTTAGCCAAAAGGTGATTAGAGAGAGTCTTCTGAAACGTTTTTCACATTGAAACAGTGCCCAGTGTATTCCCTCCAGATAGACTGTGTCAGGGCTTCTCCTCTGCCCCCCTGCCTTGCTGGAGAGGGTGCCAGATACACTGGGCATATGGTGGCAGTGGGGAAGGTAGTCATTGGTACAACTTAGCTTTAGTTTGAAATTAAAAAAAGGCTGCAGGATCTGTGGGAACAGGGTATCTAGCAGCGATTGTGGCCATTATTTTTCTCTTTTATAGTGCTACCTTTCAAACTACGCTTGAGATCTTTGTTGTTGTCTCGTACCCTGTGGCACTGGCCTGGCGTGATGAGACTTCAGCGAGATACAGCACATAAAAGCATCCACTGTAAGTGTGACGAATTGCAATGACAAGGTTGGGTTGGAGGTAACTTGTGAATGATCTAGTGAATTGAAAATGCCTGCGCGCTCTGCCTAGTAGCGGTGAAAAGAGAACACGGGCAGTGCCGGTTGCGTGCTGCAGGCAGGAGCCTTGCTGAGAACACAGGAGAAACACACCATACCTTATTAACGCGCCCAGCTTCTCAACGAGCTCTTTAGAAAACAAATATATAGCATCAGCAATCAACCATATTATTATTAATAATGCAGTTAAAATGTGTGGAGGAGGTGAATTTGGTATGAATCCAGCATTCGAATTATGTACTATTAAAATGAAAATCTCTGCTTAGGTACCCAGAGAACACAGACGTTGCTATAAAAACCCAATACGCAGCATACAAAGGCATGCAACTAACTCAAGTCATGAATAAAAACAATGGAATAATTCTTTGCACTCTAGAGCATCTTTCAAAAATCATTCTGCATGCATTCCCTGGTAAATACAACATCCTTGCAAGACAGATGAGGAACAGTATCCTGGTTATCAGGATCGGAAACAGTCAAAAATAATCCCACGCCCCAACATCAGTGGAAGATTATTGGTCGGAGCACGCAGCGATCATGGCATATTACCCTTACGTGGCTTTTTTGTGTAGCCTTTGAGATAGGTACCTCTTCAGTTCCTCCCGAAGAGGAAACCCAAAGTCCCTTTTTCCTTTCCCTGGGCCACCAAACAGTGGTACTGAGTTATCGTAGACACTCTCTTCCTTTATTTTTCTTTCATTTTGTCACCTCCCCTTATGTGCGTCATTTTCTTTATCTGCATAAACCTACAAGAGTAAAACCGTATAGTATCTGCGATTAAACTCATCTCAGTTCGATCAAAACTCAAATTTATCAGCATAGAGTTCCTGGCGACACAGTATGGTGGACACAAATTCACAGAGAGCGCACACAATTTTTGATGTTATAGTTAATTCCCCGAAAATACAGGTAAAAATACAGGCTTAAACGAAAATGCAGTCATGACACTTCAGTGTTTGCTCCCTCTGCAATGTAAAAAACAACAGTATTGTACGAAACACAGCTTAAACATTATTACTGTTAGAGCTTACATAGATCTTTCTAGTGTGGTATGTTCTGGGCCTCATTTTTAGCATATCACACCACTGTAATACTTGAGAAATTTTTCAATAAGAATTGAAGTATAAAAACGAGAAATCCACTTCCAGCCTAGAGTTTCAAATGGAACATTCATTAAACCAGGAAAAAAAAAAAACCCTACCCACGACACTTCTTTTCTCTTGATAAGCCCTTCCTGGAGCACAAATAAAGTATTGTAACTCCAGGGAAGGTCTGGTATTTAACAACAATCTAATATCATGTGTACGTGTTATATTTTCCCAAAGTTGTTCTACACCTTTACATTCCCTTCACCCAACAACCGATAGGCCAATATCCTCCTTAAAACATAAGTACTATAGCTTTTCCTCTATTTAACTGCTACTGGGGGATTTAAATGACTTCCAGACATAATTTTAATATTAACTCGCTTTAGATTGAGGCCTCTACATACTTTACCCCTAATCTTTTTCCATTCTGCTGCTGATAACCTCATCCCAATACAGGACATACCTTTGCTTGGGAGAGGCAGCGTTTCATTAACTCTGTTCAGGTTTTTATGTTGAATCTCTGAGATGCAAGTTTACCTGTTTTCAACATCAAACCTGTTGTTTAAAAACTGTTTCAAAGAATATTCATCTAAAACATGTGATCAATGATAGCCAAATCACGGTTTAATTATTCCATAGAGCGCTTGCCCTTAAAAAACACCATCTATTAAGAGGTATTGAACAATTGGTTTTCTTTTCCTCAACCAAAAGGGAAAATATATATTCCATTATGAACTAAAGAATAATAACCACCACTAGACAGTGATTTAAACAACACCACCACGCAAAGAAACACCAAAAAAACCACCTTGGAGCTCTTTATTTTATTGAGGCACTTTAAAATAAGCAGCTTTCTTCCCTCTCGTGGGAGCACGGGGCTCTCGTCTTTACGTCTATATGTCATTTTTCTGTGCACAAGAGGGTACGGGGCTGTGTCCTACAGCTGTAAACGGAGATTTCAGCTCGGCTTTTGCCTTCTGCATAGCTTGGCTAAAGGAGGAGCGAGCACCACGGGCACTAAGTGAAGACAGAATTAAAATCCTCTGCCAAAAGCAGAAGGTACTCTGAATTCTACAACAAATTAGTTTAGTTTTCCACACTAGGTTTGAAAAGTAGGTAGTGGCAAGCGGAGGCAGAGTCAAAAAGTATCTATCATCTCTGAATAATAAGGTCTGCACCAACTGGGCGTCATGCTTTTCTGCGCAGGAGGGGACGCACCGTCGAAAGGCTCTTGAACACCACACGTCGTGCGGATTTACCTTGCGCAATGTGCACAGCGCCCTTGACCAGGTCACCAGCCGAGAGAGACCTACATTTCTGAACGAGGACGCAGCACCTCACTGCTTATTTTCAAAGTCAAATCATTTTTGACGAATGAATGGAGCTGCACAGATGGGAAAAACATCAAAAAAACCAACAAAACACAATCCAACCCAACCAACCAACATAAACCAAACAAGCCTTGTGAAAACGTTTCCAGCAGAAACTACCTATAACCACCCTGAAGGCCAGAAGACACAATACCAAGGACACAATATCAATTCCTTCTCATTATCTGGGGAATAGTTACCCATCCAGGATAAAGAGTCCATTTTTGAGGAAAGACCAGAAACAAGGAGATAGAAACCTTTTATTTCAGTACTCTTAGAGCTGACCAAGACTTATATGTGACCGAGATCTAAACCCATGTAACTTTTTTCCTTTCTTTTACTAACATATTTCAATTTGATCTGGATAAGCCGCTGAATTATTGTATAAAGTTTTAGATTTGACAAATATTCATTTCTAGACTTTTTTAATTCAACAAGTCCATTGTGGGACGAACTTCTCCTCCTTTATTCAAAAATTCTGACTTACTAACGTTACCAACGATAATTATTTTTTTTTCCCCACCTTTTTGTTATTATGAGCCAAGATATCTCATCCCTGGTGATTAATGATGCTAGCCCATGGCCACCGACATCTGATTACCATCGAGAATGTGTTTTCTCCATTAAAAAAATTGGCTGATACTTTCACAGAAACATTACTCAGAAGTTATACTCCCATATCTTCAAATTTGAAGTATTCTGTCAGGCAGAAGGGCAGAGAAAAACATGTTGTTCCCCCCCCCCCCGCCTTTGCTTTTCATACAGCTGATGAAAAGAAAAACGTTTCCAGTTTTGCTGTGCATTTTGCTGTAAATTTGTCACACATCTCTAATCATTTCTACTAAATGTGGTTACCAGCTTCAGTGACAGTTTTGTTGGGAGGAAATCACAAGCCCTGAGAAAAAAAAAAAAAAACGTGGGCACATTTTATTAGTTTCTTTTTGAAAATTGTTATCATTGCTGCAAATATGTCTCCATCGGAGAAGTGGAGCACTAAGGAAACCATGGCGAGGAGGAGGATGTGAAGCATCTTATCACAGCAACGAGCGGGAGTGCATTTCCTTGTAGTTGCTGCAATAGTAGTGGTAATTCTTAACTAAAAGGCCATAATGATAACATCTAGAAAATGGCCCAGCGCTCTCCGTAATGTAACGTGAATATTCCGGAGCAGGATGATAACCAGCTGCAAACAAACCAAATTAATTCACAAAAATTATATAGCCTCACTTTGCATTGCTTTAAAGATAAAGAGGTGAAGGGTGAAAGAAGCTTCAAAACAGGATTTTTAGAGGTGTTTTTTTGGTTTGTGTTTTTTTCAAAGCATCTGAAGGAGGAAGAGCTTTGCAAGGGGGAAGCTCCAAAATTGCCATTTCAAGTGCTTTGTTTTGTTTTCAAAACATTTTTTGACTTCGGACAAAAGGAGGACAAGGAAAGTCTAAGTAGCGCTTTCAAGTGAAAAGGGACGGACCGGGAGGGCAGAAATTTGGTCGCAGATTTCTGTTACATCCTGTACGTCCAGTCTCCGGGCAGAACTGGGGCGAACGAGCCAAAACGCTGAGCTCTATCAATGCCATTCTGGCTTTTGAATGAATGTGACAGTGAGAGACTGTGGGAAGCAACTTAACACAAATGGAAAATTTGCAAGTGAAGAACTATAATAATCGTCTCCCATAACAGTCAGATCAGGTTTCGAGGGGTTTTTTTTGTTTCCTTTTTTGGTGTGTGAGGTTTTTGGTCGGGTTTTTTTTGTTTTTTGGTTTTTTTTTTTTACTTCTCCCCCCCTCCCCTCGCTGAGTACAGTTCAGCTGGCACATTTTGTTCGGGATGCTTATGAGAATGACTAACAATTTGCTGCTACTGATAAACAGGTTAGGTCACTCGGACTACCGCGCGGACAAACAGCCGCGAGAGTCCCAGTGAACTCCACCGACTGTCACAGACCTAGAAAAGAACTCGGGCAGGTATGGAAAACGGATCTTTTAATTACTTCCACATCCACAGCTGCTGCAAATCAGAAGGTTTCTGTTGAATTCAGTACAGAGCAGCAATTCCCCAGCTGGGAACAGCAGCTCTTTCCCTCCCCAGGCGCGTGCCTCTGTGCAACAGAACAGCTCTACCGCGGGCCTTCAGCATCCTCGTGTCAAGGGCAAAAGACACAGGGTTTGAACCCCCCTCCCCAGCAGAGTACCATGCAAAGTAGGGCAACTAGATGCAAATTTACCCCAGGTTACCTATTCATCCTGCAGCAGCAACCCAAGGGCACCTCTTGCTGTGGTCCGTACCAGCTGACCCCACTTTTCAGGGAACTACCTTAGAAAAAGCTAAAATTTTGCAAGTTCACATCCTAGCCAGCCTTATTGCCAGGGGTTTACGCTGCCAAAACCTTTACGGTTGCCAGCAGCACAGCCCCGTGCCCCCTTCCCCAGCCAAAGCTCAACAACAGAAATACTTAGCGTAACACACGCATGTTTTAACGTACTCAGACTCGTTCCCTCGATTGCAGGCCAGCACTTGGACCGGTTGATCTCCTCCGAGCTAGTCCTTTTAATCCGGGCAGTGGTACCGCACCACTAGCTTCCACCACGAGCAGACACTGCATCACCTTCAAGACAACAGTAACTCCCTGACGCAACAGTCGTCTCTCCTGTTGTCAAGCTGTACATCTTCCTGCGGTGCCTCTGTCACAGCACAGCTCTCCTGTTTACAGTTGACAAAATGACATCTAGACACAGCGTGTATTTCACCACTATGCTACTTCTGCTTCGGCAAAACTAAGGAGAAATAAGGTTTTTGCAACTTTTTCCAGTAGCCACTTCAATTTTATGCCTTTTTCCATTAAACAGTTAGTAGGAACTAGCGCTAATACATTCAAACAGATTCCAGCACCATTAGAAACTGCACAAATTCATGCCGATATTTGATTCGTCATTACATATCGCTTGTGTCCTATTCAACAGGACCAGATTAGACGTGCATTAAAATACTCATACACACTGAAGCAGCGTATTACAGGAAAATGAGAAGAGCAGTCAAGAAGGGCAGCCTTTTTTTTTTTTTTCTTCCTTTTTGCAAAGCAAGCAAATCAAACCTGATTTTGCTACAAAGACCCGTTTTCCTGGATTTTCAGCTTCATACCCAAAGGTTTCTATACTTCATTTGTACCTTTAGCAGTGTGTTTTCATGAAGAGCTGCAGGAATAAGTGCCATATCTCTATTTGCATTGGATTCAGTCAAAATGTCTTTAATATTTCAGTTTCTTAATTGGCAAACTTAGGCTCACAATTAATACCTGAGCCTTTAAAGGGACACATCATGGAGAAACCCCTAGAAAGCACTTGGGAGCAGCCACCCAAGGGTACCAAGGCAGGGAAGTCCGGGGGGTGCTGGTGGTGTTACAGCCAGAAAAAAGCACAAGAGGATCCAGAAACTAAATGTGGCGACGGAAAGAAAACTTCCTAAAAGCCTCTTCAGCACCACACAGAACATGCTTCAACTCTGAGAGCCACTTACTCGACCAAAACCAAGCCTAGAAGCAAGAAGCGGCCCGCAAGGACACAGCAAGCAATCATTTCTGCCTTCCATGGCTATTATGAGTTTTCTCCATTTAAGACTATCTCCAGCTTCGTTCCAGTAAAACCTGACTTTGCCAAATTTAAAGCCTTTTGGTCCCCATCAACCTCAACAAAGAAGATACCTGGACAACCTCACCACAAAGCTCTGACTCAGGGGCCACACCGCGGCTTCACACCTCTCTTTATTATTAACACTGTAAAAACTGAATCCAAATCCTCCAGAATAAGGCCAAACAATACACTGAGCTCTGCACGACGCACCAAAACCATCAGACAATCAAAAAATGCATCACGCTTACCTCGATGGGCCACGGAGCTGCGGGTGACACTCAGAAGCAGGAGGTGGTGATGGTGGCGGCTCTCCAGGACCCCCTTGCTCAGACACTGTGGGGAGACGCGTTGACACACAGCAGAGCTCCACAGCCACCTAGGAACAACACACCCAGCAGTGCCTCAGCTGGTCACACTGCAGGAAGTGACTGGTTGCCCAGCAGTGGCCCCAGCCCCAGGTGCTGCTCATCACCCATCACTCCCTCAGGTGAGCCACATCATCCCACCCCCAGCCTCCGCCAGCCCATAAGCTTTTACCTCCGATGGACTTAATTTGGAGCTCCAGACTATACTAAACACTTTTTCACTGCCATTAGCAGTCAGGTCTGCAACCAGCAAACGTCTTTCAGGTGTCTGTAGAGCTTGAGAGGGCTGTAATTACCTCAGCTGTAACAACAAATCAAAGTATCTTCATATTCTGGCGTTCTGTCATTGTTTTCCACTAACAATGACCTACTTAAAAGCAAGAATAATCCTTTCTAGATCAAATCATCAGGGCCAAAGGCTTTTCCTATGCATTGCTAACCTGATTCTTGGTTGTATAAAGAGGTGTTGTATAAAGTACAACGGTTGAAGTGACCCCTCTCCCTGCATAACACTGGAAAGAGTTTTTTGCGATGCACATCCAGGTGGGGGGGCCCGTGCTGCGAAACAGAGGGGAGGAGGTGGCAAGGAGTTGTGAGGTGGGGCCACAAAAATGAGCCATAGCTGAATTTCCAGGACCTCAAACCTCTTCATTCCCTCTGGAGAGGGCTGGGAGGCGATGTGAGCGCTCTGTACCCATACGTTAAACATATGTCCGATAGCGCGGAGGGGTACAGTCTCCCCAGCAAAGGCAGTGGCCAAAAGTGAAGCAACAAAGCTTGAACTGAGGTCCGTTTTTCTCTGGAAATCTCTTTGGGAACGCTCTTGGCTGATGGTTCAGGTAGCGAGGGAAAACAGGGAAGGGACCCTCTTCTCCTCGTTAGCTGGAGAGCACACAGGTGGTGGTCTCACTCATTGCTCCTGTGCCCAGGCTTCTCCCTTAGCTATTTCTCCCAGGGTTGTTTACATTTTCCTCTTTTTAGCCCAGCAAATCCGGTTCTTTGTGATGAAAAACTTCTTGCAAAGTTTACCAGTGGCATCAAAATACCTTTCATAAGCGTCACACACCCCTCTAGGGGTTAAAAGTGTATTTTATTTCCCTTTGCCACCTACCTCGGGCACCGAGTCGCAACTCAAATGATTTCCTTGTGGAAACTCTTTCTTAAAGGGACTGCTAAACGTGTACAAGTATAGAGTAACCTGCCAGATCCCTGCTGGGGCACCCAGTAGCAGGAAAGTGTTTGATATCAGTCGTCTCCCGCACATTTCTTCCCTTACAGGCAATGGAAATTGTTTCCTTTATACATATTCTGTTAGGTCCTCAAATCTGCTGGGTGTTTTCTTGCAGTGACTGATGATCTGCTTATTGGGTTTCCCCTGCTCTTTCCCAAAGAAATCATCCTGTCACGACCCACTTTTTAGCTCCTACGTTACAGAGAAATCTTTTTTAGGACATGTATTGTGGGAAGGCTGGGCTTTCCCAGCTCCTTTTAAAGCTCTGGTGTCCAGAGCACCCCCGTCTGCGGGAGGACAACTTCCATCTTTTTGTCAAGTTTTTCATGCCCCTGCCCTTTCATAGTGTACGCCGGGGATTTCATGGCAAAAAAGACTCCTTAAAAAGGGATTTCACCTACTCGCAAACTCCTTTAATGGAGATAATTTCAGGAACATCAGGCCTGTGCTTTAATTACGTCCTTATTTTATTATCTGTAGCTTTCTAAAAAAAAAATTTCCGAAAATATTTATAATACTGAAAACTCTTCTAACATGCAGAGTAATTTAGTCAAGGCAAGCTTAAGAAAGTATTCTCCTCTCAGATTGACAGAATTTGTCACTTTTCTAACAGGACTCTCACAACACGCTCCTTTTAATTGATAATACTGATTTTCGTTGGTATCTCTGTATAGTCTGCCAGTGCCCCTTACTGTATCGCCCACAGCATTTCTGGCATCCTCAACACACACCAAGGATTACCCCTGCTGGACCACTCATCATACTACGTACAAGCTCCATCTCTTTGCCTGTCCCGGCTCCACCACCTCTGAGTTGAGTTTTGAGAGGTCTCTGCTCCAAGAGTAGGCTGAGTACCACCCACCCCACCCCAGATATGCGTGATTCCCCTTCGTTAGGAAATTTTAACCTTTTCAAAAGTTAATTCCAAATGTTCTGTTCGCTTTTTTGTGTGATTTCGGATGGTGTCAGTCTGGTACTTTTATGAGTCAGAGCCCCGTAATTGCAAAATGCAATTAGCACAGTTCAGAGCACCCATAGTTCCATTTTATTTTTGTGCCTCAGATTAAAGACATATTTCTCATATACTCTATTTTTACGCGGCATGTTATATTCAAATCTCTGCAGCACAGTTTTATGGTTATCGGCCTACAAAGTAACTGAAAACAGTTCCAAAAGTACAGTGTTTCAGAACTCATCTTCATAAATAAAGTGCTTTGGTTCACTTTCTTTTCCCCGACACCCATTTCCTCCTAACAGGCAGTGCTCAGTAACCTCTCCGAATCGCCCGCCCTGAAAAAAGGTTTGCTATTTGGCAATGCGTCTCCATCTGCCTCTGCCCGCCAGAACCTGTTTTCTTTTTGTTCATCCCTCCCAAAACTTCCTGCTCTAAGAAGCAAAAGCGCTTAAAATACAATTGCTAATATCACAAAGGCAGCCCAGAATCAGCTTAGTTTTTCCCTGTATAAGCAGGACCTGATTCCCTTTTAGGAGATGCTAACATGAAACCGATACGAGAAACCGGCAAAAGGGTTTTAAGCTTCGTCTTCCAGCTTTTCTGATACATGAATGCTGCTTGGATGAGTCCTACAGGGAAAAAAAACCCACAGGGTTTCAGAAACAAACTTCAGGCAGAAGCCATGGGAGTGATGGTGGGGCTGGCCAAGTCGCAGCCCCCTCGTGGGCCACGCCACCGCCGAGTGCCTGGACCATCTCCCTCCTCCAGGAACGTGACTGCAGCAGGAGTCCCTCCATTCCTGCTTTGCCACCGTTCAAGCTTAGGGCAATGCAATTGATAAACCAGCCTTGCAAATCCCCAGGACGGCTTTAAAGATTTGGTTTCCTTCTGAAATGCAGAGAGCGTATGAGCACAAGCACTAACAGGTAGAGCCGTACCACTGAACTACACTTTTAACCTGCAAAGCCCTCTTAGATCCTCTCAGACCCTCACTCCAACATTAGTTTTTATCATGTGTTTGAATGTTTAAGTGAAGTGGAGAAAGTGAGAGAGAGAAGAAATTTTACTTTAAAATCGCTCTTAAATATCTACTAGCTTGCTCTACAAATGCCCACTTTTTTTTTTTTTTTTTTGTCATAATAATCTCCTTTTTTCTAAAAGGTTTTCTAAAATTTTCTAAGAATGCGAAGTGGGAAATGAAACATATAAAAAGTTAAATAACGACGCCCAGCTATAAAGACGTGCACTTTGAAAAAGCATCCCACTAGTCACCTATTTTATCAAAGATACGAATACGGCACAAAGCAGACGGATAATAAAAGGATACCACTTAACCACTTAGCTAATCTGTCCAAATTGGAAAGACGATATTAAGACTCGGAGGTACTATTTAAATAAAGGAATATGCGCCATGTGGTTCAAAGCATTGTATAAAATGTCATGTTAGAAATGCTAATATTCTAATAAATAGATATATCCCATCTCACATTCCTTTGGATTTAAGGCTTTACGGTATTATAATATGCTAAGTTAAACATACAGGGCCCCAGTCAGAGGTGACACAAATGGTTGTGCAAATCGCACGTTGGCAAGTGTGCGCGAGCTCCGGCAACTCCAGCAGAGAAGGGAAAGGACAGGGCCGGGAACACATTACAATAAGGAGTAGCCGGATAGAAGCAACAGGACATAAATAAAATTATGTAAATTAATGCTATGCCAATTTTTCACGTCTTTTTAAAAGGCAGCGAATTGCACGATACCTATTTCCCAACACAAAGAATTGCCAGGATCCTGGGTGTACTGTATTCAGGGGGCTGGCGCTCGGTGAATAAACAGCTGGACCGATTATTTCGACCGCGCCTCGGATGTAAGTGGTTTTTCAGGTGAACAAGACCAACGCCTGGAGCGACGCGCCATAGTAATATGGCCAGAAGAGCGCAGAGATAGGTGTCATTCATACAACGGCATTCGATTAAAGATGGTTGAATATTTTTTTCAATTACTTTTTAAAAACTCCAACTGAGTGTCTCGGTTTTCAGAGAAATGCATTTGCAAATTAAAAGCACACGTCTTGAAGAATATTTTATTCTTTGGTCACAAACACTTTGAGTAATGAGAAACTATTTCCTGACCAGCTCCCCACTGTGCAGTGACTTGAACAATGGCTGTTCCATGAAGAAACCAAGACCATGGGAAGAAAACAAATCTTCCAAGAACTCCTGTCAATCATTTGCTGGTTGTGGTGTAAAACGTTGACTGCTGAGGCTAGCATTCAATTCAATAAATTAACCGAGCAAATTATGTCATTCTTCTTAAAAGTGACAATTCAGGAACTGCGAGACATATATCTATATTGCAGCTGGGTGTGAATACATTACAAAATGAAAACCAGCAGAATCTGCAGTAGATCCTGCAAGCTCCTGGTAAAATAGGAATGCTAAGGTTATATTTTACATTATATTTACATTGTATATTATTTTACGTTATACTTTAAAAAGCTGCGTCGCTTTTTTTATCATCCGCAGTTTCCTGCTAGTGTTGTAATATTATGTATCTATATGTAATATAGAGATATATCACATCCACGTGTATTTAACATATAGCTATGTATCTATAGATTATATACGCATGTACGTACGTACAAATTTACACATCCCTAGATGTTTGCATGAGGATTTTGTTTTCTTCACCTGAAGTAAACATCACACAAGTTCCTCAGGGTTCAACCGGGATGTTTTTCCTTTCCGGCGTGTAGGTATGCCTGACCGCTAACCCGACATCTTCCTGTCGCTGGGGACGGCAGGTTCTTTCATCTTCTTAATGGACATTCCTCTCCGAATGTCTGCGGCCTACCTGACTGTAATCCTTTAAATTTTAATTCACTTTACATTTAGCCGAGTCATAAATACCATTTAGGTACCAATATTCTGCTTTATGCAATCCCTAAGGTGGTGCTTTTATTTTAATGAAGCCATTTGCAACTTAAGAGGAAAAAATATTCCATCTTTGATTGAATATATTTGTCAGTTTTATTCCCGACTGGCATTTTTATGTAAAAACTTGAATAAAACTGGGGGATAGCTGCTTACCAACTGGGATAAAAGTTTCAGTGTGTTTTTGCCTTCAAAATTAGATGAATAAATGGTCTTTGAAATTCATTTTGAGAACATCAAAGTGAACCTCAACCATCATCAAAAATAAAATCCAGAATTAAATTACATTACAAACGAAAAATTTCCTTGGTTTTTTTGGTATTTTAGAAGAAATTACACAACAGCAGATAACAGACCTTTCTATTAAAAAAATGTTATTTTTAGTATCACAGAAAGGCAGTCACTTACTGCACTTCTGCAATTATATGGGAAGCCAAATATTGGAAGTGTTGTAATATTATTTGTTTTCACGGGTTTTCTGTTGTGCAGTAGTTTGTATCTAGTAAGTACATGTCATCTCAGCGGATGAGAACATGAGTTTAAGTGATCCTGGTTTTGCTTACTGCGGTAATACGGAAAAATAAGACGAGAATTACGGCGATTTCACATAACTGACAAAGTTCCTAACTTAAATCTGCATAATATTCTCTTCCCGGATAATTTGCTTTTCCTATTTCTGTAGCTCTGGCGTGATGGGAGTTACAAGAGGGAAGCGCCCTTCCCTTGTGCTAACCAGCCAGAGGTTGGCTTGCGTCGAGGGTCTCCCTGTGTCAGAGTAAATCAGATTTTATCATATCATGACTGTCAAGGAGAAAAAGGACATTTTTTTTTTTTTTTTTTTTTTTTTTAATTAGGGGAAACTGTAACACTTCCTCGTTTCCAATCAGGTTCACGGTCACCCAGATTAAAATCATGAAACCCTTTAGAATAATTCCAAGCAGAAATCGTCACGGCATAACATTCAGGTAAGTTCTGCCTGATGCTCCTGCAAAAGCGGTAATTCCGTCCAAAACACCTTGTGCTGCAGGTGCCTCCTGATCCCAGCTCCAGTCGCCAGGACACAGCAGCCGGGTGGTTGTTATACCCACGTCCGACAGTCCGGGGCACTCAGGGGTGTCGGATCCCTGACTCTTTGAAGCACTGCTGGAATTCGGGCAAACACAAATTAATATTGAAACAATCAGAATGAGAGATTCTGGTTTTCGGTTCCCTCAAAATGAATCGTCTCCCGACACATCCCTCACCAGAAAGCGCGGCAACGGAAAATGTTTTCCCAAAAAGCTGTTGAAAAGTAATGCCGTCAGAAACATTCTTAGAGAAAATTTTAGCTTCAGTTTTATCCTCATGAAATTTCACTCGGGCAGGTAAATGGCATTATTGCCATTTCATACACAGTAAATGACATCATAGGTCCCCGGAGGCAGCGGGCTGCCTAGCTTCTGCGGAAATCAGCCCGAGTTTAGCATCTGGAAATGCTACAAATACTTAGTATTGTGTATAAATCAGATCGCAGCTCTCCAGTCGTAGGGGAACGCTGCCTATCCCAAGGTGAACACCACCTAAGCGAGGAAGAGGTGCTCCAGAATTAGAGTTATTAACTCGGAAAGAGTTATTATTAGAGCTACTGACACTAGCAATTGTCTAATCCTTACCAAGAAACCTTTATTATGAGAGGGGTAAGAAGCTTTAAAAACTATTTTAAGTCTGTTTTATGAAAGTTACTGCAATGTAAAGGTAAGTTGCCTCGAATACTTAGTACTTTTGATGAACCGGCTTCTTTTTTCGTTTAACTGGACCCAGATGATTTACATACGTAACACTGCAAAACGCTTCCAGGTCAGGACTTTGTACGCTAACCCAGCCGCTTATTGACACTTCTGGGTTTGTGTGCAAGCATGCGTATACCAACGAAGTGTAAATTGCCGTTATTTTCATGTGTGCTGCCAAAAAAGGTTGTGTGGCTATTCAAAAATGCACGTTTGAAAATCTGCCAACCTTTTGATTTCATCCTGACCCAGGCCATCAGCCTTTCCTACTCTTTGGGAAAGTGGCAACGCTGTGAAAACTGAACGCCCCCTGCTTAGCCAAAAGGCTAAGAACCAATTTATATCCATTTCCACGGTGGTCCAAAATCTCAGCTCTGTCCCTCGAGATTTGTGAGGCTGGAATACCCTCTTTTGGCCAGCGCGACCACGGCACCACCCACGCATTATCATCTCATTTCCATTAGCCATTGAAATGGAAAGGAACTTTAATATTGCTATTTACCTGCTTCAGGAAACACCTACGAAAGTCATTGGCTTCAGCAGTAGAAAACTGATTCCACACAGTCTCCCACATTTGGTTTGATCCTGAAGTCAGGGGGAAAAAATGCAATTAACGTCCAACTAATTGATGGATTGGGCCAGTACTCCAGTTTTCTGCATATTCAGATGTCTATTTTTTTCAACTCAGCCAAAAATGTTAAAGGTTTGGTTTTAATTAATTGAACGCTGATGTACAGTGCCAAATTCACGAGAATGAAAATCCTCCTTCCGCCGCAGTTCCCTGAATCCCGTAGGACACCACCAAGGCTCAGCTCCAAGGAGGAGCGACTGTGGCACAGCCCTGCACCGGGGTCCGCGTGGGCACCCGGCTCTCTGGTCAGACGGCGGGAGCTGCTGTCTATTCCAACATTTAAAGTTGAACACGAAAGTCTCTAGCAAAGGGATTTAGGTCAGTATTTACATATTTGTCCAGTGACATTATGGGTGCTGTCAGCTAATACAACAAATGCGTTTGTTGTTTTGATTGTTTATATTTCGGTTGCTTAGGGTTTTAGTTCTGTTTAGATTGTTGATATCTAGCGGTACATATACTTGGAATAAGGGCAAAGTCAAGGTCAGAGCACTGGCAGATTCATTTCAGACCTTGCAGTGCGGATGAGGAGTCGCTGGATACTCTCGGGGCAGTTCCTATACCGACGGATGTGCTCGGGAAAGGTTTCTCTCGTTACTAGCGAGAGTCGAAGTTCTCATCAAGCAAACATTGCCGGATGGTAAGACCAGACACCAGGTTTCGTCTGATATGGATCTTGATTTAACGAGACGAAGGGAAGTCTGCAAGATAACTAAGACAAGAACACTAGGCAGCTCTAAGGAAACAGTGAAGTGTTCTGCATATTCTTGTGAGTCAAAACAACAACAAAAACAGTATTTATACCAGTAATACAAACTAGAGTTAGAGATCTGGCTGATTTCCTCTAAAACAAGCACATTTAGCTCACCAGCAAATCTCAATACTTTACAGAGGAGAAAAGCATAGCTAATTATCCCTACTTTATGGGTCAAATCAGATACAGCCAGGGTGACCTGATTTGCCTGAAATCATTCCACCTGGCAGAGGTTTAGGTATAGCTGGTCACCTCAGAACCAAGACAGTACTTTAGGCCGTAAGTAATACTGTCCCCATCTCTCATTTAATCAGTTATCAGGTTTACGCATTATCTTATCATAAAGATGTTTATAGGAGTAGGTGATACAGTATATAGGACTCTGCTCTAGGCTGAAACTTTGAGTATCACTTCATCTTGGCGGCACCGCTTGTTCATTCTTAGACCAGATTTGAGCTAACAGCACATCCGTGCCACGTACTGAAATGACTCATTATTGAAAAAGAAATAAAATAAAAATCAATAGGTACAGTTAAAAATTCAAGAAACACAGTGTTTGCCCATTGAATGAGCACGCAGGTTTTGATAAATACTTCCTACGCCATCTTTTCTGTACACTCCACCTACAACCATCCTAACTGAGAAAAGGGCATCTCAAAACCATCCTAGGATAAGGGTCACTCAGGGCCATATCTCGTCACCATGACTTCACGCAATTTCCTATTGGCCATCAGAATTGAGCAAGGACAGCAGGTTTTCACTCTTTATGGCTTACTAAAAGTTTAGATAAGTAACCAGGGACCAGGGCTGGTTTTGTCAAGGATAAAGATACCTGATTTGAAATTTGATCAAGCAAAGAGCGCAATCACCAAGACCTGAAACCACTCTTAGATCCACAGCTATTCCGGTCAATTTATATGAATTTATGACTTTTTTTTTTAAAGTTTTTCTCTTTTTGCTTCCAATTTCTCTGTTTTATTTTCTTGATTTGTAATCCCCTTCATTCTTTTTTTTTACTGCTGCTGCGCATAAGGATGAAAATTTTAGAGCTTTTTCGTACTGACTCTGAAAGCTCATTTGTGGTCAGTACGGTAGAAACTTTCTACTTATTGAATCGTTTCTCTTTCTGTACTACAGCATACGGATCATCATTCTACCTTGTGGGCATTCCATTGCATTTCATCACAGTCTCAGTTTTAACTGTACTTTAACATCTTCTGAGCTTGGATTTTGTTTTTTTTCTACTGTCTATAACTTGTTTTTATGTAAGATCTTGGTCCAAGTGGTCAGTCTTCCACTTATGGGCCTGCTCTCCATGTTTATAGTTTCAGAGTTTAAGGACAGAAGTAAACTTTATACCTTTACTAATCTCCTAGAGATCACAGACCACCACATTACATACCCTCCAGATGCCCATGTATTGCAGCCAAGAAATTAGGTTAGAAGGAAACATTTTAGGCCCCAAGAAACTAAACCACTGTATGGCAGACGGTCTGTCGACAGTCATTAGGAAAACTCATATGATGGCCTACAAGAGAAGATACTCGTTCTATGAGGTGCTGAGACTCCACATCTTCAAGAGGAGGCATGAAGGATAGTTCCATGGAAAAGAATATAAGAGGAAAGGCACATTTTTACCCGCTTACTTTATAAAAAGGCATTTTCATCCTCCAAATTAACATTCTCTCCCCCCAACACGCACATAAGCACCACCACGTTTCTTCTACGTAATAATAGTGCAACGCTTCCCAAAGCAATATTCACCACAAGTAGTACCAAAGTATCACGTATTTGGCAATTTGAGTGCTAGAAGGAGTATTTCCTGAAGGCTGTCTGAAAGAGGCTGGGTTATGTATGACACTTCATAACAAAGTGAGACGCACACACAAAGCTGAAGTCATCCCCGAAGCCTACTTTATCTGTCCTACACAAAATTAACAGCGTGCCTGAGTGCACTGTAACATGCGCGTCACATCACACGCCACCTTCTTTTGAAAGCAAGCAAATGCAGTGGAAATCCATACTCAGAAATTCAGTCACTCCAAATTTTTGCAAACATCTTTCCTAATTTCTGCCTACACCAGACTTCCTCTGACATAAGACCTCGTGTTTTAGAAAACATAAAAAAAAAAAAAAAAAGCAATAAGAACTTAATGCGAACCTGCCTAGAAGTCGACTTTGGAGATACTGTATTACAGAGCTGGCACTAACGTGCTGTGGCATTCCTGCTGGCATTAACTTCGACTGGTTTATTTACGCTCTTTTCCTTACACCACCCCTCCTGATGGCCCTTTCTGCAGCACCTCAGTCCCACCGAAGGCAGCCCGCAGACATCCACACTGGTTTGACATTGGCTATTTAGGTAACGCCAAGGCAGTCTGGGCCCAGTGCAGGCAGATTTACAAGACCTAGAGCTGAGGCACAAGAGTTACCGCAGACTGAAGAATCACCAAGTATCTGCTGAAGTGCTCTGCCCAATTTCTCTGTTCTTGGACCACCTCAAGAGAGGATAAAACAAGTTAGATTAGACTTCTTTCTTCCAAGTTGAAGATAATGTATTTTACCTTCCAGTTGCCGCAGGCTATGAGGGTGCACCAAATTGGTTTCTGGGGCTCAGCTGACGTCTGTTAATTTGTCAAGCCACAGTAACTCAATCACGCAGGCGAACCCCTAGCAATAGTCACTGCCATTATGCTAAATGCCTTATGCTAGCAATCAAAATATGGTTAGAGATATTAATGTGCCATCTTAGAAGCCGTGTTCAGCTAATGCAGAAACACCGGCAAATGTGTCCGAGAACCTTTTTCTTTTCCTCCACCTTGGTGGTGGTGGATCCAGTCGGGGACTTGGCTACGACCCAGCGTTACATCTCACCACCGATGGCAGTGATTCCTCCAGGAATCCCAGTATCCAGGATCTTCTTGCTCAGACAAGCACACAAGACTGAAGCAGGGCACTGACTGATCGCTTACAATTACTGCTTTGAACTGAAGCCTGGAGTCCACGGGAGAACTCTGCTACACAGCGTTTCCCTCTAGCCACGTCCAGATAAGTTAGAAACATGTTGTGACCTTTTATATTTATTTTTCCCCCAGAAAAAAAAAAAAAAAACAAACCACAAATCTTTATTTTTCTCCTCTCTGATTTAACAAGCATACTTGAGGTTCAGTATTACGTCGGGTCTTCTTTTTTAATTTTACTCTACGTTTCATGGTATGTTACTACTTACATATTAAACTACATACTAAAGTTGCTGTTCATCGTTCAAGCTAGTAAAAGTATTCCATCCCTGTAAATTGTTTGGTTTGGTTGGTTTTTTTGTTTTTGTCAAAGCACGTACCACACTTCATAGCTCTGGGCTTCACCTCATTATTTCAAAATACGCTCCTTAATTGACTAAGATAACACAAATAATTTTCTTACTGATATAGTACCTTGTGCGTGGCCGCAAGAGGAAGGCAGGTCAGGATCTCTCCTACACGCTGCAGCAGGCTGTCGGTGCCAAAAACAGCATCGTGGGTACTTCGAATAATATTACCGTGCACTAACATTGTAGCCCACCAGTTCCTTTAAAAGGGTGTAAATTTATTCAGCTCGCAATTTATTCCACTCCCAGCCCCCTCAATCTGGTAGCGAGGAAGTTAAAGGCTTCGGGGAGGGGGATGCTGGGCTGGATTCTGCAAACCAGCCCAGACGGGTCCTGGTTTAGCTTTTGGCCGATGAGTTTTTGAGAGGGCGCTGGGTACCACCGAGCCCTCCTGGAAAGCCAGGAAGGTCTAGCGCAGCTGTAAGAACAAACTACAGAGCGAGCGTCTCACGGTTATTTTCTTGACGCGCTGCATAATAGCAAGAAACCGAACCCTAGACAGGTCTACAACCGCAGCAATATTTACTTCAAGCCATTCCCGTTAATACCTGTGAAAGGATTAGCACCGCAGACAAGCCATTAGTGGCAACAACGATTATCTACTACGTGTCACGAGGGGTGACAAAAAACTAAAGTGCAAAATTAAGCTCTTTACTAGCTTAAGGAGATTTCTGGTTTAGGTGTCTATACAAGCAGAGAGGATAGACTCCGTTTCACCTTATAAAACAAACATCAAGGATCAGTAAGACACGCTGCAAGACACTCACAGGGCCTGGGTGGCCAGGCGAGATATGAAATAAAAGCTACTTTATAACAGACTTACAGCAAACAAATAACATGAATTATTTGGCGCTGATGGAAAGATTGTAAATTAGATATCCCTGAATGCTTTTAAATATCAGAGTCACCGGATCTCTTGGCAAACTTACTAAAACGTTGCATGGTGCTTTCGATGTAAAATCAGCCTCTCTGGTGGACGGTAAGGGTGTCAACACCTACTTTATTTCTATCTTGCAGATGCAGACCATAACACACGGCAGATAAACTGGCTCACGTTGGCTTTGTGAAAGGTGACAGGGTAGAAAGCAAGTACCCCCCCGCCGCCTCCTCATCCCCAGCACCCAGCCAGCGCCCGTAGCCTGGAGTAGGGTCTGCCTTCCCTTGACATTCGCTTTGAGAGGGACAATATTAGTCAACTCTGATAAATTCTGGACCAAACGTGATCCTCAGCAACCTGACTGCTATGCTGGACTGCAGATGGGAAACAAACACGGCAAAGATTTCTCCCAGTCTGTCTTCCCAACAGCACTGGAGGCTTTTCTGCTCCGAGTCTGCTGCGCTGGAGCTCCTTTGCCGTAGGATATCCCCTGCCAAGATACGCATTTTTAGGAGGAGAATATAGTCTGGAGTTGAAGCTGTGTGGATC
This sequence comes from Rissa tridactyla, assembly GCF_028500815.1. Taxonomy (NCBI): domain Eukaryota; kingdom Metazoa; phylum Chordata; class Aves; order Charadriiformes; family Laridae; genus Rissa; species Rissa tridactyla. The sequence goes on along the minus strand of NC_071472.1, from coordinate 3,823,657 downwards.
AGAAGCAATCCTCCATCCTGCTCCATCTAACAGATGGAGACAAGCTTTAATTCGCCCATTGATGACACGAGGGGCTCCTACACGACTATGTTGCCCTTGAAAGGGCAATAACAGCCTCTCATATCTAAATAGATCTATCTAAATAAAATCTAAATAAATAAATATTCTAAATCCAGCCAAATAAAAAATTAGAGAAATGGTATAACGGGTTATGAAACTGTATTTCCACATAGGTGGTCAAGTCTTTGTGGGTTCCCCTGGTGAATGCCCATAATTCCACGACACAGTGGCCACAGACACTAGCGTGACTTAGAGCTTGAAATTTGTGAGCTTGGTGCAACTGTTGTTGTGTGCTCTTACGGTGTTTGGATTAAATCAGCCACAACGCCAAGGCCTGAATTTCTGAGAATGGAGATTTCACTTGGATAAAAGCATGAATTCAGTTCTAATGCGTACCGAATTATTTCCATCTCCAAAATACATCCCTATGTCACTGAAAATACGGCAACTAGAAACTTGGTTACCCAAATGGTGACTGACTTCCTTTGGAAATAAGTGCACCAGAAAAAGTTGTCTTTTGCTCCAGCTAGCCCAACAAGTTTACGTCTTGAGGTTTTAACAGAGCACTTAGGATACAAAGAATTACAGCACCTTCACAGATCAATCTCTCGGTGACCAGATAGCATTCTTTGGTTTTGACATCTTCCCTCAGGGTGTCCCCTGCACCCGTATCTTCCCCAAACTAGTTGCGCAAATACTTCTGATTTTTGTCTCGAATCATCCTAAATATTAAGTTCCCCTGTTTACGTGCAACTGCTTGTCACGGCTTCAACTGTAGCATTGCCTGAAGATAGGTTAAAACGTAGTGCTCTTTAGCAATAACACTAGTTCTGTAAACCTCCGTTAGGCCTTTAAAAAACCTGCTCCGGAGTGGAAAAAATTCCCTATTACATCCTCTCTGCTTTCCAGCTCTCATTAATGGCAAGGAGTCGTGCTGCTTCCCGAGCTACCCAGCACTCATGTCAGCATCCCACACCGTCGGGAAAGGGCAACCCAATGCACAGGCAATGCAAAAAACCAAGGCTTTAAGAGCAACACAACTTCTTTTTGTCTGGTAGAAAACTATATCCACTGTAAAGTCAGGTTTTAGCCTTCAGAGTAACCGTTCAAGAAAGGTTTACTGATGATAAAACTGGCATCTATCGTGCTTTTCAACAGGTGAACTATCTAATAAGCAGCAGAATCCCTGTGCTAAAGAGATTACGCTCTGAAGCGCCGAACGTAGTAAAACGCCGCGTTAAATTTAGCAGGTGCTCGCTCTGCATTTATTAAGCGATTATTCCCCGTGCTGCTGCTTCCCTCCCCTCTACTTTGAAAGCCTCGAGTTTGCTTCTGCAATGACTCTTCCCGTGCCTTTGAGCTCCCTCTCCACTGAAGAAACTCACCGCTGCTCCACCAAAGACCCCTAAGATCAGGTAATTGCGGTTAAGAGCTATTCTGAAAGCTTAAGTTGTGCTCGCCCCGGCTCTCCGCGCCGGAATGGATTTCACTCCCCGTTTACGTGCACATTCGAAGGCTCCAGAGTGTTTTAGCCTCTCAAATTGTCTTTTTGTTCTTTTTTTATTGCGTGTAAGGCTAAGCGCTTGAGTCATGGCATTTTTCTGTTGATTGGAGAGGGACGGAAGCACTTCTAAGGAATTACGATGTTTTCTAAATAATTCTAAATAGATATTAAGAAAAATATATTACATAAAGTGGCTGAACCTACTTCAACCCACTTCTGATGTTTGTGTGGTGTTTTTTTTTTAATCTTTCATGCACATTTATAAGAAAATTAGCTTACTCTTTGCCTCAAATTAAAAACTGGATTTATCGTGTTCTCTATCCTCCAATACATATTATATATGTATAGCATGTATAGTTGCAGTTACATAGATGCACTGTGTAGAAAAAACTCCCTCAGACCAAGCTATCTTTCCAGGGCCAAAACATAAATATATATGGTTTACTAATTCTAAAAGATATTTTTTTTTTTTTATTAAGCAGCATAGTGTTTATTTAGTATTCATGTATATTATTTCTTTACTGATAACTCAGTATGGCTTCAGCTTTGCTTACTTCTTCCCGAGCATACCGCCTGAGCAATTATCCCACGTGGGATTTATAAACACCGGGTCGCGGATTTACCTGTAGCAGCACACTTATTTGCCAATGATGAAAGCCGGCAGGGGGGGAAACAACAACAACAAACTAACAAGAACATCAAATTTAATCACAATAACTATTTTTTTTTTTTTTTATGAGAATTTATACAAAGGAAGGTATTTTATGGCTGTCGTGAGAGACTTCACCTATAAAAGACTGAGATGTCTGCATTCACGCAGTACATTTGCTGCAACTCCCTATATACAAAATTTTCTTTCCTTTTTTTTTTTTTTTTTTTTTTTAATAAACATCCTGAAAAGCAGAATATAAAAATCCTGCGTGTTCTTTAGCATTGCTACAGGGGTTAAATTGTTAATGCTTTACTTTCACTCTAGTTTTTTATCAAACTTTCTTTTTCCTCTCCCTGGGGATAAACAAATGGACAGCTTTCCTCTCTAGTATTCCTCCTTCCATTACCATCACAGCAGAATGCATCTGAGACTATAATAATTCAGTGATGAAATACAAAATGTCGCAATGCCATCTCTCTTAAAGTGAACTGAGATTTTGTTATGCCATTTTAGGTGCACTAATAGCTCCTAAAGTCCCATGGAGTATCTTAATGTGAATTTAATGAGCTGATAGCATATAAATGACAGTACTGTGAGGGTGAAGGTGACATAACCTTTTTCCTTCTATTTGATGTTTGTCTTTGAAAAAATACAGATCTTTTCCAAACGTACTGCATTATTACAAAGTGCTGCATCATTCAGCAAGGAGGCTACCATTGTTTTATCATTTTAAAGCCCTTTTTTGCGCTCTTCATGGCAAACAAAAGCACTTTTTAGTTCACCATTACGCTAATTAAAAATCTAAACATTTCACATTGCAGCACAGTGCCAAGACGTGGCACTCCGGTGCCCACGGCCATGTTGCGGTGTGCACGTCCAGTGACAACCCATCATTTTTATCACGCGTCGATGCCAGTCCTGGTAGCACGGAACCAGTAAAATCACGTACGAATCACACGGAAACCATCCGTCTTTATTTCCCGGGTTTCATCTTTTTTTCTCCCATCAAGGATAACGCTAAGAGGTCTACTCATCATTGCTGACTCCCAAACTCCGTGTCATTACCGGAGCGTTGTCATTTATAACGAGTTGCCTCCCCTCGCTCGACGGTGTCACACCCCATTGTGCGCCCAAATCCCAATCACCTTCCGCGCGGTAATGAACTGTGATCCCATCAGCACTGGCTTGGATCAGCCCTGACACCGCCGCGCACAGGGGAGGAAGGGACCGACGGTAAAAGATAAGTATATTGGTAATCAGATAGCAGCAGACGTATAGAAAACATAACCGGCAGATTAAGGAGGTAACCGAATGGATGAGGTTATTAAAGTTTGCCAGAGTGCAGCAATCTAGCTTTTCCACTGCAGTTTGAAGTATTCTCCTTAAAACCTTTAATTCAAGCTTAAGAAATGACACCTCGGGGGTTTTATTCCCCCTGACCTAAACACTTGGAGACACGGCAGCCAGTGATTTGATCACTTCTACGCTAAATACTTCGCGACTCGAAAAATGACTGTCGCTGCTCATTCACCAGATATTATAAACATATTCCTCCTAAGTGACGTATACATCCCAGAAATTATTTATTATTTTAAAAATTTATCCTGAGCAGAACTTTCTTTTCATTTTATGCTCATTAGCTGAATTTAGATGAAGGATTCATCGGGGTTGGTTTGTTAACTTTAAAACACGTGTAGGACAGATTATGAGTTAGTTCTGAAGACTGCATATTTTCTATATTTTCTTACAGTCCCAATGCTGCTACATGCAGCACATAGGACTAAGTGAATTAAATTTATAAAAGTTATTCCTTCCACCAGTAGAAACGATTACATTTGTGCTCCTGAGAAAGATGTACCTTGGGCTGCATTTGACAAAGGAAAAATAAAAAAAAAAAATAAAAAATAAGCAGCTTACGTGTTTCAAAAAGTTGGAATTTTGGCAATGTGTGAAATTTGTTTAGAAAACCCTTTTTGTTGCCAGGTGACAAGGCAAAACATATCACATATGCTTAACAACCGGCTTGTACATATTTTGTCTTTCCAAGGTTTCTAGGGCTGGTCAGGCACAATGATGCATTACAGCTGAAGGAGCTTCCAGCAGGGACAAATGTTTGTCTCTTTCCAGAAGAATTTTCCTAATCCTTAAGAAAAACAACTCAATATTTCTCATTGTTTAATGATTGAGTAAGGATTAATTCTGTTCAAAATTCAGCGTGTTACGAGTCATAACACATATATCGTCTTTGCCGAGGATGCATACTACTGGTTTGCGGGCACATCGTGGTTGTTAGCGTTTCGTGGGATAGTGCGGGCAGTAGTTCTGCTAATACGTACAAATTTCTTACAATAGTCTGACATCCTCTCCCTGTTCTACTGTCAGACAACGACCCACGCAGTGTAAAAACCCATGGATGACTAAGGACCAATGATAATAATGTCTTAAAACTTAGATCCTACTACTTACAAAAGCTAGTGTTGCCATAGTCCGAGCACCATAGGATCCCTGATGTTTCCGTTTCGTCAGCACTTCATTCCACTGCTGAACATCTTCATTTCAGAGGAGCTGAATGATAAATTAAGATCATAGAGCAAGTCAGAGACAGAGCAGGAAAAAGCCAACCACCCTGCACTCACGTTCCCCTGAAATCAGGCATCGTCACCAGAGACCCATCCTTCCCCTCTCAAAACGCAGCCCTTGCTGTGAACATTTACACGTATCCCATGGCCCGTAGTTGGAGTTAATGGGCTTCACACATGTGAAATTAATTGTGGGGATAATTCTGAAACGATTACCTTTTCTTGGAATCCCAGTCAACAACTATTCTAATAAATCACGGTGCTGCTCGCGTTATGGCGATCGTCAGTAATCAAACGCATCTGTATACTCAGCCTGTGTGCTCACTTGAAGTCAAAATATTAAAAGGCAAAGAAGAGTTAGGTGTCCGAGCTCCCATGTGCCTAACACACAATATGGACACAGAGGACCTGTCTACTCTCTCCCAAGTCCCCTGTTCTGTTCTAGCTGCAATTACAAACTGTTTGTGCCATTATGCAAACTTTAATCCCAATTCCAATCTCTTCTAGAAAAAGCGTCTCGTGTTCATGCCTACGTACTCCAAGTATTCCGAGTTTTTACTTTCCTCTCTCTTTTTTTAACGTTCCGATTTTTAGTGTCCCTCAAAGGAAAATTCCGCATGACTCCTGAGATTAAAATGTTTTTTCTCTAATTACAGTTGTCAGTAGAAAGCAATAAATCAGTTTTCAAACAGCATCACCAATGCACGTAGAACAACGAGCCGTCATTTCATCATTTCTGTGTGGCACGGAGGGGCTGCCCTCGTGGCTTCTGCACACCTAGATGAACATCAGTTTTTATTCAGGTTGGATTTGGTACCAGAAATTTTTCTTCTCTCCACACTAGTCTTTATAAAATCTGCCACCCCATTCTTCCAACCTTCTGCAGCTATTCCCACCTACCCTGGGGAGAAAAAAAAAGAACGCACGGAAAACTCAACCCTAAAAAACTGATCTTTTCTCTCTATTGGAGAGTGCAACTTCTTGAATGAGATATCCAGTAGGAACGCTTGTGCCTTCCAATTCCAGTTTGCTCTCCCTGCCAGCAAACCATGCACGCCAGCAAACCAGTTTCCTAGAATCCTCATCAAAAGACAGCAACAAAGGGCTATAATGATGGTCAAATCAAATTTATTTAAAAGGGAACAAAAGACCATACACAAAACCTTTCTGAATTACTGCCCAGATGCGCTATGCCCCTACCTGCAGCTGTTAATATTCACTGGCCCTCTAACTCCTTAAAAATTTAGATTTTTTTTTTATTTTTTTTTTTTTTTACTTCCTTTGCTTTTTCATTGTAGATTATACCCCGTTGCAGTACAAGGCATCCATTTACACAGTGTAAACTTACACGGTGAGATATGATCCCAGATGAGGTATTGCCTCAAACAGAAAATGAAAAATATTCCATGCATTTTAAACATGAATCAAAGATCATAAGTTACACGAATGCGTAATACATTTCTGCTATTCTCTGGCAGGAAAGAAAAACAAAACTGGCAGCTATAGCAATTGTATAATGGTAATTATTGAGAGAAATAATTATACAAAAACCTGTTCAAATTATATATGGGATGGAATGACTCAAAGTGAGAAGAATTTAAAGTGATAGCTAATACTTCAACAAACCTCACTGTATGACACCGGGCAGGAAAATCAGACAAATAAATGCATCTGCTGAAATCTTTCTGCCCTCTGAAGTTGGTAAAAAGTGGACAAAAAGCAACTATTCTCACTCGGTGGGATGTCGGGGCTTATCGGGGAGGCTCCCAGCCGCCCAGGGCACACGTGCTCCTGCACAGAGGGAAGAAGGAAGCCCTAACACGATTTTATCCTAAACAGACTGTAATCACTTATTTCTAGTCATTCAATACCAGTCCTCCCTCCGCTGCCGGTGGGGAGAAGCTGCAGGTGGGAAGAACCCCATTAGAGGTGAGAAAGGGAGCGAGATGTTGCAACAAAGCCAGGTAGCCCCACAGCACCAAGGCTCAGCCCGAATTGTCACCTGCATCGCTAAGATCTTTTCTGTCCGTACCCAAAGCTAAAACTTCCTGTTCAAGAGGTTTTCACTGGCGGTTCTGATGGCTGTGACTGCCCTCCTCCCGTCGCCCTGGTGCCTACGTCACTCTGGATGAAGCACGCAGTCAAGGAAAACCCACCACCTCGTCTCTTTTTTTTTTTTTTTTTTGCTGAATCTCCTCCTGGCTTTCCTGCATTACATTCCAGCTTCTTGTTTTTTATTCTGTTCCAGATCTTGCTGCTCAAGCACCTCTCCCTATTTTCAAAACTTCTGCTTCTGTCATGTCCCCTCCCTCCTTCCGCCCAGTTTGTAAACCTCTGTCCTCAACTGGACGCCTCGGCCAAAGCCCTTCTCAAGATAACAGGTTTTTCATTATGTGTACATGAAAAAATACAGGGAACCTTAATTTATCTCCATTAGCTACAAACATTTTCCCCGATTATTCCTTCTAACGTGTTACATTATCTTACATCCGTGTTGCTATTTCACTTTTGCAAAATAGCTTTGCTTATTGCATCTTATTTGAAATTGGTGTGACTCAGCTGAGGACGAGGATCGCAGGCGTTTATGTGTACCGTAAATACACATTTGATTGCTGCAAGTTGAAATAATAAATGCTATGAAATAAAAGTGTTATTGATTTCCTGGGACAACAATTTAGCAACGAGAAAAACAGACAGTAAAATATTACTTGGGTTTATCTTAGAAGTTTCTCTCTTTGCACAGACCACTCGTACAGGCAAAGCAGCACATGCACTGTCCTGCATTAATAATAACTTTCAAAGTTTGTATTCTAAGAGCTTTGGAAGAGTCAGCTACTACCAAACGTTCACCTTCCAACGCAACACCGGCCCACCAAATCTTTCCTTGTATGTGACACAGAGCTTCAAGAACGACTTTAGACAATTCGGGCTTTTCAGGAAATACCTAAAAGTATCACTTCTCAAAGACGTCGGTAGAAATCAGACTATTTTGCGTCGCTGAGTCTACCTGCATTACAAAAAACCCCAGATCTTACCCCCAGTCAAGGTCCTGCCACTGGATCCTCATCGCATCTGTACTGTTTCTCCCAAATAAAGGCAAAATAGCACGGCAACTTTTTTTCACATCATCTTAGAGTTGCACCATACAAATTGAAATCTCTGGCCTTCGGATAACTGACGCCACAATTAACTCAGTCTGTTGAGCAACCTGCATCAACTTACTTTCTAGTGAGTTTACTACTGAAAAAGCTTATGTCATGTTACTATTTTTTTCTTCACTTTGCAGTCATCACACATGAAATCTGTTGGCCGAGTGTTCCTCTTTCGTTCTTGAGGTACGCGAAATGGGAACAGTATGCTCAAGGGCTCAGGAAACATTGCAGAGAGGATTAGTCCATCAGCTCTGATCCGGCAGAGGCTCTCTTGTCAGATGTTACTACTTGCCTCTGACCTCCTCTTCATGGACCATTTCATTGTATGGTTTGAATTTTAGGTCTCGTATCGTGTTGCGAACACCATACAAAACTCACTCCCTAAAATTCTGCTTGCTGGTGAAAATGCGGTGAGAAAGGTGGCAAAAGCTACAGGGTACAAGTAAAAAAGTCAAAGACAGAAAAAGACTGTTCTGCTGACAAGCAAATTACAGACAGTGCAACTTACTCAACCTGCCGTATCCAAAAAGTTGCTTTTTCTGAAAAGAAAAAAAAAAAGTTGATATTATTTAACAAGTTTCACGTAGCCTTGTGGTTCTAAAGTCCAGCCCAGCTCAGAAAACAAGTAGTTTTGTTTTGTTTTTTTTTGTGCAGAGGGAAAAGTAGTGAGTGATTCATAGGATTTACAGTTAATACTACCGTTTCTTTCAGTGTTCAGATATCGTATTTATTTCTTCAATGCCCATAATCAGCTCGCTGCATTCTTTCTAATTAAATTAGCTTCCACTATACAGTCCTTCAGTGTTACAGTGTTCTAGGAAACAAATACAGTGCCATAAAACCAAAAGCCCACTACGGACTCAGACAGTTAGATAGTCGCCCAAAATTTAAATTGGGATGGTACTTGCAGGAAAGTAATAACGTATAGATATTTAATTTGGGGTATTATGTGTCTCCCAGTGTTGTTTCCTTCAGTGGTTTTACCCTCTGAACACCTCTATGAGACAGGGAGGTGCTATTATCCCTGATTTAGGGATACAGACCTGAAACACAGAGTACAGTTGATTTGCTCGTGGTGACACGTGGAGCCCGTGACAACCTTGGGATCTGGGAACAGATGTCCCACATCTTAGCATCCTACCCCCGGGCCCAGTTGTCCTTACGGCAAATGAGTCTCCCCTGGAAACACTGTACGGGAACCTTTTTAGTGGCGTTGGGAAAAATCAGGGAAGATATTTGTGTTCTTCTAGAATAAAATAAAAGTCAAACCCCTGCATGCAGTGTAGGGAAGATGTGGCAAATATTTTGGGTTTTTGCCTTACAGGAAACTGCTGAGGTTTCCAAGACAAGGCAACTATTTTTATTTTGCTTTTATTGAGAAAGGTGAGTTACATATTTGGGAAGAGGAAGCTCTTATTCCAAGAAGTCAAGTCATTAATTTCCATATCCCAAGCCAAGAACTCTCACACCGTGGGTTACAAGGTCACCGAAGAAGCTGTTAGCAATGTTGCTATTCCCATCGCCTTTGTTAGGGTTAGCACCTTCTGCAAAGCACAATCAACTTTTAAGGCACAATATAAAACTTTAATAGCGCTCGTAATTAGTGCCAACAGTGGTAGTTTCTGTGATGTCTACGAGGGCCTTAGTTAGGGACCATAAATTCCATTTCACTTGGGTCAACCATCTATCAGGTGATAACTACTGTTGCCTGCTCCCCACCTGGACTAGCTGCAGCGTGAAGCTGCAATCGCCTCTGAACGCTGCTTATTCTTAGAGCATGTCACAATAGACGCGTTTGTCGGGATATCTGGCAGCAGCCTTGGCCTTACAATCAGGACACGAACGCTGTTGCGCGTATTTTATTATCACATCGTGAAACGCGTATTGAGTTACGTTGCCTCGCTGAACCACGCAAAAAGAACGACGCTGGCATAGCAGTGACTGGGATTTACAACTCACGCTTCCGAGCACCTTTACTGCACAGAAAAACTGTTTATTAGCACAACTTTTCCCTGTGTATGTTGTGTTTACTTGTTTCCCAGCAGGGTCTGCTGATGTTAATGGACTCACAGCAGTACATTCTACTTCTGTTATTACAGGTCTAATTCAGTCATTAACATTTCATTAATGGACTGGCCTCCTAGCTGTTTGCATGGCTGTCTAGATATTGATGAGCTTTCTAGTATAGAAAACTGGTATTTAAGGCAGACTCTTAAAGGTTTATTAAAATGCTAGTGAATCCTCATAGCATTCTGTCATTTATTTTAGAAGATAAAAGCCAAACCCTTGAGCAAATTTGCCTTGCAAAAGTTGTCAGCACCTGAACAGAAAACAAATTCCACGCAAAAATCCTAAGGAGAGGGGGGGAGGAAAAAAAAAAAAAAAAAAAAGATTCCACAGTTACATCACCTGGATAGAAGAGTCTTCAGTTCCTGCCTTAAAACCCTGCGGCTCAGCACTGCCAAGTCCGCTGTGCTCTACCTTGGAAGGAATTGCACTTCGGTGGGACACAAATTGATTCCTTTTTCCACCTCACAAGGGTGTTCTGCAGCTTCACTAGCTCACATTTTCAGACTCTGAACTGGAGTTTGTAATCCTTCCCACAACCTACTCCATCGGGAGCAGCCTTACTGGCACCAGTGGCATTTGCCAAACTGCTCAGAATAGCGAGGCAGTAGTTCTGGGGACCTCTGGCAGTACCGCAAAAGAGGAAGACGTATCACAATTTGTAGACTTCAGTAATTTTTCTAGCTCTATCAACAGAGTAGTGGAATCTAGTTATAAAACAATCTAGGTAATATCTGTACCCCAGTGGAAGGTAAGTGTCCTTATGAAATTGCTCGATGGAGTTATGAGGTGCTTCCTTTTACCGCATCTCTGCTTTTTCCCCATTAAAAGGAACGTGTCTTTTCAGGCACCACAGAGAATTGCAATATACTGCATCGTATCGTATGAGCGTCTAATGCAAGTGCTTTTGTGAAAAGTACTAATTTGATATCATAATTATGCTTGTAATATAAAATTATTAAGCACTGTCGTTTTGCACAGCAAATGGAACTTATATTGATGTAATAAAATGTATTTCAATTCCATTATAATAACTTTATCATATTCTTTAATGGTACCCATGGTTAACAAAAATAAGATAGAGCCAGGAAAAACACAATTGGTGGGTACCCTATACTACAATATTAGGTGACAATAGATATAATTTGTAAACACCTGCAACTTACGTTTGTTTTTGTTAGAGAATGAGATGTTAAAAAGTAGAGGTAGAATTAGAGGCCAGTAAACAAAATCCCTAGTGTAAGTTCCCTTAATAAATTCAGCATTATACATGCCTTTGACTTCTGCTTTATAAATGGGGCTATAAATATTATTGATCCTAAATTCTTTTTTTTTTTTTTTTAAGGATCTTACTAGCTCAGTCAGTCAGAACTATGCCAGGATGACATGAAAATAGATCTCTTATTACGAAACCTGAAGCTTATTATCTTGATAAATGTAGCTATGTTTGAGAAATCAGAGGGTGGGGGGTGCAAAGAGAAAGGAGGGACACTGGGTTTTAACACAAATACGTTCAAGTGTTTTTCTCCTCTGTAGAACAGTCAGAGCCCAGAATGTACGAACTACTTATTTAACAGAGGAAAAAAAGGAAAAAGAAGAAGAAGAAGAAAAAAAAAAAAAGAATTACGAGAAAGGATGCCAAATCCTCATCTAAACATTTTCATCTAGGTTTCTTTTGTCTGTCAGGGTAAATAAAATGAAGAAACAAACCACAACTAGAGGGAGGGAAAAAAAAAGGCAGTCAGCTAAAATGTCATGACTTGCTTCTCTGCAGGTGTCAACTTGACTTCACTGAAATGGCATACGACTTTGATTTTCTCATCAGGAAAAAATGTTTATTCCCTCCACCAGACCTAACAGATAAGAACGTACTGTGTGTAACCTCGCATATTTTGATACCATGGATTTCTGCGTATAACTATTCTTGAGACACATGCTAAAAATATTTTGTGTGCTTTGCCTTGAGTTGTTGTAATGAATTATTAAATTGAGCTGTTACTTTCTCATTAAACTGGCAGTCTTAATAATTTAAACACTGGTCTTTAAGGGACTTACTGTATATTGATGATCTTCACAGGAAGAAAGAGAACCTCCCAATTATTTTATATCTGTATTGATTTTGTTTTTCTTTTTAATGTATTGCATGACATATCACGCATCACTATATGCCCATATTATTTTAGCATGCCCAACAAGATTTCTATACATTTGACAGGTCGTTGAGAATTTAGCTGGCTTTTCTTCTTTTAGCCAGTATTTCCAGTTATGGGAAACTCATACTTTCTGAATGTTCAAGTGTACCTCATGGGTAAAGGTTCAATTTTCTCTAGGAAACAAGGTAGGAAATAACCTTCAAAGTTGTTATATGAGTGTGTGGCAATTTATAGTGGACCACTGGTCCATTTGGATGGCAACCTCCTTGCATCTGAGCAATATTTGATGCTCCAAAGGAAAACCAAAAGCTGAGATGTGTGAAAGAGTTCAAAAGTTACAGCCTTTCTTCTCGACTAATTTGAACAAAAAAATATACCTGCTTTGTGGTGACAACGGCTGAAAGTGAAGTTTTTGGAAAGTCTGTTGGCAAATCATTGAGCTTTGCTAATCACTTAAACGTTAACATTAATTAAGTTGTGGTGGGTCTTATATAGGAGCGATTGAGGACGATTCCACTGCCTTCGAGGCACACGCCTCAAGGACTCATGTTGGTATAATGGTCAGCAGCATTGGGAGCAATTGCTCTACCATCTCATTACTGCTTTGACTGCATCTCCTACACACCCCTGAAGACCACAAAGTTGTTACAGAATTTTTCATGAAAGAGATTTATATTCAGCTACTATTACAACTTTTTTGGAAGGGGATGATTCTGGGTTTTTCCCCCTCAAGAGCTGGACGATCTTGTGAAACCACCTAGTAAGCTTCAATCTTTGAAAGCAATTTTGCCTAATTTTCTCTCAACAGACTATATGGATTTCATGATCTTGAATTAACGTTAATTTCACGATCACAAGCCCCACGAGTTTGCACCCATCCCCACAGAGCGTATCCTACAGTACTGCTAAAGGGATCTGGCCCAAATTTTGACGTCAACTTTTGCATTATCTGTGGAAAGTCACTTACATTGCATTTCTGCTCAACTATGAAATGGGAATGAGGGAAGTTTTCATCTATGTAAACAACAGTACGTCTTTAGGTGGAATATATTAAACTGAAAAGCGCAAAAGTGATTTTAAAAATTCAAGTCCTTTTAATATCAGCAAGAGCTTTAAAGTTAGAATATAACACACGAACTTAAGTAATTATTCATACAAATTTGAAATAGAGCAAATCTAGCAGTGACAAAGCCATAAGGTAATACCCACCATCTCCTACCCAGGAAACTCAGCCACCAAAATGACAGCATTCAGCACAGCGCTTAATTTTTTAGCATATTTTGGTATGAAAGCCAGTACGACTCACACAACGTCATTCAAATAGTTCCAAGTGACCGTCAGAAAGCATTGCTTTAGGCTTTCCCCTCTTTTGGCTTCATCTCTAGAGGAAATACAAACTTGCTTGAAAACTAACATTTTTCTAACCAATTAAGGGTTCAGTCTATTCCTCACCCATGAAATGGTGACCACCAGCAAGTAGCTTAAAAAACTACTAGAAGCGTAAGTAGGTGATCAGATTTCAGGGATTTTTAGGTCAGTCAGTCGAACAAAATTGAAAAAACCCCACAATTTTACCATTAAAAGTTCTGAGAACAGTTCAACTGATAAGGTTTTTCTTTGGCTGAATTGAAACTTTCAGAAACAAACGAATAGACTTGTTAAGAAAAAACTTTCCCACCAAACAAAACAGTCGTTGAATTGCAGAATAAGAAAAGAGTCTAAATTACTGAATTTATTTAAATACATAAGAATAATATATTGAGTCTAATGACAAAACATAAATCAATGATCTCCGAAATCTAATCCCAGGACAGACAACATTTGCATTGGTGGGTTTACAGAGTCCCGTAATCTCTGTGGACCTCACTCAATTACGCCACAAAAAAAAGCAAGAACTTTTTCAAAATACCTGCCCAAAAGCCAGAACTCTCACAGTCTTCCTGTAGTAGAACAAGAGATGACAAAAAATCAGAAATTTGGGGAGTAAATTAATGTTTACGATCCATGGTCATGTAACACCGATGCTCATTTTACACAGCACAGCCGTAGCAAGATTACAAAATATTAACTTCAAACATCACATAAAGTATGAATAATCTCCATTGCTACAAATTTTTAAAATGCATCATATTTCTTTCCCACATATGTCCTTGTAGCCTCATAAAACAAACTGTTTCATTATATGATTATGGGTTTGTGTATATATATCACAAAATGTTAGCTACTGCAAAAAATAAGAAAATAGATTTTGACATTGGAGAATTATTTTTCTAGTCTACTGTGCCTTTGGATCTAAAGGCAGAGCTACTCGGCTGTTTAATCTGGCCTGAGTCCAGGACTGCATACAATGGTGAGAGATGCCAAGAACAGCGATGCCACATGAAACAGAAGTTTATCTTCCACAAACTCAAAATGATCACTGGGCAATTTGTATTTCAACTGATATAAAGAACAATCTCTCTTAGATTCCTTGTCTGGTCAGGAGTCATTTTCATTCGGACAACTGAATTTTGTTCTTATTAATAAGATGTATGATTTCCTGTGATCACTGCACAGCTTTTGACAACCCTTCCATACCACGTCCACTGAAATGCACGGCCCTACCTTCCCGAAGCACGTCTTTCCATCCTTAACTACACCAGAGGGTCACAGATCGCAGTGACGAGGCTTGAAATATTTTTTCCTTCCTCATGCTGACAACCTCTTAAGTGTTGAAATCTAAATATATATGAGAAAGAAACACTCTTTGTCCAGTTTGCACCTTATCGCTAGTTGAAACCATCAAGGTAGGAAACCCTGAGTGCCTTCTGTCCTCCATTGTGAAGTAGCCATATACCGCCACCCTTTCGGCCACAATTCAGACTGCTATCGTTACTCGCTTTATTAGCTTTCAAAAGCGTTAGGTGATTTGAGATGTACTGTATGTAGAAAATGGTAGAAGAGCAGTTACAACATCAAAATTGTGTGGAATATCACATGATTCTATTTTCAGTTAGAATATGGAAAAAAAAACCTTCTTCATTCTCGTTCTTAGATAAAATTCCTCCCTACTTCTGCGAATGCCCAACGTCACAGCTCCGTTGCCTAGTTGAGAGGAGACAATAAAGGCTTTCAGAGAGCACCACGCGTGTCTCAGTAGTTGTGCAAATCAGTTTTCCATTACTAAACTTCATACCATTAGCCGGTATTTCTCCTTTGGAGTACACAAACCAGGTGAGTGTTTAATCGCATCCCTGATCACTCATCACTGCCTTCTGATGATTCCTGCCTCACAGTACCAGCCCAAGCATCCCAGATAACCTGCTTAAACAATTATTTCAAGGTTGTTGGCCCCACGTGAGTCCAAACATATTCAAACTTGTTTTCTCTTTGTAGCTAAGGATCCCTACTGACAGATTGCTAAACTGCCTTATTTAATTGTCAATAACTGTTTCGTAAATAGAGTAAAATTTCTTCTTTATATTTCCGTTTGAAAACTCTCTCTCCTACTTGTTCAACTTTCTCTACATGGAGACCTCAGTAGTTATTAGAGGTCAGATAATTACACTCTGCAAGGAATTTTCCGTATTTTCCAAGTTCTACAGCCTTACTGGATATCAAAATTATTCATTGGAACCAGGCAAGATCCTGCATTTGCAATCAATTACCATAGGGGAATAAATTCCACTCACTGAAGATGTTATTGTTTTATTTTTGATGTTCAATAGTAGGTTCTTTGAAGAGTCATAGGACAGAAGAGTCCATAGTTTGAGAAGTAACGCTTCCCCAAATCAAGCGTTTGTGTTCTTGAAACATAACACTGGGATATGTTTGAGCTTGAAACAGGTACATCAGATAATCTGTTCCGTGGTCATATGAACATTCAGAGTACTAAAGATAGGATACACGATTGCTGTGGGAGGTGGCAATTAAAATTAAAGTTTTCCCTATGATGTATGAAAAGTACCCTATCAATAATTTTACACTGACTCCTCAAGAAAAGTAAGAAGTCCAGCAAAGGAAGGGTTTTCATTATATCGTAGAACTTGATCAACATTCAGATAAGAGAGGAAGAAAGAGAACAAAATCTTGGATATGGTATTTATGCTCATTACCATCATCTGGTATCCTGCAAAAAAACCAACCCCCAGCAAATGGAAGCAAACAACCATAAACCATTTAAGAATAATAGAAAGAATTCGTATCTCACCTGCAGCACCTATCCACTTTTTCCCCCTGAAAATGTTTCCGTTTCAGTGGAATTTTAAATTTGGTAGAAATATTTAAATAATAATAATATTTTGTTTGTAGTAGGAATTATAACCTTCTCCTGACATGGAGATACTGAAGCACCTCCTGATACATTAGGAACACCCTGCAAGGAGATACTCCAGCTTTTATTCTCTGACATACCCTTGATGAAAATGGGCTTTAAAAGCCTGGCTCCAGGCACTCCCATTTCCTGCCACTGGAGAGTTTAAACTGATGACAAGATGGGGCACACCTGTCACATCAGATGAACGTGGGCTACTCAGCACCTGTGTCTCCTTGCCCAACGAAAGATGATTCTTGCATGACAGAGAACTATGAGTTTAAACAAAAATAACATGTAAGGAGGTTATTTTACAAGCAGTATATGTGTAGATAGGGTCTAACAAATTGGTTTCTGCAACAAGGCCCACGTATAAAATAGCAGGTACTTCGTGATGCTGCAGGTGGTGTGGGTTCTCAAGTTCCACGTTATAACTGCTGGTCGGATCTTCCAGCTCTCGCACTCGATGCAGTCATTTTCAGCTGTGCAAAGTGGACACAAACCTAAGTGTCCTGGCGTGGTATCGTTCTGCAAATGCTTTGGATGGGTGTGAAACATGGGAAAGGCGTAAGGCTGTAGAAAAGCAGACTCATTAGAAAAACGCAGAGCAGCATAGCAGAATTGGCCATTTCTATTGCCATAAAAATACTTGCAATAAGGAAGAAATCCAATCAGAGGAAGACTAAAGAGGGGTATTATCGTTTAGTGGATAATTGTATTCAACCTTCTTGAGACGATAAAATAAAGATACAACTAAAATGGAAGGGAACTACTGGTTGGTTTGGTGTCTGTTGAAGCTATTACAACATTAAATGTTTTTCCTAGTGAAACGGCAGAAACCTTGACACTTGGAGGGGCATATTAAATGAGATTCAAGAAGACAGTGGGAATATAAAATAAGCCTCAGAAGATATCTGACCAGACAACCTTCCCGTCTGCGCCACCATGTCTATCACACCACCATTTCAACATTCCAATAGTGCTGTTTTCTGCCGCTGGTCCCCGTGGCCATGCCTGCATTGGGCACCACAGACCCCATTCCTCTCTGGAAGGACGTGGGAACCGCTCAGCCAAGTGCTATAAAGGGAACGTCACCACCTCTTGATGTGTGAGCGCCAGAGTTTATGTGAGGAGCAGACACCAGCAAGCGAACACAGCTGTTCCAGGCATTCCACGCCTTTTCATCCCTGAACACTTCGAGGCCTCCAGAAAGACACCCTGGGAGGTTGCAGAGCACCGCGCAGGTGGAAAGGGACCTCTTTTAGCATTTTATAATGATTTTCAGCCTCAGGGCTGCCTATTACAACGGGGTTTCACTTGGTAGCACATTACCTCTTTCCCTTTGTAGAGAACCGCCTTGCAGGTTCACCTCCCCTGCCTTCAAGGTTCAAGGCAAATGCACAAGACATTCCCAAAGCCATGGGAACTGCACTCAGTTTTGCTAAGCTTTTCAGTACCGTTTTAATGAAAACTCACTATGGTTTTAATAGAAAGAAAATACCTTAAACAGGCCCTTAACAAGAAATAAAAAAGGGGCAAAAAACCCCCCATTATATGTGAAGTTTGACCAGTATTAGCGAAACAAAAGACCACAGCATCCAAATTTAAATCCCAGAAAACTCTGTCGCCGTGAGATTACGAGGAAGACTTAAAATTCAGGTCTCCTGTCTGGAAAAAGTATTACAGGAATATATTCTGAACTTTGCACAGTTAATTTTTGTTAGAAATTAGATATATCATAAGATTTATTGAGATGCTTCATGTTTAATAAAATACTCATAACAGCCCGTGATATTTCACAGGATAAATAACAGGATTGTTAACTGTATTTGTATAGCAGGTCTAAGAATAATAAATGGCTCATTCAATAACAAACTGACAACGAGTTATTTCAGGTTATAAAAATGTGTGAGATAAGAGTCAAAATGACAAAACTCAAAGGATCAGAAATTCTAGGGCAGACAACGTCTGAGTCCAAACCCAGGTTACCCCAATCCAAGCATCATTTAAACTCAAACCACTTGAAATAAGCAGATGGAAATTTCCACATAAAGTATTTTCCAAGCCAAATCCACAACAGGACAGTGGAAGCAACTGTTCTTTTATTTCCTACACGGCCAAAGACATCTCAGTCTTCTCATGTTATTCAAATCTAATAAAAGATTAATATCCTTTTAGAATAAAATAATATAAAAGTATCTGAAAGATAAACACAGAACAATTATTCATCCTGGCTTTGTCCCTCAAAGAGCACATGAACAGAGAAAGTTCAATACTTTTTAAAAAGTACGTTCTTTTGAAAATACTAACAAGTGAAGAGTCTCTGAGTATATTTGACTTCTAAGCAAGTTGCTTTCTTTTTTGGAAATGCTGAGAAGGCAGACACTCGTAGTGAGGTCAATGAGACTTACTGATTGCACAGTGTTACGGAAAATTAGGCTACTTATTTGGGAACTAAATTTGGATTTTAAGAAGTCACACTTTTGAGCATTTTGGAGCTGGCCTACATTTTTTAAAGAAAAGTTTGAGACTCGGAGCAACAACTTTTCAGAAGAACAAAATATTTATTATGTCCCTTGTAGCAATTAAAGGCAATTCACATAATCTGAAAAAGATGATCTGGGCAAGGAGGAGGGGACTGGCTACACTTCCATTTTTCCTGTAACAAAACGCCATTTTGCAATCCACTCGACACCCTTAGGGTGCCTGCAATTCTTGTCGGCTTTGACTCCGAGGTGTCTAGAGGACACGGAGTGGGCCCCCAAGATGGTATTTGCCACCAGGATTTGCCTCTCACCTGTATGTCAGGATAAAAAAACGATGGAGACGAGGCAGCTTAAAGAAAGGGATGTAAATAAACACTTTCTGTGTTCTACTGTAATTATTAAAATTCAGAGAACGCTCCCTCCAAAAGTCATTCCCATGTATTTTATCAGAGACAGTTTATTTCTAAAGTTTGCCTGTCCAAGTCTCAGCAGGAAGCTGAGCTGTTGATATTGTTTAGGACTTTGATGTTCCCCAGCAATAACGTAAACCGACTAAATAACGACAACTTTCCCCCCCAAAAAAATTTTTAAAACCCCACATAGCTAGCCATTTTAAACTAAAACAACTGCTATTGCTATCAATTTAAGTAATCACTTTCCCAGCTGACAGATGCAAAGCTCTCCGTTCAGATAATGACTTTTCCAGCTGATGAGAGTCAGGGAACAGGAAGTGTATGTGGGGATAAGTGTTTGGGAATTAGAGGACAGCCAAAGTTTGCGGCTACCTGTATTGTCTGAATGAGGTCAGTTTACCTCTATCGGCACATTTTTACCTGAAATCAGCATAAATAAACATTTAAAATGTGTTTAGTGCAGCAGTATACTTTTGCACAGTGCTAGGCAACCTTAAAAGTTGTTTTTTTTTTTAATTTTCTGTTTGAGAGCAAAATCATTACATCAGCCAGTAGCTGCCGTTTTCAACAGTGCTTTTACAGGGCAAGGAGAAGTGGTACATGCTGTATTGTTTCTGTCTGCACTTAAGCCAAACCTGTTCCCTGGTTCTCAGCAGTGTTGGAAATGCAGTGCCTCCTGGCTATGAAAAAAACCCATCTTTTTCGAAACATGGCCCAAATAGACAACTGGCAAAATACGTGCTATATTCATACGATTCACTCTCCTATGAAGTATTAAGGAGGTTACTACCAAACAGCAGAAGGAGGATCTCAAGACCTATCCAATACTTGGGGCATTTTTGTGCAGCCTGGTTCCCCGCTGTCTTTGGATGTGGCTCAAAGGATGGAAATAATAAGCCAGTTCCTAAATTATCCCTCCGCACAGCTCTTAGAGAGCATGTAGACTTATCGTCTCAAAATGGATGATGTTCCTCATCTGGACATGCCGAAGACGACGTGTCATGCTTCCTTGTCCATACCAGAAAGCGGTGTATTTAGTGCTGTGGAGAGCAGGGAAGAGGAGGCCGCACGTTAGCTCTCCCTGGAGCTGTCAGGAGCGTGAAGCTGAAAATCTGACGGCAATTTCCTTGACCCAGCCTTTTCCCGTAGACCAACCTGTCAGACGGCAACTACGAAGTTGCCCTAAAAGAACAGGACCTCCATTACGCGTTAAAGTAACTCTGCTGGGCTGATCATCATAAAAAGTTATAACCCAACATCATACTTCAGCATTTACCAGGGAAGGAAAGGCTGAGGAACTCTGGCTACAAGTCTGTAAAAGTATCAACATAAGCCAGCACACGTGACTGTCACGCCGATATGAAATGAAATATTTCTATTCGTGATGACAGACTGAATGTTTTTATTAGGTTTGAACACACCAGAAACAAAATATTCCGTTGGGTTTTTTTTTTTTATATTGCACTCCCTATTCTGCAATATTAATATTGTAAAATTAAAGAAAAATCAATTTTGTGAAAAACGAAGAAATAAAAAAGGAAAATTCTCGGGCAGCTGTATCAGTAAGTCTTCACGTCAATAACACCCCACAACTACAATTAACAATTTTCAGTTTAACTCTTGCTATAGCCTTATTCTATTTCTTATCTACCTATAAATTTGCTTTTTCAAGTTCAACTTCCCACAGCCATAACAAGAAATCAGATGTAAGGCTTGAACTCAATGTCTCTGTTTTTCCTCTTCTGCTTAGAAGACACTGGAAGTAAAAGCCAGCATACGCGAGAAAAGGAACACACTAGAGAATACGGAATGAAAATGAGCTAAGTAAAGTCACGATAAGAACGGGAGAGAAAGATTGTGAAATCTGATCTCTTAGAAAAGCAGGAATTTATGTGAAGAAAAGAAACAGCATAGAAGAGGAGGAGCGTGCATGTGTTCATGCTGCACGCTCATGATTGGTGCGGCTCTGTCACATCCGCACACACAAAAACTCCACAACGTTTTCTTGTGCTTTTCTTTCTCTTCCATCCGTGTAGCTTTAGCATAACTTCATTATAACAATACGACTTTTTTATTAATCCCCCTGCAAGGAGAAGTGGTTGTGGCAAGATATGGAGGTTCACGGAACGTAGAAGAGCAATATCAGACTCCCACAGAATCTCTCAAACGCTGAAAGTCTATTCTCTCATCAAACTACATTTCTTATTGAAGCATGGGGGAGGTCTCACAGCACACGCTGGTGATCGAAAATGCAATCCAAAGCTCCACATATTGTTTTATTTACTTTTAAGAAAATTAAACTTCATTGAAACCTGCTTTGGCCTCACACCCACGGCATCGCACACCAGAAACTATTACTTTCCTTTGAAACGTGCCTAGTAAACTTTAAAAGGCTATCCCTCCAAATGCAGAGTACATACAAATACTTAAGGGGTTAATAAACTCTTACAGTGTACCAAAATCACAAGTTTTATACCTCGACTCTGTACAGTCCGAGCTCCTAAGAGAGGAGTAATTGCATTGTAGTAACGTTAAAGTTTGATTTAGGTTTCTCCTTTGGCAGAATGAAGTGTGTCTTACTTCTCAGGTGTGAGACTTGGCCGCTCTGCCTTTTGCAATATATTATCCCAACACTGTCAGAAAATGCTCAGCAGCGCCAATTCTTACTAAACTGGGTGTGTTATAAATCCAGTGTAAGCGGGGGATTTCTTATGCCAACAATGCTGCTCAACCTTTACCTTATTACCACACTTTTTGGGCTGCTACGAGATAAAAACCTTTTTAAGCTTTTTTACTGCTTGTGTGTGAAATCTCAGATAATGCAGCCAAACGCAGGGAAAGTTCAGGGCTGTTTTACGACTCCCTTTTATCAACGATTTTGATCTACAAAGCCCAAACGCACGAATTCATGGCTGTCGGATGAGGTCAGTGGAACCACACCCATTCCCTCGACAGACCTTCCTTTTCCTCGAGTAGACAACTTCATGTGGGCTACAGAAATATGCCCTTGTCAGGCGAGAAACACTTGCCCTCAAGATTGGACGCGATGCCAAGTAAATCGGGAGTTTTCTGCGCGGCGGACTTCAGCGCCGTGTGTGCTTAAGACGCATTATCTGTGAGTTTTGGAGGTCAAGTCCCCCCGTAATGAGATTCAGCTGAGCAGGAACTAGCCTAGAAACACCAGCAGGAACGCCGAGGGCTAATGACAAGACAGGTTTGGCACAGAGGGATGCATGAAACGAAATAACCGCAGTGAAGATTTCCAGAGAAAAGTCTTAATCGGCTTGTAAGAGGGAAAGTGTGCGACACGAGGAACGCGGAGGAATGGCAAACACATGTCAAGCAGCACACTTTATTTACCTTTCATTAGCATGTCTTCCTAGGAGAAGGTTAAATACTCCAGGAGAGGGATGGGATTTTTCTTATGTTAACTAATCCAGACGAAAGTGAACAGAGATTTGCTTTCTTCAGCATTCATTGATATTAATTGCTTTATTGAACTAGCTGTGGGAACATGGATTTCCCAATGCCAGCATAAAGGATCATTATTTATAAGCTAACTGATCCCACAAATTCTACACTTAGCTCAACATTTCCGTTGGAAACGCTGAAAGAATCTTTTAAAAAATCATTATATTTCATACTTTACACTAAGGCACACCAGCTAAATGATACAGGTTTTCCAGAAAAAGAAAAACAAGTTTTTAAGTCTCACATAACAGACTCCAAATCAGCTCTGAAATGCTGCATATTATTACATTTTTCCTCCCTTGATTTTTCATTCTTTCCCTTTTCCCCTGACTTACAGGTGTCCTTAGTTACAGCCGTCAGTAAAAACAAAACACATATGCAGACTATAAATCTGTATTTGTGTACTAATTCATAAGAGTAAAATATCTGTAGTTGCTCCTTCCAATTTCCTTTCCCTGTTCGATTCATAATTGCACTGCGGTATGTTGGGCTTAGGCTTTCAGGAACTCGATTCCGTCCCAGAAGGTTGCTTAGCAGGAGAGACCTGCAAGTGTGGGTTCTGGCTTCAAGTGAATATATTTAGCAGGAGAGACTCCCAAGCACAATAAAAGCGACTAAATAAACACTGCACCCTTTAATCAAAGCGCTAAGTTGTCACTGTAACCCTTTGGAGATAGATATGGATGACTCAGTCCATCAGAGCTCACGCGAAAATACACCACAACAGTCAGTGACATCAAATTATATTTCTTAGTACCAGGGAGTCAATAAATTTCAAGGAGAGATCAAGAATGAATGTTAAGTTCTTTTGTTCTAATATATCCCACCAATGCTTATGGCGTTGCTGCAGTTGAGCTCAACTTTTCTGTTCAAAGATCAATTCAGGGGCTTTATGTGCTGTTTTAAATCATAGCTGAGCTAAACTTGGTATGTAAATTGCAAAGTGATAAATGTTTGTTTTTCTCATATTCCTTCCTCTTTATATCACAGTCAGAATCCTTCGCCCCCCAAAATAATCACTTTTTGGCATAGTTTAGATGCTGAATATATAAGCTACAAAGGAAGAACTAGGATTTACTTTACAGTTGTAATCATTCAGTCCACACAGAGGGAAAAAAACCCCACTTTTAGTAGCCTGAAAATAAGCACAGGATCCTCGGAGAAGATACAGTTGATTAGAAAGATCACACTATTGCACAGATTTAGGTTAAAGCAGGTCCTCAGGTGGGAAAATGATTTGGCTGGGGCTAGCAAAACTCCAGGGTACTGAGCCTACCTACTTTTGGGGACCCTTGGACAAGCGAGACACTGCTGGGTTTGTCTTATTAAACGCAAAAAGTATTATTGAAAGATAGATATTTGACATAGATATTATTTCAGACTTGTGCAGCTAAAGCGCCTTGTGGCTGTGTTGGTAGTCAAAGCCTGGTCATGATAAACCTTGGGCTAAAGGGATGCCACTGACTGCTGCTCCAAAGCACGTTGGCGGAAGAACGTGAAAGGCACGTGAAGACAAAGATGTCCATTCTTAAAATATCCGTTAAGTTTCTAGTTAAGTAATCAGTTGTAACAATGGACTTTCTAAACTTTTCAGTACTAGGAAGACCAAACAAGCGCCTCCAGAAGACAGGGTTTACCAACACGTGACAACCTGGCCTTGAGGAATGTGAGAGCCACCTCTCCTTGTGAGATAGCAAAGCAAAAAAAGAGCTTGGAGGGCTTTAACAGGGAAGAGCATCCCGTAACTGCAGAGGCAAATACACAGAAACTACCGGAAAGCATAAACCAGAGAGCAGATACGTTACCCATAAGCCCAAGTTCAGAAAGCCAACCAATCATCTCTGATCATTACTGGGGAGAGGAGCTGTAAAGGGAAATGGAAATATTATATTAAAAGGTGATAAGTGATAAATAAAGTCGTAAAAAAATATAACAACAGGCAACAGTTTGCTTACCCAACCGGCAAGAAGACAAGATAACGTACGGTTCTAAAGTTTCATGTAAAGTAGATCTCTCATCCTTCTCTTATTTTAATATAATACAACAATAGTTCTTCTTAGAAATCCAAAATATGAAACAACATTTCAAGTTGTTTTTTTTTTTTATCAGGACATTAACTGGTAGACCACTACCATAAAGGAGAGGAAGCATTTAGGATCCTCTTTGGTGTTATTTCCAAGAAAGCATTTTTTAGTTCTCTCCTGTGTTCTCATAGCTGTGGCTCATTGCAGAGGATTTCAAGGTTTCAGAATCTGTTAAATTGCAGATTTAATGATTATATGTTGCCAATACATGGCTAAGCTTAGTATTAGTTTCGTATATACGTATGGACGTGTGCACATAGACACTGTAAACTTGGAGAACAACCCACGGCTTGCTTAGGTGGAACTGGTCACACTTCGCGTTCAATTGAAGTGTTCAAAGGAAGCCCGGAAAAAAAAATCTTTACATCTCTTATTTGAATCGGGCTGGCATGGAAAATCACGTTCATATTGTACTCATTTGTGGTCTGCTTCTCAGGAATTTTAACAGATGACAATTCAAAGATAAATTTGCTTTAAAAATAAATGATGAAAAATAACTGGCTTCTCAGCTCTTATTTCATAATCTCGAAAGTATGTTCAGATTTATATAATTAAAGTAGAAAATAGAAGTCTAAAAATGAAATCTGGTTTCGCATTAGAGCAGCCGGCATTAATAGGATTCTTCTTTCTCTCCCTTTGTTTTTTGCTGTAGTGCCACGCTCCTTACTCAGCTCGGAAGGGTCCCCAAGAGCAGGGAAAACACGAGGCTCTGACCCACTTGGGCCGTGGTTGATGCCATGGCACAGGAGCTCCAAGCTTGCAGCACCTCCATCACCCAGACCAGAAACCGAGAGAAATAACACAGGCTTTCAAAACAGCTGCCAGGAAAGAAAACACGGGACACCAAAGAGGCCTCCCCGCCCTGATTCAGGGAGGTCTTCTCCTGTACATATCTGTTAATCAGGTGAGGTGAGAAGATATTCAGTGGGAAGCCCATGAAACATAAACGTGTTCACAACTGGAAAGGTATTTTACTGAGCGAAAGCCTACAGTTGGGACACTTCGGACAATTTCTTCCGTCTATGTGTGACCTCTAACTGTGGCTTTCAGCACTCATTCCCTTCCTTTAATTTAGATGAAAAAATAAGACTTATTTTCTTTCCTTCACACAGCAGTAGTTTGGAAGCTGAGGGTGTCATACTGTAACTCAAAAATAGTCCAAACACCCAAAACAACTCAAATTTGGTCCTGGTGAGTGAGGTGTAGGGCATAAGGTCTGACCGCAGCTCTTAAAATCAGCCCTATCTCTGGAGGACAGCAAATTGCCTTGCTGGCCATGGAGCTGAACAGTAATTCTCACAAACATATGAAGGCTCCACTAATTTTCTCTAACCCGGGGGTGGCCAAACCTATTTCAGTAGTGTCAATATTCTTCCTAATCCAAATACAAACTTGTTTGATAGTCTGCTTAGTGCAGACCATGCCTCAATTTCAAATATGCCTTGTACATCTCCTCCTAAAGACCCTTCGCAAAAGCCAACAATACTGTAGGTAGGTTCCCTCTGTTTTTTCTATCCATCGCTGCTACCACCAGGGTTCGGGTACATCCCAAGAAATTAAAAAGACAGCCCACAAATGAGAAAGTGGAATAGCAAATACAACAAGAGAAGGGAACAAACCAACCCTGGTTTAATTTGCAGAACCAAAAATCTGTGGCTGCATAAGGTCGCGTAGCTTGTTGCTCCTCGGAGTGGCGTCAATACGAAGAAGCTCACACCTGAAAGCAAAAGAAAGCACAGCTGGCAGCACGCTCATAACAGTTCGAACAGGGGCTCACTGAAAGAAGCAACGCAAAAATACAGACTCAAATTTCACGCCAGAATTGTTCATTTGGCCTCTACTCTTTTGCCAGCTCTGAGATGTTCCAGTGAAAACGTAAATTTGATATGAATTTGGAAAATCAAAAGCTCGTGCCAATAGAGACACGGAAACAAGAACAATTTCAAAAGCATCCCCACAAAAAACACCAACCAACCAACCAACCAAAATAACAAACAAAACAATAAAACAAAACCCCAACAGATATGAAAGTGTTTATCTATCTGCAGTGAATTGGACTTTCAGGCTTCCAAGTCAATTCAGCGAAAATTTCAGTTAAATTATCATCCATGGGACTGCCCCTCTCTCCTCTTCTGTAGGACCAGGACAAATCCTGTGTGCAGGCCACCCCTTTCTGCCAATCCTTACACCCTTTTCCAGCTTTATCTTCCCAACAGCGTGCCTCTCCCTCTGCATTATCCATTGCTTCTTCAGCGATGCCACCCCCGAGATCACATCCATTCTTCCTGCCACTCCTACGCTCATCCGTATTTAAGTCACGACCAGTCCAAGGCTCTCTTCTCCCATTTTTCAACATCTTTGACTTCCATGGTGGCAGTAAGAAATCAGCTTTCTGAAGAACGGCTTCAGAAGCGAACACGTATTCATTTATTGATGCATATTTTAAAATGATTGAGACCTGCCAAGCTGCATATACATCTAATATGATTGACTGGATGATCTATGAATGTAAGTCACCGCTTGTTCCTTGTCATACTCAATAGTTGTGACTATTTTTTTACCAGAGTATTTGAATCGGGGTCCCTGTCTTCATGTGTGTTTTTATGGGTTTTACCACAATAGAATTCTGACATAAATTACAGTCTTGGGATCGTCAGCAATTTTGCTAATAATAACAATTATAAAGCAAAACAATTTTTTTCATTGGACCAATCTATTAAGGTGTAAAAAGTCTGAATTGATTATTGAGTACTAACTCATCTCTTGTGTATGATAAGGCGGCGGGGGAGTGGGGAGGGATAGTTTTCTGGTCACCAAAACTAAAAGCTGAAGTTGAAAACTCCTCACCATGCACATCAAACACCAAGCAGAGATGGATTTCCTACTGGACGTCCATTCCCATTAGGGAACAGGATTAGAATTCAAAAGACCTTTTCAAATCAGAGAAATGACCTAAAAAATAGCATTTGATTAAAGAAGGAAAAATGCAAATTTTATGGTTAGTTAGGAATAACCAAGACACTACATACAGAATAGGGGGCATTCTGTTAAGGCAGGTGTTGTGCATAAAACACCACAGTCAGGCAGATCAGAATCCTAAAGGTTACAACGCCGTGGAAAAAAAGATACGTAACGCCTCGGGGTGCATGCAAATGTATACAACTGCCTAAAATGTGAAATAACCTGCTGAACTTCTTGGCCTTGATAGTACTTGACCCACCTGTAGAGCTACACAGAGTCATGAAATACCTGGGTCATGAAAGATTTGGACCAAGTGGAGACAGTCTGGAAGAGAGGAGTGAGAATGATAAACGTCTAGAAAACCAGACTTACAAGGAAAAACAAAACAAAACAAAAGTAAGGAATTAGGATGGATTGTTCTATAGAAGAAGAAACTGAGGAAAAATTGCACATAAAACTATGTGCAATGTGAAGCAAAGGGGAAGGAAATGAACTGTTATCCATGACAACTGTGGACAGGCAAAACCTCAGTCCATTGAAACTGCAGCACAGGGCCTTTTGGTGAGATATTGTGAAAAATGTCATGGACACGGCAATAAACTAATATATTACTAGTGCTAGTGCAGGGGTCTGAACTGGACCTTCAGGTGAGGCTTCTTCAGTAAACCACACGTCAGACAATGCACAAAGGACTGTCCAGTGAAAGTAGGGACAAAACAACAAAAACCCGACAGCTATTTCCTTTGTTGAAACTTCAGAAAAAAACCAAAAGCGTTGGGTTGTATGGAAAAAAACCTTGAAAATGAGAAACATTTTGTGCAATTTCATTAGGATTTACATCCTTTAATGTGAGATAGACTTAAAATCTATTTTTAACCAAAGAATCTTATTAAAGTAAGATGATTGCCTGGTTTACTACTGGTAGTTGTTTCAAGCAGTGGTGGCTGATGATGCTCTTTATAAACAATAGGGAATAAATTTAAACAAGCTAAAAGATGTTTAATGTAAAAAACTGTAGCTTGAGAGAAAATATGTTGTTGTGGATTGCATATTTTACATGCAATTTATGCTGCAGTTTCTCTTCATTAACCACATCTCGCAGATTTTTCAAAGCAGCAGCATGAATATTATTAACATGTGTTAAAAATGTGTTTAAAATAATGCATACGGCTTTGTGTTTAAAGCAAAAGTTTAGGTATAATGAACACGGGTGTCTGTATTTTATATATCGGTTTGTACGCGTGTTGATATATAAACCAGGCTGTGTGTGCACAGACACATGCACATATATATTGCTTTAGAGTTCGTGTTTTAATTAAACTGAACTAGACCTTAACAAGAACATCCAATTCATAATTCTCTCACTCCGTTCTATAGATTCTTATTAGTTAAAGCAGATATAATCCATTCTGAAACGTGACACGTAGAAATTGCTAGCGTCTCCTTTTGTTGTATTTCTTTCCTTACCGTTGGTTTCCTTTTACTACAGGAATCTCAGGAAAAGTCTTGCAGCCTTCAGTTTTTCTCGGCAGTGCTTCCCCTTTGTATCCATCTCCCGAAATGGCTTTTGGTGTCATGGTATCTGTAGAAGTTATTGATAATGGCAGACACAGGACTTGAAAATTACACAAATTAAAAGTATCGAGTCTGAGCAATTGACAATACCCAATATTCTGCACGAATCTAGTCCCAGTAACCTCTCCACTTCGGTGTATTTTTTCAGTTATAACTCTCACGTACAACACCTTCACTGTCAAAAAAAATGTAAACAAAACACCAAACAAAAAATAATGGCATAATCAGACTCAAATATAACGGTCTGAAGTAGCATCTTTTGGCATTTTAGGCATGCGTCTTCAAAATACACTCAGAACTGATTAAATTTACTCCCGCTGATGTAAATGGGAGTATTATTAGGTCAACAGAGTGCTTTCATGAATCCTATGCTACTGTCTGTCAAGGGCTAGCCTGAACTCTTCATCAGTAGCATGCTGAGATTTGGTCTATACTAAATTTTTCAGATAAAATAAAAGTGTCTAACAGATATTTTCTACCTCTCAATGAAGAAAAAACAAGGCGCTTTTTTTTTTTTTCTTCTTCTTCTTCACCTCAATGAAAACAAAAATCAAGATGCATTACTCTGAAAGGCTTCCAGAGTGCCTAGATGTTAATTCTCATACACTCCAGATATTGGAATCAAACTACATGACAAATTCTAATGCTCCTTTTGAAGAGACCTGGGTGGCTATACTATGTCTAGTTAGGGTAACAGCAGACAAATGGAAGTTTAATAGTGATAAATTCCTACTTTTATTCTGGGATAGACAAATAGTGATATACTACTTTACTTAAGCTTTATATAAAACAAAAGAGAAAGCAGAAGTCAGTACAAGCAAGGAACAGAAATAATTTTATAAATGTATCACAAACAAACCATATTTTCCCTTGAAGAAGCGGGTTAAATGTAATAAAAGGCACTTAAAAGACATTAAGTTCTGCTTTCAAATACAATTCCAAATCTCAAATACCTTCTCCTCGTCCTCCTCCACATTTTGACCAAATTGACCATACGCCCTAGTCTTCCTTTCACTCTATATCGTTTGTTGGAACAGGTTTGAAGCTTCTGCATCTCTGCACTGACTGACGTATACCTGTTCAATGGTTTGCCTGAACCGCGCTGGCATTTCATCAGCTTTCAGTGTTGCTTATTTCGTCTGCTGAATGTTCCCATTTCCCTTCTCCTAAAGTCATCCAACCATATTGTTTGGACTTGGCATAATAAGCTCGTCTTCAGGAGACCATCTCCACATTACTGCTTGATAGTTCGCATGCAACGTATGTGAAAATAGATTAAAAACGAGCTGGAATCAATTTTACCCATTTTGGCACAGACAAGTTGAGAACATTTGCTGGTAGTAACCGCTTCACTTTTTGGACATGAAGACAGTACGTGAGTTTCAGCATTTCACTGAAGACGCGTGATGAAAGCCTAATACATCTGCAAGCTTTAGCGAGGGTCTGTTAATAAATTTCATTTCCACACCTAAGACTTAAGTCTCCCAATTTTGTTTTTCCTACTAAAACGTTTGTGGACCAAAAAAAGACACACAGGCCAACACACCACTTCATGTCATGAGTCTTATCCCGGTCCCTGTCCCAGCTCACTGACAAGCCGATACAGCTTTCAAAGAGCCAAAAAAGAGCGCAAGGCTCTGTTTTTGGCAGTGATCCTGAGCAATTTGTACTAACTGTGTGTGGCACCGAGCACCCACGAAAAATAACATACAGCACATCATGTCACCCCTGCCCAAGATGATTTGAGAAGCTCGGCTACTCTACGATGTGCTTTGGTCAGCTTAAACAGGAGGACACAAAAGTCACGGTACAACTGCAGGGCATGACCCAAAGAGCATGATAGGAACAGGAATAAAGCATCCATTAGGAAAAAAACCAACATTTCTGAATCAAAATATTTATGATCTGAGGCAAAATGGTTTTGGTTTCAGGTTTTTCCTTGAAACTTCACATTTTCTGCAGCAGAAAAAATTTGATAATCAGCTGAAATTTTGGCCTAAATATTGAAACTCGACACCACTTATTTAGGTTTGAGTAATGTTCTGTTTACCGGCCCAGGAAAGGAAAGAATATTTCCTCCACTTCAAAACTAATGGCTATGTGTCTCTGTTGACCAGGCAAGCAGGGGCCAGGGGTTGGGATTAATATCAAACTGTCTGTCCAGCCTTTCCCCTCGCTCTTTATCTAATAAACTGATTCTTTTCTCTAACATGCCATACAAGAGCAGCCCACAAACGCTGTCCCGTACATAACTAACTATCAAAAAGGAGCAGCAGAACAAACTCAAGGAGAGTTCCTACAAAATGAGGGGGAGAGTACTGTCCTAAATGTAAGTCTTCAGCACCTTAAAGTTTGCAGGAGAAAGGGGAAGAAGGATTGCTTGTTTTTTAACCTTCTATTTATTTTATTGTCTTGATCTGAACTGCATGCGTCTGTTTTTCAAGTTGTTTCCTAAGTTTTCAGCTGGTTGGATCGCCCTTTGCAATGGGAAGGTTTGCAAGTTCAGAAACGCTCCAGCTTGGGGAATGGGGACCCCAGTGGTGACACCAGCCACCAGAGAGGGATGGTCTTCTTTGAAACCAGGGCTTTCAAAGCCAGGACTCGAGAGGCTTGGTACTTAAAAGTTTTTCTTCTTAAAAATATTGGTAAGGCCACGTTGATAAAAACTCAGCGGGTAAATAAGTAATTTTGAATCAGTGCTGGCATTAGATACACGCACGACTGGAAGCACCAGTGTAAATCAGCTGGAAATTAGCAGGGTAGCACTGAAAGTGCTCCTAGCGAGCCGGGCTGGGACATCAAATAGGGGTATCCCAAGACTTCGGGGAATTTACACCTAGATTCAATTCTGAATCCAAAATTCGGATGCGCGTGGTGTGCAACCAGTTACGATACCTCCATAACCGGATCCGACTATCTGAAAAATAAAAGAGCATTAGTGGTAGTTCTAAATGAATTTCACAGCAGCCTAGCCCACAGCCAGGCTGTAAAACATCCCGCGCTCCTCCTCGCTCAGTGAACCCTGCTTCATCCCAAGTAAATCACAGAGCAGAATGAAAGTCCAGTCCAAATTAAAACACCGCAGATGAATGATAGCCCCCGGGCTTGTGCAGTTAGCTGATCTTCTGTAGGAACTCAAGCTCAGCTTCACTCCATCCTACTTCAGACGTTTAACGGCGTTACCTACATTAGATGCCTACAAGGCTCGGCCTCCCCTGCCATGGGCTGGAGAAGGCAGACGCCGCTAATGGGTGGCTGGCCACGGGTAGGTCCCAGGGGCTGTATCTCAATCAGTTTACAATTAAGCAAGGCAGGGCCTGTTGCCTGGCTCTGAGGGCGAGGGACGGGGTATGGATCACATCTCTACGGCTGCCGGGCCTCCCTAAGAGCAGCATGGTGTCCATGTTGTGAAAGAAACCTTGTTCCTGGCCAAAGCTGTGCCAAGGGCAGTGCAAACAGTGCAGGGATGGGTAACTGCACCAAGCTTGTACCTGGGAAATGGGGATCAGTAGCGTAGGCATGGGCCGGGGTCTCTCTCTGCAGAAGGGTGACAGAAAGAAACCAGGGAAACCATGCCTTAATTTGGGTGACTTAGGTGATCACGTTGATGCATGATCTAAAAGCTCACTGAATTAAGCAACAAGGCTCTAATTAACGATAATGTTTATAGGGCAGATTATTACTTTTTTATTTCCTCAGACCTGGGTTAACTGCGGTAACCCTGGCACGGTGTAGATCCATGAGCAATGCTGTCTCCTGTTGTGCATTGCCCAGGCAGCATGACTAAGGCTGGCCTTGAACAGAGTGGGCTGCTTAAACCGGAATCCTTCCGAGGCTTCACCCATGACATAGCTTCAGCATTAAGTATGAAGCGAAGAGTAGAAATGAAAGGATATTTATTATAAAACAAGAGCGTTTGTTAGTACCAGCTTGGACATGTGACATTACTTGGAGAAGTGACAAGTCTTTTTATACCAAGATTTCAGCGCTACGCATTGGAGCTGCCTGCTGCCTACTGCACTACGCTTCTGCTTACTCCCTCGTCACTTATAGAAAAGACATAATCCAAGTCTCCCAGGTCTTGGCCAATACATCTCACCGCCAAACTGGAGATGTAACCAAACATCACACCAAGACATAAGCAACAGCAGGTCATTTTGTCTTCTCTCACCTCGTTCCAGCATCTCGAGTATCTTCGTTTCTGGCCTGCAACGTTATTTACATAGTTGTACCTTTCTGCCCTTTAGATCGGGGCACATTAATCAACAAGAAGACAGCAGCTAAAAATAGTTACATGTCTCTCTTCTACCAGTAAGCAATCGAGTCCGTGAGGTCTATATGCAACACCAAATTCTTGAACTAAAAGTTAAGGCAGCCTTTCCCCGGGGAAAAGCTAGCTTCATTTATAAAACATATTTGATTTCCTTTTTCTAATCTCTCCATAGCCTTTTTACACTGCTGCGTGCTTTAATTTTGCTTTCAGTCAGAAGTTTAAAAACTTTAGCTTCTAATAACTGGAAAAAAATGGTTATTTAAAGATAACTGCAACTTGCTTAACATGCCAGACTATCATATGCTCACTGCTTTGAAGCTGCAAATTAATGACGAGCAGGAACAGTGACTATCTTTCAGAGGAAACTGACCTCTTTCTAATGGCTCATCGCTAATGTCATCTGTCTGCTGCATCTCATTATGTGAATTTCACGGAGTAAGAAAGTATCTTAAGGCTGTGCACAAATAAAAAGGACCTTCTAGTATTGAGCACTTTGAAAATTTTTGATCTCTCCAAATACCTTCCTTAGATACTGGTTTCCCCTTTTGTGCATGGCACGCTGCTTATGTCATCTATTCTCTGTGACTAATTATGTTAATTTTGTGCCATAAAAGTAACTGAAGGCTGTTAAGGAATAAAAGCTTTTGAGTGGCCTTATTTCATAAACACCCCTTTTGAACAAGGCGCATTTAGTCATATTTGCAGTAACAGAAAGAGTCTTGTGCTAAAAATACAACAAAGGCTCTTGAATATGGCCATTTATTCCTACTTTATTAGGTAATTTATGAAAAGTATGAAGGGAAGCCTTTTTGTTACTATAATTTGCATAAAGCTGGTGCCCCATTAATGAGATAACTTCCTGCCTTTTGTGTACCACCAGCTGGAAATAGAAATATAGGAACTTTTCTGTCTCCCAATTACTTAACCTGCTGAGTTCAGAGTTGGAGAGTAAACAGGATTCATATCAGTCAAAGAAGTTGATTTCTGCTGCTCTATCTAAAATATTTTTATTTAATTAAGGAGCCAGTGAATGTCAAAACGTTAAAAATACACTGAAGGTCCATCAGCTGCATGGGACCAAGCCTTTAGACCTGTGCTTCCATTTTGCACCTGTCTTTTTGTGCTGTCAGTCACAATTAGTTGTGCTACAGACTGTATCCATCACGGATCAAGGCAGATATCTAAACCCGGCATTTTGAAGGCATCTGGGTGCCAACGGATGCAGATGGGTTCTAGACACCATTTTTAAAATCACCTAGAGACTCGATTGGCATCCAGCGTCCAGACACTTTCGAAAATCCCATTAATTGCTCCTTTGGTGCCTAATACTTTAGAAACCCTGATCTGGAGAGGAAACTCCCTGCCCTGGAAGGAACAGCTGAGCGTTTCTCCCAATGAGAAGAAAATCCTTCATTTATAACACTGATCTGTATGCCAAAAGTTCAATCTACCTTCAGGTCGGCCTACGTGGTACAATCGTACACAGTACTCTGCTTAAAAACAGAGGTACGAGTATTAGCGAGGGTTTTTTTCAATCAGTTTTCCACTTTAATAGCAGCATTTTGACTGTCGAATTAAAGGTATTGTTTATCAATTGCATCATCGGAGAATCACTTATACAGAAGGTGGTGACTTTGCCATAAAATCAATGGACCAGCTCCCTGTTTAGATATTTTTACACTGTTTACTATCTCAAAATTTATTTCAATTGACTTAATTATAATTAGGATAATGACAATTCCTTAACAGTATGCTGAAACACACGCAGGTTACGAAAAAAGCTACGTATACGATAAGACACTAAATTCCAGCTGCACGGATTTTCTCTAGTTTGAGGTCAGTTTGTTGGAGCATTAAACATTGCTCAGTGGTCAAATCGCTCGATTAGCTATACCCGCCTAATCTGTTAAATCTGAATAAAAGGCATCCTTTGCTGCGGAATAGAGCGTGTTACAGGTTCGTACTCATCATACCCCGCTGCCACTCTTTGCTTATACTTCGGGGGTTCCCCGCTTACCCATCGCAGAAAAGCTGGTCTCATCACCGTTCAGCTCTAAAGGAGGAAAAGGCAATCAAAATCCCCTTTCAGACAATAAAGCGGATTCAAGCCCAGTTTAAAGAGCCCTTTCACACTACCCTGTATATCTAAACAAATCACTGCAAACCCACATATCACCTCATCTAGTTAAAATATGGATATATTTAGAATAGCTGCAATATAGTTGCCACTGGCATTTTAACTATGAGCTAAACCACGACTGCTGACAGGCTAAAGGTTGTCACAGTCAAGGTCCTAATTACTCTACAAATTGCAGCTAGATGGTAAGATTCATCTCCTCTTGCTTGAGGCACTGGGCTGGGGAGGAAAAGTCTCCACGGGCTCCTTTCAGGGGGAGCAGAGACGTGCAGACACCTCTAGATTGGGATTCGCAACTCATACGGGCTGATTCATTCCCAATTTAGACATCCTGAGTACAGACTTGGGAGGTATGAGTCGAGACTCAGATTATTTTCAGCTCAGTTTGCACTTAAAGTAACAGGGTTCAAATTTTATCTGAAGGGATATCTGAATTTGAGTCTTGAAATAGTACACAATCACCTCATTTCCTGCATGTGGCACTACAATTGCTGTGTTTCTACCTTTGGCAACCAAAGACCATAATTTTTCCCAATTTGCACACACCTTTCTGCCACATTTCTCCCTGACGCATTAGTGACATTGAATATTTCGTGCAGCACAGTTTGATGCTAGAATGAACTACTTTACTAAAAGACTGTATGAAGAAAAAAAAAAAAGTGTTTCAAGGATCTGAATAAGATTTGGGAGAAGAGGATGAGAGTTATCTCCCAGCATATGGGGTTTGCCGGACCAATGTGCTCGTGGTGCAGCAACTCAAGCTGGCTGGAAGCATTTAGAGAAGCCAATAGTGTTGCTTCTCTCTTCTAGGTGTGAAGTATTCATAACTAAGAGACGCTGCTCTGCTTCAACCCACGGCACCAACCTCAAGTCTCAGGAGAAGGTAGTCCATGCAGATGGCTGGCCAGACGAGCAGGGTGCAGCAGCTCCCTAAGTATCCATACGCCTAGAAGAAGTGACGGCTTCCAAAACACCTGCACAGAGTAATTCATATTGTAGGGTTACAGAAACAGTTAGGAAACACTGTTCTTCTGCTGTTTCCCTGCAGGAATGGAGGTGGGAGCACCTTGTGTGCCACACTGGAGCGTAACTTATGTTTAGATTGACCACTAGGTGAAGTCACATGAAAAACATTCTCACTCCTGACGTTGATTAAATAAATCTCATTAATTCACAGCTCTTTCTGAAGGGCCAGTCCAGCCCCACTGGGCAGGAGGCTCCGCAGCGTCCCTCCCACAGGAGCGGGGAGCACAGGAGATGCTCCTGAAGTCCTGCTCCTCAGATCACAGCCACCTTCTCGTGCAGTACCCAAGTCGGACTCCTGCGCTCTTCGGGTTGGCTGCTCAAATAGCCGAGGATATGGGTTGGCCATCATACATCGTATACATCATCCCCCGGTCCTGCCAACAACGTTACCCAACCAGAGAAGGAAAGTCAGGGAAGGGGGGATAAGGGCACGCAGAGCGCCTTTGATCCTCCTCCTCCTCCTCGCTGCTGCCCACAGGTTGCAAACCTCAGCCAAGCGCTTACCCGGGAGGTATTTTTGCACATGGCTGGCCCAGACGGGTGCCAGTTTCCCAGAGCTTTCCCCAGGTACGGTGCGGTGAAAGGTCAGCCCCTGTGGAGAGAAGGGAAAAGAGAAAGAAATGCATTTTTATCTGCAGGAATGAAGAAATATGCCTAGAAAGACTTCGGGTGTTCAGCGCTTAAGATTCGGAGGCGCATGAGTCTATATAAAACTTGAAATAAAAGAAGCCCATTGACCTATTTAATGGGACTAGTCATTAAAGCCACAAGAGCTAAGGAAAAAACAGCCTAATGAGGAATTAAAAAAGCTAAAAAAAAAAAAAAAAATCCTCTCCATGCCCACTAGCCCAGGGCTAGCTTAATTAAAGTCAATGTAGAAATCTGCAAGAATAAAGAAATAAACAGTTAAATGTGTTATTTTTATCCCCATATTCCTGGCTTCTCATTCTCTGTGATTGGTTTCATTCTCAACATTCTCAAATAAACCAACAGCCTCTTGTTTGCTTTCTATTCTCTGCCTAATTTGGATAAATAAAAACTTTGCTAGGCAAACCCAGAAAATAAGTTGTTACCCTGAATATGAAGCTCTGATGAACATTGTTTTGTGATTCTGATAATTACGAATATTTATAGTATGTGGTTTAAGAGGGCAGCACTAATTGGACAACGGTTTCTGGACTCTCTTCTCAAAGCACTTAAATGATAAATCATTCACCAAAGACGGATAATATAAATAAAGCGATAGATTGGCTTCCCCTCTCTCTTCCTTTCTTTTGGTTTACAAAACAGCTCCAACGAGCTGTCTGTGGCCAGAAAGGCAGTATTACTATAGAGTTTGAACGTTGTTATGTCTGTTTACAATGATTTGGGAGACTAGAGGGGAAAAGTTTGAATCAACAAATATTTTCTACATTCCTACTGGTAACTCCAAGGCCCGTTTTCAGGGTGGGTTTTTTTTTTTCCCCCCTCTTGTCTGTTACAAGTTATGATGTGTGGATGAAGGCTTTTTCCCATGCAGTAATGACTGTATACTGAGATTTCAAGGGGCTGTTCATGACAATCCCATTTTCTGTGTAATTTCATGGTTGTCTTCTTGAATGAAGATATTGGCTGCTCTGAAGCAGGAGGTCAGATGCTCCTGCTCCCTTTCAGTATTGTTCCGGAGTATGTTTCCTTTCAGCTGATGAAAAGTAATTCATCATTTACACCCTTGAATTCTGCCAGCGTTTTTTTGAACAACTTTTCTTTCCCCGTGGTACCTTGGGCCCATGAAAGAGATAAATAGGTTCAATACAACGCCGGGCCCCGGATCCTGGGAGCAGGTTCGGCCTCAGAGGCCCTAAGCTGCCCCTTTCTCATGATGGAGTTTGTCACCTTTCTACCTCTGGAAGTCAAATCCTGTCGACTCAGCCATCTCTCAGCCTCTCTGAAGTGGCTTTGGCACCCACTGGGGCATGTGAGCTTAAAATTGATTTTTTTTTTTTTTTTTTTTTTTTTTTTTTAAAGATCTGTCAAGTTCCCTTAAGGGAGCGGGCTGACAGCCGGCCGGCCCCGCAGCCCCTCACAAAGCCCTCAATGTCTAACAGGGACCCGAGGAGCTTCCTTCGCGGGGGCGAGGGGCCCCCAACTCCCGACGCCTCGGGAAGGCGGCGTTGCTGAGAAACTGGCCCTCCGCGGGAGAAACCTTCCTGCCAGCCTTCCTCTGAGCCTGATTTCTTCCCTTTTTCTTTTTTTTTTAAGAAGCAGAGATGTTAAATAAAACAGCGATGCCCAACTTGGCTGGGGGGCCCCCGTGCGAGCGGTGATGCTTCACCTCCGCTCGGGACAAGAGGACATTGTCCCCCGCCTGCCCCGGTGATGCTCTGCACCCAAGGAGCGTTTCCACTGCGCTCTGCAAATAATTCATTACAATGGCCCCGTAAACCCTCAAAAATCAGCGGACAGGTAGTCACAGGCGGGGAAAATTATGATGCAAAGAGAATAAAGGAAAGATTTTCAGCTGTTGGCATGAAAAAAAGAGAGGGGAGTGTAATTTGGATAGGTATTCCATTCTCTTAATAGCCACTGACATACACGGGTGCAGCAAAAGGCATCTAAAAGCAGGATGGCTAATTGGGATAAACGAAAACCCCTTTGCAGGGGGAGGCTTCAACTCCTGAAAATCTGGTTGCCCAAAGTCAGGCAGAGGCAGAGGCTGCGCCTCCCACCCCGGCACCATCACACAGCCTTGCGGGCACCTCGGTGGGCATTTCAGAACCTCAACCAGGTAAAGAAAATTAATTTTGAAGGCAAGAGCTGTCAGCAGATTAGATCACTGGAAAGCAAAGAAACGCTTGTTATGGAAACACCTCTGAAAGGGGCTCGATCTAAAGCAATAATTTCAGTGCAGTAACTCCGAGCTATTCCGAGGCATGCATTTCAGCGTTCTCAGACACAAAGTGGGTTAGTAATATAACCCCTTATTTATTTTTTTGGTAACTCTCTCTTGTTCGGAGTAGTCTTTTAGAAGCGCAAATAATCCTTCCACTTGATCAATTTTTGTCGACTTTTCACTCAGCACATACTGCCGCTGGGGTCTAAAATACGGAATATTCCCTGGGTCGGCTTTTTTAAATACCGCATGGCTCCCTTTGCTGCAAGTGTTTGTTTTTAACAAAAATATCCTCTGCATCAACATTATCAATACACGGTCGCGGTGGGCAAAAGGATTGGTTAATTTGCTGCAGTAGTGACAGCAGGGGGAGCAAAAATCACTGCATCATGGGGGAATTCACAATAATACTGGCTATTAGAAAAAAAAAAAAAACAAAAAACACTTCTGAAAAGAAATAGAATTCTGAAGAAAACAATTCTTGTGTGCATTTATTATTGCCAGCCAAGGTAAAGCTGTAGGTTAGCCCAAACTTTGCTATGCAAACCGTTAGCAGAGGCAAACAGCAGCTAGGAGAAATTACAAATAGGAAACAAAAATCATGAGAGAACTGAGCCCTTTTTAACTCACGAGGGGAGTGTTGGAACCCCCTCTGGAAGCAAGAAGGGACAACAAAGATTTGCAGCTTTTCGTAAGTAATATTTTTTTTTTCCTTTTTTTTTTTTTTTTTTAAACTGCGTGCTGTGCTGCAGGGAAGGGAACTGCAGCCCACCCTGTGCCAGGAGGCTCTGCTGGAGCCAGGCCTCTCGGTGCTTTGCCTCTACGAGCTTTGGGTTGGAAAGGGCACGGGTGGTGACACAGCCCCAGCCCAAATATAGTCCCAGGAGCAAAAAAAACAAGGCTTAACCACTTACGAGATTAACTAAGTTGCCTCAGATACTTGAGATATACCCGCACTTGCTGCACACACTTTCTGCTCACTCTTTCCCTTCGGAGTTACGGGCTTCCCGGTCAGCTTTTGGGCGTGTTGGCCATAACGATTGCTACCAATAGGTCAGGTTTCCTTTAAAGTTTGATTGACTCTTTGAAATCGAGTTGATTTTTTTGCATCCCATATTGCCCATCCGGTCACATTAAATGATTACGAAATGAATATTGTGATATCTGTCAGGTTCGTCAGTTCTTCAGGTGAGGATGCACATGTTGCAACACAAAGCAAAACACTCCTCCTTTGTTCCACAGCTCTCCATCTGCCCATCCATCCATCCATCTGCCTCTGTGTATTCACACGCAAAAATAAAACCTGCTAAACAAATCCGCTATGTCTTTGTCCACACCATCGTGATTCGTGGATCTAGTTTTCCTTTCAATTTTCTGGAATATATGCACAGGATATTATTACCATCTCAAATATTTTTTCTGCAGTTAGCGTTCAGTATTTCCTTTTTGCTTTTCTAATTAGCCTTTCGGTTTGCTTCTGCTTATTTTATATAGCCTTTCAACTGCTCCACCTTACCAGATCTTGTGTATTTTTTTTTCCAACACCTTGTGCTTATTGCTTATCTTACTCTTTACTATACAACCCTGCTTAGCCACATTGGGCATTGTTACCTTTATCCTTCTTTAGACTTAAACCAGGATGAATTTCAAATGTCCTCCAACTGTTTCTGAAATATATTCCAATTTTCTTCAGTAGATTTACCATACATTATAATAAAATCCTGATAAAAATTCCTTAGCACACTCTGCATTCCCTCAAAGTCAGCCTGCCATAAGGCTTGCATTGCTTTTTACTCCTCAACAAATATTTTAAATCAAATGATGTAGAGATCACTGGATCTTTCATACCTCTCCAGTTCAACACCCTTTATTACCCTTGGCTCAAATCCTTGAATTAATTCAAATAGTTTCTGAAAGACAATTCAATAAAGCACACAAGAAACCAGAAGCAATCCTAGGTTAGCTTTAGAGACGTGAGAATTCCCTCCCTAGTTTTACCTTATTGCAGTCAATAATGGACTAATTAAAAGCCATCTTTATCAAAGTTCTGGCCTTCTTGAAGGCCTCTCTCATCTGTAAGCAAAGACCTACAAGTTCAAAGAATCATTCAGAAAACCACCTGACTACCTTTGTTGTGCTTAACTTTTATCAGAATCGACATTGCCATGTCAGCCAAAATACTTGCAGCATTTCTTTCTGAAGACACTCATCTCCCAGGAATACTGATACGGCTCCTCCTCCGTCTACCCTTTCTCTCCACAAACCCCAGCCTAGTATCGCAAAACCTCAATTTCTTGCCTCAACCATATCTGTGTTATTCCAATAATATCATGCTTATCCTTGATACTCATAGTTATCATTGATAAGTCTTTGATGTAATAAATCCTTGATATAGTATCATACTTATCCTTGCTATAAGATATAATCAAAAATGAAAGCAGAAACTTAAGATACAGAGTAAAATATATTACTTGCCAATTTTCCACAGTAACTTTTCATCATTACTCCAAAATTACTTTTTAATGCAAAGAGTAGTTCCAATCACATAGAGGCCCACATGATTCAGATACTATCATAATCACAATTAGATTACATTACTGCAATCAGGAATGGAGATCATTAAGAGAAAGAATATAAATTGCTTTAGTTTTACAAGTACTGAGCTAGCAAAATTATAATTAATCTCCATTTATAATCTTTTCTTTCATAGAACTGCAAAGCATGCTACTTTTTTTAGGCCATCAATACAAATTAGAACTAAGTAATAAAGCCCTAACTACTACTACTGTGCAGTTCTCAATTGTAGAAACTTTCACATTACGTACAGAAGCCTTTTCAGGCAAACAGTGCCCTCAGCGTAGAGGGGTTCTGAGTGCAATAAGTCCAGCCATTTCTATAGCGAGTTTGCTGTTTATAACACAAAATGCAATCAAAACTGTCTATCCTTCTTCCGAACAATGGATATG
This sequence comes from Rissa tridactyla, assembly GCF_028500815.1. NCBI lineage: Eukaryota > Metazoa > Chordata > Aves > Charadriiformes > Laridae > Rissa > Rissa tridactyla. Next base: position 3,780,935 of record NC_071472.1, on the reverse strand, counting down.
AAGTCTGCTTCTAAAATTGGATGATACGTTTTCTGAGAGATGAGACAATAATGACTGAGCAGCCGAGGCAAAAAATGCACAAATACCAGATTTCACAAGTTTTCAGAATTTCCACTGAAAACCAAATATGCAACGCTGTCAGGAGTTGTGAGATGGCAGACAAGGCCTCATCTAACTCCAGTATGTATTGCCGCGTTAGATATACATGGCTCCGATAGAAATTTTAATGTTTTCATGTCTGCTTTTCCTCATTTTAATTCTCCATTTTGAGAAACAAGAATATTAAAAGCAGTGGCAGTCTTGCCCACATACTAAATATTCTTCTGGGCCCAAACGGTACCTTCCCTGGCTGATGAGAAAAAAATTACATGGAGGAAAAAAGAAAAAAAAAAAAAAAGTGGCCTCTTTTTAAATGCATAAGTGACTTTATCTCTTGCTTATACTGGGACAGAGTGAAGAGTAATTGTTGGAGATTTGCTGCTTTAGAGGATAAATGATCACCCCTGGACAGACTGTGCCTAGAGCTGCCTACAGGGCAAAGGAACAAGTTTTAAATCCAAGCGAAACAAATCTGCAAGACCACTGTGGATTCCCATGGTTAAGGTCTCCCTTCACAGTCCCCTGTATGTGACCGGTAACTGCAGGAGAACCCCCCAAAGCGAAGAGTTTGGGCAAGACCTCCTGGCAGGAGGGACATTTCTACAACTGGAAACGTGGGAACCAACTCGTAATCGTGTTGACCTGTCCAACGGCATTCTTCCTTCACCTGCTGCAGATAAACAGGGCATCCAGGATGACTTGGAGATCCCAAGTGGAAAACCAGCGACTGAAGTCTGCTTTCTGCAGGGAAAGGGACATTGGAAAGCTTTGGGTCCCCGGGACCGAGGGTTGTCTGCTGCCCAGCACAGGCTAAAGCCAAATGAATTACAGCTTTGGACGCACACGGTTTACGGACTTCTCTAAGATCAAAAGTCTAGAAAGAGCTAGAAAAATTCCAGAAAAATAAATCCACTGTGGCTTGATGTTAACATAAAACCACGATCGGTTACAAATCTCAACTCTATCATCTCGCCCAGTCCTCATCCAAACCACCAATGAAAACAGTCTGAAAACTGACTTTTAGCCTACATAAGCAGACACTGGGAAGTTTATGGATTGCTTTACACACTTGTCCTCGTAATAGCAGCTTGTTCAAATCTAATTTGAATCCACTAGTACTTTAAATCTGTACATCTTACACTCAGTACCAAATGTTTTATTGAGCACATCCTATCCGCTCCACCGCTTCCTTAGACAACAGAGCACTTAGTTTGAACTGATTTTACTCAAACCCCGTCGCTTCTGGAGTCTGCCCTGCTTCCATTTGCTCCACTTCACCAATAATTGCTGAACGCAGCCTCTCAAAGTGTCAACACAAGTATCAACTCTAATATAAAAAAAAATAATACATTTTCAGTCTTCCTTACCATTTTCTGCAGTTCTTCATGACAGTAAGCAATACGCAAACTGCCTCATTTATGTAATGATTTTTTTTACCGTGCAGGTAATTATGAGCCTTTCTGTGTGAGAAATAGCAAGCACAGACGTACTCCTGGGAGTGACGTGACTTTAACCCCGCTGGCAGCAGCAGGAGGTGCATGACGCCCGTCCCGACGGTGGCTGTGACTGGGTCGTCGGCTTCTCACAGCGAACTTGTTTTCCCCCCACAAAGGAGCACTGAAGTTCAGCGGTGCTTTCAGGCTTAAGTATGTCTGAACAAAGGAAGTTCTGGATGACAATCTTGGATGTAGGCCTTTAAAATCTTTGTACACTCTATTTCAGATATGCAAATGCTCTTTCGGATATGGCTCTTGATCAAGTTTTCATGAACATTCACATTCCTATGCTGAAAAGCGTGTGAAATCAGTCATCTACCAGACCCAAGCAGAAATTGCTTGATTTCAGTTTCCTTGTCTGCCTTTTCTATATGCCTGAAATTGTCTTTATCATCTCTGTCTATGCACTATTTATATTAAAATGTTTTTCTTATCTCCTGTAACCAATTCAGTTTGGGTCAACATTAAAACCATTCCACTCACTTCAAAGAGATCCAAAAGAATGCAAGAGAAATCTAAGAAGAAAACTATGAACATTAGGTAGCATCCAGGACCCAGTGTAAAATCAACATACTTGCTATTTTTTCTTTAGTTTAAAAGTTAAGAGTATGCAGTAGTTTACATAGCACAATTAAATGAACAAACAATATTTAACCTACTAAAATGTTACAGATCCGGAACTGGCAAAACTCTTGATGAACAACAAAAATGTAATTCACATGCTTACGTTAAAGTGGATGAGGGGTTTACATATGTTAGGGGTTTTTCTGCTTTTGGTTTGTGGGCTGTTGTTTTTTTTGTTGGTTTTTTTTTTTTCAAACCTGCCAGCGAAAGAACACGATCTTAGTGATATGTCAGAGATAAAGTTGAAACACCAGAATGCCCATGGCAAATTCAGGGAACAAAGACTCACTCATACAGAATAAGAATGAGCGGTTATGCACAGCATACTATTAACTCAAGGTGTTTTTGAAAAGCACAAATGCTGAACATCAGCAGCATACGTACAGACGTACACATCTATTTTCTTACACCTACAAGTTTTCCCCCTGGTGCAGTGGAAAAGAAGCTTTTGAGCTACTACAGTGATGGACACATTGCTGGAAACCAGATAAAGAGAATAACATGCCAGAGTTACCCTGTGTATAACAAGGCAAAAGCCTCCGAAATAAAGAGTAGGACTCTTTCTTGAACACTGAGAAGGAAGGAAAGCTTTTCAGCCACAGCACTGACCCATGTGTAGGCTAGACAGATGAATCAAGTAGGCAAATGGCTTTCAGGTACGATGCCACGGTGAAATAAATCTCCTTTCCCAAGGAAATCATTGAAGAAATTGGTATGAAGTCAATGCAGCACTCAGTACTATTTGCACCGCTCTCTTTCACTGAAAAGTGAAAACTATGGAGAGGGGATGTTGTTTGCTTTTGTACGCGTGTTTTTTTTCCCAATAAATCCAGTTACTTTTGGATCCGGTGTGACCCAGACCATGGGGAGGCTCTGTGAGGACAGCACAGAGAGAGCCGGACCTCTCCGGCACCTTGCTACGGAGAGGGGAAAAAACAATACAGTGATTACATAGAAGATGTTTCAGCGAGTAGCTTCTATAGCATTAGCTACACTAATCCCCTCCCTAAGTCGAACTTGTCTTGCGATAGACAAATTATCCAGCTTAGTGAGGTATCTGGGATGGCGATAGCGTCTCAGCTGTTTTGTCCCTCAGTTTTCACAGACTTCCTTTCAGCTCACGAAAAGACTCGGTGCCCTCCCCTTCGCAGAGCACTGTACCCGGGGTGGAGGTCTCACAGTCCTCATTCTCTGCCCTCGGGGAAAAAAACAGGATGTCCTTTTCCAGTGCTGATAAGGAAAAATGGAACTCTTTCCTCAAAAATTTAGCCGTCTGTCCAAGCAGCAAGGGAGGTTTGAATGGGAACAATCTACAAGCAAATGTATTCCAGGCACCTAAACTAAACGGATGCGATATATTCTCATTCCCACCATATGGGGGGAAAAAAACCCAAACCCAAACCCTCTATCCCACATCAAAAGGCAATAAGAGAAGCCAATGTAGGACCGAGATAAGTGACTGAGGAGCGAATCTTTATTTCCCAGTTCCTGAAGCGTATGCTATACAAGTTAGCACGCTGAACTTCTCAATTTCAAAATGTTTCATAAACATTCAGACGTAAATCATTAGGAAACTACTATGGCAAACACTGCTTTTATGGTACAGTGGATGCCATGCTCATAAAATTGCTTGTATCCTGAATTCTCTGTAAGTCTACCTACACAGCTATAATTTATTGTCTTATTTTTAATTTAGAAAAGTTACAGAGGAGATATAAACAGAGAGAAATAACTACCTTGGTAGAAAAATACGGGAAGACCCATGAAAAATGAAACAATGGGAAATGCCTTCTGCATAAATCTAGGAGTTTATCAAAGAGAAATTTAAGGTGTGACTCAACCAGTCTACAGGTATTTACGACAGTAATAGGATATTCATTATAGATGATTCAGCAGTCAGGAAAAGTAAGACAAAAAGCAGTGATCACAAAGTTCAAGGCAGCCTTAGGTCAGTAAGGTAAAAATGCGTGCATTTTTTGAGAGTCAAAGTAACAAACTCTTGTAAACACCTTACCAGAGCTGTGGGTTCTCCATCAACACGTATTCAAATTAAAGTAACTTATGTTTCTAAAAGTTATACTCTCTTTTTTTGTGTGGGAATTAATTTAAGGAGCCCTCTACTCTGTACTGCACAGGGCAAACTATATCACTGCAACGGTTCCTTCTGACCTTATGAATTATAAATGGTGTAGTGGCCAAAATACTATCTTAAAAAATTAAAAATACTCTCTCTAAAAACATAGATTTCAATACCAGAAGGGTTCAGTCAGTTCTTTATCATTCAGCTGTAGATAAATTGAGTCCTTGCACTTTTCCCTCTATCTCTTTCTTGTAAAATCTAAGTCCTGTCTGTTCTACATAGATGTTCATGACATTTTCTCAGAAGAGCTGTGATTTACTCCAATGTCTTCAGCCAAAAATATTTCTTCTCCCCTCTGTTCTGTGTTATGTGCTTGACTAAAATTAAGTGGAAATAAGTAGGATGGCAGTGGGAAAATAAAAACAGCAACAGAAAGACTGGTATCACCAAATAAATACACATTTTTGCCTATTTTTTAAGAATTGGAATTAACATTGTTTTGTTCAAAAAAAATATTAAAAAGGCAAAAATCAGAAACATGTGCTGTACTAATAGGAGAATATTTTCCCTGATGAAAAAAAATTACAAAGAAATTTTTAAACCGGTTATTTCAGGAATATCAGGTGAAAAGCCAGAAGAAATGAAGGAATGGGAATCATACCTTCAAATGAAAGTTTTCTGAATTCAGAAGAATCCCGCAGCCCATGGTATGTGAATTCACCAAAGATGTCCTAACCTATAACAGGAGAAAAGCAATGTATTGATATATTCAGAGTATATATCATCGGGTATTTTGGATACTTACCCTTCATAAGTAAGTTATAAATATTTTTTTTTTGGTTAAAAATATTATCACCCTTCAATGAAAATTATCTGAACTCTTTTTCTTTTCTTAAAGAGTATATCATATACTAGTGAATATTCTGATTCAAGAGAGGCTATGTCCCGAAATAACATGACATTTGAAAGAGAAACTGTAGGTGTGTTTTCTAGGGTGAAAAATTATTAAAGTATCAAGGTTTTTGTTGGGGATGGCAAGAGACTAATTCCAAAGAAACTGAAAATGTGGGGTTTTTTTGGTTTATCGATCCTGAAGCTAAAGTTTAGTAACTTTTAAGGATAAAGAATTGTTACTTTTTGTATAAATTCACTGCATTAAAAAGTTGTAAGAAGAATGAAAAAACATTTTGACATTTTTAAAATGAAACACTACAAATTAAAGAGAGGCAATTAGCTGAAAATCAATTCAATTGTGCTCCAGGTCTAGGGCTGAGTTACAGGTCAGCAAGGCAGTTGTGTAAATAAAGTCTTAAATACCCAATAAAAACAGCCATTCTAGAAAATAGGGTAGAGAAGCCTTATTTATGCCTTAAATGAAAATCTGCTAATGCAGGGGAAAAAATTTGGAACCAACGCAATGACGTGGAAATTGCTCCTGTCTCCGTGAAGATCTATCGTGTCCCATGAGAACGTCTGAGGATGGGGTAGCTGAGATTTCTTCTGGTGTATTCCCGTGCACGCAGGGGTCATCTAGCGGTTAGTGAATTCCTCAGGAGCCGAAATGGTGAGAATCACTGCTAGTTGCCCTCTTCCTGGTCGTCCTACACCGTCCTCACCCTGACCACAACCTTCCCTATCTTTCATGGAAAACAAGCCTTATAAAACATTCGCCTTCGAAAGCCACTGGAGTTTTCTCGCAACAGACTTTGTGCAGCTGAAATTTCTATCAGGGTCGGTTTTGCCCATAACTTTTCACATGAGAATTATTTATGGATTGTTTAGGAAGTATTACGGGGGCTGGTATCCTGTAAGTAAGAGATTTGTATTCTGGAAATGTTTGGCATCTCTTGGTAGTAAATACGTCAAAGCGGACTGCAGAGTATCTGGGACCTTCGCGTGATTAGATAGGACTTTCCCCATCATAAAGTAGCCTTGTAAACGAAAGATAATTGGTAACCTATTGCAGTACTTTGGGTGAAATTATCTCAAAGTGCTTTCATTTGCCTGTGAAACTTGCTATAGTTCATTTGCAGTGTTTGCAGAAACATTTTACCTTACAGAATGCTCTTTTTTTTTTTTTTAAGTGAAATTTATTACCTTTATTATCTGTACCTTGTCAGCTCCGTGCCGCTCGTAGCATGATTATTTCCACCTTTGGCAAAGTCTAGTCCCACAGTCATTTTTAACGGTTAATATTTTCACATGATAACATGCACAGCCGAATATTTAAATTTTCAAAGTAGAACTGAAGAGGAAATGTAGCGAGGCCAGGAAAGTGGCGTGATTTGACTTGGCATGTCAATATACAAACCTACACAAATTTTTTTTCAGTAAAAAATAAAGGAAACGATGATAGTTGGAAGCAAAATGTGTATTTAAATCTTACAGTCCTTCATAAGAATGACAGAGTTTTAAATAAAAGATCTTTCATCTTTTTCTATAAAAGGAAAAAAGCAGATACAAGACACATCCTTCCAAAGTCTCCAAATCTCAGCTTTTTAACTACACCCTTTTTGTATATTTTCCCTGAGTGAAGTACAAATAAATAAATAGACAAATAGTTAGATGGATGGATCAGTGGATAGACAGACAGACTGACTGACAAAGGGGTTCATTACTTCATTCAAAGCACTTCATTACCTCATTCTTCCTACATTAAATAATATTCAGCAAGAAGCAGAACTTTCCAGGTCTCTCTTCCAGGCTTTTTCACACACTATTACTTCCACTTAGAACTTGCCTGCTGTTGCTAGATCATCATTAACACATAGGGGACAGAGCACTATATATAAGAAGGATAGTTAGGAAGCTTGCAGGGATGGGAAGAGCACCATTTGCTGAGCAAGAAGATGAAAATCTGTCCTGCAAAAATCTCAACTGGAAAAACGACACTTGCTCAGGCTCCTGGTGTTCAAAATTAGCAAAGGCCTTTAGAAGTCTGAGAAATTAGGAATCTGGGGCCATACTGACCTGAAAAGACCTCTTTCTTCTACTACAAGTGTCCTATCACCAACTCAGGAAAAGTAATCGCCCACAGTCCCCACCATGCTCCATTCAAGTATATGGAGTGGAATAAATTTATAGGTTGGGATAGGCTTAAATTAAGAACAGCTGAAAAATATACAGCAAGATGACGGGATTTTCTCCATCTGCTTTTTGACATTTTCAAGACGTATTATCTTAGTCATGAATTCCTGATCCTCCACTATCACGACAAAGTTCAACTTTGACTCATACCTAGAATTTTACTACCGCAAATGGGCTACAGACTGTGAGAGTTGGCCTGGGTATTTCTCATTGGCCAACCAACTGCATCTCAAAACCATGTGATAGGGGTCCTGGCCAGAGGCCCTCTTCCTTACACATACCACACTACAGCTTGGTAGGAACTTCCCAGCCCAAGTCACCAATCTTCTAGTCTGGATGATTTGAAGGGGCAAACTTGGGCACCGAATTCCCTTCTTGCAGGAGACGCAGGTGATAAACTAACCACCGGCATCGTGATGAGGAATCACAAGATGATTCTTGTTTCCTTAGATATCGGGCATTTTATTGAATAACACTGTATAAGCTAAACAGTGCTAAAATGTCCAGATAAGGTCAGTTTAGGAAACAGAACATGTGAAACACAAACAGATCGATAGGAAACATGACAGTTCGGCTTGCTGCATGGTGATGCAAGTTGCAATACACAATGTACGTTTGCTTCATTAATGGCAACTCAAATCAAGGCTTCAGAAATTCCAGGTGTTTTGATAAAAAACAAGCTGTAACAAGATAACATATTTCAGATTTACAAAGACAGAAGAGGACAGCAAAGGGAAAGTAGCATACTTTGTCCCTGCCTTTATTGTAAATAATTTAGTATGGATTTTTTTTTTTTGCCTAGAATTTCACAGATATTAATATCACAGATATTAGGGTTGGACGAGATGATCTCCAGAGGTCCCTTCCAACCCTTACCATTCCGCGATTAAGCAGAAAAACATCTTTCCGACATTAGCTGGGTAATCTATTTCTTCAGTGACCCACCGTACCTCAATAAAATGCCTGAAGATTCCGAAAGCTGTTTGTTTAGGTGATAGAAAAATAGTTGTGCCAATAAACACTGGCTTTCAGCTTAGACTAACGAACATAGACTTACATCAGCGTAACTTGTAATCTGCAGCTTGCTGAAGCCGAATCTAGGTTTCTAGCAACTGAGTTAGTTAAGGCAAGTGTAATGTTCTACTCTGTCATCTTTGGCTGCAATTTTCTGCGAAATTCCCTGATAAGTATCTGCAGCTAAACCTCATAGGTAATTTAATATACCTATGTAAATATTATCTATTTGTCCGTCTGTCTATCTATCTGTCTATGAGCTGTAACCAATTCCTGGCTCCCACTGAAACAAGCTTTCTTGTGGGACAACTGGTTTTCAACCAGCCAAGCCAAAAGCGAAAAGGGCAGCAAAGGAAACACATATTCGCAGCTATTTAAAAGACAAGAACACTGCAGTAATTGAAGTCTTTTTTTTTTTTTTTTTCCAGGATGAAGCCCAGCAATCATGCTCTGGCTCCACAGGATACCACTGAGGGAGAAAAGCTAGGATATGCTCCTTCGATGCTACTGTACAGTTCTCAAAATTGGGCTCCAAAGATGTTTGAGCTCTCAAATTTTCAGGATTAATCGATACTTACTGCAACCAGTACCCAATCAGAGGTAATCTCTTAACGTAAAGGCAAGAATGTACTTTTGCAAGATCTCTTGGGGCTTCATTCAGGCTCTGCATTAAGATGAGGGTTAAACCTAAACTTTCTTTATCTCCGAAAGGAGGAAGAAATCTTGCTTTTTAGAATTCTTGTTTTTTAGAGCCTCTGTTTTAACTCTGAGTGGAAAAGAAATGAGAAAGCCTGTCAAGGAAGAGAGCAGTTGCACCAAGAAATACATGGCAGCAGTCTTCAAAAAAAAGGCGAAAGGTATCTGTGATGTTAATGGAGTGAGTTCTTGAGACTTACTAAGAGAATACGGGGAAGCTAAACTGTAGAGGGAAAAAAAAAAAAAAATCAGGTAAAGAGTTGAGGAAAACTTCTGGATTGTCAGGATAGTTACCAACTGAAATAATACACCGAGGAAGTTAGGAAATCTCTATTACTGCAGGCATTTAAAAAGAATTAAACAAACATCTGTCAAGACTGACATAGGTATTGTTGATCTTACCTTGAGGCAGTGATGCATTAGGTGACCTCTCCAGTCTCTTTTGCCCTATCTTCTGTGATTGCTGATTCATGTCTTTCTTTTCCACCTCCCTTGATGTCCTTACTTATGCTACCAGACGGGAATGTTCACTAATCAATTCTATCCCTACAGTTAATGCTTTTGCTTTATACAGACAGTTGGCTTGAGGAATCAGTTCCAGCCATAATCAAAACAAATTCTTAATAAAAACACTCAACATATGTGAATCACTCCTCGCTTACTACTGCAAAGTTGGGGTGTAGCATAGACTGGAGACACAAAGAAGACTTTAGAATAAAAAATAAATAAAATAAAAATCTGTAGCATAACTTATAGAACCGTTTAGGAAACCACTTCTGTCTTTCAAGACAGCTATATATCATTTTCAAAAGAAACAGGTATAGGTGCTCTCAATCTGAAGATACCAAGACTCACATTCTCATTATTGTGTCATGAAAAATGAAAGAATATCACAGTTGTACGGCTTTTTGTTATTTATACAGGTATATTTTACAGCCCTAAGGATTTACAGCAGACATTTTTTTCAAGTGCTTTCTGCTCTTTACATTTCCTAGCCTTCCTGTCTTCAAAGTCACTAAATAGTTCTTAGCAATATTTATATTTTACCGGGGCATACTCATGCCATATACAATATTTTGCAGTGTTTCCTTCAAGGTCTGAATAACAAACTTTCTTACAGGTGGATAAAACATTCTTCACTAGACATTCATGAAACTAAAATTAGGTTTATTATGTTATGGAGAAAGGCCTCAGAAAGTTCAATTTTCATTTGGAAAAGCCAAGAGACCTGGAAAAATATTTTTATAGATCATATAACATTAATTTAAATTAAGTCATTTGCCCCAAGAAAGAATATACCTATCTAAATGGGGTTCAGGAGTTCTTAGATAAATATGAAGGATTAGTTCCTTTTTTGCTTGCATTTTTATTTATTTTCTCTTTTTGGAAAGCATTTCTATTTCCCTGCCGGGCTCAGACAACACATGAAGGATTCGTTTCCTTTACCATCTGATGTCTACACAGAGGGACGAACAGAAATGTTATCAGTATTTGCCTTTATCTCGCTGCCCTTTTTGTTCTAGACACATTTTCACCAAGTTAATAACTCAATAATGGTAACTGGTAACTCAATAATAATTACATTTGATACTGTATTATATAGTGGGTTTTCCTTTGTCAATCTTAAAACACTTCTCCAAGGAAGCCAAGTGTTGCACCGTGTGATGATACCAAGATACAGACCTGCTCAAGGACAGACAGCAGGCCAGTGCCACAAACGGGAATATCTCTCCCATTTCCTTGATCTTTCCTGCAGCGTGTCATTCTCAGGCCTTTTTTGCTTCATCCTACAAACATCCACGTTGAACCATTTGGATATATCATTCCTATTTACACACTTATTTTTTTTCAGGATAAAAATGCCCAGCCCGTATCAGTTATTAGCAATGTATGGTATTAGTAACGTGTTAGCAAAGATACTAGCAATATACGATCTGGATTAACTTTCTACAATGGCAGAAAATGAAAATAAGGGTAGGTCACAAAGCTCACTTTTAATATAGACAAATTCCAACTACGCTTGTGCTTAACAAAAGCCTTCTTATTACATACCTCCTTACTAGAGGCTATTTAAATGCAAAATACCTACCTTCTATCAGGTTGCTACACTATTACTCACTGGGCAGGGAGCCTACGTAAAGGACTCATATGTGGGTGTTTTACTTCCTATATTTTAAACCAAATTAACTACCCGTTTGCCTGAGTAATAATAGGCTGCCACACCAGTAATAATGCATTCAAATATCAAACTGGTTTGAAAGACATGCACATACACACCATTTCATAATACCATACTCAAAAAATGCCATTGTAATAATAATACCGTTGTAAAAAAAAAATTTTGAAAGTCATTCTGTAGCCCCATAACACAAGTTTTGCACTACGGCACATAGTAAAATTCAGGAGATTATATCTGGACAGCATTTAAATCAAAGCCAAAGGACTCCTGTTAACTTTCGTGGGACACGGAATTTACTTAAATCTATAAATTAGCTCAAAAGAATTAATTGACTGCCTTCTATTTATACCCAATTTTACTTTATTCTGTAAACTTTAAGAAAAAAATATCTGATTTCATAAAAATATTCCAGCAATTTGATCCTTCATAATATTAGCATACTTTTAAAATGCAAAATCAGAGTTAAATGTTTTGAAAGCCAGCTCTTTAGTGCTTCTCTTCAAATAAAATCACTGGTTTAGTTGCCGAACTAGAGTTTAGAATCAAATCTTGTAAAATATTACATAAAGGGAAAAATCGCTAGTTAATGAACGGCTCTATATAATTTTCACTAAAACATTAGCATTTCAGGCAGCATCCAAAAGTGTGCTCCCTTTGTAGAGCAGATATGTTGCAGAGATATTCACCGCTATTTAAGCAATCTCATATTCAAACTACAACACAAGACAGTGTTTAATGTTCCAGAGCTTCAAATGATGGAAGAGAGGGGTCTTGAACTAGATGTGCTGACTGGAAAATAGCATCAAATGAGTTGTGGGAAATCCAGGGTGGACTATTTCAACTGCATCTTGAAGGACTTCCTTTAAAAATTAGCTCCAAATACAAGCGACATTACAGACAGAAAAAAAGCCCAGCATCTATATTGAATGCTGATTCTGTAATTCAACGTACACTTAAATGTGAGAACCGGGTAGTTACTTGCTGCTAAGGATGTATGTAAAGGATTGAAAGTCTGAGATTGCTGGCAGGACGGATTACGCAGGTGGAAGGATTGAGTCTTGGTGCCCACCCTGACGTGGTAGATCCCCATTTGGCACGTTTCACCAGGACGTCATGGGATCTAACGAGTTGCGGTACGCTGGTACGTGGTACGCTGTGGTACATGGTCATGGCCACGGAGCTCCAAGCACACGCATTTTCTCACTATTGGTGTGGTTCCTGGTGCAACTGTTGTAAAACACATTATGTTAATGGAAATATTTTGATTTTGCATCTGACATACAACCATGATCTACCAGTTACCATCAGTTTATGCGAATGGCTTTATGTTTTGCTGCGTGGGCCAAATTCTGTCTCATCACAACTGCGTCAATTAGATCATACTTTTGGAAACCGCGTTCGTTAATATCAAGCATACTAGTATAGCCATAGAAGTACCTCCGAAATCAGAACTGAACTGAAGAGTTTGTGCGAAGAGGAAATTTAAGTGGGAGCTTTATATCCAAGTTTAGGTCAGAAGTTCGTAGTTGCCTCATTCTGGCAAATCCACAGTATCCTTCAAGAATAAAAGGGATCACTTGAGTACGAGTCGTAAACATGAGCTGTCCCTGGGGATTTCTGTGCTAGACAACTGAAATTGTATGCACTCAGAGAAAGCATGGTGTTTAGAAAGGAAAGGCAGTAGACGAGGAAGCAAGATCCTTGTGAAAAAGTGTACTACATATTACAGTACGGGCTTTACTATATCTTTGGGGACCTTCCCTTGTTATCAAAGAAACTACTGGGTGGTCGAGGACATTCAGTCTAGCAGAAATTTAGGCTAACCCATAACTAATTAGAGACCAAGGAATCAGAGCTATTCCAGAAGTTACTGCCTGCGGGTTCGTGTAAACATAGACATAACCTAGCAAAGGGCAACATCCCACCAGTGTGCCTCTACATTGCTTATAGACCTTCCTTCCCAGGCACAACGCTTACGGTAGGAGCTGTGCACTGGGTATGCCACTGCTTACTCCTCTGAACCTATATATCCGCGGAAGAAAAATCACACAAACGGGATGTGTGTGTGTGTGTATAAACACACACTTGATGTTTTTCTCAATTCTCATCACATGTTTCATTCAATAGACTTATTAATCAACCATAAGAAACGAGTTAGGATGTTGAAACCGTCATGGCCTTTGTTCTGTGTCAGTTTTGTTGGCTTAGCTGACATATAGCTACAAGGCATGACGGATCAAAGTAATTAAAGTTCCAATCATTTACCTTTCTATGTTCAGTGTCAAGACAGCTAGCCTTCACCCTGGGTTCAGAGTATTTTCATATTTTTTTTAACATGTTATAGCGGCACCATTTGCCTGCTGTACTTAAGAATTTGACAGCATTTCCATTATAAAGTTTGTATACGAAGGCTTGAGATTCCCTCTGGATTCCAACTTTGCACATAAAATCGTAGACCACAGGCCATCCAAAACCAAGCAAGTAAGGTTTTTAGGGGGGGGGTTGTGTACGTTTAGTTTAAGATAATTTAGTCAGGTTTGTCTATCAAAGAACAAAAAGTTGCCAGTTGTGTTTCACTTAGTTGCAAGGTAATTTTTTGTGTTCTGTGAAACTTAAATGAAACTTACTTTCTTCCCGTCATGAAATATGGTAAGCAATTAGTCCTAGTCTTTACTCTTCCATCATACACATTATAAATAACCGAGAGTATGAGAACATTTGATCTTATAAAAAACTTTAGGGTACGTAACAGGGAGCGACTTCTGGATATTTCAAGAACAGGAGACTAGTTTGTATTTGAATCCAAGCATGAATTCAAACAGTAGAGTGCTACTTTTCCCAGATTAGAGAAAAGAAACTGAATTTTCATAAAGTCAAACAGATAAATTGAATCCTGGGAAGACCATCCACTAACTAAATAAAAAATAATCACGTGTTGGAAAAAAAGAAATAATGTGGAAAAGCAAAGTCACGAATGAAATAACCCACAGTCAGTGAAAGTGGCTGTCTCCTGACTCCTGCCCTCTCTGTACCTTCTTCTCTTTCTCCACAGCTGGCCTGTTGCCTACACTGCCTGGCCAGATCCACCAGCCTGTGGAGCGGGAAGTCATCTTCTACTTTGCATCATGGTTTGCATAGGACCTTGTATAGGACTGGCACTAGGCATTTGGCAAATTTTAGTTAAAGATTCTTTGCCCGCTATCAGATCGTGGTGGCTTACAAAATCCCATGTCCCCAAGTCTTATCTACTGCACACAACTCGACTCTGTTACAGTGAAAATGGAATCTGCCAGGGTTTTCTATGAAGGTGTAATATTGGGTAGCTTTATAAGCTTTGCTTTCACAAAGGTCATACAAAATCTGATGGTTTTCTTACAAATTAGAGATTGAGAACGGAGGTGCGGAGTGCCCATTATTTGGCACAGCAAGCCGAGATGTTTTGGGAAATAACCCACTCCGCCTATATGCAGTAGCAGACCTCCACCCAAGCTGTTTTACCCCCATGTAGCCTGCGTGAGTCCATAATATCCACAGACTCTTCCAGTCCTATATCGGGCTTTCAGAAATGCAGATTGGGTGGCTTCAAGAGTACTAGTGCAATTGCTCCCAAATATTCTGTCCCTAACTTGGAAGGATTTGAAGAAACAGTGGCAAGGGGAGATAGAGGAGACATAAGCTGTCTCCTGACACGTTATACAGTGAATAATAAGAACAGAGCATTGTTTGCAAAAAATCATTCATGAACAGAAAAGGAGGCTAATTCAAAATTAATTTCATTCATAATAAATACCTCCACCAGCATTTTTATAAATAAAACACCAGCAGTTATTATTCTACTATGCATTTACAAGAAACAAGTCAAGTCTAAAAAACAACAGAAGGACATCCCATTTCTCAGAAGTTTAGGACTGATGCATCATAAGACGCGACCTACCTTGTCAGAGTCATTACAGGCCCATCTTGCTTCAAACTCAGTCAACATATGTTTTGCTATTTACCTAGATAAGTGTAGAATCAAACCCAAATTTGTGTCATTCCTCCCATAGGCATCTCAGTTTTCTCCCTTCAATGACTTTTTAAAGTTCCCAGAGCATGAAACATCGCTTTGATGCTGCATCACATCCAGTTAGGAAGCTCTGGCATGTAGTGTTATGTTTAAACCAACATGCAAATGTAATCAGGAATGACACGTCGTCCCAATAACGCAGTCACTCAGCTTTGAGAAACTCGAACAGACAGATTATAAAACAGACATTCTCACAGCCACAGGTTTGTGCTTTTGGAAACAAACGTCTAAGTCAAACTTGAAGAAAGTTTGAGAAAGATCTTAAAGATGCCCCATGCCTGTCAGTGTTTAAGAGGCATTTGGACAACGCCCTTAGGAATATGCGTTAACTTTTGGTCAGCCCTGAACGTGTCAGGCAGTTGCACTAGATGATCCTCGTAGGTCCCCTTCAACTGGAACCATTCCTGTCTTCCCTTCTAAAGTTCCAGTCTTAATAACATCCCCTCAGGGACCTCGAGCTGGCCGTTGAGGTCAGATGAAGTCCCACAGCCTGCACGCTGCCACCAGAGCATTCCAGTTGCCGCAAAAGCTGAACGCGCAGCTCTGAGGGTTTGCCTTCCTCATCTCCACAACACCGGCAGGCTCAGCCAAACATTCCCAAGCTACTGAACCCAAGAACGGGAGGGGGAAGAAAGTGCGATTTTTCTCACCTCTTTTCCAGCTAATTCTTGTTAATATTTATTGAGAAGACCAGAACGTGCTAACGTCCTTTTGGGAACGGCCCCTGCTGTGTCCCACTCACTGGCCAGGAAGATTGTGAGTCCTGTCAGGGTGGGAAGACCTTCTCCCCCATGACTGCTCAGTGTGACTCACCCCACAAGGGCTCTACGCGCTTTTTTTAAAGCGAATCTCACATGCTGATGATTGCTCCCTGCCCCTATCCTCTGTATCCGGGCTAAGGACACCCGGTCCCTACGGAGGGTTTAACTGCAGGGGTCTTAAACAGCACATACACACTTGTGTGGGCCTTCCGTGCAAGTGCGACCCTCGGCGTTTTACTGGCAATATTGATTTTGGCTTTACAATACTCCTGTTATCCCTATTATAAAGACGAGGAAAAAGGCCCAGCTAAATGACTTATCAAGGCTGACAAAAAAAAAAAAAAAGCGAGTGTCGGAGCTGAGAATAGAAACCAGATCACCTGAGGTTTCACTTCTGGAAACGTTTCCCCTTTCCTCTTCCTTTGAATCTTTGTTTAGTACTGGGGCAGGTCATTTGAAATCTGGGCAATATTCAGATACGCTTTCCTTCCCAGAAGGAAATAAAGCTTTACAGGCTCACTTTACAGCGGCAGCCGGTCCGCTCGGACTGCCGAGGTTTTTGCAGCTCTCACAGGACACCGCAAAATCCAGCAATCAGACCTGTGCAGCCGGAACGCTTTCAGAGGAGATGGCAAGGCACTGAGACGGCGTATTATCTAAAAACAGGCTCGCACAATATGTTTCTATGGACATCAGAAACTAATCTTTGAAATGGTCCCCGATGAGAGCCGGCTTGGCCCGAGCTGCCTTCTGAAAACGTTCCAATTCCTCCTTTGCATCCGGTGTGTGTTTATTGGAGAAAGAATAAGTTCTCGTTTAAATTCTGCACATGTATTTGCACTGTGACCTTTTTAGCTGTTACCTCATGGCTATATCTGAAATTGGTAATAAAATGCAACTCATGGTAAAGAACTGCGAGGTGATTTTACACCACTATAATTTTACACTCTCAAATGGCAGAATATGTAATTCCTTAAGCCACACACGGGAACTCGGTGATACTGGGCTGGATTTTTGTTTTCAAAGCCAACACCGTGAGAATAAAGCCAACTCTATACAACGACAGAAATAATGAGCTAAACAGATATGTGTTTTAGCTGATCTTGATGCAGGGTGAGAAACCAATGTCAAGTCCCATTGAAGGGAGGATGCCTCACAAGCACGGGCACAAACAGCTCCCGCAGCACAGAACTGTGCACCTTGGTGGGTTTATGTGTCTTTACCTATAACTGCTACAGAAGTGCTTCTGAAGTCTCCTAACTCCACCACACTTTAAATAATTCCCACAACATCCTATTCAAGTGTGAAAAAATACAGGGGAGCAGCGTAGTTAATGACTGACAGCGAGAGGGTACCCCGGAAAACCTGATTATACGCAACCTTCTCCTTTTCTTGTATTAATTTATTGCATTCCAGAGTTGTTCTTTTAAGACTACAGTAAGGAGCCTTTGTGTTAGGCAGTGGTCAAACGCAAAGGAAGCCGTAAAACCCCCAAACATTTAATATCATTCATTTTCCCCGTAAAGTCTCCTGCGGCACGCAGAAGAGCGCCGAGCTCAGCGGTGCTCAGCCCTGCCACAGGTTCGACTTCACTGACCCAACGGGACCAGCACATAGGGAAAAGCTATTTGGATGCAGAGACACTATACACATTTTCTACACAGTAAACATACTCCGAGTTGTCCTAATAGCTTGCTTACTAAAATAATTAAGTGATTAGAACCTATGCCTGGTTTTGTGTCACCCTCTTCAAAGTGCGACCGTATTTACATCAAGCAACTTGAGAGAATACTTACAATAAATGAACTTCAGATATTTTTGGCTGGCTTGGAAGACTCTGCTCAGTCCTTCGAGCAGGATACCAAATCGTCAAGTTTTCCAGCATTTCACAATGGAGATCCACAGCGAGTGAGAGCAGACACGCAGCTTCTCTGGCTGGGCTGCAGGTGAGCTCCTAAGGAAGGTCGGATCTGGAGGGCAGAGCTGGGGCCACCAGGCACCTTCCTCCCCCCTGGAGCTGGGGTCCCCCTCCAGCAGGGTCCTTCGGTTCCACTTTCTCTAGACAGAGGCTTCCAAGGAGGCAGCTGGAGACCTGCCACTCGTGTTTTTTGTGGTGGAAAATAATTCGGAGGGATAAACCAAAATTTTCTGGTAGAAGATATAAAATAGACATTTTAATTGAAAAGTAAGTTACATATTGCCTCCTAAACATGACCCCGAGGCGCTAACTCTACTGTGGTTCACAAATTAGCGCGAACAAAGCCTAAACCAGAATTTGTCCTACCCCCGTTTCCAAATACTTATTCTTCAGGTTCAGAGCTGTTTCAAACAGAAACAACCATATCCGTGTCTCAAAATGGAGCCCACACATGTAGATGTCATCAACTTCCAATTAAAACAACAAGACACAGCTACCCAGTTTGTGCAAATGAGCCCACCTAGAGACATTTTTCCCCCTATAGAATGTATAATGACTTCCATCCTCTGCCTATGCTTATTCTGGGACTTAGATATTTACTAAAATATCTGAGCGATCAGATCCAAATTCCTTGCGTACACAGAAAGGCAGAGCATGACGGAAAAGCTACTCAAAACCAGATTCTGAAACACCCAATACTGTGTTTTCAAATCTAGCTATGGGTATATTTCTAACCACCAAAGAGTGCCAACAAGTCTTTAAAGCCTAAAAAGACTTAGTAGGAAAGGTGGAGGTACAGCAAGGTAGCAAGGTATGAGCCATGTGGAGCTACCCACAGGTACTCCTGGATTACCCACCTGCTGTGCACCTGCAGGGAAGGAAACAGTCACCCGCGTTTCTGAACTGGCAGCAGTATCGCCACCCAGCAGGGACATGCAGGTTACGCTGGGAGATGTAAACTAGAGGCGTACTTTGTAACTACATCAGCGTCTTGCTTTTCTGCCATGCGTTTATTTATTTCAGCTGACAACAGTCTCCCTGTCCAGATTTGTAGGGGTACAATGTGTTAGCAAAACACTGCAGAGTTCAAATTTGGGTTTCGGTTCAGCAGCTAACACCAGTATAGCAAAGCCCTTAAGCATTTCTAGCGCCTTCACTGATCTGAGAAGTACCGTAACTAGTAACCCTGAGGCAACAAAACACGCTGTATCTGGATAATTTTGAGCTTAAAGGCAGGTCCCCATCAATCACTGCAGATCCCGAAGTAACAGAGATGCCTGTATCAGGCATTACGGAATTGAAACCAATAATGGAAGAACCCCCAACACTACTTATATTAGCATGAACTTTCTAAGTGCAATTGTTTCACAAAACATTTCTGCTTACGCTAATGTAAACACCGCTCTCCAAAAGCATGTCAGATAGTTATTACACTTACTTCATCTAGAACTTCTTTTGTTCTAGATGCAGATCTAGAATCAATGCAGGCGAGCTATCACCCAACCTGCAGAAGACAAGACCAAAAGGGATCTGCTGGTTCGTCAAATCCATCACACTACTACATCCAGTTTATAATTGCTTTCCTGAACTGACCCCAGTTTACCTTAAAGTCATGTTTTTGCTCTTGTAAGATTATTCTGGAACCTCAGCTTTTGAATGGTTGAAATCTTTTTACTTCACCCATTCTTTGTTCTTGCTCTGTTTAAATCTATTTTGTTTTTTAGTGCCAACACAGTCTTTTAGCTCAAACATACCTCTATGAATGCATCAAGAAATAAAATCAATGCAGGTGAGCCATTACCCAACCTGCAGAAGAATAAATCTTGGTTGTAGGTGTGCTGGGATTGCATTTTATGCCTCTCCCCTGTACTCACCTCAGCTTTTGAATGCTATTTCATGGCTGATTTAATCTTAAGATCATAGCACCTCCGGAAGGAGCAGACCTTGTCCTCAGGCACGTCCTCCATCCACCTCTGTTGAGTTAGATCCTGCAACAATATGATAGAATCATAGAATGTGTTGGGTCGGAAGGGACCTTTGAAGGTCATCTAGTCCAAGCGCCCTGCAGTAAGCATATGCCTTCAGGTGGGCTGGATTTATTTACCTGTCTTATTGAAAACCAACGGTGCAAATAAAATGATAATAAAAACTATGATTCTTGGTTTTAGGAACTGATTCAGATGGGGAGACCCCTTCTGGCAGCAACCCACCCAGAGATAGTAGTGAAACCTTAAAAGCTAATCCCTTAATACATCTGGATCCCCAAAGAGCACCCAAGGAAATGCTGCTTTTCCTGGTTCAGATGGAGACCAGCTCTTCATTTAGAGCCCCGTTCACTGAAATAATGCAAATCCTCCATCAATATCAAAGGTGCTACGTTGCTATGGGAGCTTTGAAGGGTAGATCGTAAGCTGTAAGCACCTTCAACAAATTTCGACGATGTGATGCCTTCTTAAAGCAGGTCGCTCGCAAGCAGCACTGTAGAGCAGCCTGGCAGAAATAAAGCTCATCTGTGCTCTGGCTTGTATTGTCAGGAGCGTTTACTTAAGGCATAAGCGATTCCTCAGTCATCTAAATACAACATTTCTTAATACTCTAGATTTTTACATGCGTACAGCGATGTTTGAGCACCTTTAAAAAACAATTGCTGGTCTCACTCTAACCCCGCGCAGACCTGTATCTATTTAAACAAACGAATTCACATTTTGGCACTACAGAACATAAGCTCGTACTTTCTCCTCAAGAGGAGCAGGAACAGAGCAGCAAGGGTGGTTTAGGCGAATTGAAGTTGATTACATTCAACAGGTTTTTTTTCACACAAATGGTAATTTACCTATCCCTAACTAATTCCATCATTTGCTCATTTTTCCTAGCCTAAGATCATCTAATTCACTTCAAACTTGCCAATGAAAAACAGTTTTTTAAAAAATTAAGTATCCATCGGTCTTATGGGAAATTTACCGAGCCTCTGAAAATGTTTCCTAAAACTTCTCCACTCTCCTCCCTCTACATCTCTAAAAACTGATTGCACAAATGTTTTCTTGACCCAATAACTTGTCCATTTTAACAACTCCTAAAACTTCTACTTGTCACCTTGAGGTTTACCTTTATCTTTTAGGACATTTTTTAGAAATTAATTTCTGACAAGACATTGTAATAGATGCATTCATAAGGATACAAATAATACTTGTAATGTTTCTTTTAAAAAAAAGCTTAATTTCAGGAGGCACCTGTAGAGCTTCTTTTTCCTATGAATCTTCATTCTATTTTTTGTTATTACTGTTGTTTTGTCCTTTAAAAGCAAAACCACTATGGTTTAGTAAAGTTATGACACTAACTCAATTTTTTTACGTTTATTATTCAATTTGTTTTAAGTGTTCATGAGGTTTTTTCCCCCTGGAGGTGATTCATTCTCCCTTCTTTATCATAGATTTATTATAGATTTTCAATACATTTGAGCAGAATAAAGTCTAGGCTAAACGCTGTGTATTTTTTTTTTTTTTTTTGCACATAATTACATTGAGAAAATACAAAAGCAAAGTTCCTTTCTGGTCCTCTGTCAAGGCAGAGCATTTTCCAGGTTTTCTTTTGGTAACATAGATAAGTTAGAATATCACGGATCATTAGACTAGCTCCCAATTTTCATACTAAAATGTTTTGCTGACAGAATGTTTTGATGACAGAATAATACGAACGCAAACTCATAAATTTAAAACAACAAAAATATGCTTCAAATCTTACTATAGCGTCTCGCCCATTGGGAAGAATCTTGTCCACGGTTTGATATCGACATGGCCCTTTCTTCACCATTCATTCAAGTTGAATTCCAAATTAATTGTAACCTGGAAAATAAGCACAGGAAGTCATAATTTGGCTCCTAATAGGCATCATGATCTTCTACTGGTGTCATGAAGATCCGGACAGCCACATCTGTAGCTTGACAATGGCGTATCCCTAAAATGCAGTTCTACTCCCAAAAGGGACTGGAGAACGACCAGTAGATGTGTCCCACATCTATATTTAAAATTACATCACTTGTGTTCACGTAAATACAAATGTTTACTACTGATTAGCAGCATACAGCAAACAGCGCCATGAAATACTCCTTTAGAAGGAATTTTGCCCTTTTAACGCACCAGGATCAGGCTTATCAACAGTTAGGTCAATTTTTTTTAACAACCTACGGTCAAAATGCTAATAACTGCTAAAAATAAATGGCATAATACGGTCCTAAATTTAAAATGAGACACACCTTCTGTTCATAGTTTTCCACAAAACATCCAATTTGACGTACCTATGTCAACTGCAAAATGTAACAGATTTTGTTTAAAAATCATTTCCCCAGGTTTTTCTGAAGTCTTTTTAACATGAAGAAGTGCAAACCATTTCTGCATCAAAAGGAAAGATTTTTTTTTTTTTTTTTTTTTCAATTTAGAATGACAACTCACTCAAAATATTATTCAAATGTATGTGGAAAAAGCTTTCCAAAAAACTCTCCCATGATAAATGAGAACATTCATTTTGAGTGGAATGACATTTTTCATTTGCCCTGAAATTATTGTTTACTTTTATAACTCCAAAATATTAAGTAGTAATGAAGAGAACATTATAAAAATATCTTTTTATTTGTCAGAAAACAAACAAAAAAAATTCTACAGATGTATCTATGCTCTAGTTGCGGGATTAAATGCTCCTTTTACAAATGTCTGTAACTGGTAATTATAGAGGTAGAAAAGCAGATGAAGGCAGAAAAGGGGAAAAATGAAGTTACATATAAGCTGGCTTGGTTTAGTTCTACTAATTTTTTTATTATTTTATTATTGTAGTTGCTAAACACTATATGGGCTAGACAGGCTGGAGCGTCGCTATTGCAGATACCGTACACAAGCCAAACAAGGACACAGAGTCTCCAGAAGCCAGCGGTGAAACTTCTTCCTCCTACAAGGTCCCTTCTGCACAGAGAAGAAGCCAGACAGGTAATAGCGACAAGAAACAGAAGTTACTCAACGTAATTTCTACTACCAGAAAAGTCAACGGAAACTTTCTAAACAAAAAGAAAAAATAGAAATAAAAAAAACCCTCATTTTTTTTTTTCCTGAAAGTGAACGCACTCTGCACAAAACCACTTCATTTTGCAGCAAATATGGATGCTGATATCATGCTTTTACCCCGCGGTTGCTTTTCAGTGTCTGGCCCCAGCAGCACCAAGCGGAGATTTGGGACATGAACCCTCAAACCCTCCCCAAGAAGAATTCCCACCGCAGCAATAACAACTGACTCAGTGTCAGATACTGGTGACTTTTTTCTCCCCATATAACTTCCTGGTGTCTTTTTATACTTTTATGTTTTACTATGTTTGTTAGTAAATAAGTTAAATTAACAAAAGTATTAAAGACTATGTTTTTACCAGTCAATCTTCCTCTAGTATGAAGTAGGGCTAGGAGGAAGCTGAAACCTTTCATTTTGATGCCAACTTTGTGACACCAGTCACAAAGCTGACATCAAAATGAAACATTTCAAGTATTTTCCCCTAAAAAAATCACTGAAATGAGAGTGAGAGCAAGTTCGGTCCTTATATCCTTTGAAGTGTTTAATCTCAAAAATCCTAAATTCATGCAACAACTGTCTCTCTGCAGCAAAGCGAATGGATCCACATTATCAAACAGAAGATCTTCATGTTTTGACACAGAGGAATTACGAATTACGGCTCTCAAATTGTTCTGTTTAGAGGTTTGAGGTCTTTGTGTTTATGAATGCGTTCTGTTTCCTGAAGAATCCAAGAGCTAACTGTGTTATTGATGCACCAAATAGATAAAAAAATCTTGGTGTCCCATTATCACAAGTTCATCCAGTAGATTCACATTTTGTATGAATTTTCTTTAAAAAAAAAAAATAATCTGTTTTCCTTTTGTTCTTTGCTTTTCTACAAATAAAAAGCCTGAAACTTCCCCCCCCCGCCAAAGCCTCTGACTTTACGCTCCAGAAACAAACATACAAACACTACTACAAGGACCTGAAACAGCTTTGAACATTATGAACCTGAACAAAAAGAAACGAGGCAGGAAAACAGGCTGAGGCTACAAGTTGAGAAGGGGAAAAAAAACCAAAACAAAACAAAAAAAGCTTTCTTTAAATAAGATGAACTAACTATTCCAGCAGATCAGCTAGATGTACAATGCTGAAGGAGGAATTGCTGAAGGAGAGATGGTCCTGGCCATGCCGCTGACTCACTAAAATACCTCAAGAAAAATCACAGTTTCCATGTTTCGGGTGAGTTATCTCAAGAAGATATAATTTTTTACAGTGAGATGCTGACAAATGAGAAACTTCACTAGCGTTCATGATAACCAAATGCTAGATATTCTCTAATTCTTGATTAACAGAAATAAATACATATCTATAGGGCTTTGTCAGACCAACACTAGAAGCAAGATCAAAGCCTGAATATTTTAAGTGACATGCACATAGGATGCTTTCTACAAATGAGCATGGAAAAGACTTGAAATAATTGAGGTGTTCCAGGCAGAAAAAGGACGGTAGTTGCAAAATGTCATCATCCAAGCAGTTCTGAGGATCATTTTCAACTGAAGTTCTACACAAGGGTTCAAGTATTTTATCTCAATTAAATTGATTAGCTAAAATATAACTTAAGATCAAACAGTGGCTTTCGACAATTATCCTTTCTGCAATTCCAAAGATGAGAAGATGGATAACGCTTACTCTGACTTTCCAAATAATGAAAACCATACAGCTTTCCATTTCCAAAATGGAAATTTTACTTAGAAAAATTAAAATGGGATTTTTTAATTTTTTTTTTTTCAATTTAATGTCTCAAACCTCTTGCAAGTTGGGAAATTTTTCATAACTCTTTCCGACAGGAAAAATCAGTTTTGATTAATTAACAGTTCTGGATGAAAAAGCTTTAATCAAAAAGTTTGATTAACCAACTTAATCGTCAAAGCCATGAGACCAATTCCCATAACAAAAGCGTCCAGCTTTGCTGCCCAGTCATTCCCCATATAGCACTCTCTACTCATCTAAAACACAGAACTCGCCAAGTGAAGAACAGAGGTTTTGCTGGCAGTTTTCGATGTTCACAAGCCGCTATTGAGAAGACACTTTCCTGCCACCTTCAATGTCATCTGTACTTATTTGTAGTGACAGTATTGATTCTTTCTGTAAAGTCTAGAGACGCGCTTATTTAAGGTAGTCTGGAGTCTGTTCAACAGGACATTAAAAACAAGAAGCTAGACAAGGTATTGGTAAAATTACAAATCAGTAAAGAAGAAGTTGTCCATCTGACAAGGACCGATGCTTGCAGAGTACTCCTTCATGTGAAGTCTCCAACTAGGGAAAGCTCAGTGGAAGGTCTGCTGCACGTGAACTGAAGAAATCCATAGGCGTGATATTCTGATCATCTCTGACAACTGGGTAATGAGAAAGAGCACAGTCCTGGTGCACGTGGTTGGATGTAATTGCACATCAATAAGCACTGTAGATGACAAACAGAAGAGCGGTGCAAAAATATACTGTGGTTGGCAACTGTGGGTGAGGAAGAACTTTTGGCATCTATGAGCACAGAAGCTTATGTGGAGGCAGATGACTTACCAAAGAGTTACTTGCTTTTTAACTTTGACAAGTGTTTTCTTTCAATGTTGGTGATGTACCCGAGCTAAATGTGTTGTTACACTGAGATTGACAGATGCAGTTCACGTTTCAAGTCCTGTCCGTTTAATTCACCAGCAGTAAATGTTGATGAAAGTCTAATGGCATCAACAGTTTTAGCATCACACTGTGGAAGAAAATATTTGCTGAAATATTTGTCCAGCTTGGATACATCAACTAAAACAAAGGCCAACCAGCCCAGGATAGTAAGGTTATGTGATGAAGAAGTAGGTCACAGTCACAGAATGGTTAGAGTTGGAAGAGACCCCAAAGATCATCTAGTTCACCCCCCTGCCCTGGGCAGGGACACCTCCCACCAGCCCAGGTTGCTCCAAGCCCCGTCCAACCTGGCCTTGAACCCCTCCAGGGATGGGGCAGCCACAGCTTCTCTGGGCAACCTGGGCCAGGGGCTCACCGCCCTCACAGCAAACGATTTCTGCCTCACATCTCATCTCAATCTCCCCTCTTTCAGCTTAAAACTGTTACCCCGTGTCCTATCACTACACTCCCCGATAAAGAGTCCCTCCCTGTCTGTCAGTACTTAAAGGGGCCTACAGGAAAGACAGCTATGACTGTCTCCTGAAAAATACGAGAGCCAACAGAGGTCCCTGGAAAGGCATTGACTATTATTTTCATGTACTGAATCAGAGTTTAGGTGCTGTCACACCCGCTTCTGAGTTGTGATGAAATCCAGGCAAAGGAAAGATAAAACATTCCAAGATCCATTTTGGTAATCCAAGTTATCTGACGGACAACTTGGATCCACTTACGGCCTCCAAACCCGCACAGACACCACAGAAGTGGAGTTCTTCCGTGCAAGGAGAGGTTCACAAGAGTTGGTGCATGATATGCAGGTGGTCAGGAAGAACCCAAGTGACTCACGGTATGTTTTCCACAGTCTGAGCACAGTCTCAGCCAGCTCTGCACGGTGCGGGGGCTTCACTTGGGCCGTGCCCTCTCGGAGGTGAGCAGCAGACCTGAGCAATTCCGGTTATTAAGGATTCAGTGTAACTTTTTCTGAACGTAGACGTGCGAGCGCTAACATCCTGGCCAAATACCAACTTGGATAATTATTTTGCCTACCTAAATGTCCCCGTTTTCATTTGAATAAGGTATTCTTCATTTCCAAAGCTGTTATACGGCGCTGTCGAGCGCTGTTAAACAGCTGCAGTATTTCACCCCAGAGATGGCTGCATTTCAGTTGTGGGTGATGCGATCCAAAGAGTTTGAATATCAGTTTAATCACTTTGGCATCCTTCAGGAACAAAGTCACTATTTAAATGTAAGATTATTGTAGAGAATAAAATTGTCAATAAATGTAGTAATGTCTATCTCTAACTATAAGCAATTACAGAGCTAATCTCCAACTCTCAAAAAAATAACACCAGATGGTATTTTTTAGAAAAGTCAAATGTAGAATATTATATTTTTTTTGCATTTTTCAGTACATCATGATGGCAAATAATATTATGTGAATCCTGCAAGTACAAGAAAAATCTGCAAGTATAACATTCTTCTCTTCCAGTGAACATCCTGTGAATTCATAAATATTTACATTTTGCAAGTTATAATTATGTAGCACTGGAGGAAAGAAAGAAAAAAAGTGACTGTATATACAAGTTTATAAAAGAAGATTCATAAATTAAAAATGTGCATTGTTCTGAAAATGATACCTACCGTGTTCTTTGTGTCTGTGTGCCAAATCATAGGATAGCTTCCTACCTCTCTCTCAGCTGGGTAAAAACTATACTTGTAGGTTTGACTGACTATTGATTTCTTATTACAGTTTCTATTAATAGCTGTAAATCATTATGTATGCACTCATCCTTAGGTATTTGCCAAAATAGAAAGAAAAGTTTGTACTGCTACAGGGATAATCCTCCTTCACAAACTGACAAACACAACCACAGGTGCACTCCAAATATATATTTTGTGGAAGAAACACAATTGCCCAAATTGGTACAGTTACATGCTATCTTGTTATTTGTTGGTTTTTGGGGTTTTTTTTAGTTGGATTTTTTTGGTATTAGTTGGCTTGGTTCAGCAATTTATACACCAAAGGATAACTTTAGCGTTAATGAATCTGAACTGCATGAAAGTCTTGAAGTTGAGACTTCAGTTGCATGAATTCTATTTTTTTCAGCAACCAGGGTAAATATTCATTGAAGACTATTTTTATTGCAGGAATTTTACCATTTTCATTCATGAATAATCCATGAACAGATGTTGATTTTTACAAGTTCAGTTGTTACTTGAAATTGTTTGAATACTTTATACAAACATATTGCAACCTCTGGGTTATTTGTGTATTTTTTGTTCTGTTACAGTCTCCAACTATTCATCGTGAGGTAGACTGTCTCCTCATACAAATAAATCCTTACAGATCTAAAAAAAATAATAGGTTGGACGAGTTAGCCAGGTGTATTATTCATGAAGTAAATTCTTTAGAAAAAAAATAAATACAGTGCTTTATGACCTGAAAAATCAACTTTTGTGACTAGGAAAAAAGACAAAAGAAAATGATTTGTGCAAAAGTGTAATACGCGGACTCTAAGATGGTCAGTTCCTCTGAACGTTCTTATGAAAGTAAAAACTGTGAATCGCAAATAGAAAAGGATTTGCGAATATAAAAGTTACTTTGATGTCTTAATTTAAGAGTTGTAAAATCATCTTTTTCTCTCCCTAGAGTATTTTTTTCAGTTGTATTGTTGAGATAAAACCAAAACCACGGTGGCATCACCTTTCCCTTGGAGACAGGCTTCCATTTTTGACCCGGGCCGCTTTTCTACTTTCCCTCAGCCGCTTCTCTGCAGGCAAACCGTGCATTTCTTACTCTCGCTTTCTGTTTTCAAGTATGCCAAATTTGCATCCACGCCATACAGTTTATCACAGGAGAAGCCTGTGAACACAGCAGGCGGCTTTCTAACAGTCATTTTTACCTTGTTAACTTGTGCAATATTACACTAATTCCAGACAATCAATGCCAGATCTTCCAAGAAGACGGGGGAAAAAAAAAGTCGCCACAACCGTTAGACTCAATCAGGTTTCCAAACCACTTAAAGCAATTGAATGTGAAGTCCTTTTGCCTGCATTTACATAACAAGAATCCTTCCCTCTCATCCTCGAGTCACATCACGGTTACGTGCCCTCCTGGCACGCTCTGGACAGAGATACTGAAAAACAGCCTCTAGAAGGCAGCTCGGAGGAGTTCATTGGAGACCCAGCCTACGGGTTTTTCTGGCCATCTGTGGAAGTTTTCCCAGGTAGTCTACATAAAAACCACTGACAAAACTCCACCGATCTTCAGGGACCTTACAGGCCCGTGTTCTGGGAAGCGATGAACTTTTCTGTAGCGAGACACTACCTTAAAGAGTGGAAAGGAACGGGTGTCAGCAGGACCATGGTGACAGAGAGCCACTGGCTGTCGGGTTTGCTTATGAATTTGGGGAGGGCAGGCGGGAAGGGTGGCAGGATGCTTTGATTTTGTCTATTACTTTTCACAAGTCCTTTTTACACGGTCAGGAAAATCTGAAGTTTGACTAGTTATCGCAGCCGTACGGAGCCTGGCTTCTGCTCTCGGGCGCTCACCCCATACCCTGGACAGCCCGGGAGGAAGACTTAAAACTCAAATTCTAAACAAGTCAGAGATTTTTATTTACACCTGCAAGGCACATTACGATTGTTTGTTTGTTTTTTATACGCTCGGGCACTTAGTAATGGCAACCGTATGATTTTTATTCCTGAATCTCTCCCGATGCAGCGCCATCGTGGAAGCTTGTAACTGAGCCATTAGAGCAGGTATGTTTATATGTTACCACATATTTCAATGTCTTAAAGATACTAATCCCCATAGTTGACAGCACTTATGTTGCAATGACCTGCAGTCATCTGATCAACTTTCAGAATACTTACTAGCTATAATCAAATATATTCTCATCTCTTATTTGAACAAATCAAACAGAAATTGAATACATTTTTTTTTATGAACACTAGCAATATGTTCTCTTCTCTGATAATTTTGACATTAAAATTCCATTTTAATAATCCCATCCTTCAGGCTTTGCAGACTCTTAAGGTATTAAAGCAAAAATTATCCTAAGCAGTTAGATTATAATGTATTTAAAGATTAGACATTTCATGTTGAATATTAACTGCTCCACTTCCCAGGGAAAAAAAATGATGCAGGGCTTTTTTTTTTCTTGTATAATTTATACATTTTTTGATAGGTTGACTATACAAAGTTCAAACCTTTTATGAAAAAAATACTATAAGATATACTCATAGTTCTGCATTATATTAAAAAGCCGTATATAAAGGTATGAGAAAACATTTTTGCTTAAATCATTAGCATATTTTGATCCCTCAGAAATACACAAAATGGCTGTTCAGTCTCAACGCAGCCTCTCAGACTCCTGAGCTGAGGCAAGATTACAAATATTTTACTATCTAAAGAACTTTTATTTACACGTCATAAAAGATGGGAAACGCACTTGGCCTTCAGGTTTCACAATAACACCAAACGTACAAGCACTACTTAATCATTTGAAACGAAGAAACTACACCGAGAAAACTGACTTTTAGCCAGACCTGTAAGTATTTTAGTTATTTGCCTACCTCGTGAAAGTCCGTGATAAAAGTATTATTTGAGTGGGGCAGAATTCTATACTTCAAATTGACCGGTGGAAGTACGTCCTATAGCCAGAGCCAGGGTGCTTGACTCCACTGCTTGCTCTGACCTTGCTTACTTACCGCACCCCGTCAATGAACGTCTCTAGCTACACATCTGCTTTTCAGACTCGACACAACCGCCCTGCGTCCTACCCCCCCCTGCACATGGGTCTCTTGACTTACTCTTTTCACTTGCCTCTTGTCATTCACCATCTCTTTTAACTCTTGATCAGAAAGCGATGCGAGGGCTACCAGAATCAAACAAAATCAGCAGCCCCATCCTTCCTCAACCCAACCTGGGAAATCAGCGGTTGCACGTGGTATTCGTTCTGCGGCGTGGTGCATCACCGCACGCTGTCTCTGAAGGAACCCTCTTTCCTCTGGGGCGTCAAGGAGAAGACGAACAGTAAAACCTGCTGCCCTAGCTTTCTGCTACACATTGTGCCGACACAGCCAGCTTTGGTCTTAAGCCTGTCCTGCTGCTTAGATACAACCTGCTTATCTATTATTTTCTTTGGTGCTTGTTTACCATGGAATGCTCAGATACAGGTCTGGATGCAGAATAACCATTCAGCAACACCTCCCTCCGCTTGTTATTGGCACCGATGTGGTCCACTGGCCAAATGCTGCAATAAGCACCAGGAAGGCAAAACAAACGTCCATCTAGAAAGTCAGCGTAGAGTAAGTTTTGTGCTTTAAGCTCACCCGCTCTCTTCTTCTGCAATAGCTTCACCGCGTAGACAAACCTTCACTTACAGACACACTCAAAAAAAAGGGTTGTGGTTTTTTTTCGGGGTTGTTTTTGTTTGTTTGGTTTTTGGGTTTTGGGTTTTTTTTGGTTTTTTTTAAGAGTTTCTACTTCTGAACATGCAACTGAACATGAACAGCCCAAAAGGACACCAGCCCCCTTCCACCAGTTCACCCAGCGGCGGAGATACCTGCTGACGCCCTGGCAGGGCTTCCCCTCCTCCAGGCAACCAGCCCGGGGTGTTTCTCCCGTACTCGTATAAAGAGGGGGGAAAACCCCGTAACACAAAAAAAATCTTTTTCCATTGGTGGGTAAACAACACTAGAGACAGCTTGGCTTTGTTTCCACGCTGTATGACACCATAAATACACACCCTTTCCTCTACTATTACTTGGTCATTTTTTAACAATGTGCTTATGCTATTAGAAGTGTATTTTGGGTTATTTCTATGGAACATTTAACATCTTTTCTTTGTCCTTTTGCCTTGCCCTTCAATTTTGACCGTGATGGATCTAAGCATATTTAGGACATTAAGGGCAAACTAAATTGTTGTTTATACTGTTAAATGTAAAAAGCATAATGGTAGGGTAGCGTCTATATTCTGGAAAATAAGTACACTTGTCTGATTTTTATTACATATCTTCTCTACTGATGTGCACTGAGTAAATTGTGGGGTCTCTACTGAAAATGCAATATGAAAGTTTAATACGAATCTCTGCAGGACGCGTCAACCTGAGCATACACCAAACAACTCACAACAAAGGAAAAATACTCGCGCTTTAGGAGAGATGCTCCAAGAATGCCTAAACGGACTCAGTGCAACCACGGGGCTGGTAAACACAGGTAAGCGACAAACATGAGTTATCTCTGTCATCAACCACCACAGCTAGTACCTGGCACCGGCATCTGCCCTGGCTCCGCATTCGGCTCCTGGGGTATCGCCCATACGGGCTAAAACAGACTTCTGCAAATGACGCAGCTCGTAGAGAAAACGCCTGTGAAATCTGGATACTAGAACCCGCCAGGACTTTTTCCAAGCAAGATACACAATCTGGTGGCCTGTGCACGCAAGGGCTGCTAATCCATCCACAGCTCTCTGAACACACACACACACACACACACACCCCGCTTTGCCTGCCCAGATGTTTTCTGATTAATAATGAGGTCATCCACAATGCCAAAAACGTGGCCTTGTAGTTCTCCAACGCTCTCGGAAAGCCACCGAGTGTTTAAGGGGGATGGAAATATTCAATACAACAGACGTATAAAACACAATAAATCAAATGAATTTGTTTAGATGAAAAGCACTTTTTTGGTTTTGTCAGCACAGCAATTGTATATTCCACAATTATTATAATGTTTTCTGACATAAAACTGCTGTATATCTGACTGCTGTATCGGACCCAGTCTTCTGGTTTCACCCCTTCCTGCTTTACAGGAGGTTTCTTAAGAAAATGTCTGCATTTTAAAGCATTTCCCCATTTCCAAGCTCAAAATTAGAAAATGGGAAATATGGAATTGGATAATACAAACCATTACTGGTTCAGTTCCTCGGTCACTATCCCCCCAAAAAGCATTGAGAAAAAGAGGGGAAAAAGGGGATCAATTATTTGAACTTCTGCACTGAAACAACGGGCAAAGTCACACAGACGACAGCAATGCCTGAGCCTGGACAGACCAGAGGGAGACACTGCTGCGCTGCAGCCTTGCCTCTCCCTCGGGAAGCTGCTGGCATCGCCCTCGCAGTCATCCCACTCCACTGCTTTTGCTTTACAACTTTACATTTAACCATAAAATACCATCAAGAGGTCCAAAGCCCAGCACCAAAGGGCTGAGTGTTGCTCCTACCATCATGTCCTCCATGTCCAGCCCTGGAGCCATGCAAGGCCAGGCTTGATGAGGCTCTGAGTGACCTGATCTGGTTAAAGATGTCCCTGCTGACTGCAGGGGGGTTGGACTAGATGGCCTTTAGAGGTCCCTTCCAACCCAACACATTCTATGGTTCTATGTTTTAGAGCCCCTAAAGAGGGAGGCCCCAAAATGGACACGCTTACAGAGACTGAGGTCTGCTTCTACACCACCCAGGGACCACAACGCCATGGGGAAACGCAGCTCTTTTTCCAGGCTCACGCAGCACCACCTATAGACAAAACCACTTCATTTCTCTGAAATATTTGGGAAGTGGAAAATCCTCCTAGCCTTGTTGCCGCAGCTTCGTGCATGCTGCTTTCCCCCCCCGCCCCAAGCACTCAGGGGAGCGGTGGGGCTAGAGGGGCTTTGCACAGAACCTGGAAGTCTCTTATACATAATCCAGAAGGAAATCTTGAGAAATCAAAGAAGGGGAATGCAAGTGATTGCCTGGCACCAAATACAAGGATCAAAGACCCATAAAACTGACTTTTGCCCAAAAAGCCGGGCAGTCCCCAAAGACTCTTCACTCAGAGCCAGGAGCGTCAATGGAGAGTTATTTGGGGGATTTTCTGCTGTGATTCTTTTCTGTAGCACACAGACATCAAATTGGAAATAACACTTTTGCTAAGAAATAGCACCCTGAATACTTATTGCTTTTCCGTCTCCTTCTGCACATTTCAGGCTCCGCGCGGTGTCAGCAGCCGGTGCAACCTCAGCGCTGCAATCTGGAATTTGCCATGATAAGTGTCTCTGGAGCAGGGCTGTATGCAAGAACATAAAGGTTTGGGATTTTTTAATTATGTTTCGGTGCTTACAAAGAGAATCTTGAAAATGCGAAGTGCATCACATGGGGACTGATGTCTCCCCATTTCCAGCCAGTATGAAATACAGCATGCCTGGAGAGATGCGAGGGATCCCGTTCTCCTTAGTGCCGAACCTAAATACGACAATCTGCAGCACCCTAAGAAGTGAAACTCTGAGGATGGAGGGGGGGGAAGAAAGCAGAGTTACTTTTCACATACATAGGATATCTGCTTTGCAGAATATGCTTTCTATCAGATTTCAGCAAAAGAAAAGAAAAAAAAAAAAGGTAAAACACCACTGGAAAAAACAAACAAACAAAACCCCAACCCTCTGAGATGGAATCGAAGTCCTAGAATCTAGACACTTGTTGCAGAATTTAGAACTGGCTTGATATAGAACTAATATAGAAGAACGCCTCTTGAATTAAAATATTCCTGATGAGCCTTTCTTATACTGGCTGTTTTCCTAAGTTAATTAATTTTAGAACTTTGGAGGAGTGCAAACTTAGAACATTTGGGGTTTTAAATTCAGGATTTTATGTCGCATTTTATGCCAGTTAGCGATAATGACATATCTTGAACTTCAAAGGTGCCTAGCCAATTAGAGATTCCCTGCAAGAGAAAAATGCAGAGAGGAAAAAATAAAAGAAAAACTATATTTTAATAGTTTTCCACAAACGCTGAGCATTAAGCACATTTTGAGAACATTCGTGCGGTATTACACGTGCAGCTTGCTTTAAAATTCTGACTAATTGGAATTTTCAAGGTAGGAAACAACAGCAGTGCCATGAGTCTCCTCTTCAGCCCATCTTTTATTTGCACAGACCTATAACGCCGTGATTTCGTGCTACGCGCGTTGCTTGCTACGTATCCTAAAAATTCAATTTTCTTATCCCAGAAGGAAAGAGCTATAAGAGGTGAAGCCAGCCATTTGATCGTAAAGTGTTGTCAACGTGAAGGAAACTGCTGTTGAACACTCTGCCACCGCCCTTATTTGCGGTAATCATGCAAATCACTGCAAACAGCTCCGAGTTCATTTGCTTTCGAGTCGAGCTACGGTAATGGCGTGCACGGAGGGAAGGAGAAACACTGTTTGATGTATGTTTCTATGAGCGTTTATCCACGACGAGACGGAGCAAAGTACAAAAGTAGCGCTACACCTAACGTGCGGGGATATATGAGTCTTCGAAATGGCGATCTCTATCTCAAAAACTATTTAACCAGCCTGCGATAGGGCAGTTACTGCGGTTATAAGGCTTTCTTTCCTGGAATGATAGAGCACAGTAAAATACCTTATAAAACAACACAGAAGTTATTGCCGACCAGATTCCGATGCCAGTAAATTTATTGCGCTCTATCTTTATACAAGTTCTTCATTCTTCTCTTCTTTTTCCTCGCGTGTAATGAGTTTATCTGCCACAAAACAGATTGTATTTTTTCCTTTTCGTTAATAAGGTCACTAGATTTTGAGGGGTGCAGTTGAAAGATGGTCGCAAACATCTAAGCCTTTCATTGCCAGGAGCTCATCAGTACATCACACCATTTTAGATTGCTGTGTGGTTTTGGGGTTGGTTTTTGTTGTTGTTTTTCCAAGATATCGTTACTTTATCTTTAGAAAAACTTTTCCGCCCTTACCCCACTTGGCAAGTTCTCTAGAATGAAAAGCTTTTTATTTTAAACAAACCCCTGGTAGAATTGCAATGCCCTTCTTAAAATTACCCATGGAAAGCAACTCCATCAAACGCTAGTGAAAAAACCGCTACGTCTGAATGCTGGCCATGGACCAACTCAGTGATGCAAGGCCACTTTAAAACACTCCGAAGTCCTCGCTTTCTTCTCCTCTAGAGATCCACTGGTGTGACAGGTTGACCTCCCTACCTAAGATTGGATATATTGATCCGGAGACTGCTCTTATCAACTAGAACTGCATTTGAGATTTTTGTGGGCATGTTATTACTACAGAGAATTGAACTTTTGTCTCTCAGGCACCGTATCTAGAACCCTTTGGCACACGGGGCGAATTCAGCGACCCTAGATGTCTTATGTGCAGAAGCAAATATCGGAACAGGATCTATAATTAACAGGAATGAATTCTTAGTGACTTTAATACCCAGAGTACT